>NC_141697.1:592428014-593028014 GCF_964263255.1 Lissotriton vulgaris
TTCCTTATTTGTCTGACTTACCGTTATTATTGAGCAGTTATTACTGACCCTCCAAAATTCGGATCGAAGGCAGTTTTTACCTCCTGCTACATACAGTCTCTAAAGAAGGTGGTCTTGGATTCCCTGGGCAATGTCCTCTCACCCAGCAAGGAGACTTGCAGGCTTTGGCCCCCAGTCATGGTCACAGGCAGAAATCTTGCAGAGCTTTCCCCTCCTTACATGGCCCGTCTGGCTGCTTGCCAGAAGACAATTTTGGGGTTCTCAGTTTCCCCTTAAGGCCATTTCCAGACACCAACTGTGATTTGGAGTCGGTCTTTGAAGTTTGTGGAGGTCTGCTTCTTTTTTAAGTGCCTGCTCATCTTCCTCTTGTAAGTAGTCTGTCACAGCAGTAGCAACACCAAATGACACATGACAGGCTAAGGGAGTGACTAGAGTTCAAACTCAGATGTCGGTCACAGTGATGTGTATCAAAAGGCTAGCCCAGGGCCCCGCCCCTACTCTTTATGATTTTCTTATTAGGCCCTTCTTCCTGAGCTGTACATGACCCTTCCCTGTAACGTTTGACGGAATCAAAGAGCACCCTTTGAAGTGTACGTGGGGGAGTGCGCAGGCAGTCTGGCCATCCCCTCTCCATTGTTTGTTCAAACCAGCTTACAGAAATGCAGCAATATACAGGTCTGTCTGGGAAGATTCCTCTGCCTTCTTTGCTCATGTTTCACCATGCTGGCCTTAGTCTCTCCAAACGGAACTCCGTATCTTCAATGCATTGTATCATTTAGAGGTACGCAGAGACTGGGGGCATGTATACAGCATACACTCACTGCACAGCACTGTATCCTTCCTGTACTATACCACTACACTCTCATATGCATTTAATATGTAGGCACAGCACTACATTCTTCATGTATTGTTCTGCTCACAGGTACGCATACACCCATCACATGCATTTAATCTGTATGCACAGCACTACATCCTTCATATGTTCTAACGAGCACAGGTACACGCACACCCAACACATGCATTCAACTTGTACAGTAATGCAGTATCCGCGTATTGTACCCATTGCAGGTCCACACCCCCAGCACAGATACATCACTGATACGCTACACAGCATTGCATTCCAATCCGATGTAGGCCAAGGGTGAGTTATGCGCACAGTAGAGGAACTTGGTGAGCTTGTAAGCCTCGCTCCAATGGTAGATTAAAAAACCCCGGTTACACCTACTGATCACTATTCCTGGTGAAGACCGTAGCCTCCCACCACTATGAAGGTAGCACTTTGGGCATCCCTCCTGGTCCAAAAAGACAGCAATCCGTGAGACTGGCCTATGTCATGGCACACAAGCATGATCCGTATTTGCCTATGACTGCAAAATCAGCATTGGGTATCCGATGGCAGTAAAGTTGTTGGGGAACTCAGGGCAGGGGGGTCATGTTCATTAACATGCAGAGGACTTATCTGTTCTAACATGGGGGGAGGAAATTGTTGCAAAGGAGAAGTGATTTCCAGTGCGAACATATGGTACACCCAGCATACTACAGACACTACCTCACTTAGTCCCAATACCAGTGTCTTGTTTCGTAGACATCCGATTATCTGGTTTAAAGCCAGACGTACACCATAACCACAACATTCTGTTCAAAGGGGAACATCTCTTTGGAAATCAGGTTGGTGAAATGTTGAACAAATAAATACAGATATTGCTAAATCGATGGTGCCTGCAAGCAAGCACTGGCGGGAGGGGGGGGGGGGGGGGGGGGGGGGGAGAATGTTTGAGCTTGTACCCGCAAAGACCACCCAAGGTATATAGCTACAAACATACCAGTGGCAAAAACCTGCCCCCCACGACCCTCAAAACAGGATATTCAAGGGGCAATTATAGAATCAACAATCACAGGGGTAGAGGTTCCTTTGGAAAAGGTAGATCCACACTCTAAGAACACTCACCCAAGCAGACCCCCCTCCCATGTCACAGAACACTTGCGGAGGGGAGGATAAGGGATTTCCATCCACAATGGGTTCTTGCAGTAGTCCTGATCAGCGACTGACTCAAATTTCAAACCCCTTCCTGCATCGACACCCCTCCATCTTCCCACTCCGGTTCTTCTACTTAAATAGGTAACTACTTGGGAGTACCACCGCGCGCAAGCCTTCCACTGATGTTCTTCATGGCCCCTTATTAACACGGTCCTTGTCCACTGAGCAGTTATTTCACACTGGCCTGACGCTTCGCCTCATCTATCCTTACAATACCTTCTGATTGATCTCTCTTGCCTGGTCACTTATCCTGTCCTGTGCCAAGTTCAGGCAATTGTCCGCTACCTGGACCCTCTCTCTCCATTTGTCTTGGGCCACTTTTCTCCACTTACCCGACCTTATTCTCTCTTCCCCAACCTTTTTCTCCCTTCCCCATTACAGCACTCTTGAAATTATTGACCATTGTCCTGAAATCTATCAGGTTGAAACTACGTCGACTCCCCAGCTTAGAACTTTCACGCTGTTTATTCATTTCAAATTCAAAATGCCAACATTGTATATAATTATTTTTGTATTTTTGACCACATTACCTTTCATACTACTTTCGCCGTTCACGCTGTTTTTCACCCCTGTGTCACTGTGCTGTTAGCTATCACCAGTACTCACTTGAGTGGTATGGTCACTTGTATATTGAATTGTACTGTAGTGCTGTTATAACTACTTCCAAATGCAATCTTTCACACTTACCCTTTCTATTGTGGTCTCCCTTCTTTTCCCTCATTCCATGTGATTTATATCACGGTTTTAAAATTGGTCTGTTCTAATGAATTCAAGCGGAGACGTTGTTTGTGGCAAACCTTTACGCGGTCTCACCTGGGTTAAAGGGTCTACTCCTGTTTTTATGGCTCGACCTCTGCCAATGCGCTTGCGCATTGCAGATGTCGAGACATATTGGGGCTTAACAAGAGCTTAACCAAACAGACGATTTGATGCTGTGCCTGTGAAAAAAGCGTGTGCACGCATCAAAGCCACCAGCCTCCCTCCCACAAGCTTCCCCCAGCGTGCGCTCTGGCATTTCTCCTCCCCTAATTATTCACTGCTCATGGCCGGCCGGCACATCAAAGGCTGCTGCTCCCTGTGCGTCTCGTCACCCTTACTCTCCCCTATTCTTCCCTTCTTACCTCTCCCCGCCCCCCCCCCCCCCCCCCCTCCCCACCACAGCAATGCAGAGGGCTTGTTTTATTTTTTTGTTTTATTCATCCCAACACACACACTCCCATACTATGTGTTGCCGGCTCCACATTGTGTTCTCTCTCACTCCCTGTGTTTTGCTCTCCCTCGTGCGTTGCTTTTCTCCTTCCTCTTCCCACTTTTCCCGCAACCACAGGTCTTTCAGGGGTTGTCTGACATGCAGTGTCAGTGTATCTTCTAGGAATTAAAAGCAGGAGTGCAGGGTCTCAAACCTGATTGAATCCTCCTCTCCCAATCATCTGCTCCTCTCCCAATCATCTGCTCGCTGTCTTCCAATGTCACTACAACTCGAAATGCCTGTACTATCCTCTGCTTAACAATGGAAACAGTCAAGAATCCTACACCAACTGCAGCACTGACCTTTGTTTTGTGCTCAAGAAGCCCCTTACCAGCACCCCTGCCTCCTTCGGGTGCTTTAAACCAGCTTAGTGAATGCTGTATGGCTCAGTGAGTTGTTGAATTCATTATACAAAAAAGTTACCGCAAGCTCCGTGCAGCGTTTTTTCTGATAGATACATCTGCCGTGTGGATTCCTCACCTTGTGAATATCCCCTTGCGCCAGCAACATTCGGAAATTCTTTTTCGTAGCCTCGCGCCGACGTGGATAGGACGTCACAGAGACACAGCTCCGCTCGCGACCCCGCTGACGTCACCGACGCCTATAACAGGCCCACGCCGGCGTGATGACATCAGTTCTCTTTTTTCCGCGTTGTCGACGCTAACGGTTATCGGGAATCTCTGTAGCCTACTGGTACATTGTTGCCATTTTGTTGGTTAATTCTGCTTCTCTGTATCCTGTTTCTTCGAAAATGTCATCTAAGAAGACCGGCTTCCATCTGGTGCTTAAGTCCCGACCATGATGTGGAGGATTGTTCTTCATGTCGGAAGATGAATCCGAAGGCCCTGAGGGAGAGAGAAGCCAAACTTCTGGTTGCGAAGGTGAAAGCTGGAAAGGAGAAGTCGTCGAGGTCTCGTTCTCGAAGGGCGAGGTCGAAGTCCAGGGCGAGGTCGAGATCTGCTTCTCGAGAGAGGTCGGCGTCGGATCATGTTTCGAAGTCGAAGAAAAAGCACAAGAAGAGGAGACATGAGTCCCGACGTCGGTCTTGTAAGGAGTCGGGCTCGAGGTCGAGGTCACCGAAGAAGGTACGTTCGAAGGTGGTTACCATCGAAGTCTCCGAGCATGAAGGTGAGGCCTCGCCATCTGAGTCGCGTGGGCGATCTCCATCTCCGAAAGCTTCTCCGGTTCCGAGTCCGTCTCCGGCGCCGTCCCCGGCCCGTGAAGAGGAAGAGGCCCGGGAGGATGTGGATACCGCGCCTGTCGAAGAGCCGAATCCGATCCCTCTTCAGGACCGGCCTGATGGTTTTCAGCCGCCCTTTCCTGCTCCAGGCCAGGACCCTTCTGCGTTTCTTAACGCAATGTATGGTGTCTTCACAAGGGCATGGTACCCCTCTGGTGCACCTTCGGGTCCCACGGGTCCATTGGCATTCAGCCTGGGAGTTCCTCACTCCTATCCTCCGGCTCCGTTTATGCCCTACTTGCCGGCTCTGACGCCGCATTGGCATTTCCCGGCTCCGCCGAAGTCGTCGACGCCGATTCCGGCGTCGCCTGCTCCTGATCATCCTCGAGGGCATTCTTCTGTGCCGTCGGATTCGATACCGGCGTCGGCCCCGAATCCGTCGAAGCCGCTGGTGGATCCGGCTGCGAGGCGTGTTAAGGAGAGATCCAGAAGAGAAGCACAACGCCTTCTGGAGGAGCAGAGTTATATGGGCTCTCAGTCTGACGTTGAAGAAGGTGAACTAGAGGAGAGCTGTTTTGAGGAATTGGCGGATTCTGGGACCCTTGATTTCTCTCCAGAGTGGGAGTTGCCCTCAGGCTCAGGTGCTCCATCTAAGGATATCCAGCCTTACCATCTGGTTATGAGAAAAGCTGCTGAGCTTCTTCAATTGACTCTGCCTACAGTGGAGTTCAAGTCTAACCTCCTCACAGAAGTCTTGCATTCTCCAAATTCGGTGGTTGAGCCTTTACTTCCATTCAATGATGCCTTGACTGATCCTATTATGGAAGTCTGGAAGAAACCTTTGTCTGCTCCTGCGGTATCAAAGAGTGTTGCAAGGAGGTACAGGGCTGCCCCTGAGGACCCGGCTTTTCTCTCTTCACATCCTTCGCCGGAGAGCCTGGTCATTCAGGCTGCCTGTTCAAAGAAGAGTCTTAGTGCCTTTCCGCAGGTTCCTTGTGAGAAGGAGGCAAAGAAACAGGACCAGGTGGCAAAAAAGACCTTTTCATCGGCTAGTATGGCCTTAAAGTCAACTAATGCCACATGCCTAATGGGGAGGTATGTTCATGCCCTGATGGACTCCTTACGTATCCTGGCCCCTAAAATTCCTGACGCAAACCGAAAGGATTTTGAGGAGGTGATTAATGACACTCAGGCGGCTGCCCGCCAGGTAATTCAAAGTGGTCTGGACACTGCTGACTCTGTGGCTCGAATTATGGGCACCGCTGTTGCGACAAGGAGATCTGCCTGGTTGAAGTCATCGGACTTTTCGTCTGATGTTCAGGCGACTCTGCTTGATCTCCCCTTTGATGGCTCAGGTCTCTTTGGGAAAAAGGCGGATACTGCTCTTGAGCGGTTCAAGGATTGCAGGGCAACAGCGAAGTCCTTGGGCCTCCAGATCAGGGGCGCTTCTTCCGGCAGAAGGTTCAGGGGTTTTGGTCGCTCCTTTCGGAATTTCCGGCAAGGCCAACAGCAGCAGCAGCAGCAGCAAAATTCTATGTACAGATCGTACAGGGGAAAACAAAGAGCGCGTCCTCGTGGACGTCAGCCCTCCTCTTCCTCCACCTCTTCCAACCCCCCTGCTGCAGAAAAGCAGCCCTAGATCCGCTATTCAGGATCATGTGGGTCCGGTTGGGGGTCGGCTTACCCATTTTCTACAGGATTGGGAATCGGTTACGTCAGATCTTTGGGTTCTCAATCTTGTAGAAAATGGGTATGCCCTTCCCTTTCGGGAATTCCCCCCTGTTTACCCTCCTTGTCAAGGTTTTTGCACCCAGGAACATCTGTCTCTTCTGCAGGAGGAGGTTCGAACTCTGTTACGAAAGGGTGCGATAGAGGTGGTCCCAGAGCAGGAAAGGGGTCAGGGATGCTACTCCCGGTATTTCCTGATCCCCGAGAAGGATGGCAGGCTTCGTCCTATCCTGGACCTCAGGATCTTGAATCTTTATCTGAAGCAGGAGAAATTCAAGATGCTCACCCATGTTCAGGTTCTTCAAGCGTTGATGGAAGGAGACTGGATGGTGTCGCTCGGCTTGCAGGATGCGTATTTCCACATCCCAATCCTGAAGTCGCACAGGAAGTATCTCCGTTTCACGGTTGGGTCGCAGCACTACCAGTTTGCGGTCCTTCCGTTTGGTCTTACTACTGCGCCTCGAGTCTTCACCAAGGTGATGGCGGTGGTGGCGGCTCATCTCAGGAGATCGGGGATACCTGTGTTTCCGTATCTAGACGACTGGCTGGTCAAAGCGGAGTCGTCGGAGAAGGTGCTCCATCATTTGCAGGAGACAACTCAGTTGTTGTTCAGGTTGGGTTTTTCGATAAATGTACCCAAGTCTCACCTGGTGCCCTCCCAGCGCAACCTGTTCATAGGTGCCGTACTGGACACTACTGTTTGTCGTGCATTCCCTCCTCCTCCTCAAAGGATTCGCGACATTCAGGAAATGATTCCTTTGTTTTACCCTGGAGCGGTCGTTCCAGTCCTGAAGGTCCTTCGCCTGCTCGGTCTGATGGCTTCTTGCATTCTCCTGGTCAACCATGCATGCTGGCACATGAGGGCACTCCAGTGGTGTCTCCGCAGGCAGTGGTATCAGCACAACGGAGATCTCGGGGAGTCGGTGAAGATCTCCAGAGAAACTGCAGCGGATCTGTCTTGGTGGAGCGTGGAAGGCAACCTGTCGCAAGGGAAGCCTTTCCATCTACCTGCATCGGTGGCCACGGTGATTACGGATGCATCCACTCTAGGGTGGGGTGCTCATCTGGGGGATCTTGAGGTCAAGGGTCTTTGGTCTCCAGAGGAAAGGTTGCTTCACATCAACCTTCTAGAGTTGCGGGCGATACGTTTGGCGCTTAAGGCCTTCCTCCCTTCCCTTCGCGGTCAGTCGATCCAAGTCCTGACGGACAACACGACTGCGATGTGGTACATCAACAAGCAGGGAGGAGTAGGGTCGCAGTGTCTCTGCAGAGAGGCTCTGCGTCTCTGGTCCTGGGTTCAGGACCACCAGATTTGCCTGATGGCAAATCATCTGGCCGGAGTTCTGAACGTACGTGCGGACAGTCTCAGCCGGCAGTTCTCTGCCGACCACGAGTGGAGGCTTCATCCAGAGGTGGTTCGTCACGTCTTTCGGATGTGGGGGACCCCTCGGGTGGACCTGTTTGCCACTCGCGAGAATGCTCACTGCCCGTCATTCTGCAGTCTCCAGTATCCGATGCAAGGAGCCTTGGGGGACGCGTTTCAGTTGAGTTGGGGAAATCAACTCCTTTACGCGTTTCCTCCCATACCCTTGATTCCTCGGGTTCTGAGGAAAATTCGCCAAGACCGGGCCCAAGTTATATTGGTCGCCCCGCATTGGCCAAGAAGGGTGTGGTATACAGATCTACTCCACCTCTCCTCTCACCCGCCGCTCCGTCTCCCTCTCAGGGCAGACCTCCTCTCTCAGATGGAGGGGCAGGTTCTACACCCCCACCTCCAGACATTGCACCTTCATGCCTGGAGATTGAACGGGGCTACCTGATTTCCTATTCTCTCACACCTGATGTGGTGGATGTCATTTTGTCTGCTAGACGTGACTCCACTAAGACTGTCTATTCTTATAGATGGTCTAGGTTTGTTGTTTGGTGTGGTGAGAATGATATTGACCCGTTGAGAGCCCATTTATCAGATGTTCTCCGGTTTGCTCTCTCTTTGGCTCAACAGGGGCTAGCAGTTGCCACAGTTAAGGGCTATCTTTTGGCACTGTCAGCTTTTATTTGTTTGCCTGATCAGCCCTCTCTTTTTAAGTCACCTGTTGTCTTGAGATTTTTGAAGGGTCTTGTAAATAAGTTTCCTCCTACCCCTTTTATTGTACCTCAGTGGGACTTGAATCTTGTTCTGACTTTTCTGATGGGCTCTCCCTTTGAGCCTCTTCATAAATGTGCTATGAGGCTTTTAACCTTTAAGGCAGTTTTCCTAGTTGCAATTACCTCGGCAAGGAGGGTGAGTGAGCTTCAAGCTTAGTTCCAAGCCCCCGTTCCTGACCATACATGCTGATCGGATGGTTCTAAGGACCAGGGCTGCTTTTCTTCCTAAGGTGGTGACTCCTTTCCACCTTGGTCAATCCATTACCCTCCCTACCTTTTATCCTCCCCCACACCCTTCCAAGGAGGAGGAGAGGTTGCACCGTCTGGACCCTAAGAGGGCGGTGTCTTTTTATTTGGACAGAACTAGAGACTGTCGCTTGGACGATAAACTCTTCATTGGCTTTGCTGGCTGCAAGAAGGGAAGAGCGGTCCATAAAAGGACTTTATCAAGATGGATCGTTCTGTGCATAAAGATCTGCTACTCTTTGGCCGGTAAGGAGCCTCCGGAGGGTATTAGAGCTCATTCCACTAGAGCTAAGTCATCTACCTCTGCTTTGGCTAGAGGTGTTCCTGTGGAGGACATTTGTAGGGCGGCAACCTGGTCTTCCCTCCATACTTTCGCGAAGCATTACTGCTTGGATACGGAAGTCAGGAGGGACGGCCACTTTGCGCGCTCTGTCCTTCAGGATTTCCTGGTTTAGAAGAGTGGACACCCTCCTCCGGGAGTGGGGACTGCTGTGGGACTCTATTCACAAGGTGAGGAATCCACACGGCAGATGTATCTATCAGAAGAACAAGTTACTTACCTTCGGTAACGCTTTTTCTGGTAGATACTATATCTGCCTGTGGATTCCTCACTGACCCACCCGCCTCCCCGTTGTCCACTCTTCTATGCCAGAGTTATTGTACTGTAATGTATATTTGTTTTGATGTCAAGGAAATGTTTCATTTGCTTCCTGCATTTGCTTTACACTGTGTGTTTTGCCTTGACTATTGTATACTGTGTATGCTTTGTATATATCTACTGTCATTGGTCCGTCCGTGTGCCTCGATGGCACGGAAAAAAGGCGGAACTGATGTCATCACGCCGGCGTGGGCCTGTTATAGGCGTCGGTGACGTCAGCGGGGTCGCGAGCGGAGCCGTGTCTCTGTGACGTCCTATCCACGTCGGCGCGAGGCTACGAAAAAGAATTTCCGAATGTTGCTGGCGCAAGGGGATATTCACAAGGTGAGGAATCCACAGGCAGATATAGTATCTACCAGAAAAAGCGTTACCGAAGGTAAGTAACTTGTTCGATGTTAATCACGCCGGTTTATTCATGTACTAATCTAGGTGCGATTGAAGCACCTCGGAGGTTGTGACGTGCAGAATGAATCAATGGCGCAGTTTTGTGCACTAAGGGAACTCCCTTTATAAACTAACGTTTACTCAGGGTTTTCCTTCTCTTACCACCACAACTGCGACTTGATTGACACAGATGGACTGAAGCATCAACACTCCTGCAGGAAGACAGGAGTCCTCCCCCATCACACCAAGCCAGAGACGTCATCCATCACTGAGAAAAGCAAACTTGCCCTCTGGGCACAGCCTGCTGCAGCGTGCGCCTGCTCTTCCCCCTTCCTCTACAGCACCCAGGAGAAACAGCGCCTGGCTCCAATTGTCAGAGAAAATACCTTTATTTGGCCAAATTCTCATTGCTGCTATCATGACCTGCCTAACCCTCCCAATGGCAGTACTTTTTTTTTTTTTGCGGAATCCCAGGTTATGTGTGCATCATTGGCTTCCCGGTTGTTTCTGTCACTGCATCTTCTCAGCTGTCATGGACACCACTTTTATAACAGATTATAGAATGGGTTCAGCATGCTGAGCCCGCTCTTTGTCTGTGACTCTATGCTTCTCATCGGAATTGCGATGTTGAGACTTGTTTTAAAAAGTGTTATGGGAGCATTAGATCCGATTATTAGATGGCTTTTCCATATAGTGGTATCTTGGTACTTAAATGCTTATAAGAGTTTTGTGCACGCCGATTAAAGTCACTGTCTCACAAAGCGCGCCTGTAGGTACTAATGCTTAGTGTACTTCATCCCTCGATTTCTTTTCTTTGTTCTCTTTTATTGTTACCATCTGTTTCTGCCGCATGATTAATTCTTATTGTAGTTCAAGTTAAGTGTCGTTTGTAATACTTAAAATGAGGAAATTACAACCCCTCCACTGCTATTATTGAGTTTGTGTCCAGGCGACCTTGCTTTTAACCTCGCAGCTTGACAGGTAGTAGGATTTTTCGTCACCTGCTGCTTCGTGTAAATAATCAAATCTGGGAAGGTCGAGCGTCAGGTTTTACCAAAGTTACAGTAAATTGCTATTTATATAGAATAATAAAATTTCTTAAGAATATATCTTCCCAGGCGTGGGAAGAGCATCCTTTTAGGAACAACCTTTTAAGTGCCAGAATGGTCCTGAAAACATTTGCCCAGCACCTATCTAGCATCGCCAAGTGGTAGCATTAGCACCCCGACTCGGCCCCTCGCACATGAAGAGAAAGTTTTTCCTACCAAGACAAAGTACCCAGAAGTCTTGTTCATCGAGGAAACTGTACTGGGGGAGTTTGTGTCGGATCCTTTAATGGAATAAACCCTGGCATTTTAAAGGTGATCCTAGAGTTTCAGCGTCCGGCTAAACCTGTGCAGTTTGATGACTTCAGCTGGGGATGCTGAATCTATTCAGAATGTCTTCTGTACCCTCTGGGCCACTCCCCAGGCACTGACCCCCAAAGCTGCTCCTGCAGTTGCTGCAGCACACAAGTAAGACATAGTCAAAGCCTACCTTAGTGCCTAAAGATGGCAGCCATATGCTTGCAGTAAAAAAATGCATTTTAAAATAAATTATTTTAAATAGACTAGTATGTGTGATTAGCTGAGAGGCATACCTAGAGGAGGATTAGAAACCCTTTTTAGTTCTTAATGCACTTCATACATATTCTGCTTATTGCTAAAAAGAAAAGGTACTATTGGCTTTAAATGAGTGCATCCGGTAGACACGGAAGACCTAGTTTCATCACAAGGAACACACAAAAAAAATCAGTTTAAAAAAAAGAAGCATAAAGAATGGAAAGAAAAAATTATTGGTGATCTATGAACCCACCAACCCTGTTACTGAAGTGCACTTTGATTGAGGCAGATGTGCACCTAAAGTTGTATGTCCTGCACCACTATTTTAGATTCCATAACTTTGGATTAGCACAGTTTTGCCTAATATGCATCTGTACCAGTATTTCAGATTAAAAAATGTTTAAATATTCTTTAGCGTTTTTTTTTTTTACAATTTTATCATTTAATTTTTTAATGTTCGAAGTTAGTTTTTCAATTGTCTCACCAATAATTTCATTGCAATTCCCTGTTCTCTTATCCTGTGCTAATCGCCTGCTCTCTTCCACTCTGCCTCCTTCTTTAACTCCCTGTTCTCTTTTGCTGTGCTGATCTGCTGCTCTCTTCTACGCCGCCTCCTTCTTTAACTCCCTGTTCTATTCTGTTCTCCTGTGCTGATCTGCTGCTCTCATCCACCCCACCTCCTTCTTTAACTCCCTGGTCTCTTCTCCTGTGCTGAACTACTGTTCTCTTCCACCCGCCTCCTTCTTTAACTCCCTGTTATCTTCTCCTGTGCTGATCTGCTGCTCTCGTCCACCCCAACTCCTTCTTTAACTCCCTGTTCGCTTCTCTTCTCCTGTGCTGATCTTCTGTTCTCTTTCACCCTGCCTCCTTCTCTAACTCCCTGTTCTCTTCTCCCGTGCTGATCTGCTGCTCTCTTCCACCCACCCCCTTCTTTAACTCCATGTTCTCTTCACCTGTGCTGATCTACTGTTCCCTTCCACCACCTCCTTCTCTAATTCCCTGTTCTCTTCTCCCATGCTGATCTGCTGTTCTCTTGCACCCGCCTCTTTCTCTAACTCCCTTTACTTCTCTCCTGTGCTGATCTTCTGTTCTCTTCCACCCGCTTCCTTCCTTAACTCCCTGTTACCCCAATATTGGAACTTTCATAGATTCCCATGCTTTGTATAATTCCCCGTCGTCGGAATGGGAGTCTTGGTAACAAAAATACCATAGCTGTAGGTACAAAAGACAAAGGAAAAAGGCCTAGGCCTCATTCCCTTTTGAAGCATATCACCCTCTTTGTGTAAAAGAGACTAAACTTTGGCATCAGCCAATCAGAAGTGCCTCACGCCTTAGAACCTTCCTAAAGGAGCCTCAGATTTTCTACCGCACGTTGTGCTTAGGGAGTCTCCTGTGAGCTCTGCTCAACTTCTACTTTTCTAAGGATTTACTGTGGATATTTTCTTCAGAATCTTTTAGATTCTCTTCAGGATTACTGACTACCTTCCAGGATGAGTGAAATGGAGAAGAAAAAAGCCCTTTTCAAGCCTTGTTCCACCTGTGGCAAGAAAAGGCTTTTTGTGGAGGATAGGCACAAGCACTGCATCTATTGCCTCTATCCTGACCATCAAGCTGCTGACTGTAAGATCTGTCGCACCTTCTCAACCAAGACCCTCCGGGACCGTGAGGGTAGACTCTTGACATGGCTCCAGAAGCTGAAGTCCAGAAAAGATACTGTCTCTAGTGACAGTGAGGATGCAGCGTTGATGTCTTCATCAGGAAGGTCAGTGAAGAGGGGTAGGGGGTTCTCTTTCCCCTTCTATGGAAAGACCTTCTAAGGCCTCTAAAAAGACCCCCAGTGAGTCTGAGAGCCAGGGTCCCAGCAAATCTCCTCACAGAAGTGAAAACTAGAAAGTGGGTCCTGTGACGCCTTCAAAAGGTGAGACTACCTCATCCTTCAAAAAACCTTCTCAGTCTGAGAGTTCTAAATCCTCGACGAAGAAGAAGTCGACGGCAGAGGTTCCGTCGACGAAAAAAATCGGATTCAACATAATCGTTGACTGTGGCGTCGATGAGAGTTTCGTCGACTAAGGTACCGTCGACGGCAGGTGTCAGCGTCGACGGAGAAGGCGCCGACGACGAAGATGACGTTGAAGGCGTCGACAACGAAGGTTACAGTGTCACCGACGTCGACGGTGGTGTCGACGATGACGTCGACGACCGTCTCGTCGACGAGGGCAGCGACGACGACGACTCTGACAATGACGACGGCTGGTGTGCCCACAGTTTCCTCGTCGACGACCCCGATCTCGTTGACGCATGTACAACCGTCGACGATATTATCCTCTGAGAAAAGGATTACCATTTCTGTGACGAGAATCACGCCGGAGATGACTTCTCTGAGGAGTGTATCCCCCCTTCTGCCAACTATGCTATTGCAGGAAGGGGAGTCGGAGGATGACGACCAGGACGCTTTCAGTTATGCCAATAGTCCCTCCCAACTTCTGGTCAAGTGCCAGGAGACGGACTCTGAGGGTGAATACGTCCAAGAGGAGAGTGGTTATCATCAAATGGCCCAGTCGCACCATCATTCGGGCCAGGATATGGTGACGGTGCCATCTTCATTTCTCCAAGATTTGCATAACATGTTGCAAGACTATAAATCTAGGGCGAATAAGCCACTTCATGTCCCGGCAGCATCAACTACACCAGCAGTATTTTCGCCCTCACCAGTGACACCATCTTTACAGGCTCCAGTTTCACCTCAGCCCCAGACATCCTTCCAACAAGATTACTCCGGGCTGCAAGACGTCCATGATGATTCCTCGGATGAGGACCAGCAGTCGGATCATGACTCTGCTCAGAATACTGACTATGACGAATAGATCATTGAGAATCCTGCTTCACCAGTCCCAGAACCGGCGGATTCCCCGCCAGCAGACATCGGGGGTTCTCATCAGTTGATGGAGAGAGCAGCGGGCAGATTCAAATTGGCCATGCCTAAGGTTACTAGTGATTGTTTTCTATACGATTTCAAGGAGCCGTTTAGAAAATCGACAAGGTCCATCCCTATTGTGGATCGTTTGTGGAAGGAGGGCCTTAAGGCCATGAAGAACCCGGCGACGGTGGTCCCTGTGCCACCGCGTCTGGACAAGAAATATGAGGCACCTGATGCCTTATATTTCTCTGGTGCTGATCTGATGTTCGCTTTCACCCCACCTCCTTCTCTAACTCGCTGTTCTCTTCTCCTGTACTGATCTGCTTTTCTTTTCCACTGCCTCCTTCTGTAACTCCTAGTTCTCGTCTCCTATGCCGATCTGCTGTTCTCTTCCACCCCGCCTCCTTCTTTACCTCCCTGTTCTCTTCTCCTGTGCTGATCTGCTGCTCTCATCCACCCACCTCCTTCTCTACCTCCCTGTTCTCTTCTCCTGTGCTGTTCTGCTGCTCTCTTACACCCCCACCTCCTTCTTTAACTCCCTGTTCTCTTCTCCTATGTCTTTAACTCCCTGTTCTCTTCTCCTATGCTGATCTACTGCTCTCTTCCACCAGCCTCCTTCTCTAACTCCCAGTTCTCTTCTCCTGTGCCGATCTGCTGCTCTCTACCACCCCATCGCCTTCTTTAACTCCCGGTTCTCTTCTCCCGTGCTGATCTGCTGTTCGCGTCCACCGCCTCCTTCTCTAACTCCCTGTTCTCTTCTGCTGTGCTGATCTGCTGCTCTTTGACAGACATCCTTCTCTAACCGCACACAAACATACACACAACCACACACACATACAACCACACCACACACACATACAACCACACCACACACACAACCACACCACACACAACCACACCACACACACAACCACACCACACACACAACCACACCACACACACAACCACACCACACACACAACCCCACACACATCACCAACCACATCACCAACCACAACACACACACAACCAAACACAACCAAACCCCCAACCACACACCCCCAACCAAACCGACCAACCACACACCCCAACCACCCTCACTCTATCGCCCTCACTCTATCCATCTATCGCCCTCACTCTATCCATCTATCGCCCTCACTCTATCCATCTATCGCCCTCACTCTATCCATCTATCTCCCTCACTCTATCGGGCACCACAGCATCACTCGGGGGCACCACAGCATCAATATGTGCAACCATTCAACAACTGGTTCAAATATGTTCTCTCAATGTTTCAAGCTTTATTACAAATGTCACAAAAAGATTTTAATATTTCACTTCTGTTCTTGGATTTTCGTCACAATAAAATACACTGAACATAATCTTCACAAAAGTTATTTACAAAAGTTTAAGCTATTGCCATTATAAATTACAATAACTTTTATTTAAGTATTATAAAAAAAATTAAAAGCCATTGTTATTTGTAATAGCAATACATCTAAGTCACGTAAATACAAAACATGTTGCATTACAAAAGCTATTGGTGTCACATTTGCAAATGTTGTATGTATGTATGTATAGGCATTTATATAGCGCACTACTTACCCGGAGGGGTCCCAAGGCGCTTCGACCGCTGCAAAACCCTTCCTGGCTTCCCTGAGAGATGGTCCCTTAATGGGTATCTCCAGGGTGAGACCAGGCATCCCCGGCGGTCTGGTGGGGCCGTTAGTGAAGATGAGGCAAGCTAATGCCCAGAGTTGCCGAGTGTGATCGCTGATCAGAGTGGGCACCGAGGCGAGAGAATTATCGAGTCCGCTGACCCTGGTCCAGAAACCTGCCGCGCCGGGAATCGAACCCTGGTCCTGGGCCGTCCTCTGCTCTCGGGTCTGCCGCCTCTAACCAGTGAGCCACACTACCTCACTCAATGTTAAAAGTATTGGCATTGTAAATGACAAAGCTATTTTCAAAACCAACACATAAATAAAAAAAATTATTTACAAGACCAATACCTCAAACTTTCCTAATGCGAGACCTATTGCATTGCAAATGCTTGTTGCTTCTTCTACACATAGCTGGTACCTCTACACCAAAATGGAATCTTGGGCCTCAGGCTGCTCAATCAATGAATTTTGTCTGAGCACTTTCTTATGATCAACTTACAGGTTGTTATCCCTTTGTTTTGACAAGGAGATTTTATAATCACATTAGACCTCAAAGATGCCTACTTCCACATCTCCATCCTACCAACCCATCAGCTGTTTCTCTAGTTTGTAGTAAGTGGCTAATCCTACCTGTTGAAAAAATATATAGGAGGCCCCCTGTTATAAAAGGTCTGGGACCAGGGGAAATATGTAAAATAGACTAGTGTCCCAAAAGCAAACAGGCCTACAACCTGTGTAGTACAGCCAATATGGAAGAAGAGGTCACAGGTTCTATAATAGCAACCTGCCCGTCACAGCAACACAACAAGGGAGATTAATTATGCTAGTGTTAACAATCTTGATAATATGCAAACAAAAATGCTTTGTACAATAGGACAAGAACTAAATTCAGAGGTTTGTTGTAAAACAGAGCATCCACATGATTTTAGTTCATACAGTATTAAAAACTATTGACATTTTATTTGTACATTAAAATCGTGAAACACATAGGCAATGGTTAATAAATCGTACACAATGAAATTTTTAAAACAAAGTTTACACAAAAACAAATGAAATTGTTCCAGAGAACAAGTGTCGACGTGGCGTTTCGGTTTTTGAGGATGTATACACCTTCTTCAGGATAGATTCTCAACTATTAACCCCAATTATTCCCTCAGGGTTAAAAAATCTGATTCTGAATCTTGATGTGGAGACACGAATATCATGACGTCCCAAACATTAATCGTTATGGGTATGTGTGCGTATGCACTGTCTTATTAAAAATAATTCGATTGTTGCCCTGTCCAGAGGAGCCACCGATTAAAACTTGGTTCTTCCGCTATCATTCAAATAGCGTTGGAAATTTAAAAATCGCTGCAGCCTTAGACCTAATTCACTCAATCTGTCGGCATACAAGTCTCGGGGGTTGACCTCCCGTTTTATGGGCGATAATAGCATCAATCGATTAAAATTATGTCGGCCTCCCTGCTCCACATGGTACAGCATCTCCGATATCCGTGAGTTTGATATCATACAAACTCACAGATATCGGAGACGCTGTACCATGAGGAGCAGGGAGGCTGACATAATTTTAATCGATTGATGCTATTGTGAGAAGGTGGCCTGATATGCAGTGCTCACTATTCTAGTGAACACTATGTATCAGTCCAGCAACCCTTATTGATGATTGGTTGTAAGTCAACCTTATAGACCAGCTATCCTAGTAGCGTGGATACCAGCAGTCTAAGGCTAAAGACTCGAGAGGGCGTGTTAAGCCAGCTGTTTACCACACATATACCCCTTGAACACCAAGTGAAAGGACACCACACAAGTGTTATGAAAATAAACAGTTATTTATTAAGAATCACAACAGCCCTGTACTCTTTATGAGGACAGGGTACTAAGCACAAACCAAAACTCTTACAAAAATACTTAAGTTAGCACAGTATATACAAATGCCCGAGGGGCACGGAAAACCATATACTTGAAAAGTGGAATGCGAAATTACTAGCAGGTAAGTACAGTACTAATAGCCTTTGGAATCGCTAGGACTTGACTATAGAATCGTTAGATTACTTCTAGGAGACCCAGGGGACTCGGGTGCAGTGTGTGCACTCTCACGCGAGATGCGGGACAAAGTCTATGGTAGCTAGGAATTGCAAAGTTAGTGTTCTCGGGCGAACCCGACCTGGTAGGAGGAAAACGAAAGTAGATTCTGACCCTTGGATAGTGAGGCTATGCTGGGGCACCGAAATGCCGAAGTTACCTAGCCCAGGGGCTGCAGCTGCATAGGACTCAAAAGACGTCGGGAATCCTCGTTGACGGACCAGGAGCCTGGAAGAAAGAAGTGGCTGGCAGGCGACCAGTGAAGAAAGTTCGGTGGATCCAAGCCTGGATCGATGGAAGATGACACCTGAAAGCAGAGGGGACCAAGTTCGAGACTACTAGCCAGTAGTCAGTGGGCACCAGGAGGGCACCGGATGGTAGCCACCTCGACTAGGCGTGTGGGTGACGCTGTGCTCAGAGATCACACGGACCAGGAGGCGTTGTCGGCGACCAGGAAGGAGGATCGAGCTGTCCCACGAAGATAGAAGCTGTCGGCGTCGCTGGACCCAGGATTGGGCAACAAAGCCTTGGCAAATTCAAGCCCACGCGGTGGACCTAAAATGGCGTCTGGAGTGGACCAGGAGGGTCCGGGGTGCCTCTCTTCAAGAAGGAAGCAAGGGCCAGTCTGGAGCAACCAGACCAGCAGCAGTGATGTCGTCGGGCGTCGTTCAGAAGGCCACAAGCCAGCCGGCTAGTAGCCAAACAACGCGGTGCACAGCAAACAGCAGAAGGGCCCCACGCAGATCGTGGAGATGCAGGGAGGCTGACCTTGGGTGCTGGAGCTGCGCAGGGTCGGGGCTTCTCGGACCCCAAAGCACTCACCCGTGGAGGACACGGTGGGCTTGCAGTAAAGATGTCGTCCAGTCTTGGCGATCGTCGGTCCCTCGAGGTCTCGTCGCACTCACGGTTCTCAGCTTTGCTGTAGAGGTGAGTAGAGGTCAGAGATGCCAGGGAAGCCGGGTCTCGTCGAGCTGGGTCGTCGGATTCGTGATGAAGGACTTGCAGCAGACCGCAGTGTTTCTTTAGGATGGTGCCTGCGGATGCAGGGTGACTACTCCTTAGCCACAAGGGAGAATCTTGAGGAAGAAATCTTGAAGTCCTTTCGCAGAAAGTCGTGTCTTGATTCCAAAGATGATCTAATTTGAACAGGGGGCCCGCTCCCATCTTTATACTAAAAAAGGGGGCTGACCCGGTGACTAGGTCCTGCCTATGGGTGGGACCAGGAGGGGGGTGGTTACACCCCTCTCCCCTGCCGGACTTCCCCAGGCCAGGGGCTGGTGTGCCCCTGGAACTGGTTCTGACTGGCCTATGCGTAGTGAGCACCGGGGTGCCACTCAGCAGTCACCTTCCTGAAAAGCCCTGCCTACCCAGGATACACAAAACCATGTCTGGGATGGTGCTAGCACCGCCCCGGACAGGAAACCCTTTGTCCAAGCCTCCCTCGCTGGAAGGACTCCCAGCAGCAGGAGGTCAGACTCGTGTCTGTGGTGGCAGCATCCATTTTGTGGAGCTGAGGCTTCAGTTAACTTTAACCGGGGTTCACAGTTACATACATGTCGTGTCCCTCTAGAAGGGTGGAATGCTAACCCCGTCGCCAGAATTGGCGAGGGATTAGTATTCCAATTCGTATGACACCTTACTCAACATGTTTTGATAAAGCAATACCAAAGTTAGCATTTAACCGCGAGGATTATAATGCACTTAAGAGTATATGGTATGCGATATCATGGAACAGCTATTAGGACTTGGTTCCGCAAGCTGCAGACAGGCTCAGCTCATGCCAGAGCACCATCTCACCCGATTCCAAGCACTCTGCCTTCAGGATTGTCAGGGCCTGCCATAGGAGTGACTTATAGGAATCTGTGTGTCCATTTTAGGGTTAGATCTAGGTATACTATATCTATAGCAAAGGGTGATTACACGACTTTGCCCCAGCTGTCATGCAGCCAGTTGTGTCAAATTTAGGAGGCCAGCCAGGGGTGGCATAATACATGCTGCAGCCCCTGGCAGCCCTGGGTACACCCATGCCCTGAGTTACAGGGTCTGATAGGGTGGCCCAGTACCAATTGGAAATGTACCTAGGGTACATGGAATCCATTTTAAAGAGAGAGCAGTAGGCCTGGGGTCCTGATTGGCAGGGTCCCAGGTCGACTATGTCCAAAACCAGCTAAAACACAGGGCAAAAAGTTGGGGGCAACCATAGTCAGGATGTACCTTCCTACAGCTATTATCGCCCATAAAACGGGAGGTCAACCCCCGAGACTTGTATGCCGACAGATTGAGTGAATTAGGTCTAAGGCTGCAGCGATTTTTAAATTTCCAACGCTATTTGAATGATAGCGGAAGAACCAAGTTTTAATCGTTGGCTCCTCTGGACAGGGCAACAATTGAATTATTTTTAATAAGACAGTGCATACGCACACATACCCATAACGATTAATGTTTGGGACGTCATGATATTCGTGTCTCCACATCAAGATTCAGAATCATCAGATTTTTTAACCCTGAGGGAATCCATGGTGTTAATAGTTGAGAATCTGTCCTGCAGAAGGTGTATACATCCTCAAAAACCGAATCGCCGCGTCAACACTTGTTCTCTGGAACAATTTTATTTGTTTTTGTGTAAATTAAAAAAAAAATTCATTGTGTACTATTCATTAACCATTGCCTATGTGTTTCACGATTTTAATGTACAAATAAAATGTCAATTGTTTTTAATACTGTATGAACTAAAATAAATCATGTGGATGCTCTGTTTTACAACAAACCTCTGAATTTAGTTCTTGTCCTATTGTACGAAGCATTTTTGTTTGCATATTATCAAGATTGTTAACACTAGCATAATTCATCTCCCTTGTTGTGTTGTTGTGACAGGCAGGTTGCTATTATAGAATCTATGACCTCTTGTTCCATATTGGCTGTACTACACAGGTTGTAGGCCTGTTTGCTTTAGGGACACTAGTCTATTTTACATAATCCTACTAGTTCACATTTCTCTCCTTCAGGGTTACAACCTCCCCAAGGGTTTTAAACAAATGTCTTACTGTTGTGGCCCCTCATCTCCGAAGGGATGGCATCCACATGAAGAGGAGCCCAATAAAGGCCTCCAGTGTGAGCTTCTACTCTGGCAAGTCGGTGGATTTCTCATGGATTTTATACAAAACGGGGTACTCAGTGGCATTGTGTAGGCGAGTAATGATTATTGGAAATAGGGACAAAAAGTGAAAACTATCCCCTGATATATTTAGATCTATTGGTTTACAACCGAAGCTGAGGGTGAAGAGCTGGCAACACTGAGCCTGCTCCCCTCATGCGGGGCAAGAAAGGAGGATCACTTTCCACAATACAGTATAAATGATTTAAAAAAACACTGGAGTACTCTGTTGCATATGTATAACTGTTTCTGTAGTAGGGGATCTCTGTGTATAGTCATAATCTAGTGAGTAGTCCCGCCCATGTACGTGGACCCCGGAGCAATAAAAAATAATCTCTTAAGCTGTCTTCTTTGGAGTCCTGCATAGACACTTAAGAGAAAATCAAAGACAAATAATGCAGCCTATGAAACAAGGCTACACTGGCCAGTACTTCAACTTAAAGTGAAAAGGATAGCCAAATAAAATCAAATTTTACACATATTGCCAAGTTTCACCCAAAGAGAAACTTCCCTTCCCCAAAATCTTTGAAATGATAGAGAGGAGGTGTTGGACAGACAAGCCCCCACAGGCTGCCATTAAGTGTCTGGAAAAGGGATACCGTGCCTTTAAGGAACTTTCCAGAGACCCTTGGTATCCCAGGATGCACAGCAAAAGTCCTTTTACTTTCAGTTCTTTTTTCCGGCTCCTGCTAGCAGGACCCTGGAGCATTGAGCTCTCCCTTTTTGGGTATCTCTTCAATTTTTGACACTTTTCCAGTGTTTTGAGTGTTTCACTCGACGTCTGGGGTCTTCCCCTTCCTATTGCGAGGGAGGAATGGAGGAGTGTGGCTCACTGCTTAGAGCGGCAGTCCCTGGTACATAGGTCTGGCCGGGACCAAGGTTCAAATCCCGCCTCGGCTGATCTCGGCGGTTCTTGGGCTCATAATTCCTCGGACATGATTTCTCGCCTAGGTGCCTACTCTGAGCATGAGTCCCACGCTGCAACTCTGGGCAATAGCTTGCTTAGCCTCCACAACGGCCCCCTACAGCGCTGGGGATGCCTGGTTGCACCCCGGGGATGCCCAGGAGTGGACATTTCACGGGGAAAAGCCAGGACGGGTTCCCTAGCGGTATGAGTACAGCGCCAGGACACACTGCTTGTCGGGGTATCAGTGCGCTTTACAAATACGGCTACATTTACATTGCTGTGTTTTTTTTACCAATTTCACCACCTCTTTCTGTCGAAAATGCCAGCTTTGTTCGACAAGTGCCCTGAGTGTGGTAGGAAGAAGGCGAAATCTGACCCCACAGAGTATGTATAGTCTGTCTCCCTTCCACCCATGTCCCTGACTCCTGTGATATTTGTCACTCTTTCTCCTGTGTGACAGGGAGAAGATTTGTCTCCAAGGCCTGGAGCAGAGGAGACATGAGGAGCCAGGTGGGACTTCTGGGCATGGAGGGACTCTATCATAGTCATCAGCCCGTCCTTCGGCCTCTGGGGTGACTTCCTAGTCAAGAAAAGGCCTGGAAGAGACAGATCCCGGTCAACGTTGATGGCTTTGACGTCGGCTTCGAGGGGTTTGACTACCATCTGTTCTCCGTCAACCCAGGGCTCTGGGTCCAAGCTGCGTCGAGAGGCATGATGTCGAGACCTCGGACGAGGTTCGCCGTTGAGGCGTTCCCGTCGTTCGCCGTCGACATGAAGATCGACGTAGAGGAGAGGCAAGTCGACATCGAGGAGAAGATATTAGACGTTGAGGAGTGCATCGACTTCTAAGAGATCGACGTCGAGGAGCAGGAAGTCGAAGGGGTCGATGTCGAAGAAGAGTAAATCGACGTCGAGGAGATGTTCAAGGTCCAGGACAGTGTCCAAGGCCTGAGTGGACAGTCTATCATCTTCATCCGAGAGCTCCTGGTCGCGGCGCGACGGCGCTCATCCAAAAAGAGGTCTGCCTCCAGAACATAGTCTTTGAGGCCGGCTCAGAAGAAGAGGAGAGTGGCGAGGCCTTCAGAATCTGAGTATTCGCGGACTTACTCGCCTTCTAGGCCCAGGAGTCCTACACCTCCACCCGTGCCTCCGAGGATGCCTCCTCCGGATTGCGACGGTTCCTCCTCCTCCTCCTCTTCCTCCTCCTCTTCCTCCTCCTCCTCTACTGCCTCCTGCACCACCCTTGCCTCCTCTTCCACTGCCTCCCCAGACTTCACAACCTCGGCCTGAGGTTCCGTATCCTATGCTTCCGCCTCCTCTAAGACCGGCAAAGCCCAGGAGGTCTAGATCACAGTCTAGAAGGAGGGATCGTTCTCGCAGCAGACACCACTCCTCCACACGGTCTCGTCACCGCCATCGGAGAGACAGGTCGCGGTCCTGGTACACGGGGTCCTCGAGTGACCGGAGGTATTCTCCAACCTTGTCGGATTCCCCTTTTTCGAGGATGTCGCCTGTGGACGACATTGTCCTTTTCAGGAGGTGCTGCTGAGGGGGGCAGCGAAGTTAGGGATCACCTTGACGGTGCCCACACCATCTACTTCGGTGATTTTTGAGACCTTGCACAAGCGGCATCTTTCTCGCCCGTTGTTGCCCATGGTGCCAGGGCTGGAGGAACCGGCCATGGAGCTGTTTCTAACCCCGGCTTCGGTGAAGCCGGCGCCATCTCGGCTGAAAAAGAAGTACAGGCCCCCGGATTCTGATCCGGCGTTCCTGAGGTCAGATCTGTACCGGACTCGGTCATCGTGAAAACAGCCAAGAAACAGCATGCTACGGCTCCGTCTTCTACTGTGCCTCCGGACAAGGAGAGCCGTCAGATGGATTCTGCCGGACGGAAGGTTTGCGGGACGGCTGCCACATCAATGAAGACGGCAAGTTCCTCGGCGCTGTTGGGTCGCTATGACCGAGCGTTGTGGGAATCTCTGCAACAGTTTCTCGAGCTCCTTCCTAGGGACAGGAGGGAAGATTTCCAAGAAATACTGAACGAGGGCATGATGGTATCCAATCAAGTCGTCAGCTCTGCGGCGGATGCCTCTCTCCTGGCGGCGCATGGTTGTTGCCATGGCATTAATTTGAGACGGCATTCCTGGTTGCGCCTTACCTCCCTCAAACCGGAGGCGCAGCAGAGGGTCGCAAATTTGCAGTTTTCTGGATCGACGCTCTTTGGGGCACATGCGGATGAGGAGATGACCTGCATGAAAGCGGAAGTAGAGACTTTGAAGGCCGTCGGTTTGGAGAAACTGAAGGAACAACGAAAGTCCTTCCGCCCGTTCCAAAGGAGATATGGTTTCCAGAAGCGAGGACAAGGTCGTCAGGCTGGTCAGCAGCAGTACCAGCGGCAGCATTTCCAGAGGGGCAGAGGCGGGTAGCAGTCCTCAGCGAACAAGGGCCCATCCGGGTCTAAGCCCTGAGGTGCTACTTCCCCCTCGTCCGTTACCCGCTCCGGTGGGGGGAAGCATACAAAATTACCTGGCAGAGTGGAGAAAAATTACTCCGGACAAGTGGGTGCTGAATATTGTTTGCAATGGATACAGTCTTCGTTTTGTGAGCCCTCCTCTGACAATTCCACCGGTTTGCTCGCATTTCCAGCTGCGCGAGCTCCAGGCGGAGGCAGATATCCTGTTAAGAAAAAGGGCAATAGAAGACGTCCCTTTGTCTCAAAGGGGGAAGGGCCTTTACTCTCTATTCTTCCTGGTACGCAAGAAGGACAAGAACAAGTTCAGGCCCATTCTGGATTTGCGACAAGCAAACAAATGGATTCGCAGGGAAAAATTTCTCACGCTGTCTTTGCACCAGATTTACCCTCAGCTACAAAGAGGAGACTGGCTCTGCGTGATAGATCTACAGGATGCGTACTTCCATGTGCCCATTGCACAGAAACACCGGAAGTTCCTGCGCTTTCTAGTCGGCGCCAATCACTATCAGTACACCGTACTACCGTTTGGACTGAAGTCTTTACCCAGGACTTTTTCAAAGTGCTTGGCGGTGGTGGCAGCGCACCTGAGAAAGAACAAGGTGTTTTTCTACCCGTACCTGGACGACTGGCTGAACAAAACCTCCACCTTCCAGGAAGCACAATTGCACTTCAACAGGATGGCCGTTCTGTTGAACCAACTGGGGTTGCACATAAACATGTCCAAGTCTGTTCCGACTCCTGTCCAGTGCCTGCAGTACTTGGGAGCCTCCATCGATACTCTTTCAGCAAGTGTGTCTCCTTCGGTGGAGACGCTTATCGATCCTTCGGAAGGCTCAGGTTCTCACTGCTGTTCCATCTACGACAGTGAGGACGGTGTCTTCTCTACTGGGGTCGATGGCCTCTTGCATCTTCCTCACGCCACTCACACGCCTCCATGAGGCCGCTGCAGGAATGTCTGGAGGATCAGTGGGACCAGAGGCGGGGGAGCAGGGACGACAGGATCCGGCTGTCCCTTCACACTCAACAGTCCCTGAGATGGTGGTGCTCAGCAGAGAATCTTCTCGAAGGGGTTCCATTCCACAAGGACATTCCCATTCGGACTATCGTCACGGATGCTTCTCTCCACGGCTGGGGAGCGCATTCAGACCATCTACAGATCCAGGGAACGTGGTCCCCGGTGGAATCCACGTTTCACATCAATTTCCTGGAACTCTGAGCTGTTCACTTGGCGCTGAAGGCCTTTCATCTGTCCTTCCAGACCAGCTCCTTGCTTGTACAGACGGACAATACAACCACAATGTATTACCTCAACAAGCAGGGGGGCTCGAGATCGTGCACACTGTCACAGGAAGCGCGGGCGATCTGGCACTGGCTGCTAGCCAGAGGACTGACGATAACGGCTACTCATCTGCCAGCTGTGCAGAATGCTCAGGCGGACGCACTCAGCAGGCTGGTGCAAGAAAACGAGTGGGGTTTGAACGACTAAGTGGTAGGAGACCTCTTCGACAGGTGGGGCACCCTAGGCGTAGATCTGTTCGCCACCGCCGAAAACAGAAAATGTAGAGAGTTCGCCTCCAGGTATTACCAACCGGGGACTCTGGGGAATGCGCTATGGATCAGCTGGTCGAACAGATTTCTGTACGCTTTTCCACCCATTCCCCTGATTCCGGCGGTGCTCATCAAGCTGTCCCAGTCCAGAGCACGGATGATCCTCATTGCTCCGGAATGGCCCGACAGTGGTGGTTCCCGGACCTGCTCCACCGGTTGCTCCAACCTCACCTGCGACTGCCGTGTTGGCCGGACCTTCTCACAAAGTTCGGGGGGGCAGATGGTGCACCCCAACCTCTCATCATTGAGTTTGGCGGCATGGCTCCTGAGATAGTGCAATATGGACACCTGAATCTGCCTGAGGATTGCATGAATATTCTCAAGGAGGCTAAGCAGCCTTCCACTATGACGTCCTATGCCTACAAGTGGAAGAGGTTCTGCATCTGGTGCACTTCCTAGAACTATGATCCGACGACCTTCAAGGAAGATGTTGTCCTTCCATATCTCTTGCATTTGGCTCAGTCTGGCCTTAATTTTCAATCTATTAAGGTTCACCTCGCAGCGTTAACTGCGTACAGAAAATGTCCTTCGCAGACTTCCTTCTTCCAGATCCCTGTGATTAAGGATTTTTTGGAAGGATTGAAGAAAGTGTTTCCTCCTGTTCGGAGTCCTTCGCTGTCCTGGGAGTTGAATGTGGTGCTGTCCAGATTGATGAAGGAACCTTTTGACCCCATTCATAGGGCTACACTACAGCACTTGTCATGGAAGGCGGCTTTCCTCGTGGCCATTACATCGGCCCGCAGGGTGAGTGAGATTCAGGCATTGTGTTGTCAAGAACCTTATACTGTATTTCATGCTGCTAAGGTTGTAATGCGTACTCACCGCAAGTTCCTTCCTAAGGGGATTTCTGATTTCCATGTCAATCAGACTATAACTTTGCCTACGTTTTTCCAAAATCCTTCTACTCCAGCGGAAAGGTCTTTACATTCCCTGGATGTCAGAAGGGTGTTGAAGGTCTACTTGGATAAGACCAAGGACAGTCGTAGGTCAGACCAATTGTTTGTCAATTATGGGTCGGTCATGACTGGTCTTGCCACCTCTAAACAGTCCATCTTGAGGTGGATTGTGTTCTGTATCCAGTTATATTATCAGAAAGCTAATAAAACCTTAGGGGGTAAGCCTAAGGCCCATTCTACCAGAGGCAAAGCAGCAACAGCGGCTTTGCTATGTAATGTTCCCATTGCCGACATCTGCAGGGCTGCCACTTGGAAGCCGGTCCATACCTTTGCTAAGCACCACTGTCTGGACTCTGATGCCAGGGCAGATGCTCAGGTTGGGCAGGCTTTCTTGAGAAATCTGTTTGCACAGTAGTGGTGTTGTCTTTTTCCTCCACTGCCGGATTGTTTTTTTGGGATGGGCTTGCCATTCTATTCTCTAGATTATGATTATACACAAAGATCCCCTACTACAGAAGGAGTAGTTTCTTACCTGTAACTTCAGTTCTGTAGTAGGGGTATCTCTGTTATAGTCATAAGCGCCCGCCCTCCTCCCCGGTGAAGAAAATGATAATGTACTGTATGCTACAGGCTTGCTTTATACACCTTCAAAAAGAACTGAAAGTAAAAGGACTTTTGCTGTGCATCCTGGGATACCGAGGGTCTCTGGAGAGTTCCTTAAAGGCACAGTATCCCTTTTCCAGACAAATAATGGCAGCCTATGGGGGCTTGTCTGTCCAACCCTTCCTCTCTATCATTTCAAGGATTTTGGTGAAGGGAAGTTTCTCTTTGGGTGAAACTTTGCATTATGTGTAAAATTGAATTTTATTTGGGTATCCTTTTCACTTTAAGTTGAAGTGCTGGCAAGTGTAGCCTTGTATTACAGGCTGCATTATTTGTCTTTGATTTTCTCTTAAGTGTCTATGCAGGACTGCAAAGAAGACAGCTTAAGAGATTATTTTTCATTGCGCCGGGGTCCACGCACATGGGCGGGACTATTCACTATTGACTATAACAGAGATACCCCTACTACAGAACTGGAGTTACAGGTAAGAAACCACTCCTTCCCTGTGAAATGTGCATCCAAGTTGGTGCTATATAAGAGAGGGCAGGTCCTGATTGAAGCCCATTGCACGCATGCCTGCATATAAATAGGGCTGAAACATGTGGACCTTCCAAAAAAGGGCAGAATAATTCTGCTATACTTTTTGTTTTGTTTTGTTTTGTTTAAGCCTATCCACTGGAGACCTCAAAGGAAAATCTGGTCCACCAGGAGGAATATTTTTTATTGTCCCTCTCGCCATGAAGTAGCTCGATCCCTTCAATATAAAGGTACAGGATATCATCTCCAAAAGGTACTGCTAGCATATACCCAGGGCAACTGGAATTGCTCTGTAATGGAGGACCAAATTATGCAGCATTGTGCAGCACATTTTGTTATATCAGTTCATTATTATATCATTTTCACATGTTAACACTGTCTGGACAAGGGGGGGGCATGGCTAGCTGCCTAAAATGGCGGATATGTCCTGGTGAGGTTCCGGACCCAGGGGGTTGGGGGGACGACGACTGATTAAACTGCCGAAAAATAGGCTCTCACTCACCATAGTCACCGGCATGTACCTGTGAGAAACTCTGATGCGGATTACAGCTGATCCTGAAACCCACTGCAACGCCAAACCCCCCTGTGGAAACAATGTCACTATATTTACAGGCCGGGTGGGGACGCGGATTGCCAGGACTTGCCCGATCCCGGTTCTCATGTACATTAACTCTGCTAAAGGTACCGCTACAGTTAAAATAAGCCCCCCAACAACACCTAGCCTGGACAAGTTCGAAGGGCAACCTGGCGATGTACCACATCACGGATCGCGGGCCAAGAAAATACTAGCTTAGTGCCCCCCTTCCTGGTGCTACGCAAAGACCGTAGGGGCCTGCTGGTCTGCGGGGGATAGTAACGAGCCCTGCGGCAGGGTTCTGCAGAACCATCTGCGTGTGTCGGCCCTACTCCTCCTGCAAATCTGGTGCACTGCTCAGGGAAAACAGCGTGTGTTCTCATTAGTCGCCAGCCCTCTGTCATAACACATCAGCCCGGGTATGGCCCTTTGCACCTGAGAAGACCAGGAGCCTACTCACCTCTCAAGGCTCCGCTCGAGGGTGAGGTACTGGTTTGCAGGTTGTGGCGTGATCGTGCGAGCTGGAGTGCCTCCCCATCCCTCTGTGCTTATTTGTGGGTGAGCACCATCATCCATCACAACCAGTGTACAACATGGGCAGAGTTAAGGGGAAAATACTGGAAGGCCACTAAAGTGTTAAGTGGCCACATTACCGCACCTGAGACCTCCAGTAGGCCCCGGCACCTGAGACCTCCAGTAGGCCCCGGCACCTGGGGCCCCATCTTCAGAGACCGCGGTGAGTACTCCAGACAAACCG
Source organism: Lissotriton vulgaris (assembly GCF_964263255.1). NCBI lineage: Eukaryota > Metazoa > Chordata > Amphibia > Caudata > Salamandridae > Lissotriton > Lissotriton vulgaris. Next base: position 592,457,396 of record NC_141697.1, read on the forward strand.
GACTTGATTCTAAAAGAAATCTGTGAATCTAGGTCAGCACTTGAACAACAAATTGGAGCTCTCACATCTGGCCTTACGCTGCTCAGTGCGGACCATGGAAAGTTGGCAGGGACGGTCAAGGAGCATGATCGAGCTTTAAAAGACTTTCAACCCCAAATCACTGCAAACACAACACAAATACAACACCTCCAACAACAGGTCACTAACCTTCAAGATTGAGTAGATGACGCCGAAGGCAGAAATAGACACAATAATATACGCGTATTTGGCCGCCCTGAACGCAGCGAAGGCACCAGAGCGGCAAATTTTATGGAAGCCTGGTTCAAAGACCATGTGGTCCAGGGTGGACTCTCACCATACTTTTGTGTAGAAAGAGCCCATCGGATAGCAAGAGGAGCACCCCCTAGACCACTAATTGTAAAAAATGTAAACTACAGGGACCACGACGGCCTCTTACAAAAAGCAAGGGAAAAAAATACAGATTCAGTACGAAAATCACTGAATCTCATTGTACCCAGACTACACAATGCTAGTGCCTAGAAAAAGATCGTCTAATCAAGCTTTCAAGAAAAAATTGAGTGCAGCCCAACTTAAATACGCATTACTGTTCCCAGCCAGATTAAAGATTATCCATGACAAAAAAACGACTTCTTGGACAGCCCAAATGACGCTAAGGAATGGCTGGAGGTAATGAACCTTAATCCGAGCCAGAGTGGCAAATCATATTTGCTAACCCAGGGCCACAGCAAACCACAGAGACACGAATACCACCGGACACCGAAGAACAATCAGAGTAAAGATAGCCCCGGCCTGGGAACAGCAGCAAGTTGACTGGGAAGGGGCTCTGACTGTGGCCGAAATGTTCAGGGATGGCAGCCACAAGATCTCTACAGACAGCACACTACACTCGGACCCTGATCACAGCATCACCCTGTTCCCCTCTGTTACACCTCAGACTGTAGACGAATTAGTAGACAATTGAATCTATACACCTCTATATAATGGTCACACTTACATGAAGGGTCCGGCGTGTAAAATGCTCCCACGATGTAAGAAATACTACTGACCTACCAGTGTAACTGTATTTCCTTTTATCACAATAATACAACCAAGGTTAAGATGCCCAAAATTGTATGGATGGTAATTGCTTCTCTCTTCCATATATGGCTTACACCCAGTCTGATTCTTTGATTCTGCACATATACCAGAGGTCATGCACGATGTATTCTGTTTGAGTCTCACATGTAAACAAGTGGTGATAGTCAAATAAGAACCATGATATGTTCATATTCCCCCCCGGGCGCCGTCGAGCCACCAGGACTCCGCGTTTGCAGCATGTGCAGTATGGACGGTGATAGCGACCCCCTACTGAGCATATGCACCGTTATGTGTAAATTGTATGTTGGAATTAGTTGTTGGGCCCAGCGTAGTTTGGGAGCTGAGCCAAGTATTATTAGTTTTAAGGTAAGGGGGGACTCCTGGTCTGCAATAGTTAACAGGCACCGCGATATAGGGAGCTCCATTTACCATAGAGTCTTATGCCTAGAGATTGTACTACCGCAGGCTCCTACAACCTGCTAACCTGGAATGTGCGGGGCCCGGGAGCAGTACAGAAAAGGCACTGTGTCCATGCATATATCCTTAGGCGCAAAGCCCACATAGTCTTCCTTCCAGAGTCACATCTTACTGACCCAGAGGCCCAGAAACCCAGCAAGAAATGGCGAGGCCATATTTATTCCACTAACTACTCAGCATTCGCTAGGGGAGTGACCATCTGGATCCGGCATGGGGTCCCTTTCACAGAACTAGATTGTCACAAAGACGACCAGGGAAGATACATCCTGTTGAAGGGCACTCTTGATGGCATAACCATGGTCCTGGGGAGCATAGATGCCCTAAACCTCGACCGGGACAAATTCTTTCATCGGCTCTGCACAGCATTAGTCACATAGGATACAATTCCATGGCTCCTGGGGGGAGACTGCAATGAGTGCTAGATATGAATTTCGACAGGTCACACCCCCCATTACATGGCACTAGTGCATGCAAGTTAGCAGCGATTCTGAACACCTGGCTAGAGGGATGGGCTTTATCAGACTTATGGCGCCGTTTGCACCCTACACATAAGTAATACTCCTTTTATTCGCCAGTCTACTAGCTCCACACCAGGATAGACAGATTCTTATGCTCCAACGCCTTAGTCACACAGATCCATCAATCCACTTACTTAGCTAAAACCCTCTCGGATCACAACCCCCTAGAGCTTACACTTGCCTGTGGTAAAGTACTGATCCCAGTGCCCACCTGGACCTCAGTTGCTAGAGGATGCCTCGTTCCACACCACTCTATCCAATACCATCACTAGTTATTTGTCTGAAAACGGGAACACAGCTTCCTCCAACCAAATTGAGTGGGACGCACTCAAAGTGGTGGTGACAGGGGCTGCAATCGGACAGATGGGGGGGGAGCCAGACAGGAAATATATCAGAGTAGAAAATGTAATTACCATTTTAGAGCAAGTAGCAGTGACAGACCCAGGCAAAAGGAATGCTTTACAGAGTGCTCGCATTAGTCACGCTGAAACACTCAAAACTTTCTGTGTTATAGACCACAGAGCCTTTATGCAACGGAAACACTCGGAAGCAGATAGAGCTGGGACATTACTAGCCCGAATAGTACGAGACAGATCTGAACCACCAATTATTACTCCTATTAATACACCGTCCGGTAGATCTGTCCACATGCGACAAGAGATAAACAAAGCCTTCTGCACTTATCTCCGTATTCTTTACGCAGCCGCAGCACGCAACACTGACACCTCTATAGATCACTTCCTACGAGATCGAACAATCCCCTCCTTACTCGAAGTTATACAGGAAGAAATAGTAGGCCCCATAACCCAACAAGCAATACGTATCTCGATTAAAGGCCTAAATCGTAATAAGGTGCCTGGCCTAGACAGTCTGCCCATAGAATTTTATCAAACCTATTCAGATGTCCTGGTCCCCAAATTGGAAGAAGTATAAAAGGCGGCCCTGGAGGCCGGACACTTACCACAATCCACCGTGCAAGCCCTGGTCACTTCCATGCTCAAGCTGGGCCAGAATAGCATAGACATTTCTAATTATAGGCCTCTATCCCTACTTGCAACCGAATATACAATTTTGAGGAAAGCACTCTCAAATCCTATACAACCATATCTCAACACCCTCATACACAGTGACCAATGCGGGTTTCTGCCAAATCGCAGCACGCCCCTTTACACTAGACGGTTAGGTTATGTTATGAAAGCTACCCCGGCTGACTACCCGGCCGCGGGTTGTCTGGCATTAGGCCTTTGATTCCATAACCTGGGACTATATGTTCACTATCCTACAACGCTTTGGTTTCCCTGATGACTATCTCAAATGGGTGCGCCTACTCTACACCTCTCCCATGGCTAGAGCTTGCACCGGACAGCATATCTCTCGTGAGTACACAATCCACAGAGGTACACGGCAGGGATGCCCTCTGTCCCCCCAGTTGTTTGTACTGGTGTTGGAACCCTTGACAATAGCCCTGAAACAGTTGGCAGAACAGCTGGGAATACCCATTGATGGCACTGCCCACCTCACCTCCACATACGCAGATGATATCCTCCTGTACCTCCGTGATTAGTCTGCCGAAACCACACCCCTCCCCACTATTTTTTTCACTATTGGAAAGCTCTCAGGCCTGGTTATTAATCCAAGGAAATCACATGTCTTTTTCTTCCAAGAGGGGCCCGCCCAGATGAGTTGCAATTCAGTACCTATACTCTACCTGTTACCCACAACACATTCAAATACAGGAGTACAGGTATATAGATCACAGGCGAATCAGCTGGAGGGCAACCGCTTGAAGGCAGTCACAGCTTTACGCTAGAGTGTGGCCTTTTGGACATCCCTGACCCTTTCGGTGATGGGACGAATTGCCTTCTCTAAGATGGTGATTCTCCCTCGGTTACTATATTTTTCCATGAACCTGCCCATAGTGGTTCCACAATCCATATTCTGCACGGGAACACTATCCTGGTGGAGCTCATCTGAGGTGAGGGTCGGAGAAGAGTGAGCCTTCAGAAACTACAACTAGACTCCCACAAGGGAGGCCTAGGGGTCCCTGACTTCAGGGCATGCTACTCAAATCCAGTGGCTGTCCTATTGGACAGTGGGGAGGAATCTACAAGAAATCGGGTTTACGCCAAGGGATATTGACCGGGGTTAGCTACATTCCCAGATCCTGCCCAATGCTAAAATTCCCCTGGAGAGGCCCTCATTGCTGAAGATTGCTCTACAATGCTGGAAGAAAGCTCAGCAGTATACCTCAGAAGTAACCCCTTACTCAGCCAATATGCCTTTACTGAGTATTCCCACCCCCGGGGGCAAGCTCACAAAGGCTTGAATACACGCCTGGAAAGAGACAGGTGTGAAGGAGGTTGTTGCTTTCTTTGGCGATGGTAACCTCATTGACCCCAACACTTTCGTACAGACTACTGGAGAACCGGAATGCCTCAACCTAACACATGCAGTCGTATCACATTATATTAGGAGCACTTGGGCACCACTCGCAGGGAACCCCCACAACATGACCCGGTCCATTTACTATATTACATGGGGAATGGAGGACATCTTGTCAAATGGTTCTACACCGGTATCAGGGCGCACGCCTACATCACACTCACAAATCTTAGGACAAAATAGTCAGAGGGCGCTGGCTTAGAACTTACAAACAAAGCCTGGGTGAGCATGCTAGAACATCCCAGGAGGGTATCCCGCAACATTAAACTGAAATGTATCCAAACAATGGTCCTACATAGAGCCTACCTCACACCACAGAGAATACACCATATGTTCCCGGTGGCCCAACACTGCTGCCCCCGCTGCAAAGGAGACAAGGCGGATTTTATCCATATGCTCTGGGCCTGCCCGCGTATACAAGATTATTGGAATGGTGTTCAACATTCCCTGGGAGAGGCCACACACATAACAGTTCAGGACAATGCCCTAGAGTGTCTTATGGGGCTCCGTAGACTCACTAAAGCCCAGAAAGTTCAACCACGTTTTCTGGACCTTGCCCTTATACTAGCCATTAGAGCCCTCACTATGAGATGGAAATCCCCTAAATGCCTGACATTAACAAGTTGGTAAGATGATATGATACAATGGGGTGGTGCTGAGAGCACAGCTCTTAGAAGAGAGGAGGCAAGAGGGTTACGGAAACAGCCTATCTCTATGGAATGGGACATTCTGTTAGAAGACTTCAAACAGCCAGATCTAATCCCCGCACAAAACAGTCCCTCGCAATAATCTACTGTCACTCCTCATGAATACATGGCTAGACCCACATAGACCCCAGTCTACATACCACAGATTACACCCAGAGTAAAACCAACAGCACCATGTTAATAACCCTATCAGGCGACCATAGGAATCGGAAACTGCAGATCAGGAGGGAGGGAGGGAGCGGGAGGTGGGTAGGGACGAGTTAGAAAGTTAAAGTTAGTTTAAACCTAAACATGCTTGGTATTACTGATTTCAATGTAATAATATTTTATGCTTATATGAACATACCTCTTATACCGCAAATGCGGACGTCAGACGAACTACATCTGTAACCAGAAGTTATACCATGGCCAAATATGTATTAAGTCGGAAACAACAAAATACCTTATGTATCAAAACTGTCATCCTTTTATGCTGATAAGGCTTTCAATAAAGTAGGTTTAAAAAAAAAAACACTGTCAGGACAAAGTTTTCACCTGATTAGTACTGAGTTAACGCCCAAATACAGCAATATGCAATTGAAAGGTGAATAGTCAACCTTTACAATGTGTATTCTGCTGCACAGGAACAAGCGTTGACACATTTTTAGTAACTTTTGATCGGTTTGAGCTAGAAACAAACAATTTTTGTTCAGATCTGCAAACTGTGTGATGTACTGTTTTTTGATTTATTTGCATTTTTTTTGTTTTTCATGTTTATCTTTAAATAAAAAGATTTATATAAAAAAAATCTGCAAACTATGCAGCAGATGGTTGATTATGTAACAAATCCATAATAGTGGAATGCCAGTGGCCCTGCATATACCTCTATAAACCTACACCTGGATCTGGCAGCACTAGCCCTATACATGTGCAAGACTGAAAATTCATCCCGTTTTTTAAAACCCTATCATAAATTTGGAGTGTCTCAAAAGGGCTCTATCCCCTAGAATCCTTCCAGGATGTGCCTGGAATTTGAATTATGGTTCTCACAAGACTCCTGTGACTACCCTTTAAAAGTATATGTTCCGTAGATTTGCAATTCTCTTTCATGGAAAGTAGACTTTTTGGTAGCTATAACTTCCTTACAACATGGTGAGTGAGGTTCAGGCACTGTTCTTGAACCATTCATTCAGGTGCACAGAGAAAGGCCCTTTGTACTACTTGAGGTTCTTATCTAAGGTAGTTTCTCCTTTCTGTTTGAATCAGATTATTGAGCCACCTGTCTTCTTCTCACAACCCAACTCAGCTGCCAAGAAAGCTTTTGCATACACTATATATCAAAAGAGCACTCAGACGTGGGTCCCTTACTCACTTTGCCAGTGGATTTAAGCTAACCTGGCTGATGAGGGCTGATAGTCCGAAACCGGTCCAAGGATGCTTGTTTCCGGTCCAGGGAAGACCTGGCTTGGCAGTTCGGGCTGAGCTGTTCCCATGAGGCACAGGGTCAATACTGAATTGTATATAGCTGTTTCTGAACTGGGGTGGCGAAGTGAGCTAAAGAACGATGATGGATTCAACCCAGATCTGTGACTGGGGGTGAGTGTCTGAAAACATTCAGCGCTCCGTCGATCATCTCCTTGTGTTTGCTTTTTTCGCCCTAAGTTTGCAGGGTATGCCCAGACGTGGGTCCCTTGCCACTAGATTTAAGCTAGCCTGGCTGATGAGGGCTGTTAGCCCGAAACCAGTACCAGGATGCTTGTTTCTGGTCCAAGGAAGACATGGCTTTGCAGCTCGGGCAGGATGGTTCCCATGAGGCACAGGGTCGAGACTGATTTGTATACGGCTGTCAATGAACCAGGGTGGCGAAGTGAGCTAAAGAACGATGATGGATTCAACCCAGATCTGTGACTGGGGGTGAGTGTCTGAAAAGTTTCAGTGCTCCTGCCATCATCATGTGTTTGTATCATACTACAGGCTCCTACCACAGAGAAACAATGGGAGTCCATCTACAAAGGTCTCACCAAATATAAATCGCTCCATGTTTTTGAGAGAAGCCCATTACAAAATTATGTATGAATGGTATCTCCACCCCCAGAAACTACACTCTATTTTTCCAAACACGTCTGATAGATGCTGGCGGGGCTGTGGGCTCTTAGGCGACTGCCGTCACCTTTGGTGGGACTGCCCCGCTTTTGACCCTTCTGGAAAGAGATCCTCTCTCAAATGAAACAAATACTGGGCTACCCGATTCCTGCTTCTCTAGAACGAACACTTCCGGGATTTCGTGACCCCGGCCTAAAACACCAAACACAAGGAGACTGCTCAATTATGTGGCTATACCTGGAGGCGGCCAAGATGGCTATAGCAGCTGCCTGGAAAAAAACCAGAAGCCCCCTCTCTGACCCATTGGCACGCCTGTCTATGGTGAGCCCTAGCCCTTGAAGGGATGACAGATGTCATTGGAGATTCCCTTGGTGAGCTACCTGTCGGAGGAATTACCACTGTTTGCCTAGGTTGCGACCCCTCCACCTCTTCCTGGCATAATAGATAGGGCCCCTACTGGGGTCCGTAGACCACCGAGCCCTCCAGGCCTTTTACCACTGGGCGCAAGGGGCCGCATACCCCACACTCCCCTCATCCACATCATGACTGCAATCATGACACCTCAGAAATGTTAGTTTTTTCTGTATGTTTTGTTTTATGTTTGGCTTATATTGTTAGCTCCCGAAATAGGGCGCAGAAGCAACATGAGACATGTAATGTTACAGTGGTACTTTGTACTGATGGGGCTTTCTGCTTCTAGTTAAAACCTTCAGGCGTGCGGGGAACTTGTGAATAAGCTGTACAGAATCTTTAGCTAACTGTGATCTTAGCATGCGTTTGATTTGTTGTTCGAGCTCGGCTGAGCTACAAATATTGTATCCGTTTCTAAACTCAATCATTTTTTTTAACAAAACAAAAATACCCTCCTTCTAAGGGGGATGCCCCTTTTTTCATGAAAAAGGCTCCTCTAAGCACTCCAAGAAAGTAGCTCTAAAAAGGACACGATGGGGGGAGGGGGTGTCAGAACTGGACTTGTAACCTAATGCACCTTCAGAAACGAGATTCTTCTGGAAAACATTGGGATAAAGACCGAACTGCGCAAAAAACAGCGTGAAAATGTAGTTGCCTTGACGTCTTCTCTGAACTGCTGTCTGCACTGGTGGCTTCTAAGTCATCTTCTTTGATGAAAATCTAAAAAAACATAGTCGCCAATGACATTCCCATTGTCACATATGATAGGTTATACTGACTTATAAAGCCCATTGCTGGCCAGGGATGGGGCTTCCCAGTGCTTGCCTACTACTCAAAGTGATACATCACAGAGACTACACAGAAAGGACCTATGCTGCGAACAGACAGGCCTTCAGCTGCTTTCTAAAGCAATGTGGTTACATAAATGTAACAGCAGGTTGTTCTTTAAAACCAGAGCCATCGCTCAAAAAGAGCAACCTCCCAGCCTGACTGTTGGTATGAGGTATCAAAGCCAGATTCAAATCAGCTGTTTGGAGGGCCCTAGTGTGTATTTACGGCTTCACCAGGGATGCCAAGCTAGGTGCCCCACCCCACCCCCTGGTGGTTCATAATCCAATGAGCTAGGCACAAAGCCTTAAACTGAACACATTTCTCTATCGGGAGCCAATGATGTTTACAAAGCAGTTTAGAAACGGAGCTGAATTTAGGCAGATGAAGGAGTAATCTCACCGATGCATTGTGAACAATCTGCAGCCTATTTTCTCTGACAGTCATACATACATATATGGGACAAGCCTTTTCAACGACTGAAGAGATCATTGACGACAAACATGCCCTTGTCAACAACAGCTCTTCAGCAGCAGGACCATTGTCGAAGATGACATTGTTGACCACCACCCAAGGATGTCTCCTTCAGACAACGTCCGAGTCAACCACAACTCATCTTTCACTGTCAATGAATTTTTAGATACTAGCTACCTTTTCACACATACGTGACCGCCAGCCTACCCACCCAGATTCTGGACTCTGCTTGAAGAAGATCATCGACCAGGATACCTCAGAGGTGGCCTACAGTCCTATGCAGCTGGAAGTGCGTTACATACCTGAGTTTGAGGAACAGGCTTTGGATGAAAAGGAAGCCTTCCAGGAGTAGGATTATCGTCCACAGACTTCTTAGCTGAAATCCCACATCAGTCTTATATACCTTGTTGTTACTGCAAAGAAGCACAGGTCATGCAAGTGTCTGTTGGCTTTTTCATTAACTTTGGAGCAGATGATGGAAACCTTTTAAAAAGTACCTCCAACAGCCTGCTGGGCAACCTATCCCCAGCTCGCCTCTACCTACGCCACCTCCTATGGACACACCTCCCAGAGCTGTCATACTACTGGTCCCGTCAACTCCTATTGGCATGGTGGACAAAGACTCCTCGGATTCCATGTATTCTGATTTGGAAGAAGGTAAATTCCAACAAGGCGATGAAGGAGGTAATGACATTTTGGATGACTATAATATATCACTGGGTGGAGATAGGGCAGGGGGTGGTTTTACAATCATTCTATAGGACAACTGGGAGATTGCCACTGCGCGGCGAGGTCAAATTGGTAACATTGAGGGCTTGACCTTCTGTGTGAAGTTCTCACTATCCTCTTCCTTTGCCGGGCTGTTACTATATAGGCCACCAGACTGCCCCATTGTTTTTTTTTCCAGGTCTTTGCAACACTAATGCTCAGCTGTCATAATCATAGGATTTTGGTAAGCGCACATATCACCCGGGGGTCTCAAAGTGCTAGTCTAAACCGTAAAGCGTGAAGGAAAGAGAACGGAGAGTGCCAGCAGGAAAGATCAATACAGCCAGGTTTTTAGAATGTTATGAAATTGTCTGCAATTGGTTTCCATGCGTAACGCAAGGGGAGCTAATTCCACGGAGTAGGGGTAAGGTATGAAATGGATCTGCCTCCGTTCCTGGCGATACCAATCTTAAAGGGGGTGAGACGATATTTGGTTGAGGAGCTGAGTGTTCTGGTAGGTTGATACCAGATTAGTTTTATGGCAAGATAGCAAGGTCCGTTCCCATAGATGGTTTTGTGGACCAGGCAATTGATCTTAAAATGGATAAATTTCTTGATGGCAAGCTTGTGGAGAGCTCTCAGACTTGTTGCCAACGGGGACCATGAGAGTAGATTTAATACAAGCCTGGCGGCTGTGGTTTGTAGCACCTGGAGTTCGGTGAGAAGCTCTGCATTGATGGAGGCCATCAGGGCGTTTCTGTAATCGAGCCGACTGATGATTAGTCCTTGAACCAGCTGGATCCTGGATACAACTGGGATCCTTTGGAAGATCTTCCGAAGACTGCACATTAGTCCATAGCAAATGCCAGTCACATGATTAACATGGTCTGTCATAGACAGGTTGTTATCAATCATCACCCCAAGGTTACGGACCATCGATTTGGGAGATGGACAGGGGCTGAGATTGGGAGGCCACCAATCGTTGTACCACAAAGTTTGAGTTTTCCCAAAAAGAATGATCTCTGTCTCACTGGCATTAAGTTGCAGGTGATTAGTTTGAATCCAGATGTTGATGTCAGTCATGCAATTTATAAATCGGAGTTTAGTGTCCGTTGGATCAGGGCAGAGAGTAATCAGTAATTGCGTGTCGTCTGCATATGATATGGTGTCGAAACCATGCAACCTGATCACTCTAGCTAGGGGTGCCACGTATAGGTTGAAAAGCGTGGGGCTTAGAATGGGACCCTGGGGTCCTCCCTTAGCTATCACTTGACTGCAGAGACAAAGGTACCAATATGTATCTTTAAAGATCGATCAGTTAGGCAGTTCCTAAGCCAGTTCAAGGCAGTATGCCTGACACCCATCTCCAAAGACGGTTCACAAGTATCCCGTGGGAGATGGTGTCAAAGGCGGCCGATAGATCGAGTTGGACCAGCATGGCTGACTGACCGGAGTCCAGGAAGTGTCTGATGTTGTCAACTACCTCTGTCAGTAATGTTTCCGTGCTGTGAGCTGCCAGAAACCCAGATAGGGAAGCGGCCAACAGTTTATTACTGTTAGAAATGGGGTTCTCTAGTTGGCAAGGGCTTGCACCTTTGTCCAAGTAGGGACCCTTGTTCCTAGTCAGAATAAGGGAGTTACACTTCTAAAATAACCCCTGCTCACCCCCTTGGTAGCTTGGCATGAACAGTCAGGCTTATCTTAGAGGCAGTGTGTAAAAAATTTGCACATAACCAACAGTAATACAGTGTAAGCACTACAAAAGGACAACACACTAGTTTAGAAAAAAATCCTATATTTTTATATACTTAAGACCAGACCTAAAACAATAAAAATCCACAAAACAGTACTTGGAAATCTTCAGTTACCAAAATAACCTTGAAAATCAGTTCCTTGAAGTCTATAGCTCCCTCTGGGGCTATCACGGCGTCGTGATCAAACAAATTTAAACAGTTCTAGTTGACCGCGGCATCGCGGGCCAGCTACAGTGTCGGGAAGACCTGCAAAACAGTACTTTTAGAAATGCAGGGCGTCGGCGACCTCTCGTTGATCTTCCGAAAGCAAGGCGTCGGTTCCGGAGGTCGGTGCAGGAGTTGTTAGGCCCTCGAAGTCTCACGCGTTGTAGATCGAACTCCTCAGGGTTGAAGTCAGGAATGTTGGCGTCGGGTCCTGCGGTGAGAAGTGTGGCGTGTGGTGCCCTCAGGTTGCTGTGCGAGCAGCGCCTTAGTGGCGGCATCAGATAGCGTCGGTGAGACCAGGGTCGCGATGCGAAGTGGTGCGGTGCTCGTCGCTGTGCTGGCAGGTCACGGTGCAAGCAGCGGCATTGTAGTTGCTGAAGCGCTGTTGTCGGCTGACCAACTGGAGTCGATGGTGCCGACGTTGGTAAGCCAAGGGTGCGGTGTGGGATGGGGACGGTGCGTCGTGTAACTTTACAAGCGGTGCCCTCGAACCACGGTGCAAGCAGCGGCATCGATTTCGGTGCGGAGCTGTGTCAGGGATACCAAGGTGGCGGTGTGAAGCGCGTCGATGCAGAGTATGGTGCTCACAGGTCGCAGTGGGAGCAGCGGCTCGGTGGCGGCGTCAGCAGGCGTCGTCAGTGAGACCAGGTCGCGGTGCGGCGTTGCGGCAGTGCTCTCTGTGGTACCTACAGGACATGGAGTCGGCAGCGGCATCGTAGACGGCGTCGGGTTGCTTTTTCTTCTGTTGCAGCATAAAACACAGTCCCCAGTGCTGAGGGCAGAAGAACTTGATGTCGTTGCTGCTCCTGAGACTTCTTGAACAGGGAGCAAGCTCTACCTCAAGCCCTTGGAGAAACTCACAAAAATAGATTGCAGAAAGTTCAGTCCAGTCCTTTCACTGCCCAAGACAGAAGTAGCCACTGCAGGCCAACACAGCAAAGTAGTAGTCCCCCGTCACAGCTTCTCCAACTCTTCTTCTTGGCAGTCTTCTTGGTCCAAAAGAGTTCTAAAGTTTAGGGGTTTCCCACCCACTTTTTATAGCCCAAAATCCTTTGTCCTCTCAGGCAGAATGTGTCTGTGCCCAGCCAGAACCAGTTCTGTCCTCTCTGGTGCAGCTTCCTGGCAGGAGGTGGAGGCAGTATTGTCAGAGGCAGACTGGGCCTAAGTGAGGTGCAAGGGAAATCTCCCACCACTCGAAATGCAGACCAAGCCTGTTCAGGTGCTAGTGAAAACTCCTCCCACTATTCTGAATGCAGCCCATGGCTATTCAGCCCAGTCCTGACTCATTCATGAAAGGCAGGACACACATCAATCCCCAGTGGCCGTCTGAGAGAATGCACCTCCCCAACCCCTGTCACTCCAAAGCCAGACAGTCAATACACATCCTAGCAGAGGCACACAGGATGGCTAAGCAAGAAAATACCTACTTTCTAAAAGTAATATTTTCAAACACAGAATGTAAAAGTCACCTTTACTAAAAGATGCATCTTTAGATTCTTTGTTCAGGCATACTAAACTTTATTTTTCTATCTGGTCCCAATGGGAAGTTATATTTATAAGTTGTTATAAATTAACTCCCATGCTTTCCTATGGGCCAGATAGCCTTTCAATAGTGAAAAACGAAATTGGCAGTATTTCACTATCAGGAAATGTCACACATATCAGGGCATGTCCTACCTTTCACACACACTTCACCCTGCCCACAGGGGCACCTTGGGCCTACCTTAGGGGTTACTTACATGTAAGAAAAGGGAAGGGTAGGGCCTGGCAAGTGGCTGCACTTACCAAGTCAACATGGCAGTTACAAACTGCGCCCAGACTCTGCAATGGCAAGTCGGAGTTACATTTTCAGGGCTACTCATGTGGGTGGCACAATCAGTACGGCAGGCCCACTAGTAGTATTTGATATACAGGCCCTGGCACATGCAGTGCACTTTACTAGGGACTGACAAGTAAATCAAATATGCCAATAATGGAAACCCCAATCCATAACACAATTTACCCAGAGAGCATATGCACTTTAACACTGATCAGCAGTGATAAAGTGCCCAGAGTCCTAAAACCAACAACAGCAGGTCAGGAAAAAATTGGAGGACGAAGCAAAAAGTTTGGGGATAACCATGCAAAAATGGCCATCTCCAACAATTACTTTCTAGGAAAGTTGAGAGTTGCCTATTGATTAGGGACTCCAGCACTTTCCCGAAAAAAGGGAGATGGGCCGGTAGTTGTTTGGTTCCTTGGGATCCAAGGTGAGGTTTTTTAAAATAGGCTTGACTTTAGCCGCTTTCCATTTTATGGGAACCGTTGAATGACATAAGGATAAGTTGAAGAGCTCAGAAAGGCCTGTAAGTAGAGCCAGTCCAATAATGGACAGGATGTAAGGTGAGACTGGGTTGGTGGGGGAGCCTGATTTGATCTTAGCGAGGGCAGTACTTACATCCTCTTGTGTGAATTCAGTGAATTTGTTAAAAAAAATTGAAGTGGATGTGTGATCACAGTCGGACCGATGGTGCAAATGTTCACATGGCTGGTTAGTAAAGATGCTGTGGATGGTGTTGATCTTTTCCTCAAAGAAAATGGACAAAATGCCCATCCAATCCTGTGAGGCAGGGTGTTCGAACTGGCAGGATATGGGACTGATAAATTCTTTTAATATTTTATAGAGTTCTTTGTGAGAATTGGAGGCCTTATTTATTTTGTCACCCATATAGTTTTTTAAAACTTTTAAGATAAGGCCTCCCTGTGCTCAATGCTTTTAGAGTTCCTCCATTTACGTTTGGCTGTCATTACAATATCCTAATCTGACAGTTCTGGGAGATTTTAATATACATGTCAACGACCCCAGCTGCTCCTGGGCGGCCCAGTTAATTGTGACATTGGATGGCCTTAACCTTAAGCAGATGGTAACTGCATCTACCAACTGAGCAGGCCACATGTTAGATCTGATCTTCTCAAATAACCAAAATCTTAGAGTGGGGGATCCACTGTGTCTGATATGGATGGACCTCTTCCTGGTACCATTCACATTTATTTCAGAGACTAGGCTGCCAATACATAGGAAAAACGTGCTACTAGGAGGAACTGGATGAAAGTCACCAAAGAGGCCCTTGGGCCTGAACTTCAAGAATCTGTGCCACAGCTGACATGTAATCCTGAAAGTGACTCATCCTGCTTTAACTTAGGGTTACAACCGCCTTAGAGACAGTTGTCCAGGTAAGGCCAGCTATATATTCAATAGACTTAAACCTTCAGCCCCTTGGTTCTCAACTGAACTAAGAATAGAGAACAACCTCTGTAAGAAGCTTGTGCGGTGCTGGAGAAAGTCCTACAATCCCACAGCAAAAGGTGTTTATTAAGAGGCTCTGAAAAAATGTCACAAGCTAAAGCAGAGTAAGATGAGGGAATACTTTGCAAATCGTATTAAGAGCCATAGATAGCACATTTATCCCCTCTCTTGATCTCCTCACGAGCCTGGCAGATTTTTTTTTAGGAAACGATCCATAAACTTTCTTCTTTCTTCTCTTTGGATGTGGAACCTACTGCTCACTTGCAAGTCCGGGCCTCCAATTCCCTCACCTCCTTTTCAGAATTTCTCCCTATTTTAGCTGAGGACTCATTGACGGATCTATCAAAGTGCAAGTCTGGCTCCCCCGGAGACTCTTGCCATGCCAGTTTTTTTGTATGCTGACCCCATGGTTAAAACCTACACTAAACCAGATCTGGAACTCCTCCCTGAAATCTGGCATCTATACTGCAGCATGGAAACAGGCGTTCCTGCTGCCATTACTAAAAAAAAACAAATGCTGACCCTGGGGTGCTCAGCAATTTCAGACCTATTTCTCTGCTGCCTGCTCCTGCTAAAATCCTAGAGAAGGTGGTTCAGAAACAATTGGAGGGCTTTATAGAAGCTAATAGCCTTCTACATGATTCTCAATTGGGTTTCTGAGCTGGGTACAGCACGGAGACCGCTCTTTTAAGAGTCTTCGAATCAGTGAGCGAGACTGTGGACCGGGACTCATCAGCCATGTTGGTACTTTTAGACCTGTTGGCAGCATTCAACACAGTTGCACACCCGATCCTGCTTAGGAGACTGAGCCACTTGGTTGTGCATGGGATGGCTTTGGTCATTCCTGGTGGACCTCTCCCAAAAGGTCTTTCTTCATCTTTTCTCATCCTCATGGAAACCAATGGTGTGAGCGGTACCTCCGGGCTCAGCTCTGAGTCCGTTGCTGTTCAATCTTTACCAAGCCCCAATGGCCACCCTCATTGAATCTTGCGGTGTGAAGGTAGTTTCCTATGCAGACAAAACACCCTTGGTGTTCTCCTTTAAAGAACACTCTGCGGCGGGCTTTCATAATTTTAAGGAATCCCTGAAACTGAACGCGGAAAAGACCAAGGTCTTGTTCTTCAGTCAGGCATCACCCCCATCGAATGTCCGGTGGCCCACGTAGCTGAATCCCCAACTCTGGCAGATTCAGAGAAACTTTTTGGAAATAGACTGGATAAGGATCTATCATTCATGGCACAGGTGTGTCACATCTCTACCTGCTTTTTGAAGTTGAGATTCATCAGGAAATGTATACGCTATCTGCCGGTGGGCAGCCGTAAGATTACGGTCCATGCTCTGGTGACTTCACAGATGGACTATGCTAACAGCCTCTATTTGGGGCTACCTGCCTCGCAGGTTACACATAATTCTGAATACCACAGCAAGCTTGTTTCGGCGGGTACCCCTCCGGCACAATATCTCCCCTCACTTGAGACAGTTGCACCATAGCCAGATAGACAGAGTTTAAGTCACTGACCCTATTACGTGGCCCATAGGGACATTGTCATCTTCACTAAATAGCATGCTGCATACTGCCTGCTGCTTTGCGCACACGTTTTTATTTTTGCAATAATTTATATGGCTGCTTTCACATGAGAACTCATTGCTGTGTTCACTCTCTGCATGTTCCTGGGATTTTGACTGAACATTACATGCAGGGTCGAACAACAATACCCCTTGTTATTTTGTTCTGGCCAGGCCTTAGTCCTTAGCAAAACATACTGATGCAGCTGTTGTTTGGACAACGTACTTTGGTCTTCTTTGAATACACGAATAGGTAGCACACACTTGGAGAGGGACCTTTCCAGGAAGAAGAGCGAGACAGCACCTATGATATAGATCTACCATCTATAGGCTAAGGTATGGGGTCTGATGACAAAGCCCAGAGATCTTCTAATATATAATAATACTGCTTCTTAGCAAGGGGAGGGAGGTTAGGCTCTCTAGTCTTTCCTTGATGACATCTCCCTTCATGATTTATGGACTAGCTGCTATGATGGCTGTATTTGTACTATGCATTTTCCTGCTTGTTGTGGCACTTATACTGCATGTTAGGGCACATTAGTTAAAATAAATATTTTAAACTATTTTGTGTCTCTATCAGATCTTATTGTGGACAAGTACAAGAGTGCGAGCGAAAGGGTGTGTCTTGTTACCCCGATTCCTGAGAGATTAGTGAGTGTTATTTTCTGGGGTGTCTAATCATTTGTATCTTTGTGAGTAGGAGAGCAAGTGAGACACTATAGCTAGTTGGTCCTGGGCTTGTGGGTACTTAGGTGGTAGGAAGACTCAGTCCCTCTCCTCCAACGTCCCATAATCCTGCACATAGTTCTGTGTTTGTGCAGAATCCCTGCAACATGGCGCCCAACGTTTGGCCTAGTATTTATTCACAAGACCCCTGAGTAGTGCTTGTGCACAAATTCCCTCTCACTGGTTTCTGGAGGCGTCCGTGGTGTGGGGGCTTTGCCTCCTATAATTGTATATTTATAGGTTCTTCTTTACCCTGTTTTGCACTACCATTTTCCTGGGGGAGGGGGGATGGGGGGGGGGGGGGGGGGTGCAGCTACTACTCGAAGTGCCAGGTCTTGAGGAGTCTTCTGAAGGCGAGTAGGTCTTGGGTCTGCCGTAGGTGGGTAGGGAGGGTGTTCCAGGTCTAGGCGGCGAGGTAGGAGAAGAATCTGCCGCCGGAGGTCGTTCGTTGGATGCGGGGGACGGCAGCGAGGGCGAGGCTGGCGGAGCAGAGCTGCCGGGTCGGGGTGTGGAGGTTGAGTCTGCTGCTCAGGTAGGCTGGTCCGGCATTGCAGAGTGCTTTGTGTGCGTGGGTGAGGAGCTTGAAGGTGATCCTCTTGTCTACGGGGAGCCAGTGTAGGTCTCTCAGGAGAGGGGTGATGTGGCTGCGCCGGGGCGTTGACGATCAGTCGGGCGGATGCGTTTTGGATGCGTTGTCGTCGTAGGTGTTTGGCTGGGATTCCTGCGTAGAGCGCGTTCCCCTAGTCCAGTCTGCTGCTGAGGAGGGCCTGTGTCACTGTTCTTCTTGTTTCGGTCGGGATCCACTTGTAGATCCTGTGGAGCATGCAGAGGGTGTTGTAGCAGGAGGAGGAGACGACGTTGATCTGTTTAGACATGGAGAGGGAGGAGTCGAGGATGAATCCAAGGTTGCGTGCATAGTCGGTGGGTGTCGGTGCTATTCCCAGTGTGGTAGGCCACCAGGAGTCGTCCCAGGCTGAGGGGGTGGGTCCGAGGATGAGGACCTCCGTTTTGTCCGAGTTTAGCTTCAGCCGGCTGCTCCTCATCCAGTCGACGACGGCCTTCATTCCCTCGTGGAGGTTGGTTTTGGCGATGTGTGGGTCCTTGGTAAGGGAGAGGATGAGCTGGGTGTCGTTGGCGTAGGAGATGAGGTTGTGATGGCGAGCCACTTGTGCGAGGGGGGCCATTTAGACGATGAACAGTGTCAGGCTGAGGGATGAGCCCTGGGGGACGCCGTAGATAATGTCGGTGGCTTAGGATCGGAAGGGTGGGAGGCGGACGCTCTGGGTTCTGCCGGAGAGGAAGGACGTGGTCCAATCAAGGGCCTTCTCTTGAATTCCGGCTTCTAGGGGGCGTGTTTTTAGGGTGCAATGGCAGACCATGTCAAAGGTGGCCGACAGTCCTGGAGGATGAGGGCTGATGTTTTGCCGTTGTCTAGTTGGCTCATGATATCGTCTGTGGCGGCGATGAGGGCTGTCTTGGTGCTGTGGTTTCGTCTAAATCCGGACTGGGACGGGTCCAAAATGTTGTTGTCTTCTAGGTGGCAGGCCAATTGTATGTTGACGATTTTCTCGATGACCTTCGCCGGGAACGGGAACAGGGAGATAGGCCGGAAATTCTTGAGGTCCTTGGGGTCCGCCTTGGGCTTCTTGAGGAGGGCGTTGATTTCAGCGTGCTTCCAGCCTTCCGGGAATGTTGCTGTTTCGAAGGAGATGTTGATGAACTTCCGTAGTTGGGGTGCGTTGGCTGCGTCTGCTTTGTTGAATACGTGGTGTGGGCACGGGTCTGACAGAGATCCTGAGTGGATGGAGTTCATGACCTTGCGTGTCTCGTCGTCCTAGGACCAGGAGGCAAGGTGGTTGGCGCTGGTGGTGTTCACAGGGGAAGTGGAGTCTGGTGTAGTCGGGGCGGTCGAGGTGTTGAAGCTGTTGTGGATGTCAGCGATCTTGCGGTGAAAGAAGATGGCTAGTGAGTCGCACAGTTCTTGTGAGGGCGGGATGTCGTTGGCGCTGGGGTTGGAGAGTTCCTTTACGATGCTGAAGAGCTCTTTGCTGTCGTGTGCGTCGTTATCTAGGCAGTCTTTGAAGGAGGATCTTTTGGCTAATCTGATGAGGTGGTGATGTCTGCGGGTAACGTCCTTGTGGGATGCGTGATTGTCCGGTGTGCGTTCATGGAGCCATGCACAGCATGCACGTTTGGAGCTCGTCGGTGAACCAGGTGGCTCTCTTGCTGGCGTGGCTGTTGGAGGGTTTCTTGAGCTGGGCGAGGGCGTTGCCGCAGTCGTCGATCCACTGTCTGAGGTTCATAAAAATGACACAACCAGTCACTATTACAGCACCTAACCGGGTAGCAGTTACGGCACATTTGACCTCAACATGGAGTCCCTAATGCAGGGGCGACATTATTTTTGTTGTCGAAGCGGACCCTGCTTTTTGCTTGAAGTCTTTTATTCTTGGGTTAGATTTCCTGCTTTGGATGGGAATGATAATTTGTTTCTTGACTATACTGCTCTGGCAGCTTATCGTCCTTATGCATCACTTTAAGTTCCGTTGACAGCCTGGGAGCATACTGTTTGGTTTAATGGCAACCTTCCTCACCGTCTCACTATTGTTCGTACTGGCAGGTTTTACACCACATCCAACTTATATGAATATTACTGTCGCGGAGCTACACCTGTTATATACACAGTTGCTTCATATTCACAGAAGTGTCATACAATATATGTCACGTGCACTTCAAGCGGGTCCGGCTGGAGAAATTCCTCCGCTACCAGGACATGGTGGTGGTCTGGTCATCAGTCCCGTCGTGATTAATTCGGTGATGGGCAAATGTCCTCAAAATTGTGATGATTTGCCATTTTGGCTTGCACAAAAATGTGAGCAACTTGAAGCTGTTTTTCCATCCTTACAATGAGTTTGCCGAGTGGTCTGATTCCCGCTTTAGCTGACGGCACCATCTGGGGGATGGTGTTTGCTTCTGTGTATACACTGTGCTTTGGCACCCCCTCCATGAGCGTTCTACTCAGCGTTCTGCAAAAGGTACAAGATGAACACGGGGCTGGTCTAGCCCTGGATTTCGGGATGAAGTTAGTGGGAATGTTCCCTATTGTCTCAGGGATGATTCTGGCCAATATTAAAGGTAAAGCAGTTTGCTTACAAGTACATCAACGCATATCGGCGGTGCCGGAAGTGGATTGGCAGCGACAGTTGCCGATTATTATTGCGGATGTGTACACACCTTTGGGTCCCAATAGCTTGGGAATTCGACCATTTGCTCAGCCACAGCCTAAACCCCCTCCTGAAAAGGAAGGTTGTCCAGTCTTTCCTAAAAAGGCTTGGAACAAGAATTAGCAGCAGCAACAACAGAAGCCTGGTTCACGTGCTGGTTTCGTCACTACCTGACACTTCTGAAAGTAGATATGAATTGCGTGACCGCTCTAAAATTAAGACACCTGAGAGTTTCCAGGTTCCTGATCCTCGTTCCTTTCAGGAATCGTTGCATTAACAATTCGGCAGAGGAGGGCATCCGGATCGCCGACAAGGCAAGTCTGCGCAAGCAAGACATGACCCGCAGCGCCAGTTTGATGTAAAAGTCAAGCATGAAGAACAACCTCAATATTGCCCACAGTTTCAGAAGGAAAAAGTTGCTGCTTTGACCGCAAAGTATGCCTCAGTCGACAAGAACCCTACTCCTCGACCGGTGTTTGGCGGTAACCCTCCTTGAAAGCTCAGCAGAGGTACTATAGTGCGGCAGACACTCCACCGGCATCTGGAGGCGAAAGCAACTGATACTTTCAACAACTGATACTCTAGTTGCTCCTCCTGATTAGCTTCATGAATTAAGCCTCCAAATTGAAGGTGATATTAAACGACTGATTAAAGCAATCTTTTGGGAAAATCTCACTTCTTCCTATGATATTTTATTGGCGGAAGTTGATTGGCCTCCCCCTTTTGTCCTAGCTTCCTCTAGAGGGGAAGATGTTATTTTACACAGTTTTTTCACAATATGTGTCTGATGACAATAAATTGGCTTACGCCTTGAAATGGGCTTTATTCTTAGCCCCGGTATTATACCGCAATCAGGCAGGTTGGGATGAAGATTCCCCGGTTCATGTGATTTCTTTGCATTCTATACCTCAGCCCCAACCACGGTATCCAATTAAACAAGACGCTAAAGTGTCCGTAAGCCACATCTCGATTCAATTGGAATATCAGGGTGTGATAGAACCCTGTGTTTCATCAATGAATAATCCTCTTTTTCCGCTATGGAAACTGGATGGTTCATATCGTATAGTTTTAGACTACAGACATTTGAACAGTCATGTTGGAACCTTTGCGGTTCAGAACACACATAGCTCTGAGTTCAAAACAACTTTGGATATTTCCAACGGCTTCTACAGCCACTTTTTGGCTCCTAAGAGCCGTGATTTGGCCGCATTCAGTGCGTTGGGCAATCAGCGCTGAGATGCGAGTTTGCCTACGGGATATAAGAATAGCCCTGGTGTGTTTGTGTCCCTTTTGCATAAGATTGACCCCGATACCTTCTCTTACGTCGATGACATATACTTGACGGATGATGAATTACAGCCGCATCTTTTGCTTGTGGACCGCATTATCACACATTTTGCGAACTTTGGTTACAAATTCAATTTTGCCAAGTCGCACATTTCCTTCTTGGTGGTTCTTATTCTTGGTTACAAACTCAATAATGAAGGTAGTGCATTGGCCCCCACTTTCTTGAGAAATTTGCTCAATTGCAACATCCATCTACACTTAAAAAATTGCAATCTTTGCTGGGTTTTTTTAAATTTTGGGAGGACAAGCATTCCTGATTATGCCCAGCATATCAAACCCTTTACTCATTGATACAACCTTCTTTTTCGTCTTCCAGTTTGCTTCCCGAACTTACCGTAATTCTTCCGTCTCTGCAGTCTGATCTGCTTGTGACCAGCTTCTTGTTAACACAATACAATTCTACTAAATTGGTCATAAAGATTGTACAAGGGGCAGTAGGCCTTACTTACTTGACGTTCAATGAAGGGGACACTGTCCCCATTGCTTATAAATCGCATTTGTCAGGGTAAACACATTTAAATGGTCTCGAGGCTTGAAGTGCCTGCTTTAGAAGCAGTCATAAAGGCTAGTGTCTCAAATTCTAAAGCCTTGCATCCACATTGGATACAATGGGCTAGTTCTTTGACATTGGCTGATGTCAATTTTATCTTTGACCCTTCTTTGCAAACACAGGAGTTTTTACAATATGAACATGTTCATCCTCTTCCTTTATCATAACTCCCTCTTGATCAGTACAAATGTATTATTTACACTGATGGGTCTGCGCCTCCAGCCATCGGTTCTAAACATGCTTATTCTGCAATCTATGCAATTGTGGCAGGTTCGATTGTGGATGGAGATTTTAAATCCTCCTCAGTGCACACTCAATCTCTTGGAGACTGCACGGCTCAATTGGCAGAGCTACATGCATTGGTTTTGGCTTTGGAATTTGCTTATCCTGAAGTCCCCACCCTTATAGTGTGTGATTCCTTTTACTGTGTACAATCCTTCAATGACAATTTGTTCTTCTGGACACAAAATGATTTTCGTGATTCTAAAGGTAGCGCAATTAAGCATAAAACGCTTTGGGTCCAAGTGGTCACTCTTAAGGAACGTTTGGCACTCACACGTTATTCATACTTAGGGCCATCAATGTGTGGGAGCACATGCTGTTGGTAATTAGATGGCTGAGGAGGAAGCCAAATCTGAAGTAGCTACTTGTTCTGTGTCACCAGGTCCATGACTAAAATTGATGATGATATTTTGGCTGCTATAGCTGTAAAAAAGGAAGGTACAGAATTTCCTCAAATTGTTCCCTTCACGTTATACATACCACTTGTCATCTGATCAAATGGCATTTGCAACTATTCCATCCGTTGGGGATCGACTGATTCCCAACGAGGACCGCAGACTTTCTTTGATCATAGCTGCACATGAAGGCATGGCTTCTGCCCATGCCGGACCAACTGCAAAGATTTCACTTTTGCAGCAACGTTTTTGGTGGCGTGGTTTATAGCAACAGGCACGTAAATATGTTATTTTCTGTGACATTTGCCAACAGATTAAGCCTTCAACTGTTTCACGTCCACCCCACACTCAAGTTTACATTTCAAATCCGCCTTTTGGTTGCATTTATCTTGATCACTGCGGTCCTTTGACATCTGATAATGCTTTTAAGTATGTCTTAGTTGCAGTGGATTCTTGCACTAGATTCCTTTGGGTTTGGCCGCATCGCAGTCCTGATGCTCGAACTGTTATAAAAGATTTGGGTGTCTTTGTAGGGACATTTACTTGTGGCACCTTCGATTCGGAGCAAGGTCCTGCTTTTGCTTCTAAGGCTTACCGGGATACGATGAATTCTTTGGGGGTGCTGGTGCAATTCTCATCTCCATATCAGCCTGAGGGCAATTCTGTTGTGGAGCGGATGATCCGTGACTTAAAGCAATCTTTACAGCAAGGGTTTAGGTACTGGCACGGGCTGGCTGACTCATCTTTATGGAGTCCAGTGTGCACTTAACAATCTACCACGAAGATCTCTTGGTGGGCAGACTCCATATGAAAGAATTGTTGGCATTAAAATGGTTGTGCCAGATGTTGATGGTCTAGATGTTGTGGCGGCTGTAGATATCCATTCTGCTATGTTACAGGATCTACAAATGGCTCATGATTCAAAGGCAAAAGCCCATTTGCCCTCTTCTACGGATGCAGCAGTGCTGAGACCTGTCTGGCTGGCTTCCTAAAGTTGTAACCTGGTCCTTGAATAGGTGGAGAACAAAAAAAAATATGGTCCATCATATCGTGCACCGGTCAGAGTCTTGGTCTGAAAGGCACCCGTACTGTGATCCTGCCTCCACCACCTGGTCGCATGGACAATCGTCACATTTCCATCGAACATGTCAAGCTACACCATATGGCCAATACTGAATAGAAAGCCTCCAAGCATTCGGGGTCTTTCACTGACTCCGGGGTCTTCTGTTTCTTTGAATACTCCCCAACAACTGGCAGGGGAGATGGAATCTTCAACTGATTTGTTCCCTGTTTAACTGTCTACATCCACAACTGTTACATTTTCCGCATTTCATTAGGAGATGTGGTTTTGCTTGGCATACACTCGGATAACTGCCATCTTCAGGCTGTTCATTCATTGTTCATTGTCCTCTGATTTGAAATATTATACTGCTTTTGATGCTGAAGATTGATATTTGAATTCTGCGAATTATGCCGATTTATTCTGTTATCAGCATTGTGGACATCATTTTTTACACAAAACCAGTAGTCAGAGACCATCTTTTAATTATACCCAATGGAGCATTGCCCAACACCGTTACATGGGAGTTGAAAGACCAAGCAGAGTAAATTTATGTATTTCACTGGTTACAATCGTTCTGACCCCCAGTCCTATGTTTTATAAATTAAAGATACCCAACTGCATAGACCCACACTACATTGGTTTACTCCTTGTCCTTCAATAATTATTTGTCCGTGAAAGGTTATGAGTACTGGAAGGACCCAATTGATTAAAAATCCATTTGGGGTACCAAATCTTGGCAAGTGCAGGGCACTTAGTCATTACATTGTGCATGTCTGATACAGTCTTAGCTCATATTTTTAAATAAGACTCTAAAACAGACTACTTGTTTATGTGTAGCCACTGCCAAAAATTTAAATATTCCCTCCATTCCATTATTGGCTCCTTATGAAACATGGCAAACACATACCAACTACACAATTGAAGACGTAGTTGTCATGTTTCAAAAGGGCACAATTAACTCTTCCACTATTGACCACTTTGGATGGTTACTGTGGCTCTCAAGCTCAAATGCATCTCAATTATGCTTTCTGAATATCTCAAATGGGTTTACACAAAATAGACCTGATCCCAGTTTCCCACATTCCCATACACTTACCACATATTCAGTGGGTAAACTTTGTCAGCAATGGTTGGAACATTCCACACTGTCATGTGTAAAAAAACATCTTTCTTTCTTGTCAGGTGACATTGATCTTTCTGATTTCCTTTAAGGTCCAAAGTCCCCTCGAACAAAATGGTTTGTTTATGTAGCCTATAATGAATTTTGGAAGCTATTGCAAATGGAAGCTGTGGTGCGCCTGCGCCGAATTGACCAAGCTAATTTAAAAAAAGTTCTTGCAGTTGTCGATAACAGTATTAATACACTGTCTTCCTGTATATATACTTTGGATAATATTGTATCATCAGTAATTGACATTGTTCAACAAGAAGTGTCTGTTTTGTATCAAAATCAGTTACGTTCTGTAATGTAATTTGCTTGGACCTTGCAAACGCTCAAGAGTGGAAAAGTACAATGGGATTACCTGAATGCTTCTGCACTGTATTTGCCATTTACTTTGACTGATAAACAGAAATTAATGTCAATGAAAGACACAGCATACACATTGTTACAAATTGAACAATTAGAATAGTTACCATTTTCTGTAGCATGACTGATTCGTCAATATGGTTTATACATGGGGTTATATTTCATTGCCTATCTCACTTTTTCAGTTCACGGCCTGCATGAAACACTATGCAGTTGGTAGATATGAGCCCCTCTGCAGTTGCTATATTCATGAATTATGGTTGTTGCCTTTCACCTTTAGATGTCAAAGCGCGGAAAAGGAAGCTTTACTTACAGGGGAGCATTGCGATTCAACAGTTGGACAACCCCAAGTCTGTAGAAAAGTCAACCTCCACGGAGGCTGCAACTACTCTGCCTGTTTTCTTAAAGGTACCCCTGTCCCAGCTATTATTCCTGCATTAACTTTGCTTTCTAACAGCAGTTATCTTATTCTAAATAACCACAACTGCTGCAGCTTTGCTGGCAAGCATCCCCTATATAGTAACAGTTTCCAATGAGTTACATGTTGCAGCAATGTCCTGTTTCCACCCCCTCATTGGATTGTGGATAGTTCACTTTGGCCTTCCATTCCAACTTTGAAAACAGATTTCAGTAAGCTAAGTGGACTCAAAGTGCTTTTGTTTCAACAAGCAGTGGCTCTCACATCAGCTTGTGGGACCTTAAAATTGCAGGTGGCAAGAACCGCAGTTGCGATTCACTCACTGCTAAACACTAATCTCCCACGCCAAATATTTAATGCATCTGATACTGAGGGCCTAGCCTACCTATTTAACCTTGTGGGATCCAGCCTTGTAACTCCTTACAGACTATTTCTGATAGATACATCTGCCGTGTGGATTCCTCACCTTGTGAATATCCCCCTTGCGCCAGCAACATTCGGAAATTCTTTTTCGTAGCCTCGCGCCGACGTGGATAGGACGTCACAGAGACACGGCTCCGCTCGCGACTCCGCTGACGTCACCGACGCCTATAACAGGCCCACGCCGGCGTGATGACATCAGTACCCGCTTTTGAGTCATTCTATTTTTTCCAGCGCCTTCGGATGGTTTCCCCTTGTGCTCCTGCTCATTGCGGCATACGTGTACTTCTTTTTATTTTTATTTTATAAATACATATGCAGTACATAGGATCAATAGTCTGAATAATTCATAACATCGCCCCCCACCCTAAATCCCAACGACAAAACTAGTGTATGTTACAAGCAGTTGATATTCATCCCCACGAGGAATTATCTGATTAAGCATTCATTAGCTTTTGCTGATATTAAATAGAAAACAGGTAAAAAGTAAAACACAAAAGGGAAAAAAAAGAATAGGGACAATCAGAAAAAACTCATCATTAGGAATGCCTTTGGCAAGCCTTAGAAGTTCCTTTGTCTAAGCCACCTGGATAGGGGCACCCACATCTCTAACCCTTGTTTTTTTTTTAGCCCGCCTGCCTTTTTTGGCATAGATGGCACTTTCCAGTTTACAAGTTGCTATCAGCCGAGCCAGCCACTGGGCAAACATTGGGGGATTTGGATCTATCCAGTGGGAAGCTATACAAATCCTGAGAATGGTCATGGCAACAAATATTAAAGCTCCCCCATTCCTTCTATTAATTGTGTCATGTAAGCCTAGCAAAATGATTGTGGGAGTAACTGAATGTCCAGAGATAAAACTCTGCCCAGGAACTGCTTATTCAGTAGAGGTTCTAACTTCGGGCATGTGGCGAACAAATGTACCGAATCTGCACTGAACTCGGAACATCTAGGGCACATTGTTCCTGTACCAGTTCCCAATTTAGAAATCCTGCTGGGAGTTATATTTAAGAAAAATCCGGTCTTATAAAATTGTGCCTGTAGCTTGGCTGACAGCAGATTGCTCTGAGTGAAGCTCATTGGAAGACAGACGGTGTTACAGGGGGCATTCAGTTTCTGCTGCCATTTTACATCTACCTTTTCCAGGTCATCGGGCATTTGGTTATTTAATATTGAATAAATGTACCAAATCTGTGGCGGAGCTAAACCCTGCAGTTTGTCGATGAGATCAAGCTTTGCAAAACCTGCCAGCCCTCCCGGTTTGCGGGTCAAGAAATCTTTGATGGCATGGTATAAAAAGGTCTGATTATCATTCAGATTATAATGGGCTTTAAGGTCATTGAAAGGCCGAACACCTTCAGAAGTCACCAAGTCCCCCAGCTTTAAAATACTAGATTTATACAACTTTTAAAGATACGTCTTTCCAAAGATGATTGGTAAATTTGCATTGTTATTAATATGTGTATAGCAGTTTAATCTACCCAATCCAAAGAGTTTGTGTATCTTGGCGAAGACCCTGTGTATCTTGGCGAAGACCCTGTATGCGTTTGTTAGAGTCTTAAATGTGACCCACTTGTAGTAGCCAAATTCTTGTTGCCTCCAAAGACAGCCTCGTTCAGCCTTCCCAAGTAGTGATATATAGAGAGATGGAAGTCCCGTGGGGCTCGCGTCAGGATGTTCATGCAATAGTTCAGTACAATATTGCAATACCGCGGCCCAATAGTAGAATGTTAAATTAGGGAGCGCCCACCCTCCTCTATCTCTAGGGAGAGAGAGCAGTTTAAAAGCCCTCCTCGGTTGTGAGTAGGCCCAGATGAATTGGCAGAAAATTTGTTCAAACTTTTGCAGCATACTTTTGTTGAATTCTAACGGAATTGCCCTAAAAAAATAAAGTCGTCGGGGGAAGAAAATCATCTTTAAAATGTTACATCGCCCCACTATAGTCAAGTGTAAGTTGTAGATTCTGTTAAGTGCTTTCTTGGCATCAGCCGCTAGCGGAATCAAATTTTCCTTTACTATTGAGTCTATATCAGTTACGATATTGACCCCTAAATATTTAGCTTTATGGACTACTCTTCTATCCACCCAGTTTATTCCTTCATTTAAAATAATGTTTTTTTGTTTTATTAAGCGCGTATCGGGACAGCTTCCCAAATTCTTGACCCTCTTGTTCCAAGGCCTTGATGGCCGATTCAGGTTCTGGGGACACCACTGCTAGATCGTCTGCATAAGCCATGATCTTGGTGTCCATACCAAACCTGCTCACAGCCGAAATTTCAGGATTGAGTTGATTTTTTTAATAAGGGGATCAATATAAATGGCGAAAAGCAGCGGCGAGCAATGGCACCCCTGGCTCGTCCCTCGTGAGATCTCTATTTGCTCCGTCATTTGCCCATTGATTGAAATTCAGGCTGTGGGATTTTGATATAAGGCTTCAAGGGCTTGGATTATTCTAGGACCAAAACAAATCCACCACATGAAGCCCCATAGGAAATGCCAGGAGACCTGATAAAAGGCTTTTTAAGGCGTCAAGTAAGATTAATGAGATTGGGTCTCCCGTCACCTTAGCGGCGTCAAATAGAGTGATGGTCCGGCGGATGTGTTCTGTGGTGCCCTTATTGGGGATGAACCCATGCTGCCATTTGGAGACAAGAGGCTCAATGATGGTAGATAGTCTAGATGCAATAATCTTAGAAAATATTTTAGAGTCAGTGTTTATAAGAGCTATTGGCCTATAAGAAGACATCTCTCGTGGTGACTTGTCTTTTTTAGTAAATATACATTTTTTTGCTGTGGACTAAAAGTGGGGGTGGAGAAGCCCCGTTATAAATGGAAATGACAACTTCCATAAAAACATCTTTGATTTGCAGGGAGAAGATTTTATAAAACTCAACTGGGATGCAATCCATGCCAGCAGCTTTGCCATCCGGCAGGCTTGCATGTGCTGTTGCGATTTCATCCCAGATCTGAGGATTTTCCATTTAATCATAACTCTCCGTGCTGAGTTCAGCCAGTGATATTGTCTCAAAGAATTCAGCAATTTCTCTTTCTCTAATTTCGGAGAGCCTAGTATTCTCCTCTGTATAAAGATTTTTGTAAAATTCACTGAAAGCCCCCTGTATCTTATCCGGTTCATTGGTAATCTCTCCTGTAATAGTTGGGATTGAGGATATTACATTGGCAGTAGCCTGTTGTCTAGTAGAGATGGCTAGTTGATGACCAATAAGTTCACTGCACTCATATCTCTTGTCCTGTGCCGAGGCCCACTTCACTGCCACTCTCTCAGCTTTAGCAGCAACTACCTCAATCTGCGCAGCTTCAATTTCTTCCCCTAGCTGGACGGCCTGTGCTAGTTTCTCTTCTGCTTTTTTCATTTTATCTTGCAGAATAGAAACCTGTGTTTTCTCTCTTTTGTTTCTCCTAATGGAGAATTGCAGTGTCTCACCACGAATGCCGGCCTTTAAAGTGTCCCACACAACCATGGTCGGGGCTGACCCAATGTTTATACTCAAAAACTCTTGGATCCAACCCTGCATGTGTTCCAGATATCCATTGTCATATAGGAGCGCCTTTTCAAAACTTCAGCTCAAGCCTTCTCCTCTATAACCCATCCCCCTGATATTTAAAATGAGTGAATTATGATCTGACATGAATCGGGGTGCGATGTCAATAGAGCAATCCCGGACAAGAGAGGAAGAAACCATAAAGTAGTCAAGTCTTACCAGAGAGAGATGGGGGGCTGAAAAGAAAGTAAATCCGTCTTGTTTGGGTTTTAATTCGGCCAATACATCCTTTAAACCATGAGTATTCATTAAGTTATGCATAGCCTGAAATACCTTTGGTTTCCTGCCTTTGTAATTCCATTGGTCACTCATTTTCCAGGTGCTAGGCAAGTTGATGTTTAGATCACCGCTGAGAATTATAGGAAGCAGCCGTGTGCTAATTCCCCATTTACCCAATTAATTATCTCCGGATCATCTAAGTTGCTCCAGTAAATGGAGCATATAGTAAAGAGAAGATTAGGGGGTAGAGAGCATCCTGCGATCACCCACCTCCCGAGGGAATCAGATTTTACTCTATTAATTTTTATAGGAAGTTTTTTCTGTACCATAATCCCAACTCCTTTAACTCGTGCTCCCTGGGTGGTTGCCCCAATGACTTTGTACCCCAGTAAATTCAATCTTCAATGTGAGTCTCCTGGAGGCAGACGATGTCGGCCCCCATTGAGCGTAACCATGTGCTACTTTTTGCCTTTTTGTGGCATCGTTTAGGCCACAGATGTTTACAGATACAATTCTGAGATTATTCATCATACTTATTTTATAATCTGGGTTGATTGACCTTGTCTA
The DNA here is from genome assembly GCF_964263255.1 of Lissotriton vulgaris. NCBI lineage: Eukaryota > Metazoa > Chordata > Amphibia > Caudata > Salamandridae > Lissotriton > Lissotriton vulgaris. Next base: position 592,488,253 of record NC_141697.1, read on the forward strand.
ATAGCCACTTGAAACATTAAAATGATAGCTCTAAAGACATTTAAAAAACCTATAGATAGCCCAACAAAGATTTCAGCAGCAGACCTAAACATAGAAAAGATCATACTTTTAGAATCAGCAAAGAAGTACATTTTTCTTTTCCATCAGCCACACAATACTTTATACTTGGTTCTTCCCCTTTTGTTAAATTATTTTCATACTCTCTACCTTTGTTTATATTACCTTCTTGTTTTCTGGGTCCCCCCCCTTCCTGTGTCTGTTTCCTCCTTGCTCCCTGCTTCCTCTGTGTCAGCGGTGCTAGATTTCCCATACCCCATTCGTGATTGCATAGCACCCGTGGATTTAAAAAAAAAACACCACCTTTTCTCCCATTGCACACCTTTTGCTCCCTCCCCCCCCCAAAGTTAGAGCAATCAGGGAAGCCCTGAATGATGGTGAGCATGTGTGAGTTCCAGCCGCCGGGCCACGTAAATCCTTGCTACAAGTCGGCATGTTTCTAAAGGGCTAGCCAGCCTACGTACAATATACAAAATGCCTTGCAACCATGACCTTGTGACATAGACATAAATCAGTAAGTGAATATGAAAGTGAGAAAAAAGAGAAATAGAGAAAAAAGGAGAGAAAAGAAAATAGAGGATCTTTGTACTACCACCACTGCGTGGCTCGGCACATTGGCCTAGATAATAGACCCAGCTTAGTTCGACCCTTTTTTCCCAGTGATGTCCTTCGAATATTATCCAGCCTTTTTTTCCGACAAGAAAACCAGAGTGGACCCATCAAATATAACTTTCAGTGTGGCTGGGTTCATCAGGTATACCTGGGCACCTTGCTGTTGGATATCAATTGTTGGAGTCTCCACTTACTCTCCATGGTTGCATGAAATCAGGCTTGTCGAAAAAACTTTACTCCATCAGCTTCTTTTTGGGAATTCGGTCTAGCCTGATCATAAACCATCTGCCTAAAGAGAAAGGTCCCAAAGAAGACTAAAAATACCCTGGGTTTCTCTTTGCCATAGCTACTACCATCTCGCCTCTGCTTTAGGTTGAAGGAGAAGCGGTGTGCCCTTTGAATCTCATGGTCCCAGCTCCAGTTGGCCTGACAATGTAACGTCTTGGGTCGTCACCTTCCACTCCTTCTGGAATCCCCAGAAAGCGAAGATTGTTCCGCCGTTATCTATTTTCTTGTTCCTCCATTTTAGCCATTAGGTCTGCTAGGCATGCCGTATGGGAGGCACCTTGGTCTTTTATAATGGCAACTTCTGTCTCCAAATTCTCTGTACTCAGTATGGAAGTTAAGGAGTGTTCTGCCAAATGTTCTGATGTAATCTTGGGGCTCTCCCCGTGACGACAATTGGAGGATTCTTCGCCGAGGGGAAAAGAGGTTAAGGAGTCTGAGTAGTTCCATTTGAGCTGACTACGCCTTTGGCAGCGTGATTTTTTCTTCTACTGGATAGTTTCCGTGGTAACCAAAGGATCAGATTCATTGTCATTTGAGACACAACCTCCGCTTGCGCTGATTATTTCGTTTTCAGTGCCGAACATGGAGCCGTCAGATACAGAATAGAAATTTTCACCAGCGAGGTCCGGGATGTGAGGGGCCAAGGGCCCAGGGTTCTCTTCTGAGTCTAGATTAGCTTCCTCACCCTTGCCACCCGGGGACTCTGAGCCTTTTTCAGCCATGACAGCAGCGGCAGCCAAGACATAGGCAAGAGGCGCTGTGACCAGAGCTTGAGGCAAAGTGGTTGCCGGCCTGAGATTGCCTGAAGCATTATTTATACTCTGTGTGGGGGAAGCAAGACTTTCAATGCTGTTATCATCTCTATTTTTTGGCCAGCAGGGGGAGTAAAGTTTTATTCAAACAGTATTGTTAGATTTCAAGTTAGTGAGGCCCTTACCTGCTGCAGTCCAAAGTGTGGATTGAGCCTATCTGTCTCCTAGGAGATTCTGAACACGAGAAGCAGCTGCCCAGCTCCCACCCCAGGCCAGCAGACCATTGGCTATTCAGCTACCGGGCAAGTCTGAGCCCTCCTCTCACACCTGCCCAGGCCCCTTAAGGCCTTGCTGGGTGCACCCGAAATCACTCTCCTCCATCTTGTGAGTTGCAGCCTACCTGTGCCCCAGATTGCAGTGAGCAGAGTCTAGGAAGTGGTAAGAAGACAGACTAGTGCTGTCTCTTTCCAAGACAAAAAGTTGTTTAAAAAACGATTTTCACTTTCTGTGTTTACTGTCTATGCCTGTGGTTGTTACAATAAAAAATTGTAGTTTTAGCCTGCCTGTAATTGCATATTTTATCACATGTGTTGTGTTTTAAATTTGTGGTTTTCCCTGCCCATGATTGCCTCCATTTAGTGTGTTGAATTGTGGGATTTGCAGTCTAACCTCTGTAGTTTGTCCCTCTTATTCCTTGGTGACAATTCTGTTTTCCCTCCAAATTTCTCCTTTGCTCTGTGCTAAGACCTGTATGTTAAAACAGTGCACTCCCAGCCACCATTTTGTGTTCACAAGCCAGTGAAACCAGCCCCCTGCCTTTTGAACTGATTGGGTGCTTCGACTAGGGCTAAGATTGGCTGTAAGGTCCTGGTCTCCTATTGGTTCCAGATTTTAGGGCTAGTGTTGTGATTGGATATTGTTAGGGCTAGGGTTCCCATCGGCTGAAGGGATCACCTGATTACTAGGGCTATAAAAAAAGCCAGGCTTAGAGCGTCTCAGCCCGGGCGTCGAGGCTAAGGGCCGAGAGGACAAGGGCAGTTTCCTGTTTGAGCCTGTTAAGGGCCAAGAGGACAAGGGCAGTTTCCTGTTTGAGCCTGTTCGAGACTGGTCGGGACTAGGGCCAGAAATGCTGCCCTTTTTCTCATTTAGCAATACCCAGCCCACACCATCCACATCAAGAGCAACACACTCACCCCAAATGTGCACCACGCACAACACTATGCACAGATTAATGTACCAGTATGCACTACAAACCCAACCAAACCACATCTACACACCCTACTATCCCAACTACCACACATATCCACCATCACCTACAAACCGTACACAACTCTATCCTATACCACTAACCAATACACTCATCACTAACACAACACCAATCAACACCATACATAACTACATCCCATTCAGACACACTCTCCCTGCTGTAATTACACCTAACAGATCACCTTTTATCACTAACAAATGTATAATCATCTTTCCATCAGTTGTCTAACAAACACCCTCCTCTCCCTTCTACCATAATAACACTAACGCACAACACACACACTGCACACCATCACACTTTGTAACTCTTGCAACAAGCCAGTCTAAGCTAAACTCTCACCTCTACTTCATTCCCTCCTACACACAACATACACTCTACTCATAAACACATCACCACCCCCTCTACGTCACATCCTCCTCTCGCAAACAATACTACACAACCAAATGTGTCTACTTCACAACAATGTTACACCACAAAAGCAACACAGCACTCCAACTCACTCTCAAACACCATCTCCAACACATACACATGCAGACCCAGCAAAATGCCTGCTTAGCATGCTGGATGAGGAACACGATACAGAACAGCTACACGATTGCTATACTAATACAGCTAATACCAGCACTAAAAACACACCTGCTACAAACCCACACAATACTGATCACTCTTCTACCAAACAAAGTCCCACTATCACCAAAGGCCACTCACTAAACTGTCTACTAATAAATGCTCGATCCCTCTCTAAAAACAAGCATCACATCTACGACCTTCTCACCAATGCAAAACCAGACATACTATTCATAACCGAATCATGGTTGGGAGAAGATATGGCTCAAGTCCTGCATGAAACCAATCCTCTAGGCTATCAAATAATCACCCAAAATCGTATAGCCAAAAAAGGAGGTGGTCTAGCTGTTGTATTCAGGCAAACAATACATATCACAAAAATTGACAACATCTCAATAAAGAATTGTGAGGCTCTTCTAATAAGATGCAATCCTACACCGTCTTCCTCCTGTAACTTCCTGCTCCTTTACACATATCCAACTAGCAAGGCAACATTCCCAGACGCACTTCTAGACAGTTTCAAACCTGATAAGAATACACTCCAACCTATGCGTTCTGGGTGACCTTAACATTTGGTTTGATAAACCCAATATGACCCATCCAAAAACTATAATGACTGGCCTAGACGTATTGAACCTGCATCAGATTGTCCACAATCCGACACACACCGTTGGACATATCCTAGATGTCATTTTTGCTAATACTGAACTAGTTACCTTTCAAACTATAACTTCAGTCACATGGTCAGACCACCACTTGCTTGCCTTCCAACATAAAACAACGCTAAGCGACTCATAAAACTACCTTACATCCATCCACCTATCGGCCGTGGAACAAACTCAATTTGGAACACTTGGAAACACAACTAACATCCAGTATAAATCTGGAAAGCATAAATTCTGTTCAAAATCTATATGAGTAGCTACAGGAAGCTTTTGACATCCTGATACCACTCAAAACCACACAACAGAACAACAGAAAAAAAGCGCCTTGGAGAAACACAGAAATAAAAGACATAAAACAACAAATTAGAAAGCTGCAACGTACCTGGCTCAAAAAAAACGCCAAACAAGACAAACTTCACCTACAGAAAATTAACAGATTATACAAGTCTGCTATCAAAAAAGCTAAGAAAATGTACTATTCAGACAGAATTCAATGTGCAAATATAGAGTTCTATAAAATACTCAATGAATTTCGCAAACCAAATTGCCTAAAAGAAACTCATCCTGTTACTCAAGATTTCACAGACAAACTGGCAAATCATTACACGGACAAAGCAGACACATTGGAATCATACTTAAAACAGAAACCATGCACCAGCTCTAACCCTTGTACAAAACAACAATCCAAGAATGCTCTAATCAAGCTTCTCCGTTCCTTCCGACACATCTCACACGATGAATTTATGGACCTAGTCAAAGCAAGCAGGCCTGCCGGCAGCTCTTCTGACCCCTGTCTGCCACAAACTTTCAAGACAATTCTTTTAACAACCTCTGCTGCCACTCCAGTAAGAAGAATCATCAACAATTCCTTAACTACTGGAATATTTCCAGAAGAACTCAAAAAAGGCATACATACGCCCTTTACTGAAGAAAACAAACCTAGACCCGCTGAACCCTGATAACTACAGACCTGTTACAAATGGACCGCTCCTGGGAAAACTGATAGAAAGAGCAGCGTTTGCCCAGATGTCACAATTCATTTAATAGAATGACATACTTTCAGAGTTCCAAACAGGATTCCATCCGGTAAGAGGCACTGAATCTGCCCTCCTTGCCATCTGGGATGACCTAAAGAATACAGTTGACCGCAATGGGGTTGCTGCGCTACTCCTCTTGGACCTCTCCGCTGCCTTTGACACGGTTGACTGTGACACTCTGAAACAAAGACTCTATGAAGCCCGCATAGAGGGAACTGCTTTAGACTGGATAGCGTCCTACCTTCGAAACAAACTAATGTCATCAATACCCCATCCTTCTCATCCAACCCATACTCCACAAAAGCAGGGGTCCTTCAAGGTTCTATCATCTCGCCCATGCTTTTCAACATCTACATGAAGTCATTACCACAACTGATCAATACATTTCACCTCACGTGCTATAACTAAGCAGATGACACGCAAAAACTCCTTCTACTGGAATGCTCCAAAGACATTGGAAAATCAACAATTTTCAGCTGTCTCAGAGCCGTGGATCAGTGGATGACCTGGAGCCATCTCAAAGTGAATGCTTCAAAAACTGAAATACTCACGTGTGGCGATTGGAAACATTACAACCCGCTTGCTGCATGGCCTGATGAACTGGGATCACTGCCTAAAGTATCTAAGGAAGTAAGAAACCTCGGAATGACCATGGACTCCAAGCTGTTGATGAATGCCCAAGTGGATAAACTAGCAAGATCAAGCTTTGCTACTATAAAAACGCTGCGACAAATTTTTCCTCATTTGGGATTTCCACACAAGGTCCAACCTACCATCTCCCTTGTTCTGTCCAAACTCGATTAAGCCAATAGCCTCTACCACGGATCACCTTTAACAACCATGAAAAGACTACAACGGATTCAGAACTCGGCTGCCAGACTACTCTTGCATATCAAACCACAAGACCACATCTCCCCTGCCTTGAAAGCCCTGCATTGGTTACCGGTTGCCAGAAGATCCACGTTCAAGCTGCTTTGTATCACCCACAAAGCAATACATGGAATGGGACCGCTCTTCATCAGGAATAAAATCACCACATTCAACAAAGGAACCTCCGCTCTAAATGAGCATCTCGCCTCAAAATCCCACCGTACAAGAAAAAAACATGGGTGGCACATCCTTCTCTGTTCAAGCAGCCAAACCATGGAACTGTTTACCCCCCAACATAAGGTCCACCGAGAACCACGTTATCTTCAGAAAATTACTCAAGATTTGGCTCTTCCCCGCATAAGCACCATACGCAAACAGAAATTTTCAGCATATCCCTCTGTATACAAGCATTGTTTTCACTATAGATATGAACCTATCTTTGTGTATTACTTTGTATAAACATGTAAAATAATTATGTTGTTGAGAGAAAACATAATAATAATAAATAAATAAAAATCATCTTTGGTCTACTTGTACATACTTCCATTGTGCATCTATGTACCTTCCATGTATTTGGATCTGTGTGTCTGTTACTTTTCTCCTGAAAAAGCATATCCAATGCACTACCCTATTTCTCACCCTGTGCCTCTATCAATATCTTTAATCTACATATACTTACCTCCTTTATGTATCTATATACTTTCAATGTAATTATGGATCTATATATTTATCACTTTCTTCTAATTTAGTATTTCCAATGCACTACCCTATCTCTCAGCCTACACTTTGCTCAATATATCTTCTAGCCCAACCTTCTGACTAATCTCAAACTTCTTCTACTACTCCTTCCAATGCACTACCCTATCTCTCTTCCTATACATCTATCAATATATCCTCTACATCCACTCTCTCATTTATCTCAAACCCCATACCACTACTATGATTGCAAAAATAACTATTTCTAGACTCTCTCCTACTCTACCCCTCCTTGCATCATTTGACACCTCCTTTACTATACCGATACCCTAAAACAAACCTTTCTAAACTCTTTCCTCTGAGTCCTTCCCTCCAAAACTCTTTTTTACTCATCCAAAAGCCTCCTCCTTTTTCTAAGACCTAAAAACTTTCACTCTTTTATCCCTCCACTATCCTTTTCAATCGAAATTAACAGACTAACATGTTCACTTCTCAAATTCCATATTAAACTATACTAATATACTACCCAAATAACTGAATAACATATCCACTACTCAAATTACTTCATATTTCTTTTACTATACTAATTTTCAACAGTAATCTTTATGGGTTCCGGAGTGGCGTGCTACTCGCCAGAAAAGCGATTCAACACCCATCAGGGGTAACATGTGCTATATGAATGCAAATCTTTCTTCCCCTTTTATCCCTTCGCTATCCTTCTCACTCCAAGTAACTGACTAATATCCACCACTGACTACTTCATATTTCACCATATTAATTCACCACTAATCCTTTGTAGGCTTCCTGAATAGCGTGCGTCAACAAGCGCTATATAAGTACAAACCTTTGTCCTCCTCTATCCTTCTGCTATCATTCCAAATCCAAATAACTGACTAACCTATCCACCACTTAAAATGTACTTGCATGTTTCACTATACTAATTCAACACTAATCCTCTATGAGTCCCGGAGTAGCGTGCTACTCGCCGAAAAAGCGCTTTGACGCCTCGTCAGGGGTAGTAAGCACTATATAAGGAGTAGTATCTCACCTGTAACTCCAGTTCTGTAGTAGGGATATCTCTGTTACAGTCATAATCTAGTGAATAGTCCCACCCATGTGTGTGGACCCTGTGCAATCCTGCATAGACACTTAAGAGAAAATTAAAGACAATAATGCAGCCTATACCTGCAATGCTACACTGTCCAGTACTTTAACTAGAAATGCAAAGGATATTCCACCAATTTCACATTTAACACAGTCTGCTAAGTTTCACCCATAGAGAAACTTCCCCTTCACAAAATCCGTAGAATGATAGAGAGGAAGGGATGGACAGACAAGCCCCCATAGGCTGCCGTTATGTGTCTGGAAAAGTGATACTGTGCCTTTAAGGAACTCTCCAGAGACCTTCGGTATCCCATGATGCACAGCAAACTCCTTTTACTTTCAGTTTTTTTTGAAGGTGTATAAAGCAAGGCCTGTAGCATACATTACAGTACCATTTTCTCCACCAGGGAGAAGGGCGGGCGCTTATGAATATAACAGAGATACTCCTACTACAGAACTGGAGTTACAGGTAAGAAACTACTCATTCTGTAGTAGGGGATCTCTGTGTATAGTCATAATCTAGTGAATAGAATGGCAAGCCCATCCCAACAAACTAACCAGCGGTGGAGAAAAAGACAACACCACTACTGTGCAAACAGATTTCTTAACGAAGCCTGCCCAATCTGAGCATCTGCTCTGGCATCAGAGCCCAGACAGTAATGCTTAGCAAAGGTATGGACCGAATTCCACGTGGCAGCCCTGCAGATCTCTGCAATGGGAACATTACGTAGCAAAGTGGTTGTAGCCGCTTTGCCCCTGGTGGAATGAGCCTTAGGCTTACCTCCTAAGGTCTTATGAGCCTTCTCGTAACATAACTGAATACAGGACACAATCCACCTAGAGATGGACTGTTTAGAGGTAGCAAGACCAGTCCTGACCGACCCATAGTTGACAAACAGCTGGTCTGACCAACGAATATCCTTGGTCTTATCCAGATAGAATTTCAACACCCTTCTCACATCTAAGGAATGAAGAGCCCTTTCCACTGGAGTGGAAGGATTCTGGAAAAACGTAGGTAAAGTTATAGTCTGATTAACATGAAAATCAGAGATCACCTTAGGAAGGAAGTTAGGGTGAGTACATGACTAAATCTCACTCACCCTTCGGGCCGATGTAATGGCTACAAGGAAAGCCGCCTTCCACGATAAGTGCTGCAGTGAAGCCTTATGAATGGGTTCAAAAGGTTCCTTCATCAATCTGGACAGCACCACATTCAACTCCCAGGAAGGCGAAGGACTCCGAACAGGAGGAAACACTTTCTTCAATCCTTCCATAAAATCCTTAATCAGAGGGACCTGGAAGAAGGAAGTCTGTGAAGGACATTTCCTGTACTCAGTTAACGCTGCGAGGTGAACCTTAATAGATTGAAAATTAAGGCCAGACTGAGCCAAATGCAAGAGATATGGAAGGACAACATTTTCCTTGCAGGTCATCGGATCATAGATCTTGGAGGTACACCAGATGCAGAACCTTTTCCACTTGTAGGCATAAGACCTCCTAGTGGAAGGCCGCTTCGCCTCCTTGAGAATGTTCATTCAATCCTCAGGCAGATTCAGGTGTCCATATCGCACTATCTCAGGAGCCATGCCGCCAAATTCAACGATGAGAGGTTGGGGTGCACCATCTGCCCCTCGAACTTTGTGGGAAGGTCCGACCGACAAGGCAGTCGCAGGTGAGGCTGAACAGACCGGTGGAGCAGATTTGTGAACCACCACTGTCGGGGCCACTCCGGAGCAATGAGGATCATCCGTGCTCTGGACCGGGACAGCTTGATGAGTACTGCCGGAATCAGGGGAATGGGTGGAAAAGCGAACAGAAAGCTGTTCGACCAGCTGATCCACATTCCCCAGAGTCCCCGGTTGGTAATACTTGGAGGCGAAGTCTCAGCATTTTCTGTTTTCGGCGGTGGCAAACAGATCTACGCCTGGAGTGCCCCACCTCTCGAAGATGTCTTCTAGTACCTCGTCGTTCAGAACCCACTCGTGGTTTTCTTGCACGAGCCTGCTGAGTGCGTCCGCCTGAGCATTCTGCACACCTGGCAGATGGGTGCCCGTTATCGTCAGTCCTCTGGCTAGCAGCCAGTGCCAGATCGCCTGCGCTTCCAGTGACAGGGTGCACGATCTCGAGCACCTCTGCTTGTTGAGGTAATACATTGTGGTCATATTGTCCGTCTGCACAATTAAGGAGTTGGTCTGGAAGGACGGATGAAAGGCCTTCAGTGCCAAGTGAACCGCTCTGAGTTCCAGGAAATTGATGTGGTACGTGGATTCCGCTGGGGACCATGTACCCTGAATCTGTTGCTGGTCTGAATGCGCTCCCAGCCAAGGAGAGAAGCATCCGTGACAATAGTCTGACTCGGAATGTCCTTGTGGAATGGAACCCCCTTGAGGAGATTCTCCGCTGAACACCACCATTTCAGGGACTGTAGGGCGTGAAGGGACAGCCTGGTCCTGTCTTCCCAGCTCCCCCGCTTCTGGTCCCACTGGTCCTCCAGACATTCCTGCAGCGGCCTCATGTGGAGCCGTGCATGTGGCTTGAGGAAGATGCAAGAGGCCATCGACCCAGTAGAGAAGACACCGTCCTCACTGTCGTAGATGGAACAGCCATGAGAGCCTGAGCCTTCCGAAGGATCGATAAGCATCTCTCCTCCGAAGGAGACACGCTTTCTGAAAGAGTATCGATGGAGGCTCCCAAGTACTGCAGGCACTGGACAGAAGTCCGAACAGACTTGGACATGTTTATGTGCAACCCCAGTTGGCTCAGCAGAACGGCCGTCCTGTTGAAGCGCAATTGCGCTTCCTGGAAGGTGGAGGCTTTGATTAGCCAGTCGTCCAGGTACAAATAGACAAACACCTTGTTCTTTCTCAGGTGCGCTGCCACCACTGCCATGCACTTTGAGAAAGTCCTATGAGCAAACTTCAGTCCAAACGGTAGTACGGTGTATTGATAGTGATTGGTACCGACCAGGAACCGCAGGAACCGCCGGTGTTTCCATGCAATGGGTACATGGAAGTACGCATCTTGCAGATCTATTGCCCAAAGCCAGTCTCCCCTCTGCAGCTAAGGATAAATCTGGTGCAAAGACAGCATGCAAAACTTTTCTCTGCAAATCCATTTGTTTGCTTGTCGCAAATCCAGAATGGGCCTGAACTCGTTCTTGTCTTTCTTGCGTACCAGAAAGAACCGTGAGTAAAGACCCTTTCCCCTTTGAGACAGAGGGACGTCTTCTATCGCCCTTTTTCTTAACAGGGTATCGGCCTCCACTTGGAGCTCGTGCAGTTGAAACTGCGAGCAAACCAGTGGAATCGCTGGAGGCGGGCTGACGAAACGAAGACTGTATCCATTGCAAACAATATTCAGCACCCACTTGTCCTGAGTAATTTTTCTCCACTCTGCCAAGTAATGTTGTATGCTTCCCCCCACCGGAGCGGGTAACGGACGAGGGGGAAGTAGCACCTCAGGGCCTAGACCTGGCCGGCCCTTTAGGTTTCGAGGAGGACTGCTGGGCGCCTCTACCCCTCTGGCGCTTCTGGAATGGACGCCGCTGGTACTGCTGCTGCTGTTGTTGCTGCTGTCCAGCTTGACTACCTTACCCTCTTTCCTGGGCACCGAAACATCTCTGGAAGGGACGGAAGGTCTTCTTCTGCTCTTTCGGGTTCTCTAACCCAACGGCCGTCAGGGTTTCAGCCTCCGCCTTCATGCGGGCCATCTCCTCATCCGCATGCTTTCTAAAGAGCGTAGCACCAGAGAACGGCAGGTTGGCGACTCTCTGCAGTGCCTCTGGTTTTAGCGAAGTCAGGCGCAACCAGGCATGACGTCTCAGATTAATCCTGTGGCAGAATCCATGAGCCGCCAGGAGAGAGGAATCTGCAGCCGAGCTGATAACCTGGTTGGATACCATCATGCCCTCGTTGATGATTTTGTGGAAGTCCTCCCTCTTGTCCCTAAGAAGGTGCTCCAGAAACTGTTGTAGGGACTCCCGTAAAGACCAGTCATACCGACCCAGGAGAGCCGCTGCACTAGCGGCTTTCATTGACGTAACCGTCGTACTACATACTTTTCTTCCCACTGAATCATTATACGGCTCTCTTTGTCCGGAGGCACCGTAGAGGACGGGGCAGTAGCGCACTGCTTACTAGCCACAGTAACGATCACTGAGTCCGGCACCGGGTCCGATCTAAGGAACACCGGATCAAAGTCTGGGGGTCTGTATTTTTTCTGCAGCCGGGAAGGAGTGGATTTCGCCGAAGACAGGAAGAGCTCCATAGCCGGCTCCTCCAGCCCTGGCACCAAGGGCAGTAAGGGTCGAGACATTTGCCGCTTATGTAAGGTCTCGAAAATCACAGATGTCGAAGGTGTGGGGACTGTCAGAGTAATCCCCAGCTTCGCTGCCCCTCTCAGTAACACCTCCTGAAATGACACAATGTCATCCGCCGGAGACACCCTCGTAACGGGGGAATCCGATAAAGTGGGCGAATATTCCCGGGCACTGGAAGAATCCGTATGACAGGACCTTGACCTGCCCCTACGGCGACGATGCCTGGACCGTGTTGAAGAGCGACGGTCACCCCTTGACCGGTGTCTCCTTCCGGACCGTGATCTCGACCTCCTAGGCCTCGGGCGTTCCACTGGCCGGACAGGAGGCGGAAGCTGCGGAGGCAGAACCGGACATCTAAGCCGTTGAGGCCCCGTGGGGGGCGACGGAGAGTGCGGCAGAGATACAGAACGTGGAGGAGGCAGCGGTGGAGGAGGAGCAGGACGATGAGGAGGAAGAGGAGGAGGAGGATTATCCTTAGGCAACGGAGGAGGAGGCGTAGGCGTCCGGAGCCTAGACGGCGAATAGGTCTGAGAGTGTTCCGAAGACCTAATCACTCTCCTCTTCTTTTGCGCAGGCCTTGACGAGGATGTCCTCGAGGCCGATCTTCTTCCAGACGAGCCCCGCCGCCGCCGCCACCGGGGGCTCGTGGATGCAGAGGATAAGCTGACCACTGAGGTAGAGGACCCCCTGGCCCTTGATCTGCCCTGCAACGTCGATTTCTCCTTCCTCGACGTCGAACGCCTCGACGTCAATACATCACTTGATGTCGATTCTCTTCTCTTCGATGTCGAACGTCGAGAAGACCTCACGGGCGAACGGCGGTGTCGCCTCGACGGCGAGCGCCGGTGCCTCTTGGACCCAGTCCGACGTAGATGGTGTCTCGACGTCGACCTCGTCCTAGGTCTCGACGTCGCTTCGACCCAGAGCCCTGGGGGGAAGGGGAGCAGATAGTAGTCATCCTTCTCGACGTCGACGGAGATCTGTGCCTTTTCCTGGCCTGTTGACTGGGGAGCCCCCCAGAGGCCGGAGCACCGGTAGAGGACGAACGTCCATGCCCAGACCCACCTGATTACTGTTGTCTCCGGAGCTCCAGGCCTTGGAGACGAATCTTCTCTCTTTCCCTGAGGGTCCTCCTAGAGAAGGATTGACAAATCTCACAGTCTTCGGGGACATGAGACGATGGGAGACATGGGATACACACTCTGTGAGCATCTGATTTGGCCTTCTTCCTGGCACACTCAAGGCACTTGTCGAACAGGGCTGGCATATTCGACAGAAGAGTGGGCCAAACTGGCCAAAAAACTCCAGCAAAAGGAAGAATAAGCAGTCAGAGTCAAGTGAAACACTCTAAACCAGGGGTCTCCAAACCGGTCCTGGAGGGCCGGATCCATGCCAGATTTTTAAACTTACTACTTGTATCTCAATGGGGATATCCAAAAAATCTGGCATGGATCCGGCCCTCCAGGACCGGTTTGGAGACCCCGGCTCTAAACACTTGAAAAGTGCCAAAAAATTGAAGAAACGCCCAAAAAGGGAGAGCTCAATGCTCCAGGGTCCTTCTAGCAGGAGACGGAAAAAAAAACTGAAAGTAAAAGGAGTTTGCTGTGCATCATGGGATACTGAGGGTCTCCGGAGAGTTCCTGTAAGACAAAGTATCCCTTTCCCAGACACATAATGGCAGCCTATGGGGGCTTGTCTGTCCATCCCTTCCTCTCTATCATTTTAAGGATTTTGTGAAGGGGAAGTTTCTCTATGGGTGAAACTTAGCAGACTGTGTTAAATGTGAAATTGGTGGAATTTCCTTTGCATTTCTAGTTGAAGTACTGGACAGTGTAGCCTTGCAGGTATAGGCTGCATTATTGTCTCTAATGTTCTCTTAAGTTTCTATGCAGGATTGCACAGAAGACAGTTTAAGAGATTATTTTTGATTGCTCCGGGGTCCACGCACATGGGCGGGACTATTCACTATATATATGACTATACACAGAGATCCCCTACTACAGAAATGCAATTACAATACAATACAATATAATAACCCCCCCTATCTGAGGTGCTGTAGGAGTGTTTGTCTTGGAGGCATCCATCTGCCCTGGAACCCCTTCCACTTGGCTCGGTGTTGGTAGGTTATCAAGATCAGTCACTGGTGGTGAATTCAGTTTCGGAATTATAGAGGGTGCCTTGACTATGGGGACATTTTTGCTGATGGAAAGCGATAGACCCACTCCTCCACCAGCACCCTCTTTCAATGCGTGCCTCCCCCAAGCTTCCCCGTCGTCTTCTTTACAGCCCCAGGTTCCTGGTTGCCTTTAGGGAGGGGATCTGTTTTTTCCGTGTCTCCTTGGGTCAGGGCCATTTTAGTTTTAAGGTTCTTCTGCCCCCGGGTGGCCATGCTCCACTCACTCTGATGCCTTGGTTTCTGTTTCCGCAGCGCCAATCCTGTGGATCTCGCTACTTTTAACAGCGCCGCAAATTCCGCTTCCACTGAGTCAACCAGAGCTATACAACCCCCGGGACCGTCCTCCGTGATCGATGCGGTCTCGGTGATGCAGCGGGTCAGCTGAACCGTGACTTGAACTGCAGACGTCCTGTTGCGCGGCACCCGCTCCGATGCTCCGCGTACCTTTTTGTCTGATATCCCCGATTGGAAAGGATGGAGCTCACACTAGCGCCATCTTGCTCTGCACATATGTGTACTTCTATTGCTGCTCCGCAATGGCTGCTCGATTTGTGGAGCTGCCAAACCAGGTCCAGTTGCAGCTGTATCATGACCGAATACGCAGTTTTTTTCGGCAATGCCATTGAACGCTCTTGACATCGACTATTGGCTGACCTTCAGTTATGACTACTTCACATGCATGCAACCTGTGTTCCACTACCTCCGGTGCCCTTTTCAATGGGCTCTGGATGTCTGCTTCTCCAATACATCCCACGCTGCCCTGGATTACGAACTGTTAATGGTCCGCTGAAGGCCCATGACCAGGAATTTTTCATGGGTAGGTGCGTGGTGTGCGATCCTCTACTTGGAACGACGGTAGACTTGAGTATCTGTGCTTGTGCGCAGCGCCTCATAGATCGGAGTTTCATTGAAGTTAAAGCAGGTTGCCCTGCTATGCTCCTAACGGCTTCTGGATATGAGGAGCATGTGTCCTGGTTTGACTTGCTCAATTGGATGTCATACCTCTACTATGAAAGGTTCAGACAACATACTGGAATTTATGGCATTCCAATTTTCCCGCAACATTTCTGAATCTGAAGATTCGCTGTGTATGGATATGTTTTTGGGTACCCAATTGGCTATTTTTTGAATTAGCAACAAAAATATATATATATTTTTGGTTCACAAATATACTACTTGGGATACCACTGAGACGCTTTGCCTCTGCTTACCTTTGATTTTTGTTTTAGCATAGTGCTATCGACCTGGCCAATGTGAGGGTTTCACGTGACCTATAGGGACATTGTCGTCTTCACTAAGTTAGCACGCGCACGCTGCAGCCTGCCTGCTGCATTGCGCACTTTACTACACGTCTTTATTTTTGCAATAACTTCTATGGCTGTTTTTTCATGAAAACGTATCGTTGTGTTCATGCTATGCATGTTCCTGAGATTTTGACCGAACATTTTGTGTAAGGTCGAACAACAATGCCCCTTCTTATTTTGTTCTGGCCAGACCTTAGCCCTTAGACAACACATACAGATGCAGCTGTTGTTTCGACAACATACTTTGGTCTTAGTAGAATACACGAATAGGCAGCACACACTTGGAGAGGGACCTTTCCAGGGAGAAGAGCGAGACAGCACATCTAATGTAGATATACCATCTATAGGCTAGCGTGTGGGGTCTGCTGACAAAGCCCAGAGGTCTTCTAATATATAATAATACTGTTTCTTAGCAAGGGGAGGGAAGTTAGGCTCTATAGTCTTTTCATGATGACATCTCACTTCATGATTTATCGACTAGCTGCTATGCTGACTGTATTTGTACTTTGCATTTTCCTGCTTGTTGTGGCATGTATCCTGTATGTTATGGCACGGTAGTTAAAATAAATATTTTAAACTATTTTGTGTCTTTTGCAGATCTTATTGTGGACAACTACAAGAGTGCGAGCGAAAGAGTGTGTCTTGTTACCGCGATTCTTGAGAGATCTGGGAGTGTTGCGTTCTGAGGTGTATAATCATTTGTCTCTCTGTGAGTGAGTAGGAGAGCAAGTGTGGCACTAAAGCTAGTCGGTCCTGGGCGTGTGGGTACTAAGGTGGTAGGAAGACTCAGTCCCTATACCCCAAGGTCCCATAATCCAGCGCATTGTTCTGTGTTTGTGCAGAATCCCTGCAACAACTGACTTTTAGAGCCACTAGGGGCATAGAAGATGGCTATCTCAGGCAGAGGTTCAATCTTTTTCATCAGGAATAGGCTCTGAGATCCAACCATCTGTGGCTCCTTCGCTTTCCACGATTTTCTAAATCTCTGCAAGGTGGCAGGTCCTTTTCGGTAAGAATAGCAAAACTCTAGAATACTCTGCCGGTTCACCTGTGCCAGATTGAGACAGAGCTAGAGTTCAGGAAGGCTTTAAAAACCTGGCTCTTTACAAAGGCATAGTCTCCTAGTCGATCCTTTCGTTAGTTTGCTGCTAGTGCGGGTCACCTTTTCTGAGGTAGCTGTGCGCTCTATAAATGTCTATTATTATTATTATTAAAAAAGGGAAAAGGGAGGCAATGAACAAAGGAAATACATCCTCCAACTCAGATGAAGGGAAGGGTTTCCGTCCTGTTAACAAGACCAGAACATAACAGGCTTGAATTTGTACCCGTTTCTCTGAATTACAAGCAAGGATTACTTAGTGTATTTATCATGACAATATCATTGACAAATCGCCCATCCTCCTGATGATATAGCCCTTGTTCATGCTTTGGTGGGGAGAATGGCTAAGACGTTCAATCTCCCAGTGTCTTTAGTGGAGTTGCAATTCTTCCTTTATGACTTTGAGGAACAATGGTACAAACCTATAGGATTCATACCTACCCATTCTGGACGTTTGTCAAACGGATTAAAATTGAGGAGGACGTGGGCTAATATAATACTCTGTTTGGAGAAGAATTACAGGGCCCCAGATGCAGCCCATGCCTGCCTTACGGGTCATTTAAAGTTAGACTATGTTATTATGTCTGTGGCCCCAAGTAGTCTGGAAAACAAGTGGCTGATGTTCTACAAACAAAATGTAAAAAAGGGGTGAGATTTTTATAACAAAGGGGCAGGCAGACTGCTTTGACCCTTAGGCCTAGGAGTGATGGCCCAGTGTACTGGGGAGAGGAGAACGCGTTTGGGTATCATTGGTTATGTAGGTGCAGTTGCCCTGGAGTGTGAAGAGCCAACTAAACCCCAATTATGGCTGTTATACTATCGATCTTTGCTTGGATTAGACCAAGTGCACACTTGCATTGCCTCTGTTGCTTTGGGCATCGGAGCAGTAGCCCAGGGGATGGCAATACTGAAGCAGAGGAGAAACCTCAGCATAAACCTCTGATAAGATTGAAAAAAAGAGTGGGGAAGGGGCCATGCTTTTAACAAAGGTCAGAGGAGATAGCTACTTCCTAGCAGACGGGCTATCATTAGTGCAATGGCACTGAGGCCTAGAATTGTGAAGGGCCCACTCCATCATAATTATGACACTTACTTCACAAACGGGGCATCGGGTCAATTTTCTTGCTACCATTAGAGCCAAGTGCATCTGTGCTGCAAAGGGGGGGGCAACATTTGGGAGCTAATTGTTCCTGAAAGCAACAGAAAGCCTGTTCCAAAATCAGAGTGATGGTTGGGCATAGTGGGCAAGGGGTGAAAGAGGCAGAGGAGACCGCCTGCTGGTGAGGGCCGCAGCTATCATAAGTTCTGCGTGTGGTGTTGCATTAGGGGCCAGAAGTGTGAGGGGATCATAACACACCAATTATATGGACCAGTGCTGTCAAATATTTCTGGTTTTGATGCTTTTACTCATTTATAAGTCAGATTTAGTGTGGATTATGAGCTACAGAAAAAGTACCCCTGCTGGTGAGGGCCGCAGCTATCATAAGTTCTGCGTGTGGTGTTGCATTTGGGGCCAGAAGTGCGAGGGGATCATAACACACCAATTATAGGGACCAGTGCTGTCAAATATTTTCTGGTTTTGATGCTTTTACTAATTTATAAGTCTCACATTTAGTGTGGATTATGAGCTACAGAAAAAGTACCCCTGAAATGATCTCATAAGCCCTGTCCCCAGCGCTCAGCCCTGCTGCTGCCTCAATCCATGCCATGAAGTTTTGGAGGGCAGCCCTTCTTCAAAACATTTAGGCCTCAGAGCAAAGATTTATGAAGAACTCCGCATTAGCCAAAAGTTGCCTACCGCATAGAAACAGCATTAGGGTGTTATAAAAAATGAGAAATCAATAACAATGTTAGTTTTTCTTGCTGTTTTAATTTTCTGTTACATGTTTTGCTATGTTATTTTTTACGATGGATGTGGGGAAACATCTATTACAACGTAGGCATTAAATCGCAGTGCCTTTACAACACATTCAGTACCATGACGCGACGTTACCACAAGTTCCATAACAACGCAAGTGATTACAAGGACTTTCTTTAGGAACTGTGGTGTTGGACTGGTGTTGGAATTTAAGTCCAACACCTTCCCTACTGATACATGGATTGGAGTTGGAATAGTAATTTAAACTATTCCAAAGAGCAATGCTTCTTTAAAGCAAGTCGTTGTAATGACTTTCACTGTAATGGAACTCGTGGTAACAACACAGTCGTGGTATTGACTGCGTTGTTATGCCACACGTAGTTTTGGCAGGCATGGTAACAGATGCTATTCAAGTATGTGTGCACAGTGGGCTCAGGAGCTCATATACAGGAATTCCTGATTAGGGGACTCTGGTCAAGTGCAGTAAAGATGCTTCATATCTATATCCTTGAGCTACATAACATAAAATATGGAAGAGGGTGTGGCTCAACCGCCAGAGCTGCCGACTATGGAACTCTAGTATCAGGTAAAGTGTGCCAACAAGGGATTTTATTTAGGCAGTGCAACTTGTAATAACTTGTATTCAGAATATTTAGATAGTTCAGTTTTATCAAATCTTGTACCGGTAGTAAAGTGAATTAAAATAGCTTCTGTAATAAATGCGCAGAGAAACAAAAACTACAGAATTGGGACAAACACGGGAATATCATAAAATCAAAATATAAATTTATTTTCATATATAAATTACATTAGGTAGGGTACAATCAAAACTGAAGTTAAACCAATGCAAACACATGAAGAAGGTAAATTACAATTCAACCTATACTTCATGAGGCAAAAACATCCATTCCAAATTCGATCAAAAAAGTGACGTATCTCCTGGTAAATACAACAATCACTTAAAACATCCCCAATATTGGGGAAATGGACGGTACAGTCGACGTTTCGGTCTTCTGTGGTATGAATCCCTCAGACCGTTTTATAGCACCAAGTGGGAAGAAGCAATGTCCTGTCCCCTCTTGGAAGAATCACACCTGCTTTTGAACAGGGCCATCTCCCACCAGGTCAACATCGCTGTGGAACATCTATCAGTGTGCAAAGCAATCAAGTAAACAGCCTCAGTCAAACACTAATGGACTGCCACGGGTGGGAGCTCCACTGGATCAAGTAGATTACATCTTCAACTAGAGGGGTCACCGCACACTGGTCTTGTTCGCCACATGGAGGAACAAGAAATGCTGTAACGCCGGTGGGTTTTAGCAGGCAAGAACCAAGGGAAATGCTTTTTCAATCAAATGGTTGAACATCCTTGCATAAACCTTCCGTCTGTTTCCCCCTGATGCTGATATCCTGATTCTCACTGCCCTGGTGTTTGCCATGTCTGTACTAGTAGACTGTGTTCCTGAAACTATCTGCAGTCCTGGGGATACCATAGAAAAAGCGCTCCATTCTCCTTCAGACTCAACTGAGAAATACTCCCCCATTACCTCAAGATGCTGAACCTGACTGCATGGTACCTGACCGCTTAGATCCAAATGACCAAACTCTAAGCGGCGGAATGCAAGAGCGTCCTGGCGCTGTAAGGAGCTCTAGCAACCACAAACACTTATAACGCCAAGTGGAATTGTTTCTGTGTCTGGTGCAATGGATTTTATGCAATGTTTATGCAATCCCAATAAATATTTCCATAGTTGCAGGACGTTATCAAGAGTGGTCTTAAACACTCATCAGTATGAGTCCATCTAGCAGTAATATGTTGATTTAGAAGAACGGAAGATACTTCATCCACTCTGGTCTCATAAAAATCATAAAACCGTTTCTGAAAGGACTTTTCTGGTTTATATTTCTACCTGCAGACCACTCACCTTTGAATATCCCCAGGTGCCAGGCTGGTCCTAAAACCTTTGCAACAACTCTCTGGCTTTAGGAGAGGGTACATGATTTGTTAGTGTCGGGCATAAGGTTGCGATGTCTTCGTCGTGGCCATAGAGTGCGAGGACCAGTGTCTTGGCGTCAGTTCAATTTTTTCCTTTCGCAGCCTCTGGAGCTTCATTCTCTCGCACACTGTGCAAAACATTTTCTCTCAAAACTTAACAGTTCCTGCCTGATAGGGACATGTAACCTCAGAAGAGGCCAGGTTATTAACATAATCATTGGTGCAATGGCCGAATGTCAACCACGGAACTGCACAACAAGGGACTCTGGTGCCTTAGGACAAGGCAAGCGGTACAAAAGGGGGTGGTGATGGACGGAGCATCTGAATCAATCAAACACTCACACCCAGTCAAAAGATCTGGGTTTAATCCATCATCGTTCTTTAGCCCACTCCGCCACTCCAGTTCAGACATGGCTATATGCAAATCAGTCTGACCCTGTGCCTCATGGGAACAGTCCAGCCCGAACTGCCAAGCCATGTCTTCCCTGAACCGGAAACAAGCTTCCGAGGGCGGGTTTCTGGCATTCCTGCCGTCTTCAGCCCGGCTTTCTTGAATCCAGTGGCAAAGTGAGCTAGGGACTCACGTCTGAGCATACCCTGCCACACTTATGGTGGTCAAAAGCGGTACAAAAGGGGGTGGTGATGGACGGAGCATCTGAATCAATCAAACACTCACACCCAGTCAAATGATCTGGGTTTAATCCATCACCGTTCTTTAGCCCACTCCTCCACCCCAGTTCAGACATGGCTATATGCAAATCAGTCTGACCCTGTGCCTCATGGGAACAGTCCAGCCCGAACTGCCAAGCCATGTCTTCCCTGGACCGGAAACAAGCTTCCGAGGACCGGTTTCTGGCATTCCAGCCGTCTTCAGCCCGGCTTGCTTGAATCCAGTGGCAAAGTGAGCAAGGGACTCACGTCTGAGCATACCCTGCCACACTTATGGCGGCCAAAAGCGGTAGAAAAGGGGGTGGTGATGGAGGGAGCATCTGAATCAATCAAACACTCACACTAGCAGGCGGCTGACCCTATGGCAGGGGGTCCGCGCCTGTAGCTAAGGGAAGCTGCATTACCTGACTTGTTTTCCAGGAAGAGACGCTGTTTTAATTAGCGCTCCTGCATAAAGCGCAGAGGCGCGCTTTTAAACCTCTTTCCTCATCTCTTCCCCTACGGAATCCTGACTCTCACCTTTCACTCCTCCAGAGTGCACCGGCACGGCTCAGCGCTGAACACAGCGGCGGCTCGCAGCGGCTGGGGCCGACATCTTGGATTGGACTGCTCGGGTGAGGCGAGGCCACGGTCATCTTGGCCACACCCCCACGAGTACCGCCCCTACTTAGGAGCACAGTTCTTCGCAAACCTCTGGCACTAGCAGGCGGCTGACCCTGTGGCAGGGGGTCCGCGCCTGTAGCTAAGGGAAGCTGCATTACCTGACTTGTTTTCCAGGAAGAGACGCTGTTTTAATTAGCGCTCCTGCATAAAGCGCAGAGGCGCGCTTTTAAACCTCTTTCCTCATCTCTTCCCCTACGGAATCCTGACTCTCACCTTTCACTCCTCCAGAGTGCACCGCCACGGCTCAGCGCTGAACACAGCGGCGGCTCGCAGCGGCTGGGGCCGACATCTTGGATTGGGCTGCTCGGGTGAGGCGAGGCCACTGTCATCTTGGCCACACCCCCACGAGTACCGCCCCTACTTAGGAGCACAGTTCTTCGCAAACCTCTGGCACTAGCAGGCGGCTGACCCTATGGCAGGGGGTCCGCGCCTGTAGCTAAGGGAAGCTGCATTACCTGACTTGTTTTCCAGGAAGAGACGCTGTTTTAATTAGCGCTCCTGCATAAAGCGCAGAGGCGCGCTTTTAAACCTCTTTCCTCATCTCTTCCCCTACGGAATCCTGACTCTCACCTTTCACTCCTCCAGAGTGCACCGGCACGGCTCAGCGCTGAACACAGCGGCGGCTCGCATCGGCTGGGGCCGACATCTTGGATTGGGCTGCTCGGGTGAGGCGAGGCCACGGTCATCTTGGCCACACCCCCACGAGTACCGCCCCTACTTAGGAGCACAGTTCTTCGCAAACCTCTGGCACTAGCAGGCGGCTGACCCTGTGGCAGGGGGACCGCGCCTGTAGCTAAGGGAAGCTGCATTACCTGACTTGTTTTCCAGGAAGAGACGCTGTTTTAATTAGCGCTCCTGCATAAAGCGCAGAGGCGCGCTTTTAAACCTCTTTCCTCATCTCTTCCCCTACGGAATCCTGACTCTCACCTTTCACTCCTCCAGAGTGCACCGGCACGGCTCAGCGCTGAACACAGCGGCGGCTCGCAGCGGCTGGGGCCGACATCTTGGATTGGGCTGCTCTGGTGAGGCGAGGCCACGGTCATCTTGGCCACACCCCCACGAGTACCGCCCCCTACTTAAACGGGTCATCATGTGTCAGCGCAGCAGACGAGCGCAGCGGGCGCGACGAAGGCGCGCCGGAGTTACGCCTGAGTTAAGCCCGTCTGCGCGCGTCCGCGGCCGACCGGGACCCGGGCCCACTCCCCCTGGCCATTTTTACAAATACTCGTCTCAGGAACTCTTAAATCTACGTCCTCACACTCCTGATGGTTCCTGTAAGCACTCTTTAGCCCCACGCACATGGACTTGCATTCAACGTCTAGGGCTTTCCTCTTCCCTCAATGCTGTGCCTCATGCTCAGCCTCTAAAACAACCCTCTTCAGAGCCTCAAACTGCACCCTCCGTAAAACACAGCTTACGCTGTTACTACCTCAACACTCGGTCCCTGGTCAAAAACCAGATAGATATTTTTCTTTTCTTGAAGGAGGAAAAACCTGTCATCTTCTTACTAGCTGAAACTTGGCTAACCCTTCACTCCCTCCCCGACATACTTGTGGCACTTCCTGCAGAATATTATATCCTGACTGCCAATCGTACACCCGGGAAGGTGGGAGGTGGAGTAGCAGCTATAATTCTGAAATCTCTTCAGGTCAGGCAACTACCTTCTTTGATCCTTCCGGACACTGAGAACTTGGTGATTAATCTTGACACTGAAAGTGGGTCCCTCATTCTGGTCCTGATTTACCGGCCCCCCCAATACATGGCCAAATATCCATCCATTCTGGCGGAGCAGCTGGCTTCATATGTAGTCAGCTACTCTAAAATCATCCTTATTGGGGACCTAAATTACTGGCTTGACAGCACAGGCATAGTCACTCAAGCTGCTGAACTGAAAGACTTGCTTACAGACCTTAATCTAAATCAGCACATCCATGTACCTACCCACCAGAAAGGTCACAGCTTGGACCAGATCTGGACGCATAACCTATCTCTATCCAACCCTGTTATCAGCCCATGTATCTGGTCGGATCGTTTCACCATCTATTTCACATTAGAAGTACGCGGAAATGTCAAGCCCAAGCCATGCAAGAGCAAAGAATTCCGCAAATGGAAATCTATGGATCTCCCGGGATTTATTGATACATTAAGTAAAACCGTACCACCATCGTGCGACGATCTGGACACTGGCGAGAGAGCGCTGTCTAACTGGCTACTCAACGCAGCTGACCTCTCAGCCCCCTTAGTACGGGTCCCTAATATTAGAGGAAATGAAGCTCACAAATGGTTCTCCCAAGAACTGAAAGATCTCAAACTGGGAGTTCGACAGAAGGAACGGAAATGGAGACAAAGCTACTCCCCTCAAGCCAGGACAGTGTATTGCACCGCAAGAAAGGAGTTCCAAAAATTTTTGCTCCAACACAAATCTAATTACTTCTCCCAAAAAATGTTAAACTCTTCAAATAAAACCAAAGATGTTTTTAACATAGTCAACGAGCTCTGTGACGACGATAGGACAGCCCCATCAATAGCCCCCACCCAGAAGTTTTGTGACTCTATGAATGAATTCTTCAGAGAGAAAATTGTGACCATAAAACGCAACATTGCTAGCTCTCCTAAATCGTCTCCTCTGGATGATATTTTTAATAACCCCACTACATTAGATACCCTTCCTGCTATAGATCCTAAAACCTTTTCAACTCTCCTGGCACGGGTTAAGTCTGGTTCACCCGATGACATCTGCCCACCCCACATTTTTACAGAGATTGGGCATTCTATCCCTCACGGGATCCTTTCTCTATTTAACGACTCACTTAACCAGGGAAAGGTACCGGCAGGGTTTAAACATGCTCTACTGATTCCCCTGATCAAAAAACCCAGTCTTGATCCTCACGATCCTTCTAACTATCGCCCGATATCCTTGCTGCCATTCCTATCAAAAATTCTGGAGGCACACGTTGCTAGCTGTCTCTCTAGCTTCGTTGAAACTACAGGATATCTGGAGCCCAATCAAGCTGGGTTTCGACTAGGGCATTCAACCGAGATGGTGACACTGGCGATACAGAATGTGCTAAGAAGCAATGCAGACAAGGACATCCACCAAGCATTGGTACTTCTTGACCTGTCGGCCGCATTCGACACGGTCGACCACACCATCTTGGTCGACCGTGTCGAACAGGCTGGCCTGAGGGGCTCGGCACTTAAATGGCTGAAGTCATTTATTTCGGAGCGTACCCAGGCAGTGAGATTAGGAACTTTTACAGCCCCTAAAATCAAAAACGAATGTGGAGTCCCCCAAGGCTCATCCTTGTCCCCCCTTCTATTTAATTTGTATTTACGACCCTTGTTATTTTCACTAAAAAAGTTTAGAGCCTTAATTTTTAATTATGCAGATGATCTGCAACTGATCTTCTGTCTGGACTCCCCTGGCGCGGCCACCGAATTTCGGGAGGCCATGATTCACATTCAGAGATGGATGGGCCTAAATCACCTGAAACTCAACCCAGGCAAAACGGAACTGATTTTGCCTGGGAAGAGTGAACTGTATTGGGGACCACACTTCTGGCCTCCAGAAATGGGAGACCCTCCAGCTAAATCCCAAACAGTTAAGAGCCTAGGGATCACTTTCAACGAAGATCTTTCGCTCAAAAGTCAGGTAGGGACTGTGGTATCTGCAAGTTTCTTTCAACTTTGCAAGATTAAGAAGATTGCCCACCTCTTAACCCACCCTGCTCTGATTCAGGTCATTATTGCTCTTGTGCTGTCCCGTTTGGATTACTCCAATAGTTTATATTTGGGTCTACCAGCGGGGCAGCTCAAGAGACTTCAACTGGTCCAGAACCAAGCGGCCAGGCTGATCTGCAAAATTCCTAAGTGGCAGTCTATCAGACCTGGACTGGCCAGTCTCCACTGGCTGCCTGTAGCGCAGAGAGCAGCATTCAAAGCGGGATGCATTATCTTCAGGGCTCTACAAGGTAAGGGCCCTGGATTCATTAGCAGCCTGCTTGTCAGTTATACTCCCTCTCGTGCTCTCCGCTCCGGCCAAAAGAACTTGTTAGTGGTGCCCCGGATCAGGAAACAACGTCAGGGAGGAGGATCTTTCCACTTCCTAGCTTCCTCCCTGTGGAACTCCTTGCCACAGCCGCTAAGGCTCCACGAAG
Organism: Lissotriton vulgaris; assembly: GCF_964263255.1. Lineage (NCBI taxonomy): Eukaryota > Metazoa > Chordata > Amphibia > Caudata > Salamandridae > Lissotriton > Lissotriton vulgaris. The sequence continues at coordinate 592,514,408 of NC_141697.1, forward strand.
ATCTGTTAGCCTTTAGACAGGCTTTTAAAACTTGGCTCTTTAAGCAAGCTTATCCTTAGTTAATTTTTCTTTCTGTCACATGTTATGTTTTGCCAGTCTTCCACAGCGCCATGAAGCCTCCGGGCGTACGCGCGCTTAATAAATTTAATTTAACATAACATAACACCCAGTCAAAAGATCTGGGTTTAATCCATCACCGTTCTTTAGCCCACTCCGCCACCCCAGTTCAGACATGGCTATATGCAAATCAGTCTGACCCTGTGCCTCATGGGAACAGTCCAGCCCGAACTGCCAAGCAATGTCTTCCCTGAACCGGAAACAAGCTTCCGAGGACTGGTTTCTGGCATTCCAGCCGTCTTCAGCCCGGCTTGCTTGAATCCAGTGGCAAAGTGAGCAAGGGACTCACGTCTGAGCATACCCTGCCACACTTATGGCGGCCAAAAGCGGTACAAAAGGGGGTGGTGATGGACGGAGCATCTGAATCAATCAAACACTCACACCCAGTCAAAAGATCTGGGTTTAATCCATCACCGTTCTTTAGCCCACTCCGCCACCCCAGTTCAGACATGGCTATATGCAAATCAGTCTGACCCTGTGCCTCATGGGAACAGTCCAGCCCGAACTGTCAAGCCATGTCTTCCCTGGACCGAAAACAAGCTTCCGAGGACGGGTTTCTGGCATTCCAGCCGTCTTCAGCCCGGCTTGCTTGAATCCAGTGGCAAAGTGAGCAAGGGACTCACGTCTGGATACCCTGCCACACTTATGGCGGCCAAAAGCGGTACAAAAGGGGGTGGTGATGGACGGAGCATCTGAATCAATCAAACACTCACACCCAGTCAAAAGATCTGGGTTTAATCCATCACCGTTCTTTAGCCCACTCCGCCACCCCAGTTCAGACATGGCTATATGCAAATCAGTCTGACCCTGTGCCTCATGGGAACAGTCCAGCCCGAACTGCCAAGCCATGTCTTCCCTGGACCGGAAATAAGCTTTCGAGGACCGGTTTCTGGCATTCCAGCCGTCTTCAGCCCGGCTTGCTTGAATCCAGTGGCAAAGTGAGCAAGGGACTCACGTCTAAGCATACCCTGCCACACTTATGGCGGCCAAAAGCGGTACAAAAAGGGCTGGAATGCCAGAAACCGGTCCTCGGAAGCTTGTTTCTGGTCCAGGGAAGACATGGCTTGGCAGAGTGGGCTAAAGAACGATGATGGATTAAACCCAGATCTTTTGACTGGGTGTGAGTGTTTGATTGATTCAGATGCTCCGTCCATCACCACCCCCTTTTGTACCGCTTTAGGACAAGGCAACGCATCATCATGTGACCTGTACAAGCACGTGCACCTGAAGGCCATCAAAGAGCCTACGGCCAAGCTTTTTATGGCTTCAGTGCGGTGACATTTGATCATTTTGAATTAGGACACTGACCTGGTTTTCCTTTACCAGCTTAACTGCTGCACACTTTGGATGTATGTTTAGATCACAACAATCTCTTTGAAGCCCTAGAAATTATGGACTGCATCACAAGTATTAATTGCTACCATTTTTTGCCAGCTATTGTTTGGTTGAATTTTTTGTCTTGCATTTGCTGCTTGGGACGTTGCGTGCTTGATGCACATTTTAATCTGATGAATTCCTCTTGATGATACAGATATTTTTATTGAAATCCTGTGGACGCTCCAATGTCTGATGTTTTGTCCTGATGATAGCCCTTTCACTAACAACGGGTTGAAACGCCATCAATGCTAATATGTGGCTCTAAATGAAGAGGATACATTTTTTGTTACAAGACTCCGTTTTTTTTTTAACCTTGTTTTTGTAGTTTCCCTCAGCCACTTTTTGTCTGTTTACACGTCATTGTTTATATTTGTAACACTGTTTTTGTACCTTTATGAGCGCCATTACTGTTGTGTTTATTCTTAGCATTCAGTTCTTTATTTACATTTCAAATTGTTTGTCATTTTAAATGATGCACTTGAACCACTGTTTGGATTCCAGTATTAGTCTGAAAAGGGTCATTGGGGGCACCGCAGTACAAGTACATGTACATGGTCAACTGCCTGGTCCAAGTCACCATCAAGGTCATTCTCACGCACCAGATTGTCAAAGAAGAATAAAAAGCACTCTTCTTTTCCTCAAAAGTCAGTTATGAATGTCCAACTCTCCTCTGTACCAGTCTGCAGAGCTTGAGTTAGTGGAGATTGCCCTGGTGGCTCTGCCAGCTCTCCTCAAGCCGGCCCTTTCATCTCCACTACCACCTTCCCCTTCTCCTCAACCCCCATGGGTCACCACTGTCCCAGAGTACCCAAGGTTGGATTTTGTAGGCCTACGGGCAAGCCATGATGGATGTCTTCAGGAGCGGAACCATTCCCTCTGTAGAGCCATTGGTCTCCAAGTCTGGTCACTAGCCCATATGGCTTCGTACCGGAAATGCCCTTGGCAACATATGGATTCTATCATGCACCGTCCGAGTCTTTTCGGACCATTTAACTCCAAATGTGCGAGGTTAAAATGCTTTGATTGTACATTTGAGAGTCTATATTATAAGAACTTTTAGAAAAGTAGATGTCTAACATACTGTGCATTTTCTCTTAGGTGGATAATCTAACCCTGAAAATCGATCCACAACCATTCTACAGTGGGAATGAAGGAATGTGAAGGTAAGCAGTGGGGGAAAAGAGGGGCCCGGTGGTAGGAGGAAGTAACAGCAAGAGAAGAGCAAATAGGTTTTCTGGCATAACTTAAAATCCCTCCTTGTTTCCTAGCAGTATCAATGAGGCCCTAAAGCTGATGTACTGACAACGTAACAACAGTGACTAGAGAAGACTGCATGGACGAAGCAAGGCTGAGAGGTCTGAAGTTGACCCGCAACTGGAGTTCTTCCTCCCTTTCGACCTTTTCCCCTTTACCTTGTCGGGTTGGCATGATTCCAGTTACTTTCGGTGACGGAGCTGGAAAGTGGCATCTGCAAAACCATCTCGCCCACTAGTTTAGTGTGCCCCATGCCTGACACTCTATATACCAATACAATCTTAAGGCTTTTCCTACACATCTTCCTGAAAGGGTACCCTAATACTTGAAGCCAAAGGTAAAAATACTTCTTTGGCGGGTAGCTTAGCCCTTCACTCCCTTAACACCACCTGTTCCGTTAGTAAGATGTCCACATTATAAGAAATTGGGTTATTATTTGTGAAAGATGGGAATCCTTCACAAGTAATTAGTCTGCAATTGTCTTTGAGTTAGACTCAGTAGTGAGGCTCACTCACAGCAAAAGGCCACAAACTGGGTAGTCAAAAGCAAACAATCCATGGGAATTAAGTAGGTGGAACCCATTTTGCAACAACCATTGACGTGGGGTTTTCAATCAATCCATACAAATCTCGCATTAAGCCCTCTCAATGCCTCCTGTTCATTAGGGCAGTACTGAATATCAACATGCTCAGAGTTTTTCCTCCTCCGCAGAAGATATGAGACAATTGGGACATGGTTCCAATGATTCAGATGGGGGCTCAAGATCCAAAATTGAAGGTCCTACCATGGCTCGGTCTGTTTGCTTCCTGCTGGTCAGTCATTCACACTGGCACACAAGGGCTCTGCAGTGGTGCCTTCTCAAGCAGTGGTTCCAACATCTGGGAGATCTGTGAAAACCCACTGTGTTCTCCAAGGGAACTATAGTGCAGTTGAGGGGGTGGGAAAGGGATTTGAACTTCTTGCAAGAAAGACCAAGTCATTCTTATTGCCCTGGAGTGACAAGTGGTGTGATATACATACCTTCAGCATCTGTTAATTGTGGCCCCTCTTCTTCTACCACTCAGAGTGGACCTTTTGTCCCAATCAGGTCCTGCACCAAAATCTTCATAGCCTACACCTTCATGGGTGACGAATGAGCAGGGAAATCTGATCGCCTTTCAGCTGCCACCAGAAATGGCGTACATGGTCCTTGTGGCATGTCACTCTTCTACGAAGTCAATTTACTCTGGGAGATGGAACAAGTTTGTTTTGTGGTGTGCCGAGAGGAGAATTGATAAGTGACCCTTGCCAATGTACTACAGTTTGCATTTTCCTTGATGCAGCAAGGCTGCACTGTGGCTACAGTCAAGGGATACCTCTCAGCACGGTCTTTTTTCCCTGTTTACCAGATCAACCCTCCCTGTTTAAGTCTCCAGTAATGATTTCACAAGGTTGCGCAAACAGGTATACACCAACCCCTTTTATAATGCCTCAGTAGGACATTAAATTGTTTTTGACTTTTTATGGGGAATCCATTTGAAACCATGCAAGGTTTCCAGTTGATGCTTTTGACATTTAAAACAGTTTCCATCACCTCAGCTCGCCGGAGTCAGCAACTTGCAAACCTTGTCTTTCTGACCCCTGTTTAAATGTTTCTTTCCAGACAAGTTATTGTTAACTAAAACCACTTTCCTTCCAAAGGTGGTTTCTCATTTCCATCTGGAACAATCCATCACCCTACATCCTTTTACCTTCCACCACATTCCACCAAGGAGGAGGAGAGGCATCTCAGTCTTGAACCGAAGCTTGCAATACATTTCTACATCAGCCACACAAAATAATTTTGCTCAGATGACCAGCTCTTTGTCAGATACATTGGCTGTATAGAAAGTAAGGCAGTACTGAACAGAACTCTATCTTGCTGGATCATTTTATGCATCGAACTTTGCTATGTTCTAGCCAAGAAAGACGCACCCGAAGGAATCTGTGCTCATTCTACCAGGCAAAATCCTCTACGTCAGTCCGTTGTATTCTCAGCTAGAGGAATTCCAGTGCATGATATCTTCAAGGTGACTATGTGGTCCTCTCTCCATACTTTTCCCAAACACTCCTGGTGGGATTCAGAAGTGAGGAGAGATGTTCACTTTGCCCAGTATGTCCTTCACTATTTTCAGATTTAAATCTCCAGTCTCACCACCCATGGAGAGTATTGCTTGGAAGTCTATTCAAAGGTGAGGAATCTGTAAGCAGAATTATCGATCAGAAGAAAAGGTTATCTTACTTTAACAAGCTTACTGGTGGATACTTTATCTACCTGCGAATTCCTCACTGACTCTCCTCCCCATTCTGGAGAAGCCTCATTGCCTTCTCTAATAAGATGCCAAGTTTGTATTGTATTGCAACAATGCTTGATTGTCAGTCTTCCATCTCTCTCTCTCTCTCTCTCTCTCTCTCTATATATATATATATATATATATATATATATATATATATATATATATATATATATATATATATAATGGCATATCAATGGAAGCCTGACAGGGATAAACCTAACTTACGAGATATAACTTTCCTTGACACGCATATATACATCAAGGATAACCTAATACAATCTACCCTGCACAGAAAATCAACTGCGACCAATGCCACTTAGGAAGCAACAAGTTTCCATCAAAGCTCATTAATTTCAAGCATCCCCTGTGGGGAATTCCTCTGAATAAGACGCATATGCAGCGAAGAAACGGAATGGCAAAGACATAGCGCTGAAACAAAAAGGAGATTCAAAAATCGTAAATACAACCAGGAGAATGTAGAACAATTCTGGATGAGGGCAAATGCAAAACCCAGAGGAGAGTGCCTAAAAAAACAAATCAAAAACAAAGACGAACAAGAACCAATTAGACTAATCACGGATTTTTCAGAAGGCAGCAAAGTATTTGTAAATATCCTGAGAAAAAATTGGAAAATATTACATCTGGATGAGACAGTTGGCAAAATAGTAGGAAAATATCCGACGGTAACCTACCGAAGAGTTCCAAATTTGAAAGACCGTCTTATCCACAGTCACTGCAAAACTAAAAAAGACAACAAAAAGGATCGGCTTAAAACCACTGGTTTCATAAAGTGTCATGGATGCAAAATGTGCCAAATTGCAAAACAAACCTGCAAGACGGAAACAAACCAAAGAGGTTAAGATGCCAAACAACAAGTCGTGGTAAATACGTCAACTAATCACCTGCAAGACGGAATTCCCTATCTATGGAATAGAGTGTCCATGCCCACTAATGTATGTGGGAAGCACGAAGGGTGAACTAAAGAAACGCATCATGGAACATGCTAGAGCAACCACGCACAAAGATCGAGCAAACGCAGTTGCTAAACATATGGAGCAAGTACACAATGGTGACTGGCAGAAATTGAGATTCTTTGGCATAGAAACGATACCAAAACACATACGAGGAGGTGACCGAGAAAAATCTCTAAGGCAAAAGGAGTCACGCCACATAATTAATTTTAGAACTCTAAGTCCGTACGGCCTTAATCAATCAGAGGAGTTATACATTCATCTCTGAAAAACAATATGACGGACAAACAAATCTTATAAGGAAAAGCTGGAAAATGAAAACTGTAAAAAACGAAAAAAGAAAAACAACTGGAAACATAATAAAGAGGATGACAAATATCCTACCAACTAATGACCAAAAATCCCATTGGAGGGAATGAAATTAGAACTAACAAATCCCACTAGAAGGGATCTAAATGAGAACTAAAGAGATGGGGAACTGGAACCCCTACAAAACAATCAGCTGGAAATAAGGCGATATTATTTTCCAATGAACTATAAGTATAACTGTCCTAGAGACTGCTTTTATAATAAACTACAATAACCACAATGCTTAGCAACTGAGCAAAGGAAATGATGTAATAATCATGTGAATGCTTTAAATGCTGTGAAAAAAATGCAGGAAATGGATCGTGACCAAGATGCTTGCAGCATCGAAACGCGTTGATCGAATGCTTTCATTGCCAAAATAGCTTAAAATAAACAAAATTGTGGAAAACCAAAGGGAGTGCGCCGACATCCTTTCTAATCAAAGGAAAAGTGTGACGATAATTAACGGCATGGTTTCGCCGTAGGTGCACGCACCCACAAAGAGCGCTCAATGGCCGGGGAATGGTGAACCAACGCGTGGATATATATATATATATATATATATATATATATATATATATATATATATATATATATATTCATTACTTCCATAAAAAGGCTTTGCCAAAAACAGGTGATGCCCCGCCGCCTGATAAAGAGACCAAGAGGATCGATGTGGCCGACAAGAGGGTAGCTAGTTGTGGATAATCAATTCTGTTGGTTTCTTCACCAGACATGACAGGCTCTGGTGGGAGAAGGTGCAAGACCTTGTTGAACATCTCCCAGAGGAGTACAAGAAGAGGGGGAGTAAATAGTGTCTTAAAAGCATGGTCATCTCTAGCGCCAGTATCCGTTGTACGCTTGATGCAGTAGTCACAGCCTTTGAAGGCCTTAATATTAATGCCCTCCTTGAGCAATATGACTGACTCTACATCTCTCAGTTCAAACCTGAGATCCAGCAACATCTCCTCAACTTCCTGGTCAACATATATGACTCACTCTACATCTCTCAGTTCAAACCTGAGATCCAGCAACATCTCCTCAACTTCCTTGTCAACAGGGAGCAACTCTTTTGCCCTAGTTGACGAAATACTCAAAAAGATTTAAAAAAGGACACAGAGATTTTGAAATAAATGGGTACCCTGCAAACCTCCTTGCTCAAAGGTTCCTTTTAGAAGCAACAATCCAGGGGGCAGGGTTAAACCCAACTTGCCCAACCTGCCACAGTCTTACCAAAGACAGGAACAAACCTTCCATCAGCAGGCTGGTAATGGGTGTTCCAGGGGTGGTTCTAGGGGAAGCCATAGAGCTATGGGCAGAAGTGGCTTTGGTAAAGGAGCCTCCACCTCAAAGCATTGACTGGTCCTTCCTCCCCCCTGATCACTTCACCTGTCAGGGGAAACTATACACTTTTTATTTTTCGCTGGGAGTAAATCACATCAGACTAATTGCTGTTAGCAGTGATTCGCTACAGCAGATACCAAGAACTTCTCACATCCCCTCCCTACATCTCACTCCGCTAATACCCTCAGCAAAGACCATGTTCGCCTTCTTGAAGCAGATATCCAAGCACTCCAGAAAGGTGCAATAGACAGAGACACACCACACCAACAAGGAAGGGGAGTTTACTCACTGTACTTTCTCATTCCCAAAAAGAACGTCTCCCTCAGGTCCATCTTGGACCTCAGTCCTCGTAACTAAAAGATGCTGTTGGAACATTTCCATATGACTACCCTACAGGATAGCCCTCCCTTTGTTGTGACAAAGCGATTACATGGCAGTGGATGACTTCAAGAACGCCTATTTCCACATATCCACCCCCCCCGCACACTGCCAGTATCTTTTTTGTTTGAGAAGTGAATATCCAAACTAATTCAAAGTACATCCTTTAGGGGTCATTATGGTTCCAAGGGTGTTCATGAAGTGCCTAGCGTTGCCGACTGCCCACATGCAAGGGGGGGGGGGGCGGGGGGTCACACACATATTCCACTATCTCAACGATTGGCTGATCAAGAGCAGCGGCAGGCATCAATGCCTTGCTCACACTCAGGTAAATATTACCCTGCTCCTCATCTTGAGATTCACTATAAATGCATCTGCTGCCTCTTTCTCAGCCCAATTGTCAACTCACATTCGGAACCGTCATGTGCCTTCTAAGGATGATGGCATCTCCATTGTGCCTCATAATAGGTTCCATATGTGCCCCTTGCAAGTGTGCCTTATCTGGTATTTGTCACAGGCGAAGGGTCACTGAGAAGATCTAGTGATGGTATAGGCCAGCACACTTCGCTCTCTGTGATGGTGGAACAGCAACAGTCTGTTGTAGGGCGGACCTTTCGCAGACCCCATTCTGCAAGTGGCAATCAGCCTCTCTCACACGGTGGGAGTGTACCTCAGCAACATGACTATTCAGGGAGTGTGGTCCCTTCCTAAAACATGAAGTAACTAGAGCTAGTTGCCACAAAAATAGCTCTTAAAGCATCCTGCCAGATCATTCAAGGGAATGTAGTCCTAACAAGATTCCAAACACTACTAAGCACTGGCACAGCGTATTTGGCAATAGGCGATCTGTTGTGACATACAACTCCAGTGGAACACCTTCTAGGGGTGGACAATGATTTTGCAGCCCTGTTGCAGCAAGTCCATGAGTGTGAACGCCACCCTCAAGTCCAACAAAGATACTTCCAGCACCCCACAAAAAGACCTGTTTGCCACACCCAAAAAGGAAAAATGCCCAAACGTCACCTCCAGGTACCCACAGTCTGTGGGCAATATTGCTCTATGGATGAATTTGTGAGGGATCTTTGCCTACACCTTTCTGCCTCTCCCACTCCTCCCATACACAGTGAGGAAGATGAGGCAACATCTCTCTCATTATCCTGGTGGCTTCCACCTGGACCAGGCAATCGCGGTACTTCAAGCTCCTGGAGAGTCTATCAGATGCCACGAGAATTTGCCCCTCAAGCAGGATCTTCTCATAGAGATCCAAGGCCAGATCAGGCATCCAGACCCCAGGCAGCTCAACCTAGTGATCTGATACCTGAGGTCTTAGAATTTGACTATTTAACCCTTACCTGGAAATGTTTCACCGTTCTATGATAAATTAGCAGATCCAACCAAACAGGACTATTATTCTGCAAAGTGGAAATAGTATGCCCATTCTGCATCAACAAACACCTGGGCCCCTTAATGCCTAATGTCCAGCACATAACCTACTATCTTCTACATCTGCAGAAGTCAGACCATGCCTATACTTCTATATTCTTACTCTTAGCTTCTGTTGCAGCTTATATGAAAAACAGGAAGCATTTATCGGTATTCAGAATTACAGTAGTTAAGGCTTTCATAGATGGCCTCAAGAGGGTTATAGCTTCTAGAATACATGCTGCCCCTCTATGGAATCTAAAGGTAGTGCTCACAAGACTCATGGGGTCAACCTTTGAACCTTCACATTCATGCCTCATCCAGTTATTTTCTTGGAATATAGTGTTACTTGTTGCCATTACTTCCCTCGGGCGAATCAGGGAACTATAGGTGCTTACTATGCAAAAGCCCTTCATTCAGGTTAACAAAGACAGGATTGTTCTCAGGACCCATTCCATTGTGTTTGCCGCGTAGCATGGAGCCAGTTGGTCAGACCAATTGGCTCCACTGCGCTCGCCACACAGTCCACCTCTTTCAAGACATCGATCCCCATTGCTGGGTTTCTGTGTGATTTTTCCAGGTTACCAACCTGCCGTGCCCAATTATTACCTGCGGATCTTTCCATTAGTATAGGCTACTACTCTGATACCTTCTGATGTCCTAGGAACAATCTTCCCCACCCTTTTCAGGCTATTTAATCATCTGCATGCACCCACCTCAAGCTCAACATTCTATGGGGCTATTTTACTCTTTTTTCACGTAGCGCACTGCAGCAGCCTCAAATGCTGTGCTGCCCTATGGGAAATGGAGAGAGGAGGGGAGCGCCATATTTACTAAAATAAGGCACTCTCCTCCCCTCTCACAGGCGCCAGCGCTGAAATCAGCTACCCTGCACCACAGAGACACATTTTCACCATGCTGCAAGGGTGTCTCCACAAGTCTAGCATAGGTTTTGTACTGGAAGGAACCCTACCAGTACAAAATACTATGCACAGACTGAGCCATTTCCCCACTTTATATGTGTGCTGTAGAGTGCAGCACACATGCAAAGTCGGAAAAGGAAGGAGAAATTAAAGCATTTCTCCTTCCTTGCGCCCACTTGAAAAGGGTGCCATATTATCACGCTAAACTCAATCTACTTTATTTAGTCGATTGGGTTTAGCATGAGAAACCTTGGGTGGTTGCATGGGAAAGCCCATGCATCACCCTTGGTACGCCCCCATAGCGCAAAGTAATGCATAGCAGTGCTATGTGCTGCTTCGTATTACTTTTCCGTTATTTTCGGCACTAACCAAGTTTAGCGATGGAAAGTAAATTGGGGAAAAAAAAAATTGTGACTCCAACACGGCGCAAAATCTTAGTAAATCTCCTCCTTAGAGTCCAGATGATTATCTCCTCTGGTTAAGGGATTGAAGCATCATTGAGTTATAAAACGGACCCTATTTTTATTATTGTGTTTGCATTAAATGAGCCGGTTCTTGTTTACATGATGCACGTTGATCACTTTACTCACTAGTGTATATAGCACTAAAAAGAGCACCAAGCACTTTTTTGTCACTGGCACATGTTGTATATTTAGGTTTATATATATTTAATTAAATTAAGGTACTTGTTTATAACTTTGTCTTATGTATTAGAGACCCTAGTGATACTCAGGTTGTCCTTGGTTCATTTAACCACTGATGTACAATCTGTGCATAATCCCATCTGGCTATAACTAGCACCCGTGATTTCGGTAATCTTCGCGAGAGTCCTAGATATGGGTAGATGTGTCATAGGATTTCTGACCAGACCAGACTGGAGAACTCGAGAAGTTGGAATCAATAACTATCCCTAGGCTGTTCGCTTCAATTGAAACAATAGGTGGCTGCCCAATGGTCTTGGGCCAAGAGTATATGTGTTTATAACATTGCCAAGATCCATAGTTCAGTTTGTCTGTTTTTGAGTTGGAGCTTTCATAGTTTTTCCAAGAACCATGGGTGAGTGCATCTGTTTTTTAGGCACTGTTTGATCAATTTAGCTAGCAGCCATAGTTCTACAGCAAATAGGCATTCTCAACATCTTGAGTGTCGAAGATGATCCGAGTGTCCTCAGCTTATTTGTAGTATGAGAGTTTGAAAGAGTTCAACAGTTCAGGGAGAAAAGTAAGGCTGCAATATGTGGGGGCCTGGGGGATACCTACTGGACTGATCTAGGGTGCAAAACTGAAGGGTGGTAGGAAGACAGTTTTAATCCTATCTTTGAGGATGCATTTTTATCAAGTTGAAATCTGTACGCTGTTTCCCAGAGTCATGCAGCCTTTGGCGAGTAGCTGGTGGTGAGCAAAGGCTGACCGTATGTCAAGTAGTAGCAGGACAGTGTCCCCATTCTTGTTCGTACCCAGTTTTTGAGGCCGTCCCAGATGGAGATTAATGAGGTGAGGTTCTGTGCTTCTTCCACTTCTGCATCCAAAGTCTGCTTTGAAAATGACATTGACACCTGTGTCGATGTCAAGTGATCCATCGTCCTCCCTAGGACTGTCTGATCACCATGATGTCACATCGAGAAAAGTGTACATTCACCTCTACACAGGGCGGAACGTACAATGTTCCACATACCTTAAAAAAAAGGCTTGGAGAGACGCCAGCCCTATTCCTCCAGCTAAGCCACCAGCACACTCACCTTCACAGCAAGCATCACTACACACTGACTCTGACACTGAGAATGATCCTGATTTTCCTGCCTCGTATGAAGAGCCTATCTTAAATGATGACAGAGACCACCACTGTGTGCACTCCCAGGAAGACCCATATTAGAACCCTATACAGTGAAGGGTTCACCTCTGGGTGACCTTGACATGTCAGCCCGTCCCGCAGAGGGCTGTGTATCACCACAAGGTGAAACTGCATGTGTTGGAGGAGGAAGAGGACTTTCTCTCCAAGACTAAAAGATACTTTCAGTTCTTCCTGATGGTAGAGAACATGGTCCAATGTGTAGGTGAACATTAATACCAGATAAAAACAAGGGTTGTAACCCCAAGGGTCAAGAATAAGCACAATGCTGCAGTGGGTGAAGCCTTCTACATCAGAGTCCATCTCTAGAATCTCCGATCTACGCATCTTCATCCAGCAAGCACTGATCATGGACTCCAAGCTGTTGATGAATGCCCAAGTGGACAAACTAGCAAGATCAAGCTATGTCACTATAAAAACGCTGCAACACATTTTCCCTCATTTGGGATTTCCACACAAGGTCCAAGCTACCATCTCCCTTGTTCTGTCCAAACTTGATTACGCCAATTGCCTCTACCACGGATCACCTTTAACGACCATGATAAGACTACAACGGATTCAGAACTCGGCTGCCAGACTACTCTTGTATATCAAACCGCGAGACCACATCTCATCTGCCTTGAAAGCGCTGCATTGGTTACCGGTTGCCAGAAGATCCACGTTCAAGCTACTTTGTATCACCCACAAAGCAATACATGGAATGAGACCATTCTTCGTCAGGAATAAAATCACCAAAACCATTCGACAAAGGGACCTACGCTCTAAAGGGGCATCTCACCTCAAAATCCCAAGATACAAGAAAAATAACCAGGGGTGGCACAACCTTCTCTGTTCAAGCAGCCAAACTATGGAACTCTTTACCCCCCAACATAAGATCCACCGACAACCACCTTATCTTCAGAAAAATACTCAAGAATTGGCTCTTCCCCACATATGCACCATAAGCAAACATAAATTTATAGCATATTCCTCTGTATATAAGCAATTATTTTTACTATAGATATGTACCTATCTTTGTGTATTGCTTTGTATAAACATGTAGGATAATTATGTTGTAAATAAATAAATAAAAATCATCTTTGGTCTACATGTACTTACTTCCATTGTGCATCTATGTACTTTCCATATACTTGGATCTGTGTGTCTGTTATCTGTCTCCTGAAAAAGCATATCCGATGCACTACTCGATTTCTCATCCTGTACCTCTATCAATATCTTTAATATATATATATAGTTACCTCCTCTATGCAACTATATACTTTCAATGTACTTATGGTACTATAGATTTATCACTTTCTTCTAATTTAGCATTTCAAATGCACTACTTTATTTCTCAGCTTATACTTCTCTCAATATATCCTCTGGCCCAAACTTCTGACTCATCTCAAACTTCTTTCTACTATGATTTCCAAAGCACTACCCTATCTCTCACCCTATACATATATCAATATATCCTCTACATCCACCCTCTCATTTATCCCAAACCCCATACCACTACTATGATCCCCAAAATAACCCTTTCTCTCCTACTCTACTCCTCCTTGCATCATCTGACACCTCTTTTTACTATACCGATCCCCCAAAACAAACCTTTATAAACTCTTCCCTCTGACTCTTCCCCTCAAAAACCCCTTTTACATATCTAAAAGCCTCCTCCTACTGCTATGACCTAAAAAAAAAAAAGAAAGACAAAATAATCTCACTCTTCTGTCCCTCCACTATCCTTTTCAATCAAAATAACAGATTAGCATGCTCACTTCTCAATTTCCATATTCCACTATACTAATTCACCACTAATCCTTTATGGGTTCCAGAGTAGCGTGCTATTCGCTAATGAAGCGCCTCAAAACCCCATCAAGTGGTAGCAAGCGCTATATAAATACAAACCTCTTTCCCTCTTCTATCCTGAAACCTATCCAAATAACTGAATAACATATTCACCACTCAGATTACTTCATACTTCACTATACAAATTTTTTCAACACTAATCCTTTATGGGTTCCAGAGTACCGTCCTACTCGCCAGAAAAGCGCTTCATCACCCTTCAGGGGTAACAGGTGTTACATGAATGCAAACCATTCTTCCCTTTTATTCCTCCGCTAACCTTCTTAGTCTCAATAACTGACTAATATCCACCACTCAAATTTCGTTCATATTTCACCATACTAATTCAGCACTAATCCTTTATGGGTTTCCGGAGTAGCGAACTACGCACCGAAAAAGCACTTCAATGCCTCGTCAGGGGTAGTACGCGCTATATAAATGCATTAACAGTGGGTGAAGCCTTCTACATCAGAGTCCATGTACGATTGGACTCCCTGGAGGTTTCCGCTGCCAGATAGAGGGTCTATGCCCAAAGCACCCAGGACGCCATGCTACCAGACAAGAAAAGACACAAAACCGATACAACTGGCAGTAGAGTGGGCGTAGGGTCAGCGACACAGATGTGCTGCACCTGCCCAATAAGCCTGCTGTCCAGGTGTGACTGGTACGACTGGGAAGAAATGGAACAGGTGGTAAAAGTCCTGCCACAGTCCTACTGCAAAAGAGGCACAAAGGTAGTAAAGGAGGATAAAATAATCTCCAACGCCAACATCTGATGCACTTCTGGTGCTGCCTATGGTGTATCACACAAAACAGCACCATTGTCCTGCTTCAAAGAAATGCATGGCTCAGGATCTCTGGCTTTGGCCTACTTGTCCTATAATGTCCTATTAGATGGCAAACACTTGTTTGGGCCAAAAGTAGACTCCATGCTTGAGAATATTAAGAAAGAGTCAGCCATGGCTATGGAGGCCCTCCAAACTCAAACTGGCAAGAATTATCTATTGCACCCAGAGGAAAAGGACTGGCCAAGGCTGCAGTAACTACACAGCACCCTAGCTTTCAGAAACAGCAGCCCTTTCAAAATGTACAAGCTCCTAAGACATCCCACAGCAAAAGGTGCAACAGCTGCAACAGAAACAGCTGCAGCAAGGGTAGATGAGCCCAAGGGAACATCTCCTCTCCTCCAAAACAGTGACTTACATTCAATCCCCCCTCATAAAACACCTGCCATTGAAAGAATATGTTTATACCTTCCATTTATGAGAGAAGATACCCTCAGACAAGTAGGTCTTATCTATCGTCTAGCAAGGAAATAGCTTGGAGTTCCATACTACACTTACAAACAAGCAACCTTGCCATCAAAACATCAGCCTAAAACATCAAAGGCTGCTGCATGAGAAAGTACAGGCACTACTACAGAAGGGCGCAATACTACATGTACTTTCTAATTCCCAAGAAGGATGGCACACTCAGGCCAATCTTCTGTCCCAAGCCTTGAACCGATATATTGTGTCAGACCTCTTCTGAATGACAACTCTACAAGAAGTCATTCTTCTCTGTGTTGGGAAATAAGTTGAAACCTTCCAGGACGCCTATTTCCACATCCCCATCTACCCAGCAATACCACAAGTACCTTCAGGTTTGTGGTAAGTGGACATCACTATCAGTTCAAAGTACAACCCTTCAGAGTCACAACTGCCCCAAAGGTATTCACAAAATGTATTGCGGTATTTGCAGCACATTTGCATCAATACACCATTCATGCTTCTTCGTTGCCTTGCTTGCACTCAGCAGAGCACCAATGAGGAGTAAATAACAACTTGGAGATCTGCTCAGCAGGACGCATCAGCAGACACATGAGTGGGAGATTAATCCCCTAGTACTTTGCCAGTACTTAAAAAAATAGAACACACACACAATCTGTCTCTTCGCCACTGCTAATAATACAAAATGCTCAAACTTCTCCTCCAGGTACCCATACCTGGAATCCATGGGTAATGCTGGGAAGATGAACTCATCAGGGATATTTGCTTATGCTTTTCCTCCACTACAGCTGATTCCGTACATAGTGAGGAAAACAAGGCATGTCCCCAGGAGGCTCATCCGGATTGTACCCACTTGGGTGAGGCAACCGTGGTACTCCATTCTACTATACCTGTCTGTTCATCCACAGGAGAAGCTGCCACTGCGCACAGACAGCTCAGCTGCACTACCCAAGTGTCCAGACAATGAACCTTGAGGTTTTGCACTTGAAGTCTATGGAGCCTATCCACAAACTGCATTTTGTAGTACGATTATTAGTACTACAGTGGTACTACTAAAGTACTACAAAATACTATTACCGACCCTATGAGAGTAAATCTCCACCTCTCCCATATTTTCTATGGGCAGATCCTCACACATGTAAGTTTACTACTTCGTAGTAAATGTGGAAAAGACTGGGGGAGTGGCTGACAAAACGAGCAAACGCAGTAATAAATGGGAGGGATTTAGGGAAGGACATGCACCCACTCACAAAAGAGTAAATTATTTTTATATAGCACCCAATATCCCTGACAAGCCGTTGAAGTGCTTTGTGGCAAGTAACACACTACTCCAAACCAAATGTAATAGGTAAAAATGTAATAGGTTAGTAATGTGTTTAATTTTCCTAGTAAGATCATTTGTGTTCAGGTTGTTAAGTTTGTGTTCTTGATGCATTTACTCTAGTGTTTTGAGTAGGTATAGATTCGTTGAAGGTGATTGATAAAAGGAAGATGTGAGATGTTATTGGGAGTGGCGAACATATGTGCCTGTTAGTAGAATGAATTGGATAGAAAAGATGGAATAGTCTGGAAAACACGTTTGGGAGCCCATGGCCAACAGAAAGGTTTGGTATAAGTTAGAGTGAAGGGAAATGAAGATGTAGAGGTTTTAAAAATAGATGTATATAGACATACACACACATATGTATACATAAATACAGACACATATGCACATTATAGTAAATCTTATGTCTATACAAGGCATGATCCTATGTGTATCCACATGTTCATATGTGACAAACATGTATTTCTCAATTTTTCATGATTAATGAGAAGCGCAGACACCCATGCCTACTGTTTAGCAGGGGTAAAGTCCACAGAGTGCTGTGGTCAACAAAATACAGGTTCAGCAGCAGAAAGAAAACATCTGCAGAAAGGGCACATTTTGAGTATGACTGTCCCCAGCTGAAGGCCAGAGTAGAGTAAGCAATACCTGGATGGGCTTCCCTGCCAGGCGATAGAACGTGGACAGTATGCCTCTTCTGACGGGACACTTGGCTGTTCTGTGACCTTCTGATCCTAAATGTATCTCTCTATCACCATCTTCCTGATCCACTGCACTGGCCCATGGAGAACACTTCTCCTCCTCTGCGGACCCCAACTGTGAGACTCCTGACCTTAGCTTGCTTACAGATACATCCCAGTAGGCAGACAGTACCACAATGGCCAACAAGGTGATGTGGCCCATTCTGCCGCTTGGACCAGACTTCTATCTGTCCCTAACCCAGGGAAAACATTGCCCATCATGACAACAACCAACAGAGGCCACTGACAGCTATCACAAGAGCTAGGCTCCAACCTGGGGCATTGGGCATGCCTCACTTCAGGTCCTTGGGCTGGCAAGAAGTTTTGCACTTGTTCTGCAGAGCATGGAAGGGCGCTGAGGGATGTGCACCGCTGTGCATAGCACTTGGCATCCCTCCATACTCAGTGAATATAAGCCCTATATACTCTTATTATGTAAGTGTGCCGAAGGGTATGCAAAGCTTTGCAGTCAGTGGTTTTTAAATAGGGCCTAAAGAGGGACCTGTCCTCTATTTTTTAAAATCACTGCAAATTAAAGTTTCATCTGCAGTGTTTTTTAAACATGGAGGGATTGCTCCCTCCAGTCCTGTGTAAAAACCAAACAGTGCAGATAAATTGTGCTGGCGGACCTGTGACATTTATTAGTAATTCCGAGTTATAAGAGTAATACAGAATTACTAAGGGGCATATTAACAAGGGCTTGCAATAACATTATCGCCTCTTTAGCGTCCGTTTTCGGGCGAAAACCCGCGATAATCCTATCGCAATATCATCAAGGACACGCTAGTGCGTGTTTCCTTGACTTAGCGTCCATTTCCAGCATGCCTAACTTCGCATCTCTAATGAGATGCAAAGTGGGTGTCACTGGATGTACCCCTGACGGACTACCTTGTAAAATATCGCAAAATGTACATTGCGATATTTACAAGGAAGCCCATGCATTTTTGCAGAAGTTAGTTTTTTTCGAAAACCGCGGTTTTCGCCAAAAACTAATGTCTGTAAAAATGCAGACTTACCTGTACCTAACAATGGGGGTGGATTATGCTGATACGACCACAGGGTCGTATCAGCAAAGTTATCGCCGTTTTCCATGGAACATCGCTGGAAAACCAGCGATGTTCCATGGAAAACACTGCTATCTCTGGAAAATTATCGCCATTGCGCTATGCGTTGTTAATACAGCTATAGCATGGCGATAATTGCCAGCGATAAAAAAAATCTCGCTAAGAGCTGTCAGCGATAATTATCGCTGCCGCTTGATAATATGCCCCTAAATTCCTCCAATTCCGCCAGCGGGATAAAATAATTCCACCCACCCCTACCCAAAACTCAGTTTTCCCATGAAATTTCCATAAGGATTTTTGAACAGTGCTACAGCTCAGAAGGTTGAACAGAATTACACCAAGTTTGGCGAAAGCTAGATCTTTACCTAGAAAGCGTGCCTCTGGCAAACCTCAGGCACCTAGGGTTAGGAGTTGGTTTTTTTAAAATGTGCAAGGAGTGTACATGTACAAAGTATAGTTTTACTCAGATTTTATTATAGTTACCCATGAAGAAGGGCAATAATAGCCCGAAATGCATTGGGGTTTACTTCTCTATGTTCGACTATGTGACATTTAGAATCTCTGTGTGTAACAGGAGTAAAGCCTGGAAGGCACTTGTCGAACTGCAGTGAAGAATGGAAACAGAAATGTTCATAAAACCATGGATTACTTTGAAAAAATTGATTAGTTAAATTGGACTGAATATGGACAAACATGGAGAAAAGTGTTTGAACTTCATTGGATGGCTTACAGTCATCATCGCTGTGCATCCTGGGCTAGAGAGCTTGACGAGGCTCCAGATGTTTTGGGGCACACTCTAAAGCACACTGACGGAGCGTGCAACAGGATAGCACCACTCATCATTGCCTTCAGCATCAAAGTGATATTGAATAATCACAAAGGATGGTGTGCATTCTACCATTGTTTATGTGTGATATGTATCTTTTCCGACCACCATGTAGTTTGCACCCTGGGTTTAAAAGTGAATGGACACAATGGTTTTGAGCTTTTTGACTATAGTCTAATGTATCGATGACATCAACTGTGTTTACCGTCGTATTATAGCATTGAGCGTTTATTCTGTGTTATTTTGGTGAGGATTACACCAATGGCAGAACGTAACCAGGGGGGGCACCGCTGTGGTAGTCTTTCTTTGATTTTGACTCGAGGGGCTTTGTCACGTGATCTGGGTGGGTATGCACGTGACACTTCCAACAAATATCCGGCACACCTGCGACGGATAGAAGCCGAGTTCGCATGGACAATTGGAACACACCTGTGTATGTTATTTGGTGGAGGTATGTCGCAGAAAGGATGCACTTGCATTTTGAGTTTTGGAGCTTTGGCACGTGCAAAGATGTTTTGGAAACTTTTCTTTAGATTTGCATGAGGTTTCTGTTCGCTTGAGCTATTGGGGGAGAGAGCGTTTGGGTGGGTATAGCTAGTATGAAGCTCATTGACTAAACACAGGTCACGGTCGACAGGGCACGGTTGTTGCAAAAGGAGTATGTAATGTATGCAAACCTTGAGTACTGGTTACATGTTTGGGTGAAATTGTTTTGGAATCAAAATTGTTCTTTTTTTAGTATAGGTTGCACATGTTAAGGTACTGCACCACGAGTTAGGAGTTTTAAATTTTTTTTTTTTAAATGTGACAGGAGTGTACTACATAAAGTATGGTTTTACTCGGATTTTATTGTAGTAACCCCTAAAGAAGGGCCATATTTACCGGAAATGCATTAGGATTAAATTCTCAATGTTGGACTATGTGAAATTTTTAACCTCTGTGTGTAACACTTGTCGAACTGCAGTGAAGAATGGAAACAGAAATGTTCAAAAACCCATGGATTACTTTGAAATCATTGATTAATTAAATTGGACTGAATATGGGCAAAAATGGAGAAAAGTGTTTGAAATACATTGGATGGCTTACAGTCATATTTCGCTTTACAGCCTGGGCTAGGGAGCTTGGCTAGGCTCCAGCTGTTTTTTTGAAACCTCATGCTGTGCAAGGCCAAGGGCTACTCACGATTGAGGGTTGGCTGTGACCAACCCCACACTGCGCACAGCCAAAGGCTGTGTACCGCAGAGGTTGCCACCCGTGGGTTTGGGCGCTGGGGCTGGCTGCAATCCAGTCCATGCGGCCAACCTCACGCTACGCACTGCTTATGACCTCACATATTACATCACTTATCAAATGTTCTGTAAGCTCATTGATAACATCTGAAATTACATCATTGGTGACAATACATGGCAGGGTGTGTTCTGTAAGCTTATTGATAATATCTGAAATTACATCATTGATGATAATACATGGCGGGGTGTGAGTTATAGTTACTGAAATAACTGGTGAAATTATTTTTTTTTACTTGAAAATGTTACGCTTAAACTTACATTTTCACTTAACTATAACGTCACTTTATCTTTAGTTTTTTTTCACTGAACTTCTGAGTTTTTTTTTTATGTAGTGTAGGATAATATTACCATACCTAACTGTAATGTCACTTTAACCTTTGTGCTTTTTCAGTGTGTGAGAAATTGTTTTGTTGATTGACCGGGGCAAGAGCCCTGGTAAAGCAACAGCCGCAATCCCTTGCAGGGTGAGCCACAAAAAGTCACTAAACTAACCTGTGCTTAACTCTGGGTAGCTTGGCAGAAAAAGCAGTCAGGTTTAACTTCGGGGCAATGTGTTAAATATTTGTGGAATCTACCACCTACGCTTGGGCACTTGAAGTGCGGGCAGTGCAAGGCATGCCAAACAACAATCCAAACCAAAGAATTTACATATAAATATCATGTGATTACTTTGAAGTCCCTCACAAACTGCAACTCGACAAATGTTATCTATGGCATCGTGTGTCCATGTGACCGTATATATGTAGGTCAAACACAACAGAAAGTGAAGGCCTGGACCCTGCAGCATTGCAGTCGAATAAGATGTGGGGTCCAGGGTGCACCTTTGGTTGAACACTTCAGAAATACAGACCACAGCCGAGACGAACTACGTTGGGTGGTTCTTGAGAAGGCCTCCCTTGGCCCTAGGGGAGGTAACATTGGAACGATCCTAAATGTAAGGGAATGTAAATGGATGTCTCTTCTAGACTCCGTCCAGAACGGTTTGAACGAATCCGAAGTTAGTCATGCCCAATTAGAATGTTTCACTCAAGAGTGACCACACAGATCACTGCGCACTGATATCTATACTTAAGTCTAATGTAAGCATTTCCTGCGCATTATGCACATCTGAAACTCTGTCTCTCTCCAATCCAGGTACAACATGTGTCCTGACGTATTTGATACATATGCCCTAATGTAGATAATCCATGCTCGGTGTATGAATCTTAATCTCTGTCTCTCCCCATATACGTATAACACTGTGTCCCGACATTTAGTAAATATAATGGAATGTGTATTCATGTATGTCTGAACATGTGCCCATTCATTATTTATCGCTTTATTATGTTTGTTGAGAATTATGTGGTGAGTTTCCCCATGGTTGTGTATGTGAATTATGTCTTTATTGCAAGACGACCTTAATTTGACATGTACACATGGGTGTATAAATCCAGAATACAGAATAATGTAATGATGTTTTTAGGCAATACACCATCGCAGAATTTAACAACACGTCAGGGCTGTTCACCACATCAATGTGATTGGGCCCGCATTATTACGTACAGTAAAACCACCACTAACTACGTGTGACCTACGGTACTCCCTTTTTTTATATATCGCAGTCCTGGGACTTGAACTGCAACATGTTCCCATAAAACCTTTCCCCGCAGACATGGATTTTCAATTTTTATTTCAATTTCTTTCTTCCAAGACTTGTTCATAGTTTATAATGAGAATGTAGCAGTCTCCTGACATGGCGCACGTTCTTAGAGCCTGTGTTCCCTTACTTCTGCATTAACATATTCCAACATGCAGTGAGCGTCTGCAAGTTGACACGTACACATGTGTAATTGACTGGTTTAAACCTCCGTATTCAAACAGCAGGATTCAGTCCTCCGGTTCCCCTTCACGGACCGAGACGTTTCTTGAGCAGTGGTAAGCCTTCACTATGCGTACGTCAAGCCTCTAGTATGCCCGAGTTATGTTATTTATTTTTAGCCTTTGTTTGGAGTGGGTTTACCTAACCGTAACCTCTATCCTTTCAATTCCATTTTTAGAGACTCTTGACAATGGAGCTACTTTTGCCCGATTCAGTGAATACATGAGGTACTTTTGAATATCAGTTGGTGATTTCTTTCCAGCACGGATATTGCTATTATGTATTCTTTGAACCCTGTCCAACAATTTCTTCGCATTTATCATCATTGACTTTTAGAATTGAACGAATTTCAAGGCCCAGCTGGTTTATCTGGAATGGCCTTTTTACACTCATTCAGGGATCAATACCCTCTCAAGTAAGTGTACTGATCAGGCCCAAACCACTTCTTGTCTGTATAGGTGGGCCTTTAATCTAATTCTAAACCTGCACATTACTTTTGCAGGTAATAGTTCTCACTCGCCAGTCTGGAGCCTACGCGCCACACTCTCTCCTTCAGGCCTAATTCACAGGCTTTTCATGGTAAATTTTTGGGTCGAGGCCCTTGGTTAAGTTGTATTTCAAGTCCTACATGGAATTTCGTAGCTCTTAGGTTTTTATGCTCTTTCCCCAGGTAACCAACCCCCTGCCCCTCTCCAACACTCCTGTCCTGAGGAAGACCCCGGCGTAAGGGACCACTCTCTAGGGGACGAAACGTCGACATCTACTACACTAGCCAGTTGACCAACAGCGAATTATCACTGTGCTTCTGTTTTAAACTATGGCTATCTAACTTTTGGATATATTGTGAATAACTTGGCTTTAAATATGAGCCCTCTTGTTTTGTAAATAATAGATTTTGTGAATCGCACTTTGTTTCATTCACTCCCTCATCCTCACCTCAATCACAATACCCTCACTTTTCCCCTTTTCCTCCTGGGGCACTGTTTTAAACTGTGTTAACAAATGTTATGAATTATTGTTTGTTCAGTGTGATTAAACACCACTGTACATTAAGTATAACATGGTTCTTTCATTCCTTTTTAAAATATTTTTTATGTGTATTCAATTGTTTACAGGGACCACGGTTCCAATGTACTGTTGAATATTTATGCAGCACACAAACAGTAATAAAGGGAAATGAAAAACCCCAAACCAGTTTAGAAATAAATGGTACATTTTAATAATTATTTGACACCAAAATAACAAAAATGCAATCAGTTGAACTTAGAAAAAATTCTGAGAAAAAGTGTTTGAGAAGGTAAAGTTCATTGGCAAAGCTGCACGAAGTGTCCCAGGAGGGAGCTTCGTCGTTGGATGGTTCGAGTTAAAGTCTACAAGAGATCGAACACTCTCTAAAAGGGACTACATACCCAGCATGAACACAAGTTAACTCACCTGTGAAACCTACTAAAGGTCAATTAAAAAGCGCTGAGAAGTTTTGCCTTTGAGTATGTCTGCGTGCACCCTGGTAGCCTGTGATCAAGGAGCTGTGGTCCGAAATGCGCAAGGCAAACAAAGATCTCTGAATTAAAAATGCCTTTTGCTTTTACTAGATCTGCTATGGAGTGCGTCTTTGAAGTGGGGACACATTGATATATATATATGTAGATAGCAGAGGAGTCGACACTGCAGCATCGTAAGGACGACAGCGGACCCAAATCTTCAGTGCATTAATTTTTTATTGTGCAAATTCCCCGCACCGCCGCCATGACGCGTTTCGAGCCCTCTTGGCCCTTGATCACATGACACGCTATGGAGTGAAATTCAACTTTTTAAAGTGACAGTGCACATTGACTTTGAACAGCGTCATCATAGAAATAGAAGCGGTATTCATTTCATTGTCGCATATTTAAAAACCAAATGTTTGTTTTTAAAAAAGATTAATACCTATTTACAAGTGAAAAACATATAAATATATATATATATTCACGAGAAATTACAAAAATAGAGATAAAACCACTCATTGCTAAAATAGCAAATTAAAGCTGTTTTTGTAGCATACACAATGATACAAAATTATAGTAGTATAATACTAAGCAATCTCTGTAAAATACAAAGCGAATAGCTAAAAGCTCTATTAGCAGATCTCTGATTACTGCTGCTAGTCAAGAACACAATTTTAATGTCTTGTTATTAATTGCTGTTTCTAGAAAAGTGCAAAGTGTGCAATAACTAATAAAAAATAGATATAAAGTGCTAAAAAACAGTGCAAAATTCATGAGTTAATTGTGCAAAAAGTATGTATTATTGTATTGTTACTCAGTTAATATATATATATTATAAATTAACCCTATTCAACACGGATATACCTATCAACTAACTTGCAAGCCACATGGAATCAGTGTGTATAGGCCTTTGCTGTCCTGACATAACGAAGTGTTCTAGGTACCCTTGAGTGCATCACTGTATACATTTACCAACCATTTCATAGGCATGTGCTTACCTTTTGGACTTAGAAGAATTTCTGAGAAAAAGTGTCTGAGAAGGTAAAGTTCATTGGCAAAGCTGCACGAAGTGTCCCAGGGGGGAGCTTCGTTGTTGGATGGTTCGAGTTAAAGTCTACAAGAGATCGAACACTGTCTAAAAGGAACTACATACCCAGCATGAACACAAGTTAACTAACTCACCTGTGAAACCTACTAAAGGTCAATTAAAAAGTGCTGAGAAGTTTTGCCTTTGAGTATGTCTGCGTGCACCCTGGTAGCCTGTGATCAAGGAGCTGTGGTCCGAAATGCGTAAGGCAAACAAAGAACTCTGAATTAAAAATGCCTTTTGCTTTTACTAGATCTGCTATGGAGTGCGTCTTTGAAGTGGGGACACATTGATATATATATATATATATATATATATATATATATATATATATATATATTGCAGCTCCATTCGACCCTTCCTTCAGAGACGAAAAACGCACTTGCGGGGGTATGTTGCAAAGAATTTTTAATACGGCGTTCTCACCAAAACAAACAGACGCGTTTCAGACCTCTAGTCCTTCGTCAGTGCTAGTGTGTGCCATTCTACCGGCACCATATATACATTTCACTTCCTGTTAGGTGAGAAGAAAAAGGACAAACGTGCAAATATTTACAGCATAGCGGCCATTACTAAGTGGGTTCAAATATTCAACACAATGGCATATTTACAATGTGTTTCAACCCTTGTGATATACTAATGCCTCCTTTCATTATATTAAATGAATATAAACAATCTTGCTGTGTATCAGCATGTCATGGCATTATGACCCATATTCACAAATATTTACACTATATACATTATGAACACCGTTCTGTACCTTATGATCCTCGTACAGTTGCATTCTGGGTTAAGATGTTATCCTAATGCTATATCAACATAAAGTTATAACCCAAGTCGGTGAAGATTAAACTGATCTCGCTGTGTATCGGCATGTCACCGACATAGACCAACGGCCAGATCACAATGCAACAAAATCACATTTCCATCGGCTAACTTTAAAGGTTACATATTTACATTCTCAACACCTTCCCCCAATCGATCAGCTCAGTGGACAATAGTTCCACTGGAGAATCATATGAGTATACATCCCAAATGTACCACACTAGTAAAAAAGTCCTCTTAGACAAATATACTTTGTACACTCAATAATTGAGCCGTGTATCTGCTCAACCCCAGGATTATGAATCCACGTGAACCCAATTCAAGTTTCAGTACACATGGATTCATATATCCCAACCAAAGGTAAACCATATTCATGAGGGAAGGAAGAGAAAAGATAAAGGAAATAATGTGCTATGAAAGTGAAAAGGAAGATAGGAACAGAAAAGAAAACTTCTTTCATCTGAAAGATTCTTAAAGGAAATTGAAAGAAGTTGAAGAGGATCGCAAGAAGTTATGAGAAGAGTCTTGAAATTTCAGAAAAGCTGAAGGCACAGATCCATAAAAGTGGAATGAATTCAAAATTCAAATTTCATCTTTGAGGCCGTCATGATTCGAGCATATATGAGGATAGACTATTTACAAGAAATACAGTTCTTATTTCATCAAATCTGCTTGTAACATTCCATGGATATAATCATAATACACCTGATGCATGTTGGATATTCATTTCCCCAGGTGTACACCCAATTCCTCTCCGATGTTAAGCCCACCAGGCTGTTTTGTCTGCATATCTATGATGTATCGTGACTCAAGTCTGCGTAGACGTGTCAACCTGTCCCCTCCCCTAGGGTTAAGCGGTACGTGGTCCAAACCAAAGAACTGGAGTAGATCCCGATTACTCTGATGGACTTGGGCAAAATGTCTGGCCACCGGGTAAGAGACATCCTTGTTCATTATGGCCCGTTGGTGTTCTAAGATTCGCATTTTTACCCCATTAATCGTACTCCCTATGTACTTGTGACCGCAGGGGCAGATCAAACAATATACCACATATGGTGTAGTACATATATATACTCCCTCAAAATCCCTTCTGCGTAAGAGATCAGACCGCACTCGTAGGTTGAAGCAAATGCGGGTTTATTTACCGCATAACGGAACCAGGACGCATTTCGGCGTAGCGGCTTCTTCGAGCTGTTAATATATAGTCAATTTGTTCAACATTTAAATAAAGTTACAAAAGAAACATGGTTCGTCAGATTGTGTCATTTCCTGTCAATTCATAAACATAAATGATGCACTTAACTTAATTCAGTATCGTGGCGGCCATCTTAACATTTCATTTTTGTGAGTTAAAGATGCATTAAATTATACATTTTTCATTCAAAATGCATGCTCTTTAAACAAAAATTAAGCCCTGAATGGGCGAAACACACGTCTTTGATTATCAAACGGTCACATTACTAATGATTTCAATGATAATCCAGATAAGGAAGTGAAATGAAATTAGAAAATAATGAGAAAGTTATATACATTATTTCATAGTTCATAACTTCGCAGTTCATAAAGCATCTATACAATAACCCAGTGTAACTAAATTGCTGATTTCATCTTTAATTACCCTGGGCAACTATCTAGCCTTGGATAGGCATATGTGTTAGTGAATCTATAAGTGACCTAAGATTAAAATTATGTGCTAAATGATGAAATGGGTTGAAATTGATCAGTGTGTGTTATTAATCAGAAAAATAAAGTTTATCAGATCTGCAAGTTATTTTCCTAGATGGATGGCTAATTCTTCATCAGTGTTAAGGCCCAATGGTGTTCTAGTTTTAAGATCAATTATGAATCTTGATTCGAGTCTTCCTAATCATCGGATTTCTCTGTCCCCTCCACGATCTTTAATGGGGACATGATTAAGGCAGAAAAAACTAAGGAGGCTACGGTCACTGTTATGTTGTTTGGCAAAGTGTCTTGCAACGGGATAGGTTATGTCATTATGTTCTATTGCTCTGGCATGTTCGAGAATTCTATGTTTGATGGGGTGGATAGTGCTGCAGATATACTGAAGATCACAAGGGCAGGTCAGACAGTATGCACAGTATGGGGTAGTACATATAAGAAATTTGGTAATATTTTTCTGTTCTGCTCTGCCTGGTATTTTGTAGGTTGTGGTTTTGGGACTCTGGGGCGCTTTACAGCGAGTGCATGGGAAAAATCCAGTTAGATTCCCAAGTCTTGGTGTTCTTGGGACTGAGTCGAAGTGACTATGTACTAAGAGTTCTCTTAGTGATCGACTTCTTTTATATGTCAGGCTGGGGTGATCTTGTCCTGTCCAATTAGTGTATATGCTTTTAGGAAATGCCAATTATGTGATAGAGTACTTTGAATTTCTTTTGAATCACATGAGAAAGTAGTGATAAAGCGTGGGCTTTTATCATCACTGCTACTTTGTTTGGCTGTATCCTTCAATAGACAAGATCTAGGTATTTTTTTAACCTTGTCGAAGTTTTTCTGCAGAATATGATCTGAGTATCCCCTTACTCTGAATCTTTGTATTGACTCTTTGGCTGCTGTTTCGAAATCTTGTTCTAATGTATAATTTCTTTTGAGGCGTAATAGCTCGCCATATACTGTTTCTCAATGGTTTGGGGTGACAACTATTTGCTTCCAGTATGGAGTTCCCCGCTGTGGTCTTGCGAAACAGTGAGGTACAGATTTTACCCTCCTTGATAAAGACTTTGAGGTCTAGAAAGTCCACTTCAGTTTACAGTATTGTCATTCAGATGTCTTATGTAAGCTTCGGCTTCAGTCCTAGAGCCCTTCCAAAAAATAAACAGATCGTCAATATATCGGTGCCACCCGATTATTAAAGAGACCCATTTCTGATTCTCATCAGACCATGCGACCTGCTTCTCCCAGCAGCCGACGAACAAGTTTGCGTACCTGGGGGCGAAGCAGGTTCCCATCGCCGTCCCTCTGATTTGCCTGTAATGTTGCTTCTGAAACAATTTTTTTTTATTGTTTAGGCAAAAGGTCAGGAACTCAATTAGCATCACATTGTGTAATGCGAAGTTTAAAGAGCGACTTTTCAAGAAATATTGCACTGCTTGAATACCTTGGTGATGTGAGATACATGTGTATAACCCAGTTACATCTAGAACAATCATCAACATGTCAGATTCCCATACAATATTTTAGATTGTCCTAAGAAAATCAGATGTGTCGCGGATGTAAGAGGACAAGGTTTTAACATGATCAATCAAAAAGAAATCAAGGTATTGGGACATAGATTCAGTTAGACTTCCCTTTGATTATATAATGGGTCTGCCCGGAGGTAATGTAGCATGTTTATGTATTTTGGGCAAGTGATAGAATGTTGGAGTGTCTGGTTGCATGCATGTTAAAAATGTATGTTCATTGTTGTCAAGCATGCCTTTGGATACCCATTTATCAAGCAGGTCATGATATTCAATGATGCTTCTGATATAGTCCTCTTTACTGATTTTACTGTTACAATGAGTACCTCGTAATTGGCATAGTGCTTCAGTGCAATAAAATTCACAAGTCATGAGGACAATGTTTCCCCCTTTGTCCGAAGGCTTGCACACTAGTCGGTCAGTCAGTCAGTCAAAACCCTTTATTCGATTAATTAAAATCATAAAAGGCACAAATTTCATAAAATACGTTATACAATCATAATGTGAGGCAACAGTATTAAAAAACACAATTCATAAAAACACTCAATATACAATCAGTCAGAGTTACATAAGGTAGGAAATATCTTTGATCTAAGCCGTACAGCTGCCACCAAAAAACTGGCCACACTAAACATAATGCGGGTGCTACTTAACAACTGTAGATATATCAGCACAGGTCTAACCTGTGTAAAGCCTGCGTCTTTTAGAATTGGGAACAGATATTTTTTACGAATGTCAGAATAAAACCCACAAAACATAAAGTGCAATGTGTCTTGATAAGAGGAATTATTACAATTACACGGCCTACTGCATTCTGGTTTACCCCAGGATGGGTATAAACCCAAGGAGTAATGGATCAGGTTAAATCTAAATCTTATCAATAAAAATCTGTGATATGGTTTGGACACAATTCTTAAGTATGGTTCCAGCGTGGGAGACGATAGTAGCATTAAGTTCGCTCTAACCAGGGGTTTTGTAAGTTCCCGCTCCTCACGATTCAACTTTACCATATCTAAAAAATTATACTTAATCCAAGTTACATCCTCCTTAGTAATGTGGGTTGGAGATGTGTAAAGCTCCGGGCGCTCTAGACGTAAGAACAACGTTCCTACGTACTCCAGCAAGGGTATCCTTTTGGCATTATCCATAGCCATAGCTTGCACACTAGATTGGGATTAGATATTAATTTCTCCAATGCCAGTCGTTGGTCAGTTGTCAAATTCCATTGTTCATTGGATTTTTTGAAGCTCTTATTTCGCATTTTTTCAAGATCAGTTTTGACGTGTTCCTCAAACACGTCAATGGCGTCATATGGCATATTTGGAACAAATTTAGATGGGGGTTTGAAAGTCGTTCTAGATCTTTTTTGGGAAATCCCAAACTGTTCAGCAGATTCAGCTCTGCTCATTGGTTGTTCATCTTCTTCTGTTGTTTGTTGATTAGCCATTATTTGTAAGGTATTTAAATCTTCTCCCACTAAATTCTCCATTGATGACATACTACTCTCTGTGTTTCCAGTAGTGTTAGTGACGTTTCTTAGCTTATGAAATTTCAGTAGCTTTAACTTGCGTGTGAAGAGGAATAAGCCAATTCTGGTCTGTGTGTACTCAAATTTATGTGATGGACAAAATGTCAGACCTTTTTGGAGTACTAGTTCTTCATTTCTGGATAGTTTGTATGTAGTTAGATTAACTATCGTGAGGTCATCTTGAGTCGTTATCTTTTGCTGCCTCTCTTGCTTCTGATTTGAGAGGCCACTCCTTGATATTCTTGGTGGAAGCCCCCTCTACTTGTCTGTCTTGTCTTCTTTCTGGTGGCTTGCCTTTGGCTCCCCTCTGTCTGGACTGTCGCATTAATTGGAACTCCTCGCGAAAAAGGGACTGCGCAGGGACCAATTCTCTTGTTGTTCTCTCATCGCCAGATTTTTCGGTGTCTGTAGTCACGTCCGATTCTGAGGTAACTGCTGTTTGTGGGTTTTTCTTGCTGGCGGTGCTTCTTAATGCTCTTCTTGGGGCATCAAACTTACGAGCAAACGTTAAGATGCGTCCTTGCTCGTAGTCACATGCATCTCTTTGAAATTTGGTCTGCTTGCGCTTCCTGATTTTATCTTCATAGGTGAGAAGACGTTTCTTCATAGCGTCACGCAGCTCATCCCGCAGTGTTTGATCGGGGTCTTGTGCTATTAGAGCCTCTAATGCTTCAATTTCTTTCTGGCATTTAGCTCTATCACTCCAAGCAAACTTGATAATAATTTTCAACATTCCCCCTGACATTTCTGCAGTATAGCTTGCCCACTCATCAAGCAGTTGCGGGTCAGGGTTTTCGTACGATGGAACTGTGTATACACGGAGCCCATGTGGAATTCTTTGGACTTCGAGATAATTTTGAAGCGATACATAATATTTCACAGATGGGAAATAGAAAATGTGTCCTGTGCTGGTTCTCAGTTCCCCTCACAGCGAATAATCCATATAGTAGTTCATGTGCTGAAAAGAAACACATATCAAAATTCAAATATCCGTATAAAGCCTTTTATTTCAAGTTTGTCTTCTCTTTATACACTTGAAAAATTATTTCTTCAATTGGTGTTAAATTTGCGTACAAACTTCCATACACTTGATCAGATTTCTTCATGAAATATTCTAACGTATACAGCCAAGACAACACCTGTTCAATGTTTTTTCCACTGTGTGCAGCAGTGTAAGATCTCTGTGGGATGGAGACAAGTCTATGTGCGCCAGGGATCCAATGAGGTATGCAATTGTTGCACTCAGCAATGTAAATCTGTAGCAATCAGCTCTCCAAATCTTTTTTTATAACAATAGCGAAAACAGGTGCAGTTCACACATACAGCTAAATTTAATAAGGTTTTGAGACAGTTTTGTAATGTCGATATACTTCATCATGGCATGTATTGTTTACTCTAGTGGCACCGGCCCCCCAGGTTTAGAAAAGGATAGAACCATTATAAGATGTTGCTGAAGGGGGTGGCCTAGCGAAAATGACCTGAAAGGGTTAGAGCTAGTTAATGCAACCTTTATGAGCCATGAAGAGAGGATTGAGGTAGGTGGTATTTGTTACAGCATATGATTAGAAAGCATCCTCTAAAGCAATCCTAATTTCGAACTAGTCATAAGTGACTAACGAAGAGTGGTGGTTGTCTTACCTGCTAGAGTGTGAGCCACTCCTCGAAGCTCTGAATAATTAGGGTGATAATGGCCCTGTAGAAGTATGGGGTCTTGGCATGATGTCTGTTGTTTTTCTTCTGCTATACTTTCTCCTTCTTGCCTTGCTATCCCAGAGTTTCTTTCCCTTCAGCCCCTGAGCTCCCCTTACCAGGCTCTCCTTCACAGAATCTAGCACCTCCAAGGGTCTTAGGTCTGTGGACTTTGAACTTCACATTATCTACACACTAAATCTGTCCAGCAACATTATCAGTGTCCCCTAACTCCTGGACAGGCCCACTATACCACTCTACTCAGTGGCATTGCTCCAGCCTTCTAGTGACTTCACAGAAGCATCTACAAAGTCTAGCTTATTCTGAGTTGACCCCTTGTGAGTATTCATAAATGTTTGCCTATATTCTTCAGGTCTTAGACCAAACAGCTGAATGAGTGCCCCCTTCATGTGTGAATATGACTCTGCCACATCACCTTCTAGTGTCAGTAGACTATCCCTCCCACATGTTGGAATCCGTTCCCACAACAGGGATCCCCAATGGCAGGCACCCACCCTTCTGATCCTGAGAGCCCTCTCATTGGAAGCTAGCCATTTGTCTATATCATCCCCCCAATATACTTTGGCATAATAGCTTTGGGCAACCTAGGGTCATAGGTACCCCCAGCATTTACCTCTGTGTGTCTGTTGCTGCCTGCCATGTCCTTGAGACTTCATTACCAGGTTGACCGTTCTCTCCTCCAAGGCCTGTGTTCTGTCTTCTAGGGCTGCTTCCTCCCTTGGATCTCTAAGAGGCCTCTGGGTCCTTGGGCCCACTCACTGAAATGGAACTCTTCTCACTTCCAGATGTGGAGGAATGCCTTGAATGAACTGTGGGGGCCACACTCTCATTGCCCCCACCTTATTCATGAAAGAGGTCTCTGCCATCATCCTCATCCCCACTGCTGGGGTGATTTCCTCTGCAAGTTGGGCTTGAGCTCTCCTGGTTTCCTCCCAGGCTCTGAGGGCCTTCTCCAGGTTCTCTTTATTGGCAGTGATGCCCCAGACTTATTTTCCTGTCCCTGCACAGCACTCTAAAATCCTTGATTTTAGGTGTGGGCAGGATGGCCAAGTTGATTTCCACATTTTCTATCCATTAGAGCCTCAGCAAAAACTTTCACAAAACTTTTTGTAACTTTTGCCGACTTGTGACCTTTTGCTGCAAGTCGGTAAACTCTTGGAAAATGTGCCTTGGATACACCGAACTTGGCAAAAACATTTGAATTTTTTCTCAGCATCAACTTGGTGGATTTATGGTGGTTACCAACTTATTAATTGTCTGTTACAGCTAAACACAAGTTCTGGATGCACCGCTAGGCACCAATGTGAGGATTGTGGTATGTTATATGGTATGGTTGTGCGACCTTCCCGTGTAATACATTTGCAAAACTGTCGGGTACAGCCAGCCTTGTTTGTAAAATATTTAGCTCAACCCTGGGTAGCTGTGGCTTCGTGCAGCAAGCCTTAGATAAAGGAATTAGTGTAAAGCATTTAGAACAAACAAATAATGAAATAAGAAAATCCTACAACACTAAAAAAATCCAACACATACTTATATAAATAGATTATATTGTTATGAATTTTTAGACACTAAGATGAGCAAAATCCACTGGAGAGTTCCGTAGATATAGATTTTTAGGTAAAAAGTGAATCTCAGCTTTTGTTCCAAAGCGCAAACAAGCCTTGGTAGCTGCAAAGATTAGATTCTTTTTTTTTTTTTTTAAGAGTTGTGTTCCGCTACATAGGCCTGAATGAGATGACAATCCCAGCAGGTAGATGGTCGGGTGGGCACTAAGGAGTACTCGGACAGTTACCTGGTCACCAAGGCAGTCCCAAGTGCAATTCCACACTTTACATCAAGACTGCCATAGACTTCATTGGAGTGGTCCTGATGCTGGGGGTGCACGATGCAGAGGATGCTTAAAAATGCTCTGGGTGCTGTGCAGTTGATGAAGGTGCCCTTGCAGTTATTCCTGGGTCCACGGGTAAGGTGAGGTGCTTTTAGCCACAGCGGTTGGATTCCTTCGAAGTCCTCTTTGAGCAAGTAGAAAGGCAGATGGAGATGGGCTACTGGCCTCTGTGTACAGTGGGTCGAGCAGTATCCTTTGGTGAAGGCTGGTGTCCCTCTTTGGCAACCAATCTGAACTCCGACGACACTCCCACTTGGGTTGGCCAGTGGTGGTCAGCAGCAATTTGAATGGGGCTACCGACTAGCTGGATTGGGCTACTTCAGCTTTCATAGCCGGGATGCTGGATCCAGGGGGTCAGCCGACTGAATCTTAAAATTACTTCTTTGGCCTGGGGCTCAGGAGCGGCTTTTCCATGAACCATAGGCACAGACCTCTCTTTGCTGGCTCAGTTTGCAACAGGTGCAATCCAGAAGTTGGTACAGCCTCTCTTGCCAGGTCACTAGGGCAGTCCTCCTTCGGTCCTTTCTTCAGTTCTGTTGCGATCTGATGTTCAGGGGTGCCATATGTATGCCCAGAAAGTGCCCTGGGGGACGATGAAGTCACTTGCAAATGGGCTACCAGGATCCATCCTGCCCTGTGACAACTTCCGGCTATGTGTGATATCTAGCAATCCCAGAGGGCACTATTATGCCCACTCTCAAAATGTTTGAACCCTTCCATGGATGATAGGAGCTTGGTAGCCCACCCAAGAGGTGTGGCTACCTGTGGGCTACACACCCATGGGAAAAACGGTTTCACCACTGGTTTCCCCTCTCTGTTCCCGTCGCCAGCCTGTCTACCTGAACAAAGGGGTAACCCTTTAGGAGCATGATTGCCTTTTCCCCACCAAATGCAGCTTCGCCTTTGAAGCTTGCATCCTGGCCAACACCCTGAGTAGCTTCTTGCAAAGGGGAGATAACACCTCTCCCTGTAGCAGGCTTCTATTGTTCCTGAGCCTGGGAATCATTCTCTGAAGGCCATCTGGGGGCCTGTAACTCTGCAAAGCACTTCACAAATTGAGCAACAGTGTTTGGACTTTCTAAAAGTTGCCCTACCTTAAAAGTGACATTAAATTCGACTTGGGAATCAAGTCAGGTTTAATGCCATGATTAATTTGATACCTTGAATTCCTAATTTTACTAGCCCCATTCAGAAGTTATCTGGACTGAGAGATCAGCCAGTAACTCTGTTAGCCAACGGGGCTACTAACGTTTCCACAGCATTAATGACAATTTCGATGTTTTGCTGTTAGAACATATTAAATATATATGTCCTGCTTAAAATTATGCAGCTCCCTGCCTTAGGGCTCCATAGGTCTTGTTAGGGGTATATATATATATATATATATATATATATAAAGTCATTGATGCATGTAAATAATGCTTGACAGAACACGTGTTGGCTGCAAAGAAAATTTCAATTGGGAAATTATCAATAAACATCGTTTGGAT
This sequence comes from Lissotriton vulgaris, assembly GCF_964263255.1. Lineage (NCBI taxonomy): Eukaryota > Metazoa > Chordata > Amphibia > Caudata > Salamandridae > Lissotriton > Lissotriton vulgaris. Next base: position 592,550,107 of record NC_141697.1, read on the forward strand.
AAACCATCAGAATTGGACATTTGAGCCCTGGTGTTTATACTATTGGAAGTTGATATAAATATCGATTAGATAATGAACTTTGGGGAAAAAGAAGGAAGGAAAGAATTATTTGGATTACTTTAGTAGTTGTACCTTGAGTTCTACGTTACATCGAATTTGTGTACTCTTAACATTAATTATTGAGAAGTGCTCAGGGGGAATTCTTTGTGATTCAGTCGAAGAGCCAGTTCGTAAGTCCCTTCCTAAAGTGGGTCAGTGACAGTCAAGTGCGGAGGATGTTCCAGGCTTTGGTGGTGAGATGGGAGAAGGAGCGTCCTCCAGAGCAGGGCAGTGGCCGATGCGTGTATTTGTGTGCGAGGGCGAGTTCCGTTAAGCTGAGGTCCCTGGGAGGTCGGTGGACATTTATGCAGTGGTTCATGTATGAGAGTCCTTAGTTCCTGAGGGCTTTGTAGGCGTGGGTCAGAAGCTTGAATTAGCATCTCTTCTATTAAGGTAGCCATTGGAGGCTCTTCGGGTGGTGGGTGATGTGGGTCCTCTTGAGTAGGTTGTGGATCAGTCTGGCAGCTGCATTCTGGATTGTCTGGAGTCTTCATGAGTTTGATGTGGGTGCCTGCGTAGAGTATGTTCATGTAGTCGAACCGGCTGGTGGTGAGGTCGGGCGTCACTGTTTTCCAGTGCTAATGGGGAGCCACTTGAAGACTTTGCGGAGTGTGTGAAACGGGCTGAGGAGATGGCGTTGACCTGACTTTTCATAGAGAGTTTGGTGTCCAGGACAATGCTGGGTTGTTGGCATGGTCTTTCACAATGGGGTAACACCGAGTTCCGCTGGCCACCAGGAGTTGTTCCAGAGTACAGTGTGTCTGTTGAAAATCAGAACTTCGATTTTGTCCTTGTTGAGCTTCAGGCAGTTGTTCTTTTTACACGCTTTAAAAGTCTTCTTACAATTGTGGAAGATGGTCTACTTAGAGGTGGGAGCGAGAGGACACGTTGGGTATCGTCAGCATTGGAGGTGATGTTGATGTCATGGGATGTCTGCGAGTGTTGTCATGTAGATGTTGAAGAGGGTGGGCTGAGTGATGAGCGTGGAGAGACGTTGCAGGTGGTGTGCTTGGGTTGTGAGGTGAAGGGTGGGGTGAGCCGAGTTCTCTGGGTGCGACCCGTGAGAAAGGATGGCACCATCTGTGCGCGTTGTCTGTGATTCCGATCTGGCACAGTCCATCGATGAGTGTGTGGTGGGAGACTGTGTCGAAGATAGCTGAGAGCTCGAGCAGGATCAGGGCGGCTGAATCTCCCCTGTCGAGTAGGATGTAGATATTGCCTGTTGCAGCAAGGAGAGCTGTCTTAGTGCTGTGATTGGCTCTGAAACCTGATTGAGAGGGGCCCAAGGAGGTTGTTTCTTTCCAGGTATTTGGTGAGTTGGAGGTTGATGGCTTTCTTTAGGACTTTGGCAGGAAATGAAAGTTGTGAGATGGGCCAGTAGTTCTGGAGCTTGCTGGGGTCTGCAGAGGGCTTCTGAGGAGGGTAAGGAAAGTGGGGTCTTTGCCATTGGTTTACATGGCAAAGTCAAACTAGCAGTTTAAAACTGCTCTTCCAGGCTGTAGTCTCAGGCTGGCAGCTATTTTGCACTTTGTCACACGGAGTATGACAGAACCAGTGCTGCAGCACTGTGGGGGTACACACTGTTTTACATGCCCTGGAAACCCTTGGTACCATATACTAGGGCTTTATAAGTAGGCACGCATATGCAAATTGAGGCACAGACAATTCAACATATATTTTGTAAGGGGTTGGAGCCGGAGTACTGAGATCTGGTTACAGGCGTCAGTACACTCAGAGACCAAAAACCAGCAGCATCAGTCAAAAACTTTGGGAGTGGTCATGCATGTATTTATTTTCCAGCAGAAAAGGTATTTAGCGCTGGAAAGGCCTTTTTCTCAGCGCACAACGCATTTAGTGATGTGTGCCACTTAGCGCTGAGTGGGTGTTACTTGCAACTTTTATGTTTCAACGCTTCCACTCATAGCTTGTGGCACAAAGCCTGGTCTATTAAGATAATGAGACCAGGCTTTGCATAACAACTAATGACTTAAAGTAGGCATTTTTTTCAGGTCAGAACCCAGTGTCTGCCCTGTCATTTACTACTGGTGTTCCTAGGCAACCAAGACTCATGTACTCCTAATGGGTAACCAAGTTCTTACTCTGGAAGCTTGCTTCTTCAGGCATAGGCAGCTTAGCTGAGCAGTGAAGGCTTATTTTGCGAGGGGGCAAAGCATAGATAGAGCAAGACAGAGTAAATAACATGCAACAAGAAATGTCCCAACTCCCAGCCAGTATTATATATCTTCAAAGAAGAACATCGTAGTGATTACATGCAAGTAAAAAGAATAAACTAAATTCTGTGTTAAAACCATAACTAAAATTGCGACAGTATTGGCTTTAAGGACAAAGTTATCTTATAGTGCTTGTACTCAGTAAGTACCTTAGTAGAACTGGTAAGAAGTCGGGTCTTGGAATTACTAAGCTGCATGCAAAACACACTATAAATTGGACAGATACCAGCCAAAGAAATACTACTGTAATTTTCCTTTTATATGCTAGCTCTCTCGATCTGGCTGGACCCATAAGTGAGTTTCCAGTAAAATTATATAAAAACTCTTCACCCAAACAACATGAGTCCCGCCTAACTCAATTAAACTATGGGCCTAATTTATCAAAGACTTGCGCAACACAATCAATCAATCAGGATTCATATATTGCTAATCACCTGGTAGGGTATCCAGTCGCTTGCAGGTCCCGGGAGGCTTATTTGAACAGCCAGGACTTGAAAGCCCTTCGGAATTCCGAAAGTGAGGTGATGGTCCAGAGCTTCATAGGGAGGCTGTTACAGGTCTTTGCTGTGATGTAGAAGAAGGTGCGTCCTCCACTTCTGCTTCAGTAAATGCTGGGTGTGTGGGCAAGTGATAAGGTGGCAGAGCGTAAACTTCAATGGTTGGTGAAAGTTCAGGTGGTCGTTAATGTAGGCAGGTCCTTGGTTGTGTAGAGATTTCTGTGGATGGATCAGCCGCTTGAATTGGGACCTTTCCTTTGCGTGAAGCCAGTGGAGTTTCTTGAGGTGGGGTGTGATGTGGGTTTATCGGGAGAGGTTGAGGATGAGTCTGGCTGCAGTGTTCTGTATGGTTTGAAGTCTCTGTTGGAAGTTTGCAGTGATTCCTATGCAGAGAGCTTTGCCATAGTTCAACGTGCTGGTGATGAGGGTTGGTGTCATGGTGCGTCTTGTGTGCATAGGTAGCCACTTGACGATCTTACTTAGCATGCACATAGTGAAGAAGCAGGCGGAGGAGACAGTGTTGATCTGTGGTGAGCTTGTTATCAATGATAATTCCGAGGATTCTGGCATTGTATGGGTGTAGGTCCCAAATCAGGGGGCCTCTAGGAGTTGTTCAAGGGATTGCTATTGTTGTCGAAGACCAGTACTTCAGTCTTGTCCGATTTCAGCTTTAGGCAGTTGTTCTTCATCCAGTCAGCAATGCTTGTCATGCATCTGTGGAAGTTGGTCCTGGAGGTGGTAATGTCATCGGTGAGGGAGAGGATGAGTTGGGTGTTGTCTGCATAGGAAATACATTATTAATGAGGCGCAAGAGCAACACAACTCTTAAGTTAGATTTATCAAGTCACGCAAGACCACCTTGTGTGGCTTTATAAATCTAGAGTAATGCAACACAGCTCAAATCATTGCGTTGCATTACGCTGCGGCAAGGGGGCATTCAATGGGTGGAGCGTAGGTGTCCCCATACATCCGCCCATGGATTTGGTGCATTCCCAGCTTTACTATGCTGGTAGATCTGGAAATGCATCAAAAAACAACGGCTCCCCAGGTGAGGCGTAACGAGGAGAAATATCTTTATCCCTCCTTGTTACTTCATCTTTCCATGTGTGCTGGATTGTGCAGCACATCTAGAAAGGGGAAAATGCCTCTTGTGATTGTTTTTGTTTAGGATTGCTTTCAAGGCAGGCCACCTTGCACTATAGCAATGCCTCCCTGGAGCACAGAAATGCAACTCAGCAATCTGTGCTGCATTGCGTTACTCCAGATTTACCAAGCCGCTCAGGGCCACGCAAAGTGGTCTTGCATGGCTTGAAAATTACACTTTTAAAGGTTGCGCCTCACATGCACCCCGTAGTCTGGTGCAAAAGCGCTGTAATGTGTCCATTAATACAGTCCTAGGAGTCAAAAGAACATGACACCAAATGGAAAGTGTGAAGGAAACACATTGGTGCGTACATGGGGTCAGAAAGAACCAGGTGCGGGCATCCCAATGGAACGGCATGTTGGGGATGGTGTAGATCACTTGTGATGAACAAAGAACACAGCTCCACGGTCCAAGCATGATCTGTGGTCTTTGTCTTGCCTTCTAGCCAACTGAAAGTAGCAAACTAGTGGATTGGGAGATCTTGCTTCCTCGAAATACGCCCCACCCTGGTTTGTCGTACGGATAGGGCTTTGTGCAGACCATTGAGCTCGTGAGGTGTGAGCTCCTCTTATTCCAATCTGGTGAAACACACACGCGGCGCCAGACTTCAAGGCTTTCTGCAACCTTGAGGGATGGCAACCACTGTTGTGTGGCGTTTTAAGCTCCTAGTGAATTTTCCCGATTCATGCCCTTATATAGGTACAATTCACATTGCCCTTATAGAGGCATAGAAATCAAGCCCTTATTAGGCATAGCCCATGCTACCTAAATACAGGCATGGCTACTTCCACCCGTACCAAACGTCACAACGATTTCTTGGAAAACCAGCTTAAGCAGTTAGGGAACTTCCCCGTGCTTGAATATTGATTTGTCCAAGAACTCAGTTACTTTACAAAGAACAACTATTCCCTAGGGGTTTTTTCCTTACGATCATATGCCCAACTTTACGTCAAACTATGGCATTCCTAAACACCGTCAAGGTATAAATATACCTTCACTTGCCCTAGCAAGATACAGTGGTTAGAAGCAGTTTGAAGATCTACTTGCTCGACGCAACTCGCTACAGCAAGTGCAGAAGGAAGCTGACGCACTGATCAGGAAGCTGCCTTTCTCCTGCCTTGAATCCAGCTCCAGTGTTTCTGGCTCCCCTTGCGGGGTGTTGGGAAATCGAGTCCTGAGACAGAGATACCAGACCTCCTTCATTCTACCCAAGGTATTGAGCTGATTAGAACCTAGAGAAACCTTTGGTAGTTTATTGGCAAAAACTAAACCTATGCTACACAATACTTACTTCTTCCCGCGTACTAGACTTAGGTTAGGTACATTGGGGTAGGCGTAATTTAGAAGCACCAGTTGAGTATTTTAGTCAATGATATTTATGTATGTATTTTTATATGGCTTAGAAACCATACAATGCTCGTACAGTGTTATTTCATATTACTGTTTACGCTGTACGCATTATAATTTGCAGTCTGCATAATGATTGTAGCAGTTCACTTCTCTTGCATGATAAAGAAGACTGTTCAATAAACCCTTTTTATTGAAAACGCCTGTCTCTCTATTTCTGTGCAAACTCTGTGGAAACGAAGCATGCACTATTGACTAGGTGAAATACTTATCTATTGTTTCCACAACTCTGAGAGATATCTTATTCTTGGGAAACAAAGATGTCATGTTTATGCGGTTGTCAGAAACTAATCCCTTCTTGTGCATTCAAGAAAGTTTCTAGTGACCTCTGAGTTAGCTGGCACACACACAATTAAGTTTAGTATATTCGATAGAGACCTAGTTGACCTCAGTCCTCCGTCTAATCTATTGGATATATTATTCCAATGCGCAGAGCCTATTGGTAATATAGGAACTACACTACACCACCGGCACAGGGTCTACATCTGATAATGCCTACTCTTCTCTGGTGTGCAGGTTCCTCGATGTCCCAACAAAGTACAGAAACCTTGACACAAAAAGTCTATATTTATCTCACTTTAGAGGGAGCTGCAGGAAGAAGAGGCCAACCGGCTGTTTTTTGTGTGTGTTTTTTTAAGCATTACAATGTTTCTCATAGGGAGGAAGATATGCATCTTTTCCATTTGCTTCGGATTTTTGGATGCTCTTGGTGCAGGTAGTCACAGGTGGGGTCACTTCATATTGGAGGTCACAAGGATCCTGGCCTCAGATAAGAAAACCAGGCAGTTCATTTTCCTGGTACCACACATACACACTTGAAATACCAGCATTTGCACAGGTAATCAGTAACAAAACACATTTTTCACATATGAGCATAGGCCAAAAACAATAAAAAAAATCAGTTCAGGAGAGCGGGACAGATCTACATCAGGACGAGTCTGTATGCAGTCTCTCCCACAGGGGTGTAAGTAAGGCCTGTTCCCTGCTGTTACTACTGTTCTCTGGCGAGCATGTGGACAAAGCCACCCTCCGACTTTTCAGTGCACTTCATTTCGTCTGAGCTGAGCTCTGTTGAAACTGACAATCATAATATGTGTATCACCTCCAGGTACCTCGAAGACAATAGAGTCTCCAGGAGGAGAATGTAGGATTCTGTGAAGATCACTGTCAAATGGCAGGGGAACACTGACATCTTTACAATTAGTTTGACCAGCCCAGGGAGGTTGAAGGACTGAGACGTTCCTGCTGGATTTTGAAGCTTCAGCCTAATGGCCACGGAGACCATGCACCGGATCTCAGTCGCATTTTGGCTGTCTGGACTTCATTCTCCAACTCCTTTGAATACACCAGCGCAAAGTGAAACTTACTCAAATGACAAGGGGGCTTTGAGGTCCTTCTCCCTCATGGACTATGAGCCTACTGGATAGGAAGTATTTTGTCTAAACATAGGATTAAAACCGTTTTAGGAAACCAAATAATGTCTACCTATATGCCATACTCTGTGTTTTCAGCAATGAGACTTTTCCGAGCATGACAAATGTGTAAAACGAAGGTAAAAAAATAGAGGAATGGTTCATGAGCCCAGCAACGTTATATCTCTGGTACTCAAGTGCACGTCATTCCAGGAAGCTGTGCACACATGATCAGGACAACTGGTTTCACCCACGGTGCAAGACCGTTTATGAATGAAGTGGGCTGACCCACTGAACCGTGCTGTGGTGAGCAGGAATAAAATGTGACTCACACTTGAACATATGTTTAGATATTTTTTATTTATTAAGATTTAATTTTTGGGGAAAACCGGAGACCAAGATAATGATATCCTGCACAAGCAATCTGCAACAGTCGGACTCGAAGGCTTGCTACACTTCACTTTAAAAGTTACTACAGGGACTTTGGTCTCATAATGGCCACATCTACTTTGGCAGCTCTAAAAGGGCAGTGCGGCTAAAGCACTCCTCAACAGAGATTCTAAGGGGCAGCTGCTCTGCCGTTCTCCTGCATTCCCAATAGCTGCGGCCATGTTGCGCTCTGAAGTAACTGAAAAGTTACAGGCAGACCAGTTTAAAATTCCAAATACACCCCCCCCCCCCCAAATCATGTGAAAGAAAGAAAATAAGTCCAAATCACCAGTTTTCATATAGAGGAAACAAACAGTGCAACATTGCGATAACTACCGGAAATAAGCGTGGGCGGAAGAAACGAGTCTCTGACAGTGAACGCCAGGAATGCCGATTCAGGGTGTTTTGTTTACAACAGAAGGGGACATTTTAAATTCTAAACTACGGAATTAGCTGCTGCGGGGAAAGTGTTGGAAAAACAGGATGTGAATATTGCTGGCAGGAATCGCGCCAGGGCAGACAGTTTTATTCTTCCTAATCCAACGTCATCCACACTACATTTACTCACTAGTGAACTGTACTAAGACCCTTTCAGATACACGACTGCAAAAGCATTCTTTTAATCTCTTTAGCTGAAATCCTATTTTGAAGGTCACCAGAGAAAAATATGTAAGAAACTGGTACCTTGGTTTAACTGTTTATATTCTTAGTTGTAACCACAGGAAATAAAGACAAATTATCCCCTATTTAGTATTCATATTACTATGACCACACTTTATGTATTTTTTTCTTTTACAATCTCATGTCTCGTCATGAACCGCACCACGCCTTAGAGTTTCACTAAATGATTTTTATTTTATCAAATGAAGAGATTTTTTTACTTTATATATTTCATTTTCAATTTCAAACACATTTGTATATACATGTATTCTTTATATATACACACAAGTAAAAGCCCTTCGTTTCAAAACTAGGATGTCTCACTGAAAAAATAAACAAGACATTCCTATAGAGATCTAACAGACTTATGTGGGGAACAACAGGTATATATTATTCAAACCCAGTATCTTTTGAATCCCCCAACAAATTATTTAAATTAATCAAGTTTTTTTAAATCTGGTGTCTCTTTAAAGCATGACGAGACATGAGATTGTAAAAGAAAAAAATACATAAAGTGTGGTCATAGTAATATGAATACTAAATAGGGGATAATTTGTCTTTATTTCCTATGGTTACAACTAAGAATATAAACAGTTAAACCAAGGTACCAGTTTCTTACAAATTGAGGCTTCTTTACCCAGGTACCGTTTGGTTTAATGGGTTCCCCCTGTCATTCATAAAACCAGAGAAAAATAGGCACATTCACACACTGAACAAGCAACACCAGGCACTCGCGACTCGCCCGCCCCAGCTCCCTGAAAAAATGGCGGCCAAAAACATCACGAACGAAGCCACGGACAACAATACACAGAGACGAGACAGCAGCCACGCACAACGGTAAAGGACACAAAGACAACAGCCACGCACGACGGTACAAGACAAAAGACAACAGACAAGCAGTACGGTACACGGAAACGACAAGACGGAAAGAAGCCACGGACAACAATACACAGAGACAACAAAAACAGAAAGACGTACAAAGTTAAAATAAAATTAGATGAAAATGCTGCTTACCTGCTCGCAAACATCCCGGCAACCTAAATCGCGCAGCCCACTCCTGCAAAAGCCACGATGAACTGAACACAACATGCCGTCCCCCCCCCCACCAAAAAAAAAACATCCGCCCACCACCGCAATGACGTTGTTAAAGGGGCGGAGAGCGAAATAAATCGCCGGAACGCCCACGAATCTGCTCGGACAATGACTGACGCATCTCTGTTCCAATGGCTAGCCTCCATTTATGGAGCTAGCCAGTGGAACAGAGAGGCCGGTTAAAGCCCCATACTGAAACTCAAAAGATTTCGCCTGCGCGAACACTGCTGCGCAGTGGACGTCAGGCGAAACCTAAAAAAGGGTAAATGCCAGATTGCAGAACAAAGGGACATTACTGGTGAAATCTATCTTACCAATAGTACAGTCTTGTGACTCTACTGAGATTGGCAAGAAGAGAGCCCTGTGGGGTGTCTGCATGGCCTCCTCTGGAGGGTATACCTTTCCATCTCGAATATACTATTTATTTATTTATGCAATTTTTAAAGCGCTGCAATTACCCTTAGGTGTCTCGGCGCTGAGGGCTAAGAACTGATACCAACAGAATAGATCTCTAAGACAAGGTTAGAATGATTTATGGTTAGTCATATCGTTGGGAGAACAGCCATGTCTTTAGCTGCTTTCTGAAGATGATCAGGGATGGACTGGATTTTATATTAAAAGGAAGGGAGTTCCATAGTTTTGCAGCTGCAATGGTGAAACATCTGTCTCCCCAGTTGACTCTCCTTGTTCTGGGTATATGAAGCAGATGAGCAGTGTTGGAACGAAGCGTTCTGGAGGTTGCCAAAGGCTTAAGGGAACTTCTAAGGAATTTAGGTCCCATGTTGTTTATTGCCTTGTAGGCAATACAAAGGGCCTTGAATTACGTGCGACTTCTGACTGGAAGCCAGTGCAGTTGGTCCAAATGTCCAGAGACAGAGCTAAATTTTGGAATGCCCAATAAGACTCTGGCAGAGGCATTTTGTATCATTTGTAATTTGGAGATGACCTTTTTTTGTGCGTTGAGGAAAAGGGCATTGCAGTAGTCAGTGCGTGAAAACACCAGTGTAGATATAAGTGTTTTTCCTGTAGTTGTAGGAAGGTATGGGAGAAGTTTCTTTATTTTCCTTAAGATGTTGAATGATGATGATACTACAGCGTTCACATGATGATGATGGAAAAGGAGTTTATCATCAAATATTACTCCCAGGTTTCTGACTTTACTGACTGGTTGAGGTGGGGTTCCCATTTCCTCCGGCCACCATAATGGGGACCACAGAGGCTGAATACTTCCGAAGAGCATGACCTCCGTTTTAGATGAATTAAGTTTTAAACAGTTGGAAGCCATCCAACTGCTAATGGCCCTCATGCCATCCTTGAAGTTTGCTGCTATCTTGGGTCCATTTTTATGTATGGATAATACCAACTGGGTATCGTCGGCGTATGTTGTTAGGTTGATGTTATAAGCTTTTATTACCCTCGCTAAGTCCGAAACATAGATATTAAAAAGGGTCGGACTTAGCGAGGAACCCTGAGGGACTCCACAAGGAAGGCTGAAAGTGGGAGAAGTGAATGTGCCTAACTTAACTGCCTGTTTGCGGTCAGCCAAGAAGGATGTAATGAGATCTCTGGCTTTGTGTTTAATACCGATGGCCTCGACACGGCCGATCAAAGTAGAATGATCGACCGTGTCGAAGGCCGCCGACAAGTCCAACAAAATCAAGATCGCCTGTCCACCATTGTCCATCGTGTTCCTTATTTCAGGCAGTTTCCGTTCCGTGACCTTGTCGGAAACTGAACTGAGTGTCATCTAAAAGGTCGTTAATTTGAATGTAGTCAGACAGTTGTTTGTTCATGACAGATTCAAAGATCTTAGCTGGGAACGGCAGAGATGCAATAGGACGGTAGCTGGAAGGTAGTGAGGGATCAAGGGATGGTTTTTTAAGAAGTGGCCTGATTACAGTATTTTTCCAGATAGTGGGATATGAACCTGTTGAAAACATAGTGTTACAGATGTGTGTCAGTGGTAGAGTAATGATGTCTGGAATAGTGTTGAGTATAGAAGGGTGACAAGGGTCCAATGGGGAACCAGATTTGATTGACAGAATTAATTTATGAATGTATTGTGGATGTATCCTAGTGAATTCCGTTAAAGCTGTAGAGTTCAAGTTTGTCTGAGTGTTAGATGGATCAATAATGTTAGAGTTTGGGGTGAAATCCTTAAATATAGATGTGACCTTTTCAGAGAAGAAGTCAGCCAATGTGTTACAAAGGGTTTGAGATGTTTCGGTGGGTGGATTGGGTGGTTCGGCAAGATGGTTTACAACTTCGAACAATTTCTTCATGCTGCATCTTGCTTGGTCTATTTGGGTGGTGTAATAGATGTTTTTTTCTGTAGCTATTCTCTGCTTATAATTATGAAGTGCAGCTTTGTATGTTGTTTTGTCTGATGAATTGTAATATTTGCGCCAATGGCGCTCAGGTTACGACAGTGTTGTCGATGAAGTCTAAGATTTTCAGTAAACTAAGGGGCCGAGGGGGTCTTCCTGTTATGTTTGGATGTTCTGGATGGAGCTAATGTGGAAAATGCCCCTTCCAGAATGGAGGTGTATCTGGTGGCTGCAATATTAGGGTCGGTTTCATTGTCTATACCCATGAAAGCATCAGTAAGAGTCTATGTGAGCTGATTGTAATCTAAATTTTTCCAGTCTCTAGTGGTTTGATAGGAGTTCTGAGATGTACTTTTAAGAGCTATAGTTTGAATCTTAATATCAAATAGAATGGCAAAGTGATCAGACCATGTTAGGGGTAGTATTTTGTTCTTGATGATGTGAGGATTATTAGTAAAAATGCCATCAAGCGTATGTCCTGCCTTATGTGTTGGAACTGTTATCAGTTGTTCCAGTTCTACAGAGAGAAGATCGTTAATAAGCTGGTCAGTGTCTTTATCTATGTCTTTTACTATGAACCCACTCCACTAATAACTTGAAACCACGGTTGATCATTGGAGTGTGTTGCAGACACGTTCCATTTCAGATACTATATGGCTGTCTTCGGTACTCTCAAGGGTTAGCCTCCAACTGTTCAAAGGCTTTGGGAGTCCCTAGACTTTCAGGTCCTGCTAACTTTGGGTCCCTTCTGACTCTGGGCTCTTTGCACATCGGCGATTTTGATGTTCATTCAAGGTTTGAGTCTTCTGGTTGCCAAGATTTTTTTTTCCGTGTTTTTATGTAAAAGCCAGAGTGGTTCATGTTTTCGGCTGAGGCTGCTTAAAATGGGCTGAAGTTGGACTGAACCATGGGGTATCAAGCGTTGGGGAGGAAACAAGGTTTGAAACAGAAGCAGATGTCCTCTGGTCCCTTTGTTGTACTATGTTCCCGTCTGAGGTAGGAACCCAAAGGATCGCCCTGCTTGCAAGACTCTAAATGTGCCTCTTTGTGTACAAAAAGAAACCTCAAGGAGAGTTATACCGGGACACCCCTGATATTCACTTACCGACTTCAGCCAAATGTCAGGAAAGGTAACTGACGTCTGCTTGGACAAATGACAAAAAGAAAATTTTATGGAAGAAATATCACAAAAATAAATCTTACAACGAGAAAAAAAAGTATTTACCATAAGAACGACAACAAAAAACAAGAGAAACAAAGCAAATGCTTCGCAAAGCATATTTCCATTTAAAAATTAGGTGCATTTCTGGAGAGATCCGTGCACAGGTTAAAATTTAACGTAGGCTCAGAGATATTTTACACTACAGCAAGGGCAAAGTTGCCAACTGCCAAGGCCCCCGCCCCCCATCTTCCAAGGGTACCAATGGGAAAGTGATCTTTCTCTCGGTCTCATATCTATTTGTATATCTTAGATTCTCTTCTTCGCTATACCTACCGGTACCTCTGACTTTGCCTCTCTTTCTCCAGTGTCACCTTAAGGTTTTTTGGGACCCGTGGAAAAACATATTTAAACTATTTTTGCATGATCCAGTTCCTAAGCTTGTTTTGGCATCATGCAGGCTTGAACTGGCAGAAAATGGCCAATAAAAGTCCAAGTTCTCGTGAACAGGGGCCACCAAAACATGTCTTGCCCAGGGCCCTAAAAGTCCTTAAGATGACAATGCATGGGCTAACGCAGTGCTGCATGCGGTCACTTTAGGACAGCAAGCTGCTCCTGAATCTCAGTGACACACTTCTCTCTTAAGGAGACCATAGCCTCATTCACCATATTTATTTTCAAATTTTAGAAAAACATTATTTAAAAGGGGCTTTTGAAAATGGGCTTTAAGGCCAGTTATCTAATACACCTTTTTTGCAATTATATATGCTGCTTAAAAAAAGAAGATATATATATCGCTCCGATTCCTCTTTGCTTCAAAAGAAGACAACAGCACTCGAGAGGTACTTTTCAAACGTGCAGGTTTATTTCAAGCAGGCACTCTCCACAGACGCGTTTCGGCGTGTTGCCTTCGTCAGTGTGGTAACAGTGATTTTTACTTTTGGATGGATTAAATACACCATTTTCACTTTCTTACTCTGTACATAGAGATAGATAGAGGACAACCCCACTATGGACGCTATGGGCGCCATCTTAGAGTGTAAAATGTGCAACCTAAAAATTATCACAGATTGTACAATAAAGCCCATTGATGGGCAAATCCATACAGGTAGTGGGTATAAACAATAGATTATAAGTTTCTGATGTAAACAACGAAAATAGAGCCGTGGATCGGCTAGGGTCCTCTATCTAATACACAATGGTCCACCAATGTCTGCAGACAATCACCGTATGTTCTTGCCATATAAGTCACAAAGCAGTACAACTCACAATGTTTGAATCTCAGTTCATCATCATAATTATATAGGTGATAGAAAATTCCAGAATCCTCAGAACCCAGCATTGTTAGGTGCTAAGACATGTAAAGGTTCTAGGTAAGGGGAAAACCCTGGAAGAATGATCAAGGTCCATTCAACAATAATTCATGATTCAATCTAGTGAGTGTTCTGCCAATTAAACGACAATAATACACAGAAGGTATATGCTGAATAAACAAATGTGAATACCTTCACAAAACAAAACAAACAAACAGCAATCCACTCCAGTGATCATCGGATTCTACATCACATTACAGTTGTGTTTAGAGATCAATTGTAGGCCATCAAGTTATCCAAAGTTCTTACTGCTGTACTCCCCTGATAATTCTTGCAGATGGGGAAGTGATATGGACACTGCATGGCCAATAACGGTACACTGTATTCCTATTTTATTTACCCAGATGAAAAGCCATCTCCTCCCCTGCGTTTAATCCCCTGGGGTACTTCGTAGAGAGGTCTATTATAAACCTTGATTCAAGTCTACGGAGTCGTCTAAGGCGATCTCCGCCCCTCACATTAGGTGGTATGGTATCAAGACCGAAGTATTGTAATAGTTTTCGGTCTCGTCCATGGACCTCCGCAAAGTGGCGGGCCACTGGGTAACTGGGGTCTGCCTTGTCGATGGCTCTCAAGTGCTCCATAACCCTTAGCTTCAGTTCTTTAATGGTGCTGCCTATGTAGCGGAGGCCACACGGGCAGAGCAAACAGTAAACAGCATATTGTGTGCTGCAGGTGATGAATTTTCTAATGGGTATACTCCTTCCTGTGTCTGGTATAGTGTACGAGAGAACTCTCTTGCTACTCGCACAAGCCTTGCATCTCCCACAGGGAAAAAACCCTTTCTGATCTTTTAAGGTGTTTACCCTAGGGGGAGGTTTTTCCAGATGGCTCCTGACGAGTATATCACCCACAGACCTGGCTTTACTGAATGTCACTAATGGGTTAGGTGGGAGATCATCCTTTAGTACAGTGTCCGTTTGCAGAATATGCCAGTTCTTTTTAAGCATTCTTTTCAGGTCATTTGCTCCTGTGGAATAGGGAGTGATCAACCTAAATTTATTGATGGTGGTGGTTCTGTTTCTTTCACGGCCAGATCCATCTGGTACCTCTGACTTTGCCTCTCTTTCTCCAGTGTCACCTTAAGGTTTTTTGGGACCCGTGGAAAAACATATTTAAACTATTTTTGCATGATCCAGTTCCTAAGCTTGTTTTGGCATCATGCAGGCTTGAACTGGCAGAAAATGGCCAATAAAAGTCCAAGTTCTCGTGAACAGGGGCCACCAAAACATGTCTTGCCCAGGGCCCTAAAAGTCCTTAAGATGACAATGCATAGGCTAACGCAGTGCTGCATGCGGTCACTTTAGGACAGCAAGCTGCTCCTGAATCTCAGTGACACACTTCTCTTAAGGAGACCATAGCCTCATTCACCATATTTATTTTCAAATTTTAGAAAAACATTATTTAAAAGGGGCTTTTGAAAATGGGCTTTAAGGCCAGTTATCTAATACACCTTTTTTGCAATTATATATGCTGCTTAAAAAAAAGAAGATATATATATATATATATATATATATATATATATAATGTACTGACAAATAAACACAGTAAAACATTGTCTATAGATAGGGATGTTAAACACGTTTAAGAATAACGACATTTCTATTTGAAATAAGTGTTTCTGAGAGCTCTCAGATATCTCATGGTGGTGAACGGAATAAACACATTTGCTAAATCAACAACCCGCAGCGTGAGAAATGTCCAATGTAATGACACAGTTATGTCAGAGTATTACACTCTTAAATGCTTGATTTCCTTTAGAAGACGCCCAACACTGCATATCTGCTTGCCAGTGTCCTGTTGATCAACGCCTGTCAGTGGATGAAACTAGGCCACTCATGTATTAAACATTACGGCGTAATGTACAAGATAACATCAATTTATTTGCCATTTTAAAGACATGTGAAACACTACGCTGCCTGCGCAAACTTTAGTAAGAGAGCGCTCTGGCGCCTTGATAACCCCGGTCATTTTAGATGACAAATTCCCTAATTCTCTTAAAAAAAATCTTAAAACTGAATTTAAAGAGCGGGAAGAGAGTATTGCATTTTGCCCGTTTTTTCTATTGTCCTACAAGAGATGTTTTTGTTCTGCTAGACACAAAAGGCTTTATACATCGAACACATGCTCCCACACATTGTACAGGCCATCTGTTCGACTACCCACGTGATTTTAATCTTCTTACAGTAAGTCAATTACCCGAACGTCTTGGACAGATCATTCCTCGATTAGTTTCTCTGGGGCATATTTATGAGGGCTTAGAGTCATGCCTGCAACGTGGTAAAATCACTGCGTAAACCGCTCAGTCATTTATGAAGCCGCGCAAAGCAACTTTGTGTGGCTTTGACTGGCTTCACAAATATGGAGTAATGCAACGCAGTACACATTGTTGCGTTGCCTTACTCAGCGAATTCCATGGGTATTGCAATGGATGTTCTCATGCTACTTCCATGAATTTTGATGCATTCTCAGATTTAGAGGGACTTGTAAACCTAGTAGTGCATCAAATTTGACGCCTCCCCAGGTCAGGCGCAACAAAGAGAAATATCTTTATTTCTCCTAGTTTTTTTCTCTTTCTAAGTGTGCTGCATTCACATAGAAAGAGGAAAACTCCTTTATGGATTGTTTTTGTGCAGGAAGCTACCCCTTCATGCACAAAAACAATCCAGCAAGGGTACCTGCGTTGGCACTAGGCTGCCGAAACAGCACCAGTGCAGGGGGAAAGGACATGAATGAACCTTATTGGCCTGCACCACAATTCCAGTAAATATTCCCCTAAGTTTTAAATCCTGAAGTCAACATGGTGAAACTATAGTAAAATCAGAAGGAATATGCAGTTATAGGAAATGTGAGATCGATGAATAGTGAATATATTTAAAAGACCTAATTATTCGCTGTAACTCAGGTAGGCCTCAATAATTGCCCAAATCATATTTTCAATCAATTTAAATTAGAATGTAAGTTGAGCTGGCATACTTTGCCTCCATTCAAAATGAAGAAAGTCATCTATTAGGTAAATGTTTCTACAAATGGCTTTATGTAGTTGGGCCGTAAGTCAGATAGGAAGTCAAGGAAATCAAAACGTAAAAAAGCTATTCTGATCACTAAACAAAACCAATATTAAAGTAGAATTTCCACTCACGAACAGTTAAAGATATTTCAAGAGCTGATCAATCCTGCCATGAATAATGTACTTACTGAATCGTCATGCCAGAGCAACCCACCATTCCTGGTAACTCTTCAATTGTACCAACAGTATGATAATTCTAAGAGTGTGATAGATCATTGTAGCAACATAACTAGAAAGAAGTGAAACATGAATCATTAGAGGAGGAAAGGGAAGAAAAACGCAAGTTACTTTCCTTCAGTAACACTCTTTCTGGTGGATACTCTATCTAACCATACATTTTTCACCTTTAAAACACTCCCAGGTGCCAGATTGCATATGGTGAATTCTTCAGAAATGCTCCTGCATGTCGGTAGATGGAACCAAGTGATTCTGCAAAAAGTCTATATCGCCCCAGAAGTGACTGGGCTGAGCCTCACATAACTGCCACCCCCGCATGCCAACATCATTTTTATGTATCTTCTCCTACTGCACCCTCATATGCAGAACATAAAACAAATGATCTGAGACTGTGTGATGATTTAACTTGGGATCTTTTTAGATAAGAGGCCACACCATGATTGGGAAGTATCTGCAGTTAAGGTGTCCATCAGAAAAAATGTTGATGATTGTAAGTAATGCATACTCCTAGCTTTTACAATAGTTACCATGGCAGTACATGCCAAAGGTTTAGGGTCTGAGTATTAGATTCACACCAGAAAAGTCCTGTAGAACTGAGTGGTTGAGGTAACCTTCCCACCCAACCGGACTGTCTAGGCAGTAATATTTTGTGAACGTATGCACCGACACCCATGTCACAGCCTGGCATATGACTAGTACTAGAAAACTTTTGCCAAACCATTGTAGCAGCCATAGCCCTAGTGGAATGAACCCACCAGCCATCACAGGGCTGCTTCTTGGCTAGTAAAGCAGATTTTAATGCAGAGGAGTATCTACATTGACAGGGCCCTCTATTGCACCACCTTGCTTTTCTTTGCACCAGAAAACTCCACAAAGAGCTGATCATCCACACAATGATTCTTTATGTGGTGGATTCAAAAGCTTAGTGCCCTCTTAGGGTTGAGGTAATTGAATATCTTACTCCATCAAGGGGTGATGTGGATCAATAAACACTTACAGAGTGATTGATTGGCCAAAGTGGAAGGGAGCCATGACCTTTGGTAGTAATGCCACCTGGGTACTCTGTAATTCGTCTGGAAAGAGCGGTATAGGGCAGCTGCACCGAAAGCGCCTGTGGGTCACTCAAGCAGCTTGCTGACATGATCGCAATGAGGAACAGGGTTTTAAAAGTCTCAAGGGACTGCTGTGCGTAGGCTCAAAGAGCATGCATACGATAAATGTCAAGACCAAATTCAGATTCCATTTGAATATAACAAATGGTTTAGAGAGGAAACCTGCTCACCAAACTGTGATAACCAGTTCTTTGGGGCGCCTGGGCTGTTTGACGTTACTGGGCTCCACCTGCATCAATTGGAGTTGTTCATCAGTGGTGCCCAGGGACGACAGTATTATTGGGACCCAAACTAGATAACCAAGTACTCCTCTCCAGTACTTGACTCTTAGGGTATTGAGATAAAGCAGACCAAGGCTTACCCAGGAGGGTAGGTGGGTTAGACATTTAGAATACAGTTCAAACTGTAATACCAACTCAAAAGATTAATGTCCAATCAGCGATTTACTTTATAAAAGAAAAGTACTTTAATACATGCAATAAAAATATAATCCACATTAAACTAAGATACACAGTGAAAATCAGAAGTCTCTACAACCTGCTGGGCCAGAGGTCTGACCTCAAACAGTATTGGATCGCTTAGCTGCTAAGCACTATAAAACAGTTAACATTGGAATATAGAGACCATGTTGCACAGGCTTATTCTTGAGAGCTAGAGTAATTATACAAATACTTGCATTGCAGTGATTTGATATGAAGTTAAATATCCCTGGTCTGCCCACTGTCCCCCCACACAAAGAAAGAAAATAAGTTACTTACCTGTAACTGTGGTTATCCAGTATTGGTACCATTCATAGATTCACATGCCTGAATCATTACCCGTTGTTGAGATGGGAGTCCCATGGTAAAATTTTCAAGCAGTGCTTTAAAACATTAATAGGCTATAATGGCCTTAAGCCAGGTAAATAGTAGACTATCTGTGTCCTTTTTTAAAAAGGACCAAATGTTGGATCCTGGCCAATAAGCTGCCATCACCCTCTAGAACACTCTAAGCTGAGACAAGTTCTCTCAGATGTTCTAAGTACAAGTGGGAAGTAAGAATCCCAAAAATGAAAGAAATGCCTCTACAGGTTTTGCATGTAATTCTATGAAGGATACCAATACTGGCTAATCGCAGTTACAGGTCAGTAACTTATTTTCTTATCCAGTATTGGGATGTCTTTCAGATTCACATGCTTGAATCAGAATAGCAAGCAGTACCTTAAATTGTACGGTCATTAAAGGAAGGAAGGGGACATGTAAAACATAACCCCCCAAGTTACTGAAATATAACAGTAACATTTGTAATCGTGAATATACCCTTCAAATTATGGACAGCTGTCAGAAAGATGCTTAGAACAAAACAAGCAGCCTTCACATAATCCTCAAGATGTATGCAATTAAGTGTTTTAGTAGAATAAAATACTTGGACCATTAAGACACTGTTTGCCTTCCAGAGTTATACGAAACATCTACATTGACAACAGAAAGAAAGTAAAGTTATGCATTTTAAGTAAAATATAGATTTCCTCTTTTATCAGACAAAGAGCCTGACCTTAATTGAAGAGATGATGCAGTACCGCTTGGCCCACAGCTGCATCCTCACATTTTGTAGATTGGAGACTATAATGCTGGGTAAAAGTATGGGCACTTTTCCAAGTTACAGCATGGCAAATCTTCTCCAATGTTACTCCAGCAAAAACTGCCCTGGTGGAGTGTGTTTTAGTTATTGTTGCTAAAGGCTTGTTAGCCTTGTCATGGCAGATTTGGATTGCAGAAGAGACCCACCTGGCAACCGTGGCCTTAGTTACTGCTGTTCCCTCTCTGCCTTGTCCGTAGGCTACCAGGAGCTGATCTATCTTTCTTATGCCCTTTTTTTAATGCAGTTAGAATTTTAAACACCTCTTAACATTCAAAGTGTGCAAAGCCCGTTCTGCAGGAGTAGATGGGTTTCGAAAGAAAGATTGAAGTATCAATGATTCATTGAGGTGAAACTGTGTCGGGACTTTAGGGATAAAAGTCGGGTTCGTCCACAGAGCCACATAGTTATCAATTAAATGTAGAAACGTTTCCTTGGTTGTAAAAACTTGTATATCTTCCAGGTGAGAAACTTGAGCTCTGCTTTGTGAATTGGTTCAAACGGCTGCCTCATTAACTGTGCAAGGACCAAGTTAAGTTTCCATTCCAGGGGAGGCGTATGCACTGGGTGAAATGCACGTAAAAGGCTCCTCATTAATTGTTTATAAGACTAGAGGCACAAAGAGAAGGAACTTGAGGAGACTTCCTATAATGGGAAACCACAGCCAGGTGAACCTTTACTGAAGAGAAAGTGAGACCTGCCTTGGCCAAACACAGGAGATATGGTAAAATATTCTCAGGAGGCGCCTGAAGCGGATGAAGGTTGTTTTGATGGAACCAGGAATAGAATTGCTTCCATTTTAAGCAGTATGTCTTCTTAGTGCTATCCGCTCGAGATTTGGCAATAACTTCCCTGCACTCCTGCGAAATATCCAAGTCCCTGAATTCTAGGAACTCAGGAGCCATGCGTGCAAACAAAGAGTATGTGGTCTGGATGATTTGCTTGGTCATTTTCTCTCGTCAGCAGAGATGGGATGGCTGCTGGCGTATGGGCCTCGACTCTGACAGAAAGAGTAGCTCTGGGAGCCAGCACTGCCTGGGCCACCGTGGCGCTATCAGAATCAGACAGCCTTCTGTCTTAATCTTGGTTAATACCCTGGGAATTAATGGGATGGGGAAAAAGTGTAAGCAGATATCCCGGACCATCGTATTAAAAAGGAATTCCCTCTCAACCCTGGTAGAGGGAATCTTCTGGCATAATACTGGCATTTGGCATTCTCTATTGTTGAGAAGAGGTCTAACACTGGTTTTCCCCATCATTGAAACACCTTGTCGAGTTGGGACTGCTCCAACACCCACTCATGACAAGTGGCCTGCGTTCTGCTTAACGTGCCTGCCAAAGTATTATGCCGATCTGACATGCTCGGCCCTTAATGAGATTTCATGTTGCGTCGTCTAATCCCATACCTTTGTGCTTCCTGAGACAGCATAATGGATTTGGTTCCCCCTTGTTTGTTGACATAATACGTGTTGGTCATGTTGTCTGTACAAACCAGCATGGATCAGCCTGCTATCCTCGGCAAGAACGCCTGAAGACATAGGAAGATGGCTTTGAGTACCAGACTGTTGATGTGCTGATGTTTCTGCGTAGAGGACCATTTGCACTGAATTTGTAGCTCTTGCATGTTACCTCCCTATCCCTCTATGGGGGCGTCCATTGTCATTATGAAGTCTGGGATAGTTTGGAGAAAAGTAAGGCCTTTTACCAGATTTGGAGCATGAAACAACCATTGCTGGGCCTCTATTATTTGTGTTGTGATCTGAATTACATCCTCGAAGGATCCTCGAAGGATCCCGCAGCCTGCTGCTATTGCTCTTGAAGAGGCCTCATTCTCAGTCTGGTTAGTGGCACCAGATCTATTGCTGAAGAACACATCCCCAGGAGCGACTTGTCTATCTGCACAGAAACTGACCTTTTCTTGATATGCTCTTCGCAAGTGTTTGCAAACGAATCTGTCTTTCGCAAGATAGGAAAGCTTTGCATTGGATGGTATCTATGGACACTCCAAGGAAGAATATGACTTATTTCATTTTGAGGGTTTTATATAGCACAAATAAGACCCTTGCGGGTATCAGAGCACTTTACAAGGAAAATATCGAGGACACATAGGCACATAGTAAAAAACAAAAAGTTCCATACAAATCAAAAATCACGTAATCTCAACAATCCTAGCAAGTATCGAGGATACATAGTCCTCAAGTAAAAACCATAACGTTCCATACAAATCAAGAGTCACGTAACTGTAATCACCCTAGCTCAGGTGAACTTAGCCATGAGAAGAGCTTTCACTTCTTTTTTGAAAGATGCAGAAGAGAGATTCAGTCTAGTTTAAGGGGGCAGAGCGTTCCAGATCCTAGGAGCCATCCCCAAGAAGGTTCGGCTGTATGTTTTCTTTTTGATGAATCTTGCTCTGTTACCACAAGACCACACCAATTTCTGTGCCAGATAGCCGAGAGTGTTATGATGAATGGCTTTATGGGTCATGCATGCGATTTTTAGTTGAATTCTGGCTTCGAAAGGTAGCCAATTAAGGGATCTTAGGTCTGGGGATATGTGAGAGTTTCTTTTAGAGCCAGTAATAAGTCTAGCTGCTGCATTGATGGTAGCTCTTCGAGGGGGCCGTTGAGGATCTGGGAAGGCCGCAGAGCAAGAATCTCCCATATTCCACTCTTGGGACGACTAGAGCCTGTGCTGCCAATTTAAAGTCCTTTTCAGGCAAGAAAGACGTTAGTTTTCTCAATGTGTTCATCTGAAAGTTTGCTCCTTTTGTTGCGGTGCTGATGTGTTTCTCCATATTTAGGTTTCTATCCAGAGTCACTCCAAATGATTTCACTGAATCGACAATAAGAGGTTGGCAGTTGAGTGCTGTTAGGTGTTTGATTTAATCTTGCATTATGCTCACTTGGGAAGGAGAAGCGATTAGGAGGAATTCTGTTTTGAGGGTATTCAGTTTTAGATGGTTTTCGGCAAGCCAGGTTTGAGTTTTTTCTAGAGTTGTGTGGAGAGATTTGATGTCTTCCAGAGAATAGATCTTTAGGTATAGTTGTGTATCGTCTGCATACATATGATACTGTACGTTAGAGGAGTTGAGAATTTCGGTGAGTAGTTCCATGAATACATTGAAAAGTGGCAGAGAGGGATGATCCTTGTGGGACACCTAAGGTGACTGGGACGGGTTTGGACAGGGCCTGATTGACCTTGAATCATTGCGATCTGTTTTGGAGAAACGAGGTGAACCAATTTAGAACGGAACCGGACAATCCCAGTGTTTCAGAAGGTGAAGTAGGTTGTCGTGTTTGATGGTGTTGAAGGCCGAAGAGAGGTCGAGCAAGATCAGTAGGCAGGCTTCATTTTGGTTTAGGATCTGTAGAGTATTGTCAATTATGTGGGCCATGGCTGATTCGGTACTGTGTCCTACACTGAAGCTGGATTGGATTTGGTTGAGCAGATTGAAGTGGTCAATATTTTTTCCAAGCTGGAGGTGTACAGATTTTTCTAGGAGTTTGGCCAGAATGGGGATGTTGGGTATTGGGCGGTAATTATTTAAGTCTGCAGGGTCATTCGTTGGTTTCTTTAGGATGGGGGATACCTGACCGGATTTGAGGATTTTCGGGATGGATCCTTGAATGAGAGAAGTATTTATAATCTTAGTCCAAAGAGGCATTAGAAATGTGATGAAGTATTTTAAGCAGTTAGTGGGAAGAGGGTCAGTGAAGTGATTGGCGGGATTCAGGCCATGAGCAATTTGAGAATATCTTCATCACTGTAAGTGTTGAAGGAGGACCAAGATGCATTATTTTTAAGG
The DNA here is from genome assembly GCF_964263255.1 of Lissotriton vulgaris. Taxonomy (NCBI): domain Eukaryota; kingdom Metazoa; phylum Chordata; class Amphibia; order Caudata; family Salamandridae; genus Lissotriton; species Lissotriton vulgaris. The sequence goes on from NC_141697.1 coordinate 592,573,718, forward strand.
TCGAATTTTGGTGAGCTCTGGTGTGGGACTCCTGGAAGGGATGATGAAGAGTCTGTATGTGTGATTAAATCGTTAAGTAGTTCCTTCTTTATATTTTCAGTCTTTAGAGTGAAGAAGGAGGCGAACGCTTCGCAGTTAGGTATTGAGTCTATGTCGGTTTGGGAGGGATGAGGTGCATCCATAGATTGTGATTGGATTAGCTCGAAAAGTTTTTTGGGGCGATTCTTGGCCTGGTCTGGTTGATGACTGAAGAAGTCTGCTTTAGATTGTCTGATCTTTCTATAGTAAGTGTTTCTCTTCATTCTTAGTAGCTTGAGGTGGTTGGCAGATGGTGCAAATCTCCATCTTCGCTCCATTAGTCTTAAGGATCATCCGTCCTCATTAAGTCTTCCGTCATACCAGGGTTTTGAGTCTTTTATGGAGACTCTCTTTAGTTGTAGGGGGCAACCTCGTCTAATACCATGTTCATGGAATTGAAGTAGTGGTTGGTGAGATCTTGAACCTCATATAGACTTTAAGGGGGAAGAAGGATGTTGGGGTTGGAGGTTGTGGTGAGGCCCGCATTGATGTTTTTCAGACCCCCTCTTCCATATTTTCGTTCTTGTAGGTTGAACAGACTTCAGTTTCACTGTTTTGTTGATGAAGAAAGTAATGATGTGATGGTCGGACCAGTCACATGGGTGGATCGTATCAAGCTTAATGACATCCGCCTCGTAGATGACTAAGTCAAGGATTGACCCTTTCTCATGTGTGGGGCTGGTACAGATTTGGGTGAGGTCAAAGTCCGAGAGGAAGGGTTTGAAACTATTGACCGCTAAATGATTAGGGTCATTCCAGTGGAGACTGAAGTCTACGAGAAATATGTGGGTGCATTAGTAGAAACAATGTCTATGAGATGTTCGATGAAGGTGAGGATATCACCTGGTGGATGATAGAGTGTGTGCAGAGAGCAGACTGGTTTGTTATTGCTAATGATGTCTAAGCATAGGTATTCGCAGGAGGGGAATACTGGAGACTGGGATCGGCTCACTGAGAGATCATGTTTGCGCTATAGAAAACTTTATAAATAAATGTTCCGTTGTATACCTGCAAAATACCCCCCTCCCACACCCCCGTCTTATCAATTCTGTCTAGTCTGATGGTACCGTAGTTCGGGGGTACCAGGATGTCGAGGATGAGCATTGAAGATTCCTTTAACCATGTTTTTGTCAGGATTAGTAGATCCGGTTCTTTCGTATTTTTATTTATAAAGTTTTCTATAGTGCGAACATGATCCCGAAGGATATCAGAGCGCTTTACAAAGAATGGAAGGAAGGGCATAGGTCCAATATCGACATAAAGTAAGAATACACAATACAAATAATCACATAGTCCCCAGACAATCGACTCAGAAGAGTCATACAATAAACAAAAATAGCGGGCTAGGAGGGGGGACACACACAATGCTGTAAAGAAGAGCGATTTACAAAAAGGGGGTGGTGATGAACAGAGTGTCTGAGTTAAACAGACCACTCCTACCCAGTCCAAAGATCAGGGCTTGATCCATCACCGTTATTTATCTCACTGCCCCATCCCAGCTCAGAACCTGGCTATATGCAAATCAGTCTGTCCCTGGCCCAGTGCATCATGGGAACAGGGCAGACTAAACTACCAAGCCAATTCTTCACCAGAAAGGAGACAAGCTACCGGGGACCGGTTTCTGGCATTTCAGCCTTCTTCGGCCCGGCTTGCTTGAATCCTGATGGAGCAGTGAGAAAGGGACTCATGTCTGAGTATACCCTGCCACACCTATAGTGGCCAAAAACGATTTACAAAAAGGGGGTGGTGATGAACAGAGTGTCTGAGTTAAACAGACCACTCCTACCCAGTCCAAAGATCAGGGCTTGATCCATCACCGTTATTTATCTCACTGCCCCATCCCAGCTCAGAACCTGGCTATATGCAAATCAGTCTGTCCCTGGCCCAGTGCATCATGGGAACAGGGCAGACTAAACTACCAAGCCAATTCTTCACCAGAAAGGAGACAAGCTACCGGGGACCGGTTTCTGGCATTTCAGCCTTCTTCGGCCCGGCTTGCTTGAATCCTGATGGAGCAGTGAGAAAGGGACTCATGTCTGAGTATACCCTGCCACACCTATAGTGGCCAAAAACGATTTACAAAAAGGGGGTGGTGATGAACAGAGTGTCTGAGTTAAACAGACCACTCCTACCCAGTCCAAAGATCAGGGCTTGATCCATCACCGTTATTTATCTCACTGCCCCATCCCAGCTCAGAACCTGGCTATATGCAAATCAGTCTGTCCCTGGCCCAGTGCATCATGGGAACAGGGCAGACTAAACTACCAAGCCAATTCTTCACCAGAAAGGAGACAAGCTACCGGGGACCGGTTTCTGGCATTTCAGCCTTCTTCGGCCCGGCTTGCTTGAATCCTGATGGAGCAGTGAGAAAGGGACTCATGTCTGAGTATACCCTGCCACACCTATAGTGGCCAAAAACGATTTACAAAAAGGGGGTGGTGATGAACAGAGTGTCTGAGTTAAACAGACCACTCCTACCCAGTCCAAAGATCAGGGCTTGATCCATCACCGTTATTTATCTCACTGCCCCATCCCAGCTCAGAACCTGGCTATATGCAAATCAGTCTGTCCCTGGCCCAGTGCATCATGGGAACAGGGCAGACTAAACTACCAAGCCAATTCTTCACCAGAAAGGAGACAAGCTACCGGGGACCGGTTTCTGGCATTTCAGCCTTCTTCGGCCCGGCTTGCTTGAATCCTGATGGAGCAGTGAGAAAGGGACTCATGTCTGAGTATACCCTGCCACACCTATAGTGGCCAAAAACGATTTACAAAAAGGGGGTGGTGATGAACAGAGTGTCTGAGTTAAACAGACCACTCCTACCCAGTCCAAAGATCAGGGCTTGATCCATCACCGTTATTTATCTCACTGCCCCATCCCAGCTCAGAACCTGGCTATATGCAAATCAGTCTGTCCCTGGCCCAGTGCATCATGGGAACAGGGCAGACTAAACTACCAAGCCAATTCTTCACCAGAAAGGAGACAAGCTACCGGGGACCGGTTTCTGGCATTTCAGCCTTCTTCGGCCCGGCTTGCTTGAATCCTGATGGAGCAGTGAGAAAGGGACTCATGTCTGAGTATACCCTGCCACACCTATAGTGGCCAAAAACGATTTACAAAAAGGGGGTGGTGATGAACAGAGTGTCTGAGTTAAACAGACCACTCCTACCCAGTCCAAAGATCAGGGCTTGATCCATCACCGTTATTTATCTCACTGCCCCATCCCAGCTCAGAACCTGGCTATATGCAAATCAGTCTGTCCCTGGCCCAGTGCATCATGGGAACAGGGCAGACTAAACTACCAAGCCAATTCTTCACCAGAAAGGAGACAAGCTACCGGGGACCGGTTTCTGGCATTTCAGCCTTCTTCGGCCCGGCTTGCTTGAATCCTGATGGAGCAGTGAGAAAGGGACTCATGTCTGAGTATACCCTGCCACACCTATAGTGGCCAAAAACGATTTACAAAAAGGGGGTGGTGATGAACAGAGTGTCTGAGTTAAACAGACCACTCCTACCCAGTCCAAAGATCAGGGCTTGATCCATCACCGTTATTTATCTCACTGCCCCATCCCAGCTCAGAACCTGGCTATATGCAAATCAGTCTGTCCCTGGCCCAGTGCATCATGGGAACAGGGCAGACTAAACTACCAAGCCAATTCTTCACCAGAAAGGAGACAAGCTACCGGGGACCGGTTTCTGGCATTTCAGCCTTCTTCGGCCCGGCTTGCTTGAATCCTGATGGAGCAGTGAGAAAGGGACTCATGTCTGAGTATACCCTGCCACATCTATAGTGGCCAAAAACGATTTACAAAAAGGGGGTGGTGATGAACAGAGTGTCTGAGTTAAACAGACCACTCCTACCCAGTCCAAAGATCAGGGCTTGATCCATCACCGTTATTTATCTCACTGCCCCATCCCAGCTCAGAACCTGGCTATATGCAAATCAGTCTGTCCCTGGCCCAGTGCATCATGGGAACAGGGCAGACTAAACTACCAAGCCAATTCTTCACCAGAAAGGAGACAAGCTACCGGGGACCGGTTTCTGGCATTTCAGCCTTCTTCGGCCCGGCTTGCTTGAATCCTGATGGAGCAGTGAGAAAGGGACTCATGTCTGAGTATACCCTGCCACACCTATAGTGGCCAAAAACGATTTACAAAAAGGGGGTGGTGATGAACAGAGTGTCTGAGTTAAACAGACCACTCCTACCCAGTCCAAAGATCGGGCTTGATCCATCACCTTTATTTATCTCACTGCCCCATCCCAGCTCAGAACCTGGCTATATGCAAATCAGTCTGTCCCTGGCCCAGTGCATCATGGGAACAGGGCAGACTAAACTACCAAGCCAATTCTTCACCAGAAAGGAGACAAGCTACCGGGGACCGGTTTCTGGCATTTCAGCCTTCTTCGGCCCGGCTTGCTTGAATCCTGATGGAGCAGTGAGAAAGGGACTCATGTCTGAGTATACCCTGCCACACCTATAGTGGCCAAAAACGATTTACAAAAAGGGGGTGGTGATGAACAGAGTGTCTGAGTTAAACAGACCACTCCTACCCAGTCCAAAGATCAGGGCTTGATCCATCACCGTTATTTATCTCACTGCCCCATCCCAGCTCAGAACCTGGCTATATGCAAATCAGTCTGTCCCTGGCCCAGTGCATCATGGGAACAGGGCAGACTAAACTACCAAGCCAATTCTTCACCAGAAAGGAGACAAGCTACCGGGGACCGGTTTCTGGCATTTCAGCCTTCTTCGGCCCGGCTTGCTTGAATCCTGATGGAGCAGTGAGAAAGGGACTCATGTCTGAGTATACCCTGCCACACCTATAGTGGCCAAAAACGATTTACAAAAAGGGGGTGGTGATGAACAGAGTGTCTGAGTTAAACAGACCACTCCTACCCAGTCCAAAGATCAGGGCTTGATCCATCACCGTTATTTATCTCACTGCCCCATCCCAGCTCAGAACCTGGCTATATGCAAATCAGTCTGTCCCTGGCCCAGTGCATCATGGGAACAGGGCAGACTAAACTACCAAGCCAATTCTTCACCAGAAAGGAGACAAGCTACCGGGGACCGGTTTCTGGCATTTCAGCCTTCTTCGGCCCGGCTTGCTTGAATCCTGATGGAGCAGTGAGAAAGGGACTCATGTCTGAGTATACCCTGCCACACCTATAGTGGCCAAAAACGATTTACAAAAAGGGGGTGGTGATGAACAGAGTGTCTGAGTTAAACAGACCACTCCTACCCAGTCCAAAGATCAGGGCTTGATCCATCACCGTTATTTATCTCACTGCCCCATCCCAGCTCAGAACCTGGCTATATGCAAATCAGTCTGTCCCTGGCCCAGTGCATCATGGGAACAGGGCAGACTAAACTACCAAGCCAATTCTTCACCAGAAAGGAGACAAGCTACCGGGGACCGGTTTCTGGCATTTCAGCCTTCTTCGGCCCGGCTTGCTTGAATCCTGATGGAGCAGTGAGAAAGGGACTCATGTCTGAGTATACCCTGCCACACCTATAGTGGCCAAAAACGATTTACAAAAAGGGGGTGGTGATGAACAGAGTGTCTGAGTTAAACAGACCACTCCTACCCAGTCCAAAGATCAGGGCTTGATCCATCACCGTTATTTATCTCACTGCCCCATCCCAGCTCAGAACCTGGCTATATGCAAATCAGTCTGTCCCTGGCCCAGTGCATCATGGGAACAGGGCAGACTAAACTACCAAGCCAATTCTTCACCAGAAAGGAGACAAGCTACCGGGGACCGGTTTCTGGCATTTCAGCCTTCTTCGGCCCGGCTTGCTTGAATCCTGATGGAGCAGTGAGAAAGGGACTCATGTCTGAGTATACCCTGCCACACCTATAGTGGCCAAAAACGATTTACAAAAAGGGGGTGGTGATGAACAGAGTGTCTGAGTTAAACAGACCACTCCTACCCAGTCCAAAGATCAGGGCTTGATCCATCACCGTTATTTATCTCACTGCCCCATCCCAGCTCAGAACCTGGCTATATGCAAATCAGTCTGTCCCTGGCCCAGTGCATCATGGGAACAGGGCAGACTAAACTACCAAGCCAATTCTTCACCAGAAAGGAGACAAGCTACCGGGGACCGGTTTCTGGCATTTCAGCCTTCTTCGGCCCGGCTTGCTTGAATCCTGATGGAGCAGTGAGAAAGGGACTCATGTCTGAGTATACCCTGCCACACCTATAGTGGCCAAAAACGATTTACAAAAAGGGGGTGGTGATGAACAGAGTGTCTGAGTTAAACAGACCACTCCTACCCAGTCCAAAGATCAGGGCTTGATCCATCACCGTTATTTATCTCACTGCCCCATCCCAGCTCAGAACCTGGCTATATGCAAATCAGTCTGTCCCTGGCCCAGTGCATCATGGGAACAGGGCAGACTAAACTACCAAGCCAATTCTTCACCAGAAAGGAGACAAGCTACCGGGGACCGGTTTCTGGCATTTCAGCCTTCTTCGGCCCGGCTTGCTTGAATCCTGATGGAGCAGTGAGAAAGGGACTCATGTCTGAGTATACCCTGCCACACCTATAGTGGCCAAAAACGATTTACAAAAAGGGGGTGGTGATGAACAGAGTGTCTGAGTTAAACAGACCACTCCTACCCAGTCCAAAGATCAGGGCTTGATCCATCACCGTTATTTATCTCACTGCCCCATCCCAGCTCAGAACCTGGCTATATGCAAATCAGTCTGTCCCTGGCCCAGTGCATCATGGGAACAGGGCAGACTAAACTACCAAGCCAATTCTTCACCAGAAAGGAGACAAGCTACCGGGGACCGGTTTCTGGCATTTCAGCCTTCTTCGGCCCGGCTTGCTTGAATCCTGATGGAGCAGTGAGAAAGGGACTCATGTCTGAGTATACCCTGCCACACCTATAGTGGCCAAAAACGATTTACAAAAAGGGGGTGGTGATGAACAGAGTGTCTGAGTTAAACAGACCACTCCTACCCAGTCCAAAGATCAGGGCTTGATCCATCACCGTTATTTATCTCACTGCCCCATCCCAGCTCAGAACCTGGCTATATGCAAATCAGTCTGTCCCTGGCCCAGTGCATCATGGGAACAGGGCAGACTAAACTACCAAGCCAATTCTTCACCAGAAAGGAGACAAGCTACCGGGGACCGGTTTCTGGCATTTCAGCCTTCTTCGGCCCGGCTTGCTTGAATCCTGATGGAGCAGTGAGAAAGGGACTCATGTCTGAGTATACCCTGCCACACCTATAGTGGCCAAAAACGATTTACAAAAAGGGGGTGGTGATGAACAGAGTGTCTGAGTTAAACAGACCACTCCTACCCAGTCCAAAGATCAGGGCTTGATCCATCACCGTTATTTATCTCACTGCCCCATCCCAGCTCAGAACCTGGCTATATGCAAATCAGTCTGTCCCTGGCCCAGTGCATCATGGGAACAGGGCAGACTAAACTACCAAGCCAATTCTTCACCAGAAAGGAGACAAGCTACCGGGGACCGGTTTCTGGCATTTCAGCCTTCTTCGGCCCGGCTTGCTTGAATCCTGATGGAGCAGTGAGAAAGGGACTCATGTCTGAGTATACCCTGCCACACCTATAGTGGCCAAAAACGATTTACAAAAAGGGGGTGGTGATGAACAGAGTGTCTGAGTTAAACAGACCACTCCTACCCAGTCCAAAGATCAGGGCTTGATCCATCACCGTTATTTATCTCACTGCCCCATCCCAGCTCAGAACCTGGCTATATGCAAATCAGTCTGTCCCTGGCCCAGTGCATCATGGGAACAGGGCAGACTAAACTACCAAGCCAATTCTTCACCAGAAAGGAGACAAGCTACCGGGGACCGGTTTCTGGCATTTCAGCCTTCTTCGGCCCGGCTTGCTTGAATCCTGATGGAGCAGTGAGAAAGGGACTCATGTCTGAGTATACCCTGCCACACCTATAGTGGCCAAAAACGATTTACAAAAAGGGGGTGGTGATGAACAGAGTGTCTGAGTTAAACAGACCACTCCTACCCAGTCCAAAGATCAGGGCTTGATCCATCACCGTTATTTATCTCACTGCCCCATCCCAGCTCAGAACCTGGCTATATGCAAATCAGTCTGTCCCTGGCCCAGTGCATCATGGGAACAGGGCAGACTAAACTACCAAGCCAATTCTTCACCAGAAAGGAGACAAGCTACCGGGGACCGGTTTCTGGCATTTCAGCCTTCTTCGGCCCGGCTTGCTTGAATCCTGATGGAGCAGTGAGAAAGGGACTCATGTCTGAGTATACCCTGCCACACCTATAGTGGCCAAAAACGATTTACAAAAAGGGGGTGGTGATGAACAGAGTGTCTGAGTTAAACAGACCACTCCTACCCAGTCCAAAGATCAGGGCTTGATCCATCACCGTTATTTATCTCACTGCCCCATCCCAGCTCAGAACCTGGCTATATGCAAATCAGTCTGTCCCTGGCCCAGTGCATCATGGGAACAGGGCAGACTAAACTACCAAGCCAATTCTTCACCAGAAAGGAGACAAGCTACCGGGGACCGGTTTCTGGCATTTCAGCCTTCTTCGGCCCGGCTTGCTTGAATCCTGATGGAGCAGTGAGAAAGGGACTCATGTCTGAGTATACCCTGCCACACCTATAGTGGCCAAAAACGATTTACAAAAAGGGGGTGGTGATGAACAGAGTGTCTGAGTTAAACAGACCACTCCTACCCAGTCCAAAGATCAGGGCTTGATCCATCACCGTTATTTATCTCACTGCCCCATCCCAGCTCAGAACCTGGCTATATGCAAATCAGTCTGTCCCTGGCCCAGTGCATCATGGGAACAGGGCAGACTAAACTACCAAGCCAATTCTTCACCAGAAAGGAGACAAGCTACCGGGGACCGGTTTCTGGCATTTCAGCCTTCTTCGGCCCGGCTTGCTTGAATCCTGATGGAGCAGTGAGAAAGGGACTCATGTCTGAGTATACCCTGCCACACCTATAGTGGCCAAAAACGATTTACAAAAAGGGGGTGGTGATGAACAGAGTGTCTGAGTTAAACAGACCACTCCTACCCAGTCCAAAGATCAGGGCTTGATCCATCACCGTTATTTATCTCACTGCCCCATCCCAGCTCAGAACCTGGCTATATGCAAATCAGTCTGTCCCTGGCCCAGTGCATCATGGGAACAGGGCAGACTAAACTACCAAGCCAATTCTTCACCAGAAAGGAGACAAGCTACCGGGGACCGGTTTCTGGCATTTCAGCCTTCTTCGGCCCGGCTTGCTTGAATCCTGATGGAGCAGTGAGAAAGGGACTCATGTCTGAGTATACCCTGCCACACCTATAGTGGCCAAAAACGATTTACAAAAAGGGGGTGGTGATGAACAGAGTGTCTGAGTTAAACAGACCACTCCTACCCAGTCCAAAGATCAGGGCTTGATCCATCACCGTTATTTATCTCACTGCCCCATCCCAGCTCAGAACCTGGCTATATGCAAATCAGTCTGTCCCTGGCCCAGTGCATCATGGGAACAGGGCAGACTAAACTACCAAGCCAATTCTTCACCAGAAAGGAGACAAGCTACCGGGGACCGGTTTCTGGCATTTCAGCCTTCTTCGGCCCGGCTTGCTTGAATCCTGATGGAGCAGTGAGAAAGGGACTCATGTCTGAGTATACCCTGCCACACCTATAGTGGCCAAAAACGATTTACAAAAAGGGGGTGGTGATGAACAGAGTGTCTGAGTTAAACAGACCACTCCTACCCAGTCCAAAGATCAGGGCTTGATCCATCACCGTTATTTATCTCACTGCCCCATCCCAGCTCAGAACCTGGCTATATGCAAATCAGTCTGTCCCTGGCCCAGTGCATCATGGGAACAGGGCAGACTAAACTACCAAGCCAATTCTTCACCAGAAAGGAGACAAGCTACCGGGGACCGGTTTCTGGCATTTCAGCCTTCTTCGGCCCGGCTTGCTTGAATCCTGATGGAGCAGTGAGAAAGGGACTCATGTCTGAGTATACCCTGCCACACCTATAGTGGCCAAAAACGATTTACAAAAAGGGGGTGGTGATGAACAGAGTGTCTGAGTTAAACAGACCACTCCTACCCAGTCCAAAGATCAGGGCTTGATCCATCACCGTTATTTATCTCACTGCCCCATCCCAGCTCAGAACCTGGCTATATGCAAATCAGTCTGTCCCTGGCCCAGTGCATCATGGGAACAGGGCAGACTAAACTACCAAGCCAATTCTTCACCAGAAAGGAGACAAGCTACCGGGGACCGGTTTCTGGCATTTCAGCCTTCTTCGGCCCGGCTTGCTTGAATCCTGATGGAGCAGTGAGAAAGGGACTCATGTCTGAGTATACCCTGCCACACCTATAGTGGCCAAAAACGATTTACAAAAAGGGGGTGGTGATGAACAGAGTGTCTGAGTTAAACAGACCACTCCTACCCAGTCCAAAGATCAGGGCTTGATCCATCACCGTTATTTATCTCACTGCCCCATCCCAGCTCAGAACCTGGCTATATGCAAATCAGTCTGTCCCTGGCCCAGTGCATCATGGGAACAGGGCAGACTAAACTACCAAGCCAATTCTTCACCAGAAAGGAGACAAGCTACCGGGGACCGGTTTCTGGCATTTCAGCCTTCTTCGGCCCGGCTTGCTTGAATCCTGATGGAGCAGTGAGAAAGGGACTCATGTCTGAGTATACCCTGCCACACCTATAGTGGCCAAAAACGATTTACAAAAAGGGGGTGGTGATGAACAGAGTGTCTGAGTTAAACAGACCACTCCTACCCAGTCCAAAGATCAGGGCTTGATCCATCACCGTTATTTATCTCACTGCCCCATCCCAGCTCAGAACCTGGCTATATGCAAATCAGTCTGTCCCTGGCCCAGTGCATCATGGGAACAGGGCAGACTAAACTACCAAGCCAATTCTTCACCAGAAAGGAGACAAGCTACCGGGGACCGGTTTCTGGCATTTCAGCCTTCTTCGGCCCGGCTTGCTTGAATCCTGATGGAGCAGTGAGAAAGGGACTCATGTCTGAGTATACCCTGCCACACCTATAGTGGCCAAAAACGATTTACAAAAAGGGGGTGGTGATGAACAGAGTGTCTGAGTTAAACAGACCACTCCTACCCAGTCCAAAGATCAGGGCTTGATCCATCACCGTTATTTATCTCACTGCCCCATCCCAGCTCAGAACCTGGCTATATGCAAATCAGTCTGTCCCTGGCCCAGTGCATCATGGGAACAGGGCAGACTAAACTACCAAGCCAATTCTTCACCAGAAAGGAGACAAGCTACCGGGGACCGGTTTCTGGCATTTCAGCCTTCTTCGGCCCGGCTTGCTTGAATCCTGATGGAGCAGTGAGAAAGGGACTCATGTCTGAGTATACCCTGCCACACCTATAGTGGCCAAAAACGATTTACAAAAAGGGGGTGGTGATGAACAGAGTGTCTGAGTTAAACAGACCACTCCTACCCAGTCCAAAGATCAGGGCTTGATCCATCACCGTTATTTATCTCACTGCCCCATCCCAGCTCAGAACCTGGCTATATGCAAATCAGTCTGTCCCTGGCCCAGTGCATCATGGGAACAGGGCAGACTAAACTACCAAGCCAATTCTTCACCAGAAAGGAGACAAGCTACCGGGGACCGGTTTCTGGCATTTCAGCCTTCTTCGGCCCGGCTTGCTTGAATCCTGATGGAGCAGTGAGAAAGGGACTCATGTCTGAGTATACCCTGCCACACCTATAGTGGCCAAAAACGATTTACAAAAAGGGGGTGGTGATGAACAGAGTGTCTGAGTTAAACAGACCACTCCTACCCAGTCCAAAGATCAGGGCTTGATCCATCACCGTTATTTATCTCACTGCCCCATCCCAGCTCAGAACCTGGCTATATGCAAATCAGTCTGTCCCTGGCCCAGTGCATCATGGGAACAGGGCAGACTAAACTACCAAGCCAATTCTTCACCAGAAAGGAGACAAGCTACCGGGGACCGGTTTCTGGCATTTCAGCCTTCTTCGGCCCGGCTTGCTTGAATCCTGATGGAGCAGTGAGAAAGGGACTCATGTCTGAGTATACCCTGCCACACCTATAGTGGCCAAAAACGATTTACAAAAAGGGGGTGGTGATGAACAGAGTGTCTGAGTTAAACAGACCACTCCTACCCAGTCCAAAGATCAGGGCTTGATCCATCACCGTTATTTATCTCACTGCCCCATCCCAGCTCAGAACCTGGCTATATGCAAATCAGTCTGTCCCTGGCCCAGTGCATCATGGGAACAGGGCAGACTAAACTACCAAGCCAATTCTTCACCAGAAAGGAGACAAGCTACCGGGGACCGGTTTCTGGCATTTCAGCCTTCTTCGGCCCGGCTTGCTTGAATCCTGATGGAGCAGTGAGAAAGGGACTCATGTCTGAGTATACCCTGCCACACCTATAGTGGCCAAAAACGATTTACAAAAAGGGGGTGGTGATGAACAGAGTGTCTGAGTTAAACAGACCACTCCTACCCAGTCCAAAGATCAGGGCTTGATCCATCACCGTTATTTATCTCACTGCCCCATCCCAGCTCAGAACCTGGCTATATGCAAATCAGTCTGTCCCTGGCCCAGTGCATCATGGGAACAGGGCAGACTAAACTACCAAGCCAATTCTTCACCAGAAAGGAGACAAGCTACCGGGGACCGGTTTCTGGCATTTCAGCCTTCTTCGGCCCGGCTTGCTTGAATCCTGATGGAGCAGTGAGAAAGGGACTCATGTCTGAGTATACCCTGCCACACCTATAGTGGCCAAAAACGATTTACAAAAAGGGGGTGGTGATGAACAGAGTGTCTGAGTTAAACAGACCACTCCTACCCAGTCCAAAGATCAGGGCTTGATCCATCACCGTTATTTATCTCACTGCCCCATCCCAGCTCAGAACCTGGCTATATGCAAATCAGTCTGTCCCTGGCCCAGTGCATCATGGGAACAGGGCAGACTAAACTACCAAGCCAATTCTTCACCAGAAAGGAGACAAGCTACCGGGGACCGGTTTCTGGCATTTCAGCCTTCTTCGGCCCGGCTTGCTTGAATCCTGATGGAGCAGTGAGAAAGGGACTCATGTCTGAGTATACCCTGCCACACCTATAGTGGCCAAAAACGATTTACAAAAAGGGGGTGGTGATGAACAGAGTGTCTGAGTTAAACAGACCACTCCTACCCAGTCCAAAGATCAGGGCTTGATCCATCACCGTTATTTATCTCACTGCCCCATCCCAGCTCAGAACCTGGCTATATGCAAATCAGTCTGTCCCTGGCCCAGTGCATCATGGGAACAGGGCAGACTAAACTACCAAGCCAATTCTTCACCAGAAAGGAGACAAGCTACCGGGGACCGGTTTCTGGCATTTCAGCCTTCTTCGGCCCGGCTTGCTTGAATCCTGATGGAGCAGTGAGAAAGGGACTCATGTCTGAGTATACCCTGCCACACCTATAGTGGCCAAAAACGATTTACAAAAAGGGGGTGGTGATGAACAGAGTGTCTGAGTTAAACAGACCACTCCTACCCAGTCCAAAGATCAGGGCTTGATCCATCACCGTTATTTATCTCACTGCCCCATCCCAGCTCAGAACCTGGCTATATGCAAATCAGTCTGTCCCTGGCCCAGTGCATCATGGGAACAGGGCAGACTAAACTACCAAGCCAATTCTTCACCAGAAAGGAGACAAGCTGCCAGAAACCGGTCCCCGGTAGCTTGTTTCCTTCCCAGTGTAAGAATTGGCTTTTGTAGTTTGGTTTTCCCTGTTCCCATCATGCACTGGGACAGGAACAGACTAATTTGCATACAGCCAGGTTCTGAAACTGGGATGGTGCAGTGAGCTAAAAAACGGTGTTGGATCTAGCCCTGATCTCTTGACTGGGTGAGAGTATTCTGTTTAATTCAGAGACTCTGTCCCTCACCACCCCTTGTTGTAAATATTTTTGTCCACCCTAAGCGTGGAAGGGTATACTCAGATGTGAGTCCCTTGCTCATTGCACCATCAGGATTCAAGCAAGCCGGGCCGAAGAGGCTGAAATGCCAGAAACCTGTCCCCGGTAGCTTGTTTCCTTCCCAGTGTAAGAATTGGCTTTTGTAGTTTGGTTTTCCCTGTTCCCATCATGCACTGGGACAGGAACAGACTAATTTGCATACAGCCAGGTTCTGAAACTGGGATGGTGCAGTGAGCTAAAAAACGGTGTTGGATCTAGCCCTGATCTCTTGACTGGGTGAGAGTATTCTGTTTAATTCAGAGACTCTGTCCCTCACCACCCCTTGTTGTAAATATTTTTGTCCACCCTAAGCGTGGAAGGGTATACTCAGATGTGAGTCCCTTGCTCATTGCACCATCAGGATTCAAGCAAGCCGGGCCGAAGAGGCTGAAATGCCAGAAACCGGTCCCCGGTAGCTTGTTTCCTTCCCAGTGTAAGAATTGGCTTTTGTAGTTTGGTTTTCCCTGTTCCCATCATGCACTGGGACAGGAACAGACTAATTTGCATACAGCCAGGTTCTGAAACTGGGATGGTGCAGTGAGCTAAAAAACGGTGTTGGATCTAGCCCTGATCTCTTGACTGGGTGAGAGTATTCTGTTTAATTCAGAGACTCTGTCCCTCACCACCCCTTGTTGTAAATATTTTTGTCCACCCTAAGCGTGGAAGGGTATACTCAGATGTGAGTCCCTTGCTCATTGCACCATCAGGATTCAAGCAAGCCGGGCCGAAGAGGCTGAAATGCCAGAAACCGGTCCCCGGTAGCTTGTTTCCTTCCCAGTGTAAGAATTGGCTTTTGTAGTTTGGTTTTCCCTGTTCCCATCATGCACTGGGACAGGAACAGACTAATTTGCATACAGCCAGGTTCTGAAACTGGGATGGTGCAGTGAGCTAAAAAACGGTGTTGGATCTAGCCCTGATCTCTTGACTGGGTGAGAGTATTCTGTTTAATTCAGAGACTCTGTCCCTCACCACCCCTTGTTGTAAATATTTTTGTCCACCCTAAGCGTGGAAGGGTATACTCAGATGTGAGTCCCTTGCTCATTGCACCATCAGGATTCAAGCAAGCCGGGCCGAAGAGGCTGAAATGCCAGAAACCGGTCCCCGGTAGCTTGTTTCCTTCCCAGTGTAAGAATTGGCTTTTGTAGTTTGGTTTTCCCTGTTCCCATCATGCACTGGGACAGGAACAGACTAATTTGCATACAGCCAGGTTCTGAAACTGGGATGGTGCAGTGAGCTAAAAAACGGTGTTGGATCTAGCCCTGATCTCTTGACTGGGTGAGAGTATTCTGTTTAATTCAGAGACTCTGTCCCTCACCACCCCTTGTTGTAAATATTTTTGTCCACCCTAAGCGTGGAAGGGTATACTCAGATGTGAGTCCCTTGCTCATTGCACCATCAGGATTCAAGCAAGCCGGGCCGAAGAGGCTGAAATGCCAGAAACCGGTCCCCGGTAGCTTGTTTCCTTCCCAGTGTAAGAATTGGCTTTTGTAGTTTGGTTTTCCCTGTTCCCATCATGCACTGGGACAGGAACAGACTAATTTGCATACAGCCAGGTTCTGAAACTGGGATGGTGCAGTGAGCTAAAAAACGGTGTTGGATCTAGCCCTGATCTCTTGACTGGGTGAGAGTATTCTGTTTAATTCAGAGACTCTGTCCCTCACCACCCCTTGTTGTAAATATTTTTGTCCACCCTAAGCGTGGAAGGGTATACTCAGATGTGAGTCCCTTGCTCATTGCACCATCAGGATTCAAGCAAGCCGGGCCGAAGAGGCTGAAATGCCAGAAACCGGTCCCCGGTAGCTTGTTTCCTTCCCAGTGTAAGAATTGGCTTTTGTAGTTTGGTTTTCCCTGTTCCCATCATGCACTGGGACAGGAACAGACTAATTTGCATACAGCCAGGTTCTGAAACTGGGATGGTGCAGTGAGCTAAAAAACGGTGTTGGATCTAGCCCTGATCTCTTGACTGGGTGAGAGTATTCTGTTTAATTCAGAGACTCTGTCCCTCACCACCCCTTGTTGTAAATATTTTTGTCCACCCTAAGCGTGGAAGGGTATACTCAGATGTGAGTCCCTTGCTCATTGCACCATCAGGATTCAAGCAAGCCGGGCCGAAGAGGCTGAAATGCCAGAAACCGGTCCCCGGTAGCTTGTTTCCTTCCCAGTGTAAGAATTGGCTTTTGTAGTTTGGTTTTCCCTGTTCCCATCATGCACTGGGACAGGAACAGACTAATTTGCATACAGCCAGGTTCTGAAACTGGGATGGTGCAGTGAGCTAAAAAACGGTGTTGGATCTAGCCCTGATCTCTTGACTGGGTGAGAGTATTCTGTTTAATTCAGAGACTCTGTCCCTCACCACCCCTTGTTGTAAAGAAGAGCAGCATCAAATGAGGTACAATGGTTGTATCAATGGATCAATGAATTTGAGCAGCATCAAATAAGGTACAGTGATTGTATGAATGGATCAATGAATTCCAGCAGGAGAAACCTAGGCCAACTTAAGGTAAGAATTTGTTTATTAGGAATCTTTTGGCTTCCAATTTGAAAGCAGTTGTTGAAAAGATTCTGCGTACATCCGGTGGAAGAGCGTTCCATATCTTTGGGGCAGCTCCGGGGAAGGCTCGGTGACAAGATCACTTTTTGCTAAGGATGAGTGGTTTCGGGAGGAAAGTGTCTGCACTTCTTGAGGCTCTCCCACCACAGGATAATTCAAGCTTTTGCGCTAGTTACCTGGGAGCTTTGAAATGCAGAGCTTTGTGCGCCAGAACAGCAATCTTTAACTGAATTCGAGCTTTGTAAGGCAACCATTTGAAAGATTTTAGGATTGTGGATATGAGCTCATTTCGTTTGGTACCTGTGACCAGTCTGGCCGCAACGTTCAGTGATGCCCATAGTATTTGGGAAGACCACAGAGCGCAGTGCATCCATAGTCTAGTCTCGGCAAGAGCAGAGCTTGTACCATCTGCTTGAAATCCTTTTGCGGGAGGAATGGTTTGTTATTTCTAAGTGTCCTCAGCAAGTGATTAGCTCCCTTACACACATTGCTGATATGATTTTTCATATTCAAGTGCTTGTCCAGGGTGATACCGAGAAATTTGGCTGAGTCTATGATGAGAGGGGTGCAGTTGAAAGCAGAGAGTTGATTCAGCCAAAGGTCTAGCTTGGGGATGTGGTTCGGAGAAGAGATGAGAAGAAATTCAGTTTTGGAGGTGTTGAGTAGGAGATGGTTCCCAGTTAACCAATTTTGAGTAGACGTTAGGGTAATCATGAGCGAGATGATGATCTCCGGAGATGAGATTTTCAAATAAAGTTGTGTTTCTGCACACATATGGAAGATAATGTTTGTGGTATTTAGTGAATTAGCTTGTGGTTCCAGGAAAATGAAGAGGATAGGAGATAGAGCGAACCCTTGGGGGACACCCGTGAGTACTGGAGAGGGCTGGAAAAGGGAGTGATTTGCCTTGATTCTTTATGAACTGTGTTGGAGGAAGGACGAGAACCATTGTAATACCTGACCAGAGAAACCCATCCTGTTCTTCAGAATGGATAAGAGGTTGTCATGATTAACTGTGTCGAATGTGGAGGAAAGGTCAAGGAGGATTAGAAGGCAGAAAGCATTTTGGTCAAGCATTTTTAAAATGTCATCAATAATGTGCGTGAGAGCCGATTCTGTACTGTGCCCTTTCCAAGAGCCGGATTGATGCTGGTCAAGCAGTTGAAAATTCTCTATGTGGGCACAAATTGGGATTGTACGCATTTTTCTAGTAGTTTGGCTAGGGAGGGGATGTTGGAGATAGGGCGGAAATTATTGAGGTTGGTTGTATCTGCATTAGTTTTTTTTAATATAGGTGACACATGAGCTGCTTTTAGGCAGTCTGGGATCGTGCCTTGTGATAAAGAAGCGTTTACAATCCTTGTCCAGGTGGGGATGAGTACATTCTTGATTTCTTTGAAGATGGCTCGGGGCAACGGGTCACTGAAGTGGTTAGATGGGTTGAGGTTATGAAGAATCTTGTTGATGTCTTTTTCACTGAATGGGGTAAAGGTGCCCCATGACACATTGTTCTTAGTGTTCAGGCAGATAGGTTTGTGCTTTTCTAAGAGGTCAAGGGGTGGTGCGGACCCAGAGGATGGCAGTAGAGCCTTCTTAGATGCGAGATCAATGGTGATGAGTCTTGATTTTTCAGTGAAGAAAGCAGCAAGTTCATTGAAGGGTGGGCTGCCTCTGGCATCAGAGTGGTTTGGACCTACCACTGATTGCTGTTTGACCAATTCAAAAAGTTTCTTGGGTCGGTTTGCAGCTTGATCAAGTTGGTCTCTGAAGTAGTCTGCCTTAGCGCTCTTGATTTGTTTGTTGTAGAAGCTCCTAACGTCTCTAAGGAGTATTAGTTGTTCCAGGGAGGGTTTGAATCTGAAGGAGCGTTCAGCTGCCCTAAGGTTGCGGCGTTCAGAGTTAAAATTGTCGTTGTACCATGGTTTTGATATTTTTGTTGAAATTTTTTTGTTGGAGTGGTGCAATGTCATCCATGATGTTGGAGATAGTAAGCGCCAGTGAGTAACTGAACCTCAACCAGGTGAGCTTGGGAGGAGAGGGCAGATTTACAATGGGCTGCTAGTTTGATTGAGTTTATTGGTCTGAGGTCCCTTTTCCAGATCTTTGATTTTGTTGGCTGAGTCTTCCTCAACGTCACCACCCTGTTAATATAAAAGAAGAAGCAGTGGTGGTCGGACCAGTCGCAAGGGGTAATGGTATCAGATGTGATGGTTTTCCTCCTCGAGAAAATGAGGTCTAGAATTTCACCTTTATTATGCGGTGGTTGGTCGCAGTGCTGAATCAATTCTTGATACTTCAAAAATCCTTTAAGTCAAGTTACTGTGTGGTCATTGGGGTAAGACCAGTGAAGGTTGAAATCACAGAAAGATTTGGGACACGGCTGAGCCGACATTGCCGGCGATGACTTCCATTAGTTGCTCGATGAAGGGGAGATTGTCTCGGGGGGGGGGGGAGGGGGGGCTTATAAAAAGTGTGAAGTTTGCAAACGGGCATGTTATTGCTTGAATTGTTAAGACAAAGGTATTCACAGGATGAGGGCGAATATGACTCCAAGTGAGAAATCGAGAGTGTGATCCTATGAATACAGGCTAGGCCCCCCACAGCTTCTGGGCTCTGTCTAGCCTAATTATGTTGTGAGTAGGCGGTACTAGGCGGTCTAAGAAGGGAGTGGAAGCAGGTTTTAGCCAAGTTTCAGTGAGGATGAAAATGTCTAAGTCTTTGTGTAGGATGAGGTCAAAGATGTCGGAGGCGTGTTTACTGGCTGACCTGCAATTGAGTAGTAGACATTTAAGTCGTGATGGATTTGTGGGGGAAGGAGTCTGGATGACGTTCACTCTCATGAGGTTGTCTTTATTTAAGCCTCTAAGATTGTGAGCAGGTTCTCTGTGCGGGTTAGAATGGATGGTTTGGATTTGTCTCGGCGGGATCATGTTGGAGTTGGCCCTGGTAGAGTATGAGTTGTGAAGGTCAATGAGATCATTGGGTGCCAGATAGGTCTCAAATCTTCTGGGGCGGGATGGTGTGTTGGCTAAGGGAATGGTTTGTGAGACGGAGGGGGGCTAAAAACTGGCCTATGCGTTCACGAACACTAGGTGGGGCTCTAGTTAGATTCGCAGAAGGAAGGAGGAAGGAGCGGATCACCGGGAAAAGATAGTTTGAGAAGGCTTTCAAGTCATGAAGTTCAGTGGTTAGAATGTGCAGCTGGAGAGATATATCTTCTAGGTACGCAACCAAGTCTGAAAGGGGTAAAGGGTGAGTTGGGAAAACGAGTTGAGAAAGTGGGCCTCGGTGTAGGCCTGTGGAGTCCACGGCAGGGGAGTGGTTCCTTGGGAGGGAGTTCATCATTTGGGGCTAGCTGAGTTCCATGACATTTGGATATCAAAGTTGGAGCATTTGCAAGGGTAATATAACCATTGAACTGAGGGTCAGGTAGGGTCAAGGCAGGAAAAAGTGGGTTTGACCGATTGTGGTCCGTGGAGGGCATTTGTCCATTCACCAGCGTAGTGTGAGGCTTGGGGAGAGGGGTGATCAATCAACAAAGAAGGAAATGGCGGTAGGTCACACAGGGATCTCTCTAAGCGAGGGACAGATGGAATCGAACTGGCTGGCTGTGCGCAGAGTGAACCCGTAATGTCTTTCACCATCTGAGTCGGGGGTCTAGAGGGTTGGGGCACATTAACAGGTGACAATGTAGCTCTGTGCTCATCTAAATGAGAAGAGTGATTTCGATGAAGTGAGGGCCTCCCCAGAGAGGTGGGGGGAGGATTGGTGATGACCAGAATGCTTGTGGGGTGAGAGTAGGTGTCATTGGGTTTCGCCGAGACCGCCTTTTTGAGTAACAGGAAGATAGTAGCTATCTTGATTAGATTGGCATTAGAAGCTTGGAACAAGATTATCCCATTGGTATATTGGGTGATGGTGGCATTGGCGTTGAGCCTTGACTAAGGAGCTGTTGTAAGTTTGAGACCGTGAGGAGTTTTCATGGTACCTGATTTTTGGAGCATAGAGTAGAGGACTTTGCGCCAACATGCTCTTTTCTTAGTGTAGAAAATAAGGTCATTAACTCTATTGCCATTGTTTGTACAAAAGTATACAGTGTTCGTAAGTATGAGATCAGCTAGATCAGCTGCATGTCTTGATGCAGATCTGCAATTTAGCAGTAAACATTTCAGATTGGGCTTGATGAGGGTTGAGTTAGGTTCCTGTATAAAGGGAACTTGACTCAGGTTGTTTTCGCTTATACCGCTGGGATTATGTTTTGGGAGTCTGTGAGTATTAGAAGAAATGGTTTGGATTAGAGATTGTTTATGGAAATAGTCCAGAGGCATTGTGTTAAGGTTGGATTGTGGTGGATCCTTCGGATTGGGCAGGGTGAGGTATTATGGCGAGGAACTGATCTCCACCTAGGGGGTGGTAATTTTGGAGTGAGTTTGGAGTGATAAGTGTGAAAGTTTGTCCTGATTTCTTGTACAGATCTATTGATCGAGGGATGGTGAAGAAGCAATTCACATAGGACTTGTAGGTCCTCTTTGACTTGCCGTAAAGAGAGTAGAATCTCATCAAATCTAGGGTCTGGAGAGGGTAGTAGCATGCTTGATGTTTGGAGTGAGTGTAGGGGAGGGGTGTTTGCGTCCCGTTGGTGGTATGAGGGTAGCACGCAGTCTGGCTCATTGTGCTGCCTCCTGCCTAGTTGCTTATCCGGAGCATGGGGGGGAAGACGGGTGGGGGGCAGCGCTGTAAGTATCATAGTGGTGTGAGGTGTGGATTGGTGTTGTGGGAGTGTTGGTTATGCCGGTGGAAGGGATGGAGATGGGGGGGTGTATGTCATTTCCAGGGGAGGCTGCTGAATCTGGAATGGGTTTAAAAGTAGGTAGAGTAGTAAGAGGGGGGTGATGTGTAAGGGAATCGGGCGGGGAAGAGGGGGTATCCCTGGCATTGGGTGTAGATGTAGAGGTTGTCAACAGACGGGAGTACTCTGAGAATGGTGGGGGGTGTTAGGGTGTGTGCCAGTGGTAGGGCCCCATGAGAGGTGGGGTAGGACTTTACCATTTTGTCCATGATGATGGGGAAAATGCTGTTCAGCAGGTTTAAGCTACGGTCCGCTGATTGCATGAGGATAATCCCATTGTGATTGTTGTTGCGGCTTTGTAGATTGGGGAAGGGGAGATAGAAATTGTGAGGCCATGTGCAGGTTTCCTGGTAGAGGAGATTGGGAACAGGGTGAGGAAGGCCTTCCTCCATTGTCCTCTTCTTTTGGAGTACAAAATAATGTCTGTGATTATGCGCCCTTTGTTAGTTGAGAAATAGGGGTCTGAGATAGGGGTTTCGGGGTGTGATTTTAATAGATGGTGTTTAAAGCGTTTGGCTGCTTTTTTCGAGAGGTTGGGGGTAGTTAATGGTGTAGGTATGTAAGCCTGTGCGTTCCATAGTGGGGTTGGCGCTTGTTGGCGGGGATAGAGTGGTATAGGGCGTTATGCATGGATGTGGGAGTGGGACAAATGCGGGGGACCTATGCTGTGAGGGGGTGTGCTTGTGAAGGTAGAGAGTAGGCGTGAGATGGGGAGGAGGAGTTAAGACAATGGGGTGTTTGTGTCGATTAAGGATAGAGGGGAAGTGTGGAATAACAGATGAGTCGGATTTAGGAGGCGAATGCCCCACTAAAGTTGTGTAAAAGATGAGGGGCTGTGTCAGAATAGAAATTCTCACTGTGTGCATGAGGAGAGGAAAAACGGAAAGGTGTTAGATAGCGACTTCTAGAGCTAGTCCAGTGTGAGGGAGACAGTCCAAATAGCTACCCCTTTCATAGTGGATGTTAGAGCCATACAAGGAAGTCCTATGTATCTTTCGTTTCGCTGGCCCAATAGGGTAATAGTCATATTTCAATTTCTGTAAATGGTGTGTATGCTTTGTCCTTCTCCGCTTCCTCTGTGGTTCGCTTCTGGGGCAGAACAATGTCTCTTCTTGCCTAAAACAACAGGCTGAGAGCAGACCCTTAATTAATGGAGCCGATAATAGATGCAGCTGCCACTTTGCATGCATCTGGGCAGCTGTAGCCAGACGATTCAGTAAATGAGAGTCTCCTAATAAAATCCCCATCAAATCGCTGCAGGACTCTTTAAGGGGGAGTGGGAACCTGTGTTGGTGAACAGGCGGCAGAGCCTAGGAATGAGAAATCCCCGTAACTCTGAGATCTAGTCGCATAATGTGAAATTGCCTCAAGATATATATATAGCCTAGCAAAAGCTGGGAGTAATCCAAGCTCATGCTCTCGGTGTGGAACGAGCGGCTGTTTAAAAAATACGGCTCTTTGGGACAATGCTCGTGATGGGCGGAATCACGTCAAGGGGCTCCATGCAGCAAGTGCTCCGGTCTCACAGCACGCCAACAGAAGGCTGCCGACCAGACCGAGCCGCAAACCAGCCTCGCCACTCACCGTCGTGACCGGGTGGCCAATTCAGACAAATATGCCCTAGCTGTAGTTGATCTCACACTTGTGGCCGGCGTAGTGCTCACGCTCAATCACTTGTGAATGGAGGAGTGCCCAGCACAGCAAACGCTCTGAGCCCAGCAGTCAGCTCCTGTGTGTGCCCCAATGGAGCGAACACAGTGCGGGCGAGCTCCGACCCTCAGGTCCTCCTTGACCTGCTCCAAGTCCTGCTGCGAGAGGACCTTGACCTGCACCAAGTCCTGCTGCAAGATGACTAGCAAAGGGGGAGCCCCGCTTTGTGTCTTCGACCTTCGCCGTCCCCTTGACTTGGATGAAATAAAGATTTCTTTGTTTACAGTGAGTCCCAAAGTCCTAAACATGTGAAGGCAGGTGCTTGACTTTGTAAACAGAGAGAAATCTTTGTTTCATCCGTGAGTCCCAAAGTCCTGAACATGTGTAAACAGGTGCTTATAGCTTGCCTGTCTTCCTGTGCTGTTGGTGCTTTGAGCAGCCAGTCATCGAGATACAGGAATACTTGAAGTCCTTGAGATCGGAGGGCTGCTGCTATGGGCGCCAGGCACTTGGTGAAGATCCTTGGTGCCGATTTGAGACCAAACGGAAGAACTTTGTATTGGTAGTGGGCACCAGCCACCGGAAATCTTAGGAATTTTCGATGCTTTGGATGGATTGGGGTATGAAAATGTGCACCTTCGATGTTGTGCGAGGTCATGAAGTCCCCTTCGTTCAAGCGGCCTAGGATATCGGAAAGCATTACCATTCTGAACGTTTGTTTCTTGAAAAACTTGTTGAGATTCCTCAGGTCCATTATCGGTCTCCATTCTCCTGATTTCTTTTTTAGAAGGATAAAACCTGGGGGGCATGGCTTACGCGCCGGCGAGTAATGGCGCTGCCTCCGTGAGCTCCGTGACGACGCGGGAACTGCAGCTGTTTTCCCGATACTTTCCTCGCATGCGGAGACCAGCAAATCGCATCCCTGCACGGGGGAACATGGTCCCTGTGTGTTGCGCGATGCAGCGGCTCTCCTAATTGCCGCTCTCGACAAGTTTTACCGCTGAGTATCCCTCGGCTGCTGCGGGACGCGAGCGGCCGCCATTTTGTGCCGCCGAGCTCGCGTTCCGTTTTCCTTTCACCTTTGCCGCCTCAACAGCCCGTTGTCCTCCTGCTGCAACCAATGGACATATTTTGATAAGGTATGTTGTAGGGAACATCCATTATGCTCCTACTCTACCTCCATGACTTTTGGCGCCACAGTTCTCTTCATAGCTTCTAATTATATTAATTCTGCATAGCGGCGGCCATTTTGTGGTGTTTCCTGCGCAATGTTCAACACCTTCCTCTCATTTACTTACAATCCTCTGTGGAATATCAATTGATCCCCTTGGGTCTCATTTAATATGGACGCTTTGCTGTTTCTATACTGCCATATTCCTGGATGGTTTTTTGACTGCGTATTGAATTATTTTCGCTCCATTTCGACGTATGTCCTGTGAGTTTGAGTTATTGCTTCTCCATTGCTCCTTATTGCCACTTATATGACCTCTTCCTTCCAGCGCCTCTTCTAGCTCTACATACAGGGTCTCAACTTTTTGGCTATTGCGGTGTGGCTTACATCCCTGCGGTCCTCCTAGTTTGCCCCTCTGCTGGCATCATGTCTCAGGACGCGGGTCATGCGAGATCGTCTGTCACCGGTACCAAACCGAAACGCCTTAAGAATGACCCTCCATCTCCAATTCGCACCTCTCCGAACCCTGTGCTGGATTCCATTCTAGAAGAGGTTCGTGGCTTACAACCATTTATGTTGGCAACTAACGAGAAGCTCAAGCAGATAGAAGATCGTTGGGTTGTCATGGAGAACAAGGTTTTGCAACTAGAACAACGCATCAGTGACGTCCTGGATGTATCTACGAAAATTCCTATTCTTGAAAAAGAGATACAGCAGTTGAAACTTCATACAGAGGACCTTGAAAATCGTAACAGGAGGAATAACCTCCGTATTTATGGTGTTCCGGAGTCCCTTGAGGGGGCCGACATGGTGTCCTTCGTCCGCAAATTCCTCTATGAACTTTTGGAACTCCAACCAGAATCTACTCCTCTAAACATACAGCGTGCTCACCGTTTGGGTCGTCCTACATCCAACCCAACCAAACCTAGAGGTATTATCCTGCTTTTTCTTGAATTCACCGAATTGATGACTGTTCTTAAAGCTGCAAGACTAAAACGTCGCCTCATTTGGTCGGGCCATACCATCTTTATTGCCCAGGACTTATCAAACGCCACGAATGCACGTCGCAAGGAGTTCCTTAATCTACGACCACGTATGAGGGACTTGAACATTCAATATGGAATCCTACATCCTTGTCTCTGCAAAATAACTCACAATGGTCGTTCCCGTACATTTGATGATCCTCAGAAGCTTCGAGAGTATCTCCAAAATGTCTCTGCTTCTGCTTCCACTATGGACACCAATGACTGAAAATAATTCTTTTCTATTTTCTGCATTCACTTATCTTATGTCTTGACGACTGTTGTGGCCTTGTCCTGGTCTCTTCCTTGTAATTCTTTACTACGACATCTCTTCTTTTTGTTTATCTCCTATCTATATTCCCGCGTTTTTCTCGCTCTGTGGGGTTGGCGCCTTCGCCGGCGTCTCCATGCTCCTAATGTCTCGGTATTCTCTTTTCTCTCAGATCTGGCTTCTTTGCCCTGATCTGTTTGTTATCTTTCTCCTTCTCTTTCTTTCTTCTCTCTTTCTTCTTTTCACAGGCCATGCATGTTTTCCCCTTGTTCATTTATGTTCCGTGCTCTTCTTTGTATACCTATCTTCCTTTCTTATTGTTAAATCCCGTACTTTTCATTGCTCCCCTTCTTTTTTCCTTATGCTTGAAATGCTCATTCGTCTACTGTCTCTCTATATTTACCCGATTTTCCTTGCCTTTGTTCATATTTGGTATTTGATTCTCATTTATAACATGTTTGTCTCCACTGTCTCTCCTTGTAGTTGTTCACCTGCAGTGTATTGGACCCAGATGTTATCCTCCTACCTTACCTCCCATCATGTGTAATTTTGTAACGTGGAATGTTCGTGGTCTTGGAAACCCTGTTAAACGTCAAAAGGTACTGTCCCACTTATCCAAGTTAAATGCTCAGATTGCTTTTCTCCAAGAGACTCATTGTACAGATGTTGAATCGTTGAAACTTAAGAGGGCTTGGGTGGGTCAAGTTGTATTTTCTCCTGCTGTTGATAAAAAAGGTGGTGTTGCTATACTATTTCGTAAAGGTTTGGATGTTCAAATTCTATCTTCTCAATCGGATGATGAAGGTCGCTGGGTTATGTCAAAAGTGGTTATACAAAACAAAACGATGGTGCTCCTAAATATTTATGGGCCTGTCCGACCAGATCCTAAATTTTGGTCTGACATCAAAATCCTCATCTCCTCCATTGACTGCCCTAACATTATCATAGCTGGTGACCTTAATCAATGGTTAGATCCCTTTTCAGATAGACTATCTTCCTCCAAATTCCAGCCTGATAAGACACATAAATCCTTTCAATCAGCCATTGCCTCACGTCCCCTTTTCGATGTGTGGAAAACATGCAATCCGAACTCACTCGAATATACATTTTACTCCAATGTTCACCACACCAGGTCCAGAATCGACTATATTCTCGTCAGCAAATCCCTTCTCCCTGCGATTCAGAAGTACGAAATTGGTTCTATTTTTTTGTCGGACCATGCACCTGTTTATGCCACTTTTGACCTAACCCAAACCTCCTCCTCTTTTAATCGATGGAAATTTAACACTTTCCTTCTCTCCGATTCTGTTTTTATGTCTAAAGTTCAAGATTTCATCTCTGAATACTTTTCCCTCAATTTACCTACTGACACGTCAGTTTCGAATAATTGGGATGCCTTTAAAGCTGCCTTACGTGGTTTCACAATTTCTTATGTATCTAAAAAAAAGAAACTCAACCGCGCTAAATATATCGCCCAACTCTCCAACATCAAGACCCTAGAACACTCTTACTTTTCTTCCAAGAATCCTGACGCTCTCCTCCAACTTATCAAAGCCAAATCTGACCTCAATCAAATTGCCACGGTTGAAGCTTGTAACACCCTTTTGAAGATTAAATCTAAATTTCATGGGGGTCAGAATAAAGCTGGAAAAATGCTAGCAAATTATCTCAAAATTAAATCTGAACGAAAATCAATTGGCCCCATTCTCAACGAAGTAACCAACACACTGGTTTCTTCTGATGAGGATATTGCACAAGTATTCCATAACTACTATAAACTCCTGTATACTGATGATACGCATCCTGAAGATGATGACCTCTCCCGTTTTTTCAAAGACCTACCCCCTCCCCTATCTCTCCCTACCGAATTCCATCAACTAGAGACTGAAATTACTCCTCAGGAAATTCTCAAGGCAATTACTTCCCTAAAGAAATCGAAAGCCCCTGGCCCAGATGGTCTCCCAATTGAATTTTACTCCACCATGCACTCTATTTTTGTTCCTCATCTTTTACAACTTTTCAACTCCTTTATTACTAATGCCAAAGCCTCTGGATCCTTTTTGGATGCCCTAATAATCATAATCCCCAAGCCTGACAAAGACCATTCCTTGTGTAAAAACTTTCGTCCCATCTCCCTCATTAATTACGATTGTAAAATTTTTGCCAAAATTTTAGCTGCCCGCCTTGAATCCCTTATCCCTCTGCTAATCAGCACTGATCAAGTTGGTTTTGTGAAAGGTAGACTTGCTGCTGATAATGCCTGTGTTTTTGCCAATATTATTTCACATAGTAAACGATTTAAAGCCCCCCTTGCTGCCTTATCCCTGGACGCTGAGAAAGCGTTTGACCGTATTAATTGGAATTTCATGTTTAAATCATTACAATGGTTTGGGTTTGGCCCCTCTTTCATTTCCTTAGTTAAACTACTCTATTTTGCTCCTCGTGCAAGTGTTTTTGTTAATAATCAATTCTCAAAATTTTTCCCCTTATCCAGAGGAATGAGACAAGGCTGCCCCCTTTCCCCTTTACTTTTTATTCTTTGCCTTGAACCCTTCCTCATTAAAATCCGCTCTAACCCCCTAATTAATGGGTTCAAAATGTCATCGTTTGAGACAAAAATTTCGGCCTATGCCGATGATGTCCTGGTTTACATGGCTAATCCTGTCTCTTCCCTCCCTCCATTTTTAGAAGAAGTCCGCTTATACTCCTCTGTTTCTGGCTATAAGCTTAATCTCCCTTAAACTCATCCTGTTACCAATATATGTTTGCATCAACTGATTTTGCCTGGTGTCCCTCCAAGATCAAATACTTGGGTATTTGGTTCTCATCTACCTTAGGTGAAACACTTAAACTGACCTTTACCTCTCTTACTCAAAAAATTCAATCACTTCTTCAATCATGGTCTCCCCTTTTTCTTTCATGGTGGGGTCGTTTAGACACCATTAAAATGATGATTTCCCCACATATTTTGTACACTGTCTCCATGCTCCCAGTGAAAATCCCTAAATTATATTTCAACCGGCTGAACTCCATCTGCTCCAAATTTTTGTGGAATAATAAAAGACCTCGTATTGCTTTACATAAACTTATACGCCCGAAATCTGAAGGTGGGGTTCGCTTTCCTGACTTTCAGTCATACCACTCTGCCTTTTTAATAAAACAAGCTTTCTCATTGGCTTTCAATTTTAATGATACCCCTCTGCCCAGATGGATTGCAGTCGAACGGTCCTTGTTAAAAGATTTTACTTTCCAACAATCTCTTTTTATGTCAAATTGTTCATTCATGACTACTCACCCTGTACTGAAATACTCACATACTCTACTGCACACTGTATTCTCGAAAGATTCATCCCCCTTACAATGTTTTCTTTCCTCTAGTGTATGGTATAACAAATATCTTAAGTATAAGGGTAAATCTTTTTATTTCAAGTATTGGAAAGAAAAGGATATTATGTTTGTATACCAATTTTTCTCTGATTCCTCCATTATTTCATTTTCTGTAATGCAAACCATGTTTGATTTACCTGTACATTTTCGCAAAGAATATGACATTATTACTTCTGCCATTTTATCTCATTTATCTACCCTTCCTACTTTTGATCTCCTTCCTTCCCTTACTCCTTCCACTCCTCTATATCCTTTGTTTACTCAACAAATCCCCAAAGCTGCTCTAATTTATAAACTGTTATTAGATAATGTTGGTCTTAGACCTAAAACCATTACTGAAACTGTTTGGGAAACTGATTTATCTTTCTCGTTATCTGTTGATGTTTGGGATCGCTTATGGTGTAAATTGTTTAAGACTTCGAATTCAGCTCGTATTACTCAATCACTTTTTTTTCTATACCATAGAGCTCTTATTACCCCTGTAAGCATAACAAAATTCTCCCCTTCATCCTCCCCCCTTTGTTGGTCCTGTTCCTCTCACCCTGGCACACTCAAACACCTCTTATTTGATTGCCCCTCTGTTCTTACTTTTTGGAGCTCAGTTTGGGATTATTGCATGCGTATTTTTCATTTTTCTGAACCATTCTCAGCGCTGCACGTTTTTTTAGGTTCCCTATCTGATGTTTTAGACTTACATTCATATAATGCTAAATTATTTGATCTTTTCATTGCAACTGCTTTCAAAGTAATTTTGTCTTGTTGGAAGGATAACACTAAATTGTCTGTGCATACATGGTGGAATTTCATATGTGATGAGCACAGAATTGCAATTGCTTCTTCTTCTTCTGTCACTTTAAAAATTAAGTCTGACCTTACCTGGCTGCCTTTCTCTACCTTCTTATCCTCTTATCCCCCTCCCTAACCCTCCCTCCCTCTTTCTCTCTCCCCCTCTTTTTTCTTTTCTTTTCTTTTCTTTCTCTCTTTCTTCCATTTTCTTCCTTTTCATAATTTATCTGAACCATTTTTCCTCTCCATCTATCTCTCATTGTTCTCTCATATTGGTTCTGATTTTTGTCATGCTGTTATATTATGCTGTACTTTTTTTTTTAAACAAAATAAAACTTTACTAAACTGAAAAAAAAAAAAAAAGAAGAAGGATAAAACCTGAATAAAAACCTTCTCCCATTTGCGACATCTGGACTTATTCTATTTTTCCTATGGCGAGCATAACCAAAGCCTCTTTGCGTAATAAATGAAGACGAAGGGGGGCATGCTTGGGTGGAGTAGTTGGCAGGCGCTGAATGAATTCAAGAGTGTGACCGTTGGTGACAAGGTCCAGCGCCCAGGGATCCGTTGTTATTTCGCACCACTGGTCGACATAGCTGGAAATCTTCACACCCATAAGTTGGGAGGGGAGGGAGGCTGGTGCCCTGGTGTGATCATTGTTTCCTGCCGGAGTCACAACCTTGTTGAGGCATTCGTTACTGGCCTTTCTGGCGAGAGAAACCAGCTGTAGATGACTGACGGTGGAGGATTGTAGGATTGTTGGTATTGAGACTGGTATGGCTGATACTGCCAAGCGCTCTGGTAACCTCCTTTGTAAGGGGCAAATCCTCACCCCCTAGCAACTCTGAAAGGCACCTTCCTGTACTGTAATACACCTAACGACTTCGCAGTGTCCGTGTCATTTTTAATCACTAACAGCGCCTCCTCAATGTGCTTTCGAAGAGGGACGCACCATCGAAAGCCTTATTCATAACCTTTGTCTGCACCTCAGGTCTTAAGGTGGTCGCTTTCAGCCATCCTTGCTGTCTGAGCACAGCAGCTCCCACCAGTTGCCTAAACCAGTATTGGCTACACCAAGGCCACAATCAATGGTTTCTGAAGCTGCAGGCTCACCTTCCACTAGTATCTTTCGTGCTTCTTGTCTCTTATCTTCAGGGATAAGGTCTACTAAACCTGCCATGTCTGACCACATTTGGCAGACATAGCAGCTGATAATGGCTAAAGAATTTGCTGCCCTAATTGTTACTGCTGCCATAGAAGAGAAATGTTTCCCTAAAATGTCCATCCTACGCCCTTCCTTATTCGGAGGACTGGCAATCGGGTAGAATGGTTTTTAGAGCAACTTTGAGCCGCTTGACAAATGACTGAATCCGGCTTAGGGTGACCAATGAGGCAAGATGAAGAGTCCTCTGGCATCCTATGCTTTTTCTCAATAACGAGCAGCACCGGTGGTATGGATGCTGGTGTCTTCATTATTTTGATGCCTTCCTGCCATATAAAATCTATAATTGCCATGGAATGTACCATCTTTCTTGTGTCTTCTTTAAAGTCCTATAAAAAGCATTCGGTCTATTTGACCGTAATAGGCAGATGAAACCTCTTAGCTGCCCTCTGCATTACGTTATGAAATCCTTAATTGGTGAAGCAGATGGGGGTGCACCAGATAATGAAGTCCAGTCACTCTTGTAGTTTCAAAACCTTTATTTGCACTTATTCTTTTCTTTTTTTCTCAATAGCACATACAGGTCAGCCAACGCGTTTAGTTCCAAAACAGTAAGAACTTCATCAGGACTGAAAATTGACAATTGTCTTTCATACCCGGTACTGCGTTCCTTGACTTGGATGGGGCACCTTGGGTTTAGTGCTTTGAACCCAGCGGTCTCATGGTCACTCTAGTTTGCTTGTTTTATGAAGACTATGGACGTCTTGATACAGTGTTTCAGGCCGTTCTGTGGACACTTTATATGTTTAATAATAACATGGTATTATCCACATCAGGTTTTTTGATTACGGGCATGATGATGCCCTGGGAATTCCCAAACCATCCGACGTAATAAGCTGGATTGACTACACTGACTGCCGCGGTAAAAGGATTTAGATGATCATTTTTCTTAAGGTGAGACCCCGGTACAATACATGATGTCTAGGTTATCGAGAGTTATCTCTTCCTTATCACCCCTTGTCTACACACAAACCCCTCAGGTGACGCAAAAGTGATGTGATCTATTTGAGTGGGAATGTTTTACCTATTCACCGCTTTTTAACTTTTTATCTTCACTCTCGTGGTTTTTTGTCACTTTTTTAACAACTATTTTTTTGGCTGTTTTATCTGCTTTATATCACTTTTTTTCAATGGGTTTAACATTTTTGTATAAAAAAGCTTTGAAAAAATCCCCTGCGTTTGGAAACAACAAACATTTTTGTGGTTGTTTTTAACTATTGTTATGGACAAATCTAAACGAGGAGATACTTATGAGCCCAATTGGCATGCTCTATGTGATTTGTTTTATGACAGTTATGTTTCGTCCAATATGTGGTGTTTTTTCTTCTGTTTCCTTTTGGTCCTGACATTTTATGTCAAAATACTATTATCCTTTTTTACGTAAATGATCCTCATTTGGGGCACGGTCAAGCCCTTACTGTATTGTTGTGTTTAGGGTTGAGTATTGTGTCTGTTAAAGTCCTGTGTCAGTTTTCAGCTCTGATGAAGTTCCTAATGTTTTGGAATGATACGCGTTGGCTGCTGTATGTGTTATTGAGGAAAAAAAGAGAAAAATAAGTACAAATAAAGGTTTTGAAACTACAAGAGTGATTGAACTTCATTATCTGGTGCATCCGCTTTACCAATTAAGGATTTCATAACTTAATGCAGAGGGCAGCTTTGCATTAAGGGGCCTATTAGGATGGCGGACGGACCTGCGTCCGTCCGCCACCCCTGAGGTGGAGGGACCGTCCACAGGGGCAGCGGCGGTCCCTCCTGTGCAATTAGGATGTGACCGCCACCCTACATCTCGTATCTTTAACCGCCGCAAGGTTAAAAATGCATGCATTGCATTTACATGCACAAAGCGGTAGGCACCGCGCGGTGCCTGCCGCTTTGTGCATGTAAATGCTGGGGGGTACCATAGGTACCCTCCATGTGCACTCCCCACCCCCGAAACCCTGGGGGCCCGCAACGGGCCCCCAAACACCAAAGAGCACATGCTTTTCCACGGCGGAAAAGCCGCCGTGGAAAAGCATGTTTCAATGCACATGGTAATTTGGCTGACTGTGTCTTGCAGACACCGTACCAAATAGCCCTCCACACCCCGCAGATCAGCGGCAGATGGACCTGCCGTCCGCCGCTGGTCCCACCGCAATCCCTCCACCATCCTAATCTGGCGGTGGGTGTTTTCTGTGGCCGCTGCGGTGAATCCGCATCCTCCAGGCCGGCGGTGGCTTCCGCCGGCCCGGAGGATGCGGATTCACCGCCATCCTAATCGGCCCCTAAGTTATGAAATGCCCGGAGGCACCAACAACAGCTGGTGCTGGAGAGTTAGTGCGCAGGACTTTCATACTAACGAAACTAGCATGAGGTGCAGCGCTACAAGTCCGCCATTGGGTTCTCTATTATGGAGTTATGAAATCCTCCAATATCCTCCAGAGGAGAATCTGATGGGAGATTCGGAGGAGGGGAGGGAGTTGGTATAACATAATCGTCCCATGGATCTGGAGCAGAGATTGCATCCGGCAGCTCACCTTGCTCTCTATCCTCATCTGAAGAGGAGGCATATGGTGCTCCAAGGTCGACTGGCCCAGGGTTTGGAATATTCACCGGTGTGCTTGGGCTTGGCAGTTGAGCGGCTGGTGTACCTGGAGGATCCATTTGAGGTACCGGCCTGTCGGCTGATTCTGTTGCGGTGGGATCACCTGCTGGTAATCCGCCAACATAGCCTGTAGATCCTGTATCAGTGATGGTGGCAGATGGGCCATGTCCCTGGGGCGCGGCTCTGTCTGAAAACCATATGAATGGTAACTGTGACGTGGAGCCATATGCCCCAGCTGGTACTATTGCGTCTCGTCATGATAGTCATCATCCTCCTCATCTTCATTATCCTGACACTTAACG
Organism: Lissotriton vulgaris; assembly: GCF_964263255.1. Classification (NCBI taxonomy): domain Eukaryota; kingdom Metazoa; phylum Chordata; class Amphibia; order Caudata; family Salamandridae; genus Lissotriton; species Lissotriton vulgaris. The sequence goes on from NC_141697.1 coordinate 592,607,604, forward strand.
TGGAGCTCAGATGGGCTGTGAGCCACCCCATAAAGACCATCATCGTCATCCTCCTCCTCATCTATTACATAGCCCTCTAGCAGATGTGAAAGTAGTAAGGGCAAACCTTACCAAACTCTTGCATGGTTGGCCTTAGGAAAGTCTTAGTTACTCTGGTGACTTGAGTAATCCTTGTTTTCGGTGCAGAAACCTCAGGAAAAGAAAATTCAATTGTTGGCGGTATGGTTGACAGTGTCATCGTCAGGAAAGAGCAGTCATCGTTGACTGGGCACTCGTCGACGAGTCGGTCGTCGTTGGGATCTTCGCCGACGGTATCTTAGTCGATGAGTGAGCGTTGACTGTCTTCGATGATGGGGTCCTCATAGTCGACGCAGAGACTCTAGTAGACTGTATTGGAGCCTGGATTGCCATCGACGAAGGCGTCGTCGATGTAATACTGAATGTCGTCGACGAGTGAGGGAGCGTCGTCGACGATGATTTTCGGAGACTTTTCTTCCCCACAGGATCTGACGAAGAGGCTCTAAGACAATCTCCTTCCTTCCTGGCAAGCGTAGAAGGTACAGATAAAGCTGGCTCATAGGAGTGTTTAGCTACCTTCTTTTTTTTTTAAGCCTTGGAGTCCTGGGAGACAACTTCACCTGGGGAGCTGTCCTTCGATCTGGCCCTCTTATTGGATGTAGAGGCTCTCTTCTTATTCATCAGAAGAAGGCGACTTGTGTTTAGTGGTCTCAAGCCACAATAACAACCTTCCCTCTCTGTCCTAGAGGGATTTATTTGAGAAGGTGCAGCAGATCTTACATTCTCTCACCTCATGCCTTGGATAAAGGCAGTAAATACATTCCTTACGTTGACTCTTTTCTTGCCACAGGTTTTACATGGGCAGAAAAGTCCTTTTTTTCTGACATGATGTCAAGATTTGAGAAAGTTGAAGAAAAACTGAGTAGCACTCAGGGAGACTCCCTTCTATACGACGTGCAGTGAAAATCTGAGAGAACTGTCCTCTGCTGAGAGGGTGTTGGCAGATGATTGGCTAGATTCCAACATTTGGTTCTTTTTTTAAAAAGGACATAGATAGGTTACTGTTTACTTGGCTTGAGGCCATTATAGCCTAAAGCACTTCTTGAATATTTTACCATGGGACTCCCATCTCAACAACAGGGAATGATTCAGGCATGTGAATCTATGGAAGATACCACAATTCTGAATGGCAGCCCTTTTCTTGGAGTGGACAATTGGTCCAATTTGGGGTGTTTGGTGTCTAAGAAAATAAGTTACTTACCTCTAACTGCAGTTCTCCAGTATTGAAATCTTACATAGATTCACATGCTTGAATCATTCCCAGTCGTTGAGATGGTAGTTCCACAGTATCTTAGAAAAGTAATGCAATGATGGGTATAGGTATTGACTAGAGAGGCCCCAGGCCCTTAGTTTAGTAACATATAGTCATTTAAAAAATAAAAATAAACAACCTTAAGGTTAAACCAATCAGGTTGTCCTACCCTCTGCCACACCCCTGTCCCTCAGATTTTAGAGCATCAGTGTAAATAAACACCATCTGAGAGAGAGAAGGTGAGATTTTCGAGGGAGGAGTGTGGCTTGCATGTGAATCTACGAAAGATTCCAATAATGGATCTTTCATAGACTCACATGCTTGAATCAGATTAAATAGCAGTTGAAAAGTACAGTTTTTCACATAATGCAAAATGTATAAAAATATACATATAAGAAAAGATTTATAAATATACATATCTATGTATCAAAAGACAGATAGAATACCACTTCAGGAAAAAATACATTTAACTTACAATGCAAAATGTGAGTAACAGTAAGAGGGTGGCAGGAAGAAGGAGATAGCTCACCTTCACTGGAAAATATGCCATAATACTGCTTGGCCCACTGATGCCTCACTGTGAACTGCATATTCCAAGCAGTAGTGCTGCATATAGTTGTGTTCTTTTTCCAGGTATCTGCCTGGCAAATCTTGTGAAGTGACACAATGACAAACAGCACAGTTGAAGTAGACCTAGTTCTTGTAAAATGGGCACGTGCCGGTGCTTAATGGCTTGCCTGCTTTCTGGTGACAGAAAAGAATGATGCTGGATAGCCATCTAGCAATGCTCTGCTTTGAAATAGGATACCCTTTCCTTGAAGCGCTATGCGCTACAACTAGTTGATTGGATTTGCGAAATGTATTTGTTATATCCAAGCAGAACTTTAAACACTTCTTGATGTCTAAAGAGTAAGTGCCCTTTCAGCTGGTGTCTTAGGATCTGGAAAACATGTTTAAACAATTACAGGCCATTGAGGTGGAAGTCTGAAGGGACTTTAGGAATAAACTAGGGGGTTGTGCAAAGAATCACCCTATTGTCCCTAAATTGGAGAAAAGGCTCCTGAATAGTGAGACCCTGTATCTCGCCAACTCTTCTGGCTGAAGTTAAGGCCAGCAGGAGAGCTATCTTCCATGACAGGAACTTGATATTTGTCCTGTGAATGGGCTTAAAGGGATCTTTTATGAGTTATGAAAGTACGCTGAGTTGCCAGAGTGGAGAAGTAGGCCTCACCGGTGGGTAGACCCTGAATAATCCCTTGAGTAATTGCTTCATGAATCTGGAAGACCATAATAAAGCTGATGTGGAAGATCGCCTGAAGGAGACAGCTGCTAAATGGACTTTAATGGATGCATGAGCCAGCCCGGATTTCACTAAATGCAGGAAGGAGATGTGGAAGAATTTTTTATGGAGAATAGGAAAGTGGATGAATTTTAGCAGTTTGGCACTATATGCAAAACGTTTCCACTTGAGGTGATCGGTTTTATTCGTATGGTCTACACAAGTGAAGAGACCTGGGATCCGGATGCAGTACTTGGCCCTGGTTCATTGTCAGAAGAGATGGTATTGATTTCAACTGGATGTGGCTCCTCTCTGAGAGGAGTAACTCTGCAAAAACATTTTGTGTGGCCACGTTGGTGCTAGGAGAATTATCCTGCATGGTTTGGTCTTCATTTTCATGAGGACTCTTTGGAGGAGGGGAAACAGAGGAAAGGCGAAAGAAAAGATTCCAGACCATGAGATTGAAAATGCATTCCTTCACGAACCCGGATGAGAATGCCAGATTGTGAAGAACCAGCATTTCCGGTTTTGGGGGTTGCAAAGAGATCCAGATTCAGTTTGCTCCACTGGAGAAAGACATTGTTGAGAGTCTTCTGATCGATTTGCCATTTGTGTCAAGAGGTCCTCAGTCTGCTGAGTGTATCTGCTATGGTATTTTGCTTTCCAGGAACATGTTCCACTCATAGATGTACTCTGTGGCGATGGACCACTCCCAGATGCCTTGCACTTCCAGGGACAACAAGTGAGATCTTTTGCCACCCTGCTTGATGATGTAGTACATTGTGGTCGTATAGCCTGTGTGGATGAGCACTGCAGAATTGCTTATTCTAGGAAGGAACACATGCAAGGCTAGGTGTACTGCCTTGAGCTCTAGCAGATTGATTCGGAGATGAAGTTGAGAAGGTTGCCATTTTCCTCTGACTTGAAGATCTTGGATATACGCTCCACAACCATCTAGGGAAGCGTCTGTGGTGATAACTAAAGGAGAAGTTTGAGAAAGAAACAACAGGTCAATTGAGAGATGTTACTGGCACATCCACCAGGATAGGGCATTGACAGTGCTCAGAGTGACCTTGACCAGATTGTCGAAAGATTCTGTTACTGGAATCCACTGCCTGTCAACTTCCTTTTGTAGCCGATGCATCCGCAGATGGCAGAATGGAACTAGAGGATTGCAAGATGACATCCTCGTTAGGAGATACTTGTAGAGGAGAATAGAAAGTGACTTTCTTTGCACTAATTTTTCCAGCGTCATCAATTGTAATTGCCTCTCCGGTGTGGGGTACGCTTTGGTGAGTGTTGTATCCAGCGTGGCCCCCAAAAAACACATGTTTTGTCATGGATGAAGAGTAGACTTCTCTGAGTTCAGAATGAGGCCCAGCTCTCTGAAAAAGTTCAGACAGGCTGTTGTTTACCGTTGTGTGGCCTGACTGGAAGGTGCCTTGATCACCAGTCATTGAGGTAAGGGAACACTTGATGTTTGTGTAGTCTCAGAAAAGCTGCTATTGGTGCCAAGCACTTCGTGAATATGCGAGGAGCAAATTTCAGGCTAAAGGGAGGCACCTTGAATTGATAGTAGCTGCCGGCTACTGTGAATCTTATCTCGTAATCAAAAGAGGGAGAGAGAAGCTGAGATTCATTTGGCTTCCATACGATAGGCAAGTAATCAAGAGAGAATGAATCACTCGTCCTGTTTTTAAACAGGGTCTAGGGTTCTTACCGTCTTAAAAACCCTCATTCACGTGAAAATCGTAAGAGCAGTATATCTTGGTTTACCGCAAGGAGTATTATGTGAAAAGCATCATCGCCTGGTCTTTTGTTATGCTTTCCTCCGCCTGGAGGGAGACCAACTAGTCGGTCTTTTCACGTAATACTCCTTGCGGAAAACCAAGATATACTGCACTTACCCTAGAACCTGGTTAACAACAGGACGAGTGATTCATTCTCTCTTGATTACTTACTGTGAATCTTAGACATTTTCTGTGCTTTGGATGGATGGGAACATGAAAATACGCGTCTTGTAGAATGAGACTGACATACAGCCTACAAGGTTTAGGAGCTGCAGTATGTCCTGCAGTGTTACCATGTGGAATGACTGTTTCCTGAGATAGGTATTCAGGTTTCTCAGGTCTAGAATCAGCTGCCACTGCCTTGACTTCCTGCGGACCAAGAAGAAATGAGAATAGAAACCTTTTCCTTTGTGGGCTACAGGCACTCACTACAGCTCCTATTTTGAGCACAGTTTTGACCTTCAACATGAGGAGTTGCAGATGTTTTTGAATGAAGGTTTCAGGGGGGGTTGGAGGCGGTGTTTGGATGAACTCTAATGTATGGGCAAATTGAACATGGTCTAAGACTCATTGGTCGGTTATTTCTTGCCAACGTTGAAGGTGATTAGTAATTCTTCCTCCTAGCGGGAATGGAGAAAGCAGGGGAGTAATTGGTGCCTGTAACCTGTCATTGACAGCAGCTGGTATCTTTTCCTGGCCATCCCAATTTTCCCCATGGAGGGGGTCTGGCATAGGATTACTTTCGTGGGTGCCTCTGATGATATTGGGGACGAAACTGCTGAGTAGATGTGGAATATGAGGGTACCGATATTGCTGGTAGCCTCCTCTGTAGGAAGGTTGTCCTCCTCCCTGAGCGCCTCAAAAAGGCATTTAGCTGTGTGGAAGGGTCCCCAATGCCTTGTTCATCTCAGTGTTGGTGGTTTGGAGGGCCTCATTCACATGTTTGCCAAAGAGGGCTTCTCCATCATGTTTTGAGCCTCTTGCTGCGAAGAGGTAGCCTTTAGCCAGCCTTGATGCTGAAGCACTGCTGCACCTGCTAGCTGTCGGAAACCAGTAGTGGCAAAATCCATGGCGCAATCTATGTTTTCGGATCTGTGCGCTTTCTCTCCTGCAATACTTTCCTGGCTGTCTCTTTGACGTCCTCAGGTAGTTTGTCGAATATGGATCGATATCTGACCACATCTGGCAGTCGTACCTTCCAAGAACCGCCAATGAGTTTGCCGCCCTCACCGTGAGGGCTGACATGGATGAGAAATGTTGTCCAGGCTACTATCCTCTTGAGACGCTGAAATAGGTGCCCAAGGGTTTTTGGACTGGCGCTGGCCTGCCTATGTGACAACAGAATCTGGCTTGGAGTATCCAGTGAGGCATGCAGGAGCATCTTCAGGTGCCTTGTACTTCTTGTCAAGGAGTGGTAACACCGCCACTATTGAAGCTGGGGCCATAATGACCTGTATGCCCTTTTCCCAAATATAGTCAATATTAGGCACAGCCCTGATGATCTAACGAAAGGACTCTTTAAAGTCATACGGAAAACAGTCCATTTGTTTTGTACGCATTGGCAATCAAATCTTCTTGCTACCCTCTTGAGAAAGTTATGAAAGCCTCCAATATCTTCAGGAGGGGAATGCACAAGAAGCAGTGTTGGTGATGATCGTGTTGGTATCATAGCAAACACAAGGAGATGAACGGAGCCCTGAAACTTTTCAGACACTCACCCCCAGTCACAGATCTGGGTTGAATCCATCATAATTCTTTAGCTCACTTCGCCACCTCAGTTCAGACCCAGCTATATGCAAATCAGTCTTCTCCCTGTGCCTCATGGGAACAGTCCAGCCCGAACTGCCAAGCCAGGTCTTCCCTGTACCGGAAACAAGTATCCTGGGACCGTTTTTTGGGTAACACCCTTCATCAGCCAGGCTAACTTGAATCCAGTGGCAAGGTGAGCAAGGGGCCCACGGCTGGGCATTCCAAGCCAACTTAGGGCGAACAAAGCAAACACAAGGAGATGATGGACCGAGCACTGAAACTTTTCAAACACTCACCCTAAGTCACATATCTGGGTTGAATCCATCATTATTCTTTAGCTCACTTCGCCACCTCAGTTCGGACCCAGCTTATATGCAAATCAGTCTTGACCCTGACCCAGACTTTGTTTGGTTCCTGGGAAACCAAACAAAGTCTGATGTAGTCGCATTTAACCATAAAACAAGGCACCTCCTGTTCCACCCATCACTGTCCAAATAAACAGAGGCGGACCCGCTCAAGAATGGCGGTGGTGATGCTGTGGCCGGGCCAACCGCACTAATCTACTGCAGACTTTCTTTGGTTTCCCAGGAACTTTGTTTTATTGGTTTCACAGCAGTGACCCACAAGGGAAGGACAGTGTTTACTACCAGTCCCATAATGCATTAGTAGTGTTCACATTGGCGTGCTAATTTAAATAAAAAGAGGTAAAATACTGGTGTGTGGCTCTACTTGCTGTGGTTCTTTGAAGGCTGTCCATGAAGGGCGTAGCCCGAAATGCGTCGGATCAGAAGAATCAGTGGAAAAGCTTGTCTGCAACGGCCGTTTTCCTCTTAAGAGCGTTACCTACCTGGGATCGCCGCTCCAATGAGGGGCAACTCTTTCGTTTGTGGATATATATATATATATATATATATATATATATATATATATATAAGTGGAGTGAAGTAACCTGAAAGAGGTCAGGTGGTTAGCCTGGGAAAACATGTGACATGTGAATAGACATGGAAGAGTTCTGTCCTAGAAATGCAAGTCATGGTAAACATTTAAAAAACATGTAAATAGCTTGTTGCATTTAGATGTTTAAAAAGAATAATGAGCATGAAACGCGTCCGGCTTGAATCGGCAGGCATGCTGTCAACTGGATCCACCCGCCGATCTGGCTTTTGCTTCATGAAGGTTGCTGCAGTGGATGTCAGAGTGCGTCTCCAACAGGTGGGAAGCTTGGAGCTTAATTTATATGCGGCCTCACAGCCGCGAGAGATGCACCACACGGAAATTTGGGGCAAAGGAGCTCCGAATCACAATGTGGAGGCATCCATGGAGGATTGATAAGCCGGATGTGCGAGTGGAGGCCCATTGGTGGGCTGGAAATATCTCAGACAGCGGCCCATAACTGAGTCACACACTACAGGACCCACACATCAACGCGTACTCATTCGAGTCGCCCATTGGAGGGCTCATATTTTTAAGTGGGAGGTGTGGCATCTATGCCAAAATGACTGTCACGCCGCTGAAGAGTGCAATGAGCACGAAACGCGTCTGGCGTGAATCGACAAGCATGCTGTCAACTGGATCCGCCCGCCGATCTGGCTTTTGCCTCATGAAGGTTGCTGCAGTGGATGTCAGAATGCGTCTCCAACAGGTGGGAACCTTGGAGCTTTGAGATATATATATATATATATATATATATATATATATATATATATATATATATATATATATATATATATATATATATTCCTGAACATTTTGTGGAATGGCTGGAACAGGTAGAGCTGAGCAGAGCTCAGTGGAGACTCGATCACACGCTCTGCTATCGAAAATATGAGAGACTGGGGGTTCTCACAGGAGTATTCCAGAGGGTGGGGCAACATCATTGGTTGAACCTTAAGTTTAGTCTCATTTAAGAAAATATATGTTACTAAACGGAAGGGCCTGGGGCCTTTCTAGTCTATACCCATCATTGCATTGGCTTTCTAAGGTACCATGGGACACCAATATTGATGACTTGGAATTATTCAAGCTTTTGAATCTATGAAAGATCCAATACTGGAGTAAGCAGAGTTATTGGAGTCCCATTAGTCCTCTGGCCACTGTGCTAGCTGTAGGAGGGTAGTGGCTGATCAAGAGTAGAAGCCTGTACCACTGAGGCCACTAGCTACCGTCCAGAGTTTCTAACAACCAGGCATCCACAGGGACGGTGCTAGTTGTAACTGGTGCAGGACAAGCAAGGTTAAAGCTGGATACTATGCAAGTCCTAGGACAGGGACCAACAGCTGAAATGGTAAGTTCTTCAACAGACCTTATCTTAAGTGTGAGGAACTCTTAACCTCTGCGCACTGTTACTACTGCGGTTCAAACTTGAGAACACCGCTATCTATTAATCCAATTTATAAACAATTCACAAAATCGATTTAGTTTTTGCTCAAACGAGCTTCAAAAAACATTTTATAGGTATAACATTCAACTGAAAATAATTCCTGACTTTGCTCAATTCAATCGCAATGCATTATTACATTCAATACATTCTTTAACATAATAAACAAAATCCAAAATTGAATTCAAATCTTTAACATGGACGACTTGTCTTTTATGCCCAATGCATTTCAAACTCAATGAGCTCTTCGTCAGGGGCCTGTGGACTGAATATGATAATCAATTAATGAACTGATTTATGTGTAAGACCTGTATATTGTAACCTTGTACTACATCTGCCAGTATTTTTGTAACTATGTAGTAAGTTGGCAACATTAGGGTTTCTTTTTTACTTTTTTCATTTCTACTTTTTTCATTTCTGTCTCTTTTACACGCTAAATATACATTTTTTTGCGATTCGAAACAGCTAGATTCAGTCGTTTCACCTTAACCCCTTCCAACATGGCGCCCGCGGTCTTTGTTCACTAGTACCTTGTTAGTTTCGAGTCACACACACGCTGTTTTGTAAGGAGAGGAGGAGCGGATGGTTTACGTTGCCGTTTCATTGCCGAGTAGTGCAGTTTTGAACAAACGAATTTGCGAGTTATTCTACGGAGTTTCTCTCGAAACAGAGGTGAGCGTCTGGTGAGCCGTTGTGCTGTTAAACTGGAGGTAGTAGTGTAACGTACGTGGGTTAAGGAATCTAGACCCGAGTGAGACTTTGGCTTTATGTGTTTACAGGAGGAGGTTGAGTTGCTAGTTACCTGAGCAGTCGTTTTTCAGCACAGAAAGTTTACCATAAGGTAAGACGGTTGATTTCAGTGGTCACATGAGCTGTTTAAGAATCCAATATACGGAGGTATATTTATAACGCCCGACTTTTCATTATTTAGATCGGATGAAACCGCTTGATTGCGAGACCAGTGAGTCCGTTTTTTATTGTTTACATTTCGAACACACAGTGATGAGGGTACTTGGGTACTATCAGCATTAATGCTGCCTGTTACCTACATCTTTTTTTAAAAAATGTTGAAGCCTTGTATTTTGTGAATGTTTGATGACTTACACATAAATCAGTTCATTAATTGATTATCATATTCAGTCCACAGGCCCCTGACGAAGAGCTCATTGAGCTTGAAATGCATTGGGCATAAAAGACAAGTCGTCTATGTTAAAGATTTGAATTCAATTTTGGATTTTGTTTATTATGTTTAAGAATGTATTGAATGTAATAATGCATTGCGATTGAATTGAACAATGTCAGGAATTATTTTCAGTTGAATGTTATACCTATAAAATGTTTTTGGAAGCTCGTTTGAGCAAAAACTAAAGCGATTTTGTCAATTGTTTATAAATTGGATTAATAGATAGCGGTGTTCTCAAGTTTGAACCGCAGTAGTAACAGTGCGCAGAGGTTAAGTGTTCCTCACACTTAAGATAAGGTCCGAAGTTTAGGCACGGTCAGGACAAACGTGCCACCTCCGCAGCACGCTTGGAAAAATATTGAAAAAAAACAAAGTATTTTCAGGTTTTATAGTTGAAAAAACAAGAGTGCTCCTCTCACCTTATACACATTTTAAGTTCTTCCACAGGGCACTCTTCCCAAGCAGCTATACAAGGCAACTTGAAGCACTCGGAGGCTCAAGCAGCATAGGGGAGGGGTTAGGGGCAAAGCAATCTCACAGGCAATGATAGTAAGATTTCCCTATTGACCCTTGTTGTTGATGTGGAGTAAGTTTTCTTGCAAAAACAGTTGATGGACAGAATGCAGAACATTGTCATACATTCACCCCAGTACAGAGATCTGGGACTAAATCCATCGTTTTTTTGCACTCCACACCACCCCTGTTCAGACATGGCCATATGCAAATCAGCCTTGACCCTGTGCCTCATGGGAACAGTCCAGCCCGAACTGCCAAGCCATGTCTACCCTGGACCGGAATCAAGCATCCTAGGACTGGTTTCTGGCTATCAGCCGTCATCAGCCAGGATAGTTTGACTCCAGTGGTGTGGAGAGCACGGGACTCACGTCTGAGCATAACCTTCCCATTCGGGGGGACAAATGCAAAAACAACAGTTGATGGACAGAATGCAGAACAATGTCATACATTCACCCCAGTACAGAGATCTGGGACTAAATCCATCGTTTTTTTGCACTCCACACCACCCCAGTTCAGCCTTGACCCTGTGCCTCATGGGAACAGTCCAGCCCGAACTGCCAAGCCATGTCTACCCTGGACCGGAATCAAGCATCCTAGGACTGGTTTCTGGCTATCAGCCGTCATCAGCCAGGATAGTTTGACTCCAGTGGTGTGGAGAGCACGGGACTCACGTCTGAGCATAACCTTCCCATTCGGGGGGACAAATGCAAAAACAACAGTTGATGGACAGAATGCAGAACAATGTCATACATTCACCCCAGTACAGAGATCTGTGCCTAAATCCATTGTTTTTTTGCACTCCACACCACCCCAGTTCAGACATGGCCATATGCAAATCAGCCTTGACCCTGTGCCTCATGGGAACAGTCCAGCCCGAACTGCCAAGCCATGTCTTCCCTGGACCGGAATCAAGCATCCTAGGACCAGTTTCTGGCTATCAGCCGTCATCAGCAAGGATAGCTTGACTCCAGTAGTGTGGAGAGCATGGACTCACGTCTGAGCATACCCTTCCCACTCGGGGTGACAAATGCAAAAACAACAGTTGATGGACAGAATGCAGAACAATGTCATACATTCACCCCAGTACAGAGATCTGAGCCTAAATCCATCGATTTTTTTGCCCTCCACATGTCTGAACTGGGGTGGCTTGGTGAGCAAAATAACAATGGATTAAACCCAGATCTGTGACTGGGGGGTGACTTCACCAACCATTGTGCAACATTCCGTCCATCATCTTGTGTGTTTTGCTGTTCACCCTATGTGGGAAGGGTATGCCCAGATGTGGGTCCCTTGCTGACTAAGCCACTGAAGTCAAGTTATCCTGGTTGAAGACGGTTGATAGCCAGAAACCGGTCCTAGTAGGCTTGATTCCGGTCCAGGAAAGACATGGTTTGGCAGTTCGGCTGGACTGTTCCCATGAGGCACAGGGTCAAGACTGATTTGCATAAGGCCATGTCTGAACTGGGGTGGCTTGGTGAGCAAAATAACGAAGGATTAAACCCTGATCTGTGACTGGGGGTGAATGTTTTGCCATTGTGCAACATTCCGTCCATCATCTTGTGAGTAAGTTTTCTTACCTTGAGCAGCTGTCTGGAGTCTCCTTGTACTTCAAAGCAGTTGGCCTTCCACAGCCTTCTCCACAATCTTCACAGATAGCATCAGTGTCTTGCGGGACATTTGGTGCCTCTTGAAAAGAGTCGGAGTAAGAACCAAAAATAGCATAATTCTTCTGCTTGTACTGATGCTGGGGGAGAGGTATTTTACTGAAATCTGGCTATATACCCACTGGTTGGGCTTCTGTTGTATAATAGCGAGGCATAAGCCTGGTTTGAGCGGTTGTCGGTTTACAGTCAGCGATTGACATTGGGGTCTAATCAGCTGTGCCAGAGTCTGTATGGAAGGAACTGACATGTACCTTGGCGACAAGGTAGAAGTCAGTAATGGATTCAGTGAGAGCCCAGAAACAAGTCTAGTGGGGGCAGAGGGCATCAGGGGTGGACCTGGAGGCAGAAGTCTAACTGTGAAACATATTCAACTAGAGCAACAATCCAACATTATACTCAACATGTTCTTGGTCATTATGGTAAGACTAAAGCATCGCACTTAAGGGGAAAATTCTAATGTGGGAGAATTGAACCACCAAATCTTGACTGCAAAATAAGAATAATGACTTCCACAAATTCCTCAAACGAAGTTACAATCTCAAAATAAGGTAAACTAAAAGATCCAGATGTCCCTAACACACTCGCAAAATTCATTAAATAAGGCCACATTGCAGCTAAAGAGTAAGGAAGATGCTACTTACCAGTATGCATCTGCTCTTGGCATGTAGAGCTGCAGAATATCATACTTTTGCATAGTTCGCCATCAGGTGTTGGGCTCGGATGATTGCAGTTCGTTGTTGTCTTGGAGGAAGTCTTTGTAGTCACAAGATAGGGGACTCCTCCCTTGGACGATAGTGCGTATGAGCATCGACTCCATCCTCAGATTGTTTTTCACCATGATGGGGAAATGATGGAGTTTGGTAGAAACAGAAAAGATGTCCATGTGAGTGTATCTAAATAAGATAACACTGGAACAGATACAGGTTCCGGGGAGGCGGGTGGGCGTATGATATTCTGCAGCTCTACATGCGAGGAACAGATGCATACTGGTAAGTAGCATTTTCCGTTCGAGGCATATGAGCTGCAGAATTCATACTTTTGCATAGACTGTACAGCAGTGCTCTCCCTTAGCGGTGGTCACCTGTATCTGCTGCAGTGCTTTGAAAAAGTGTTTTAAGAATAGCCTGGCCTACAGAAGCCTGTTGTTTTGCCTGCACGTCTACACAATAGTGTTTGGTGAAGGTGTGTGGCGTAGACCATGTTGCTGCTTTACAAATGTAATCTAAGGGAATGTTCCCTAAGAATGCCATGGAAGCCCCTAGTTTGCGTGTTGAGTTCGCCTTAGGAGGAATTGGTAATGTGCGTTTTGCCTTTTGGTAGCATATTTGAATGCATGACTATCCACCTGGCAATTCCAGCTTTGGGGATGGAGTTTCCTTTATGAGGTGGACAGAAAGCTACAAACAGTTGGTTTGTCTTTCTAAAAGGTTTAGTTCTGGCGATGTAATATAGTATAGCTATTTTAACATCTGGGGGCATATTCTCAAGGAGTTATTGCTGAGTTAACAGCACTTTATCGCAGCCAAAGTCACGATAAATGTATCACCCCATTCACAAGCTGGTGCTAACAGCCCATAGCACCAGTTTACCTGCGATAGTAGCCGCAAAAAACATCGCCACAGATGACCCCCGCAACTATCGCCAATGAGATGCTGAGTAGGCGTTCCTGTGCAAAAAGCCACAACAACACCACTCCGCAACATTCTCAACAACCAGCCAGATCGGCGATACGACCTCAAAACATGCTATACAGCGTGTTAGCAGCAGGAAACTAACACCTGCTCTGACCTGGTGTAAAGTCGGACCACAGCCTGCACCACAAAAAAGAGCCTAGCCCAGAGCCACACCTGAAGGGCAACAGATGCCATGGAGCCACTGATCCTGCAGCTGAGAGCCCCAAGAGGACCACAACACCCACCGCCACCACCCCCAGGACCCCCACTCCATGCCCCCCCGGCCAAAGACATGCCACATCAACTACACTGAATCATTTACCAAATAATCTGCCTGATGTTGCAGAATCACATCTGGTGACATGTACACATTCACCTTCGAATCAACAAATGAACATGTATTCAAAATAAACACAGAACAGAAATGAAGACACATGGCGGTTCCCCTCAAGACAATCCATGGGTCACAGCCAGCAAGACAAAAATCATGATGAGAAGGTGTGTCCTGCGCACATCAAGGAACAGAGAGAGAGCAAAGGATAGAGAGAGAGGGAGAGAGAGATAGACGGACAGAGAGGGGGAGCGAGAGATAGACGGACAGAGGGGAGAGAGAGATGGACAGACAGAGGGGAGAGAGAGATGGACAGACAGAGGGGAGAGAGAGATGGACAGAGGAGGAGAGAGAGACAGACAGAGAGGGGGAGAGAGAGATTGCGAAAAGAAGAGAGGGACAGGGAGCGAGAGTGCAGACACTAAGCACCCAGGCCACACTGCTCACCTGCTACCACCGATGTGTCTCCAACCACGTGCCGGTATGTAGTGCAGTTCACCAGGTTCCACATCTGGGACAGACCCGTCATCTCAAACAGAGTCCAGATACATGAATGGCACAGTACATACAATTTGAACACATCATCGCCTGTCCGCAGCTGCGCACCCAGGCAGCTGCACCCCAGTCCCTCCCGCCGCCCAGTGGTGCATGCCCGCCCCTGCGCACCCAGGTCTCACTGTTCACCTTCCACCAGCGGCTTATAGGAAAGAGGGCCCACCACGTGCCGCTGCAAAGCACAAGCCTGGGGCGCGCGGACATGGCACCCTCCACATCATGCAGCCCCGCTCCGCAGGCCACCAGGTCTCCCTTTTGATTCTGGGTCTGGATTTCGCCATTGAAAAGGACATACCAGTGCACCCGGCATCATCGCAGGCTGCCCACCCGCTCAGCTGTATAGGTGCCACTAACTCTGTGAACCAGGAGGCGACGCCCCATGTGGCGGTAGGCCCCCGCTGGCTAAGGCCAACACTGCGGTCCAGCAGGGCACACAAAACCCGAGAATTCCGGACATTGGGACAGGGCATCATCGCAGGCTGGACACCCGCTCAGCACTTAGGGTGCCCCTACCTCAGTGCACCGAAAGGCACTGTTCCGTGGCAGTGTGCCTGTGCTGGCCGCACTGTATCCGGTGCCACCAAGTCTGTGCCCGCAAGTCACGGACCCTTTATGATTGGGTATCGTGGTGCGGAAGCCATCATGTCACTTCCGGGCAGGCGGAATGTGATGTTGCAGGCCCCTGGGCTCCCATGCCTATATGCACACCACACGGATACACACAAGAGAGATTGGAAATGCGTCAAGCACGTGCGCCCGGCCCTTTTTATTGGCAGGGTCACATGTCCTGTGACGCTTGTGCTGGATGGGTGTGGTGTGGGTGTAAGCATGTCCAGCCACTCTCTCACGGCTGGTTGACAACTAGACCTGTAAATGTAAATGTAAATGTACATGTATTTATATAGCGCAAATCAGCAACTAATTGCGCAGGTCGCTTTTTAAAATTTTTTATTTGTTCATTTTTAAACATAACTGTATCGTTAGGATTTGTACAATTGTGATACTTGCTCTTTTTAAAAAACCATCTTGCACCTTACTTAACAGTGGAACAGCACCTCGTATGCCCGTAATAGGGCTTGACAAATCTAAAAAATCTTACTTTACCTGCAGGTAGAGTGAGTAGACTTTTCTACTCGACCTAACAGCAATGCACTCGACCCACAAACTGATTGCATATGATTTTTTTTCAAAACATTTGCAGCGCCAACAATTCAAGAAAACATTGGCCAACCAAATAACAGAAAATTGTATTAATTTTTTTATTTATCACCCAGTTACCTCCGTATGTGTGTATCAAATTGATATCAAAGTTTTTCTAATGCTACCGGTCTGAATGGATGCAAAGCGGTGATGCAAACACAAAAATTCTCAGTACAATTTTAAGATGGTCTAAGCATTGGCATAGGCAATAGGTCTCGCCTTTGGGACCTTATAAGTGTTTAACGAAATGCAACAGTTGATGTTGTTGCACCAAGGATATTTATTTGTGCTGCAATAAATACTTATAAGGTTCCAAAGGCAAGACTATGCTTGTAGTCACGGTTTGTTGGCCAGTGGGCAGTCAGTGAGCAAGCTCAAACCACCCGGGGGTCTCTGCAAGAAAAACAGTAAAATAATGGGGCCAAATTGTGCATTTGCAGCCCTTTATGTCTGCGAAACAAACTAATTTCTTAACATCTGCTACTCATAAGTTGCTTTGTGCAAGCTCACTCCTCTCAGTTAAGTCATGGAAATTTCCCAGCCCTCACAACAAAACTCACTCAGACTGCCCTCAGAATTTACTTGCACAAATAAGGAATTAGTTACTTACCTGTACACTATAGTTCTCCAGTATTATCTTTCATAGATTCACATGCTTGTATCTTCCCCGTCGTCATGGTGGGAGTCTCACGGTAACAGAATGACCAAAGCAGTATCATAGAGAAGAAAACTGCATAGAAAAGCCCATAGGGACTGTAGTATTTGGTAACCAGACCTCCTCATTGTTTGGTCCAAACGTCAGCCAATCAGCATTGCTGCCCTGCCCTCACACTCCCCAGCAGAAGTTTCCTGCCTCAGATTTCCGTCCACGAGTGAGAGACATGGATAAATACCGAGAAAACAGGTTCTGCCTGAGAAACGGGGAGGTGGGCGGGCGCATGTGAATCTATGAAAGATAATACTGGAGAACTATAGTGTACAGGTAAGTAACTAATTCCTTCTCCTGTATTACATCTTTCATAGATTCACATGCTTGTATCAGAGTAGTAAGTGGTGCTCACAAAACCTGCAGTGTTTCCAGTGGCGTCACTAGGGTTGGTGTCACCCGGTGCGGGTAACTCATGGTGTCACCCCCCCACGACTTACTGCATGGACCTCCTCCGTTCCGAGTCCGCCAGTGGACACAGATGGCAAATAACGGGCCCATACAGAATCCTTAGTAACGTTACAGTGTGTTACAACAAGAGAAAAGTGACGTGTGCATGTTACAAAGGAGTACCAAACGCAGGTAGAAGGATAATACTGCAATGGACACTCAAACACAAGAACAAACGTTACGTTCGTAGGCAATGGTGGCACTTGTGCAATGATGTGCAACTATCAAAGCAAACAAAATGCCATTACCGCGCAGTTCAGGCCTATCATGCTGACTGCCTAACCCAATGAAGGAAGAAAGCTTTGCCTGGTGCACCTGCCCGAAGAGGGCCGTGTTTTCGTTTGAGCCAGTAAAAAAAAGCATGTCCTGTGCACTGAATCTGATCACATTTGTGTGCCACATTTTTAACTTAGTTCATGCAGTACTATGATCTTATTAATAAATAAATGTAAACAGTCAGGTCGTGAAGTGCGATGCTACAGCAGACTTGTGTCTCACAGCTGAGGTAATGCAGCCCTCCTGATTTACCTTTGTGAGGAGCGATACTATTTATGTATTAAAACTGGGGGTGGGTGACGATGATGCGAAACCTGGTGGCTGCTCTTTTCTGAGCTCTGTCACTTTTCTTCCACTTGTTAAACCCTACATGCACCGCAAAGGCTCCTGGCTGGCTGGTTGTTTTGCTGCTGACCCACTACGTAACATCCCAGTGTCTGCCCGGGAAGCGATCCAGCGAAGTAGAGGCCATGCTGAGATAGAGCCCTGCAGCAGAGACGCAATGGGACAACATAAGGATGACATGGCCTTGGAGAAGGGGTCTGTTTAAAAGTGGCGCTGCTGGAGAGTGCGGTGAGTGATCCCTCTTCATCATCCTAGCTGGCCTGGCCACTGTCTGAAGCCCGCCACCTGTGGATTGTGAGTCAAGTACCAGAAGAGATGAAACCCTTTGGTGGGGCGCAGCACTGTAAAATTGTCCGCCCGTGAGGAAAGGCGGAAAAAGCACCCGGCCTGGGCCATGTTAAGGACAAGGTAAAGGAGAACTCCAAATACACATCTGTTTAAGAACCCCTATTCTTTCTGCTACAATTTGTGAAGAATTAGGCCTAGTAGTTCCATCCTTATCAGAAAAGTAATGCAGACCGTGTAATTCTAAAGGGAAGAAGTCCTAACAAAATTGTTGACCTGCCTGCACTGCCTGTCTTTATCAGCACTGATCAAATCAACGCTATATGTTCAGGAGATCGCGCAGAATGTCTTTTCCATTGTGTATCTGGACACAGCACTTAGCAAGACCATGCCGCCTATTTCAGTGTCTCCAGTGTATTTCAAGGGGTTTAAGCGACAGTCTTTGACTTGCCCATCAGTTGAAACAAGCCTACTTTCATCTCCAATGGATGAAGAAGCAGCTGCCTGTGTATAGTCTAGCCGTACTAGTAAGGCATTTAAAATGTAAATATCAGCCAGATCGAATCCTGTCTCTTCTGGAAAGAAAAGAGGAGAATTTGTAACAGATCAGAGCATTCCCTGCTATGTGCCACAGTGGCAAGCAGGGCTTCTACAAAGACAGTGGGACTCTGACCCTCCTGGCTACCAAAGAGTATGCTTGCTTTGTCATGGGCAGGAGAGCATCAGAGCAGTACCACCGTTGAGGAGTATGTATCCTCCTGGGCGCGAGAATGTCTGGGCAATAGTACTATCGAAGAGTATGCAGCCTGCTAGTGGGAGAACATCTGGTACTACTGCTATTGACGAGTGTGCAATTTAATGGGCAGGGGCATGTTCCCGCAGTACCACCATTGAAGAGTATACATCTGTTAAGGTGGGACAGCATCTGAGCAGTATGAATCCTCATGGACATGAGAGCAGTAACAGGGTACCACGGGTGGTTATGCGTGTGTCCCTCCCCAATCCCACTTGCATCGCTACTATTTTCTTGAATATCTCCCCAATTCCTAGGTATTATAAGTTGAGAGCAGTAGAGGTGGGATCAAATGCCTCCTTTAAAAAGCAGAGCAAATGCTCATTAACCACATCAGATAAGACTTGCCTTTTTAATACGTAAATCTTTACCCATGTGGACAGCAGACTCCTTAATCCAAGTATATGCAGGGACAGATGGACAGTGACCTGGGCATGACCTGGGCAGCCCTCTGGGCCTGGTAGATGGACCAAGGGCTGAGTGGAGCATTATCGGGGAGTGTTTATTTCAGGGAGAGATGTAAGAAATGGAGACAGGCTCAGTGGTTCTCGCAAGGTACTAAAATGGACGGCCTTGCAACCGACCGAGCAAAGAGACTTATGATTGACTGAGGAGCAGAGTGTGGACCCTAATACCCTGGTCTTCATTGCTTGAATTTGCTCGCGAGAAAGAGTGGCTGAATCATGTCACTCATAATTACACTGACATTTAAAAAAATTCACACATAAGCATTCTGAAACTTGGCATCTATCTGATGTAAATATTATTTCTCTCTAGTCTCACCGTCGTCCTTGGCATCCCAAATTTGAAGGCGAATTGCGACGCGATATCACAGAGAAGAAGGTGGTGGTCTCTGTCTGATGTCGTAGGTATTGTGTTTCACCACTGCGGCGCACGCACGGTCTCCGCGACCTCAGTCCACTCCCTGGAGGGCGCGTGACCGCGCTGTGATGAGTCAGAGAGCAGGTGCGCTGCGCACAGCGCGTGGGGGCTGTCCCAGGGCCGTCATTGATAGTAGTGCTAAGATTGACGGCCCTGGGACCAAACTGCTGGGTACATAAGCCGCGGCCCGCGCGCATCCGCATCGCACCACCAGTGACGATCATCACAACATATAGCTGCCAAGGTTTCAGATTGCTATGAGTGACGTTTTCATAATTTTAGGGAAATTATGAGTGACATTTCAACGACTATGAGTGACACTTTTTTGCGAGTAAAATCAAGCAATAAAAATGAAGGAAACATAAATATCAGAAATTACACCCCTTTGAGCAATGCGCCTGTGCCACCAAAAACAATTTTTTCATAGCATTGCAAGTCAGTGCAACAGTAGGAGATCATGACGTACATCATAACAAACACGTTTTCAGGTTGTCCTCATATGCTATACGTGTTTTGCATGTCCGATTCCGTTCATTTAAGCTTACTGCAGGATTTTATTTTCTTCAGAAAAAATCAGCAGTCCAGCCTGACAAGCCCACAAACAGACAAAAAAAAACACCCCACACACTGTGACCTGACCTGCCATCTGGAGATCGGACTGCACTGGTGGCAGAACGTCAACTAAATAGATAGCTGCAACCTCATCTCAGGGGGCAAATCGTCATGGTCTCAGCTGTACCCTGCATGCGCTGACAAAAGCTCGTGTCCAGTTTAGGCTTCATTGAAGCTCCGGGGCTGCCCGTCGGTCCAGCTCCAAATTATCATGTGGCCAGGCCGGACACAACCCTCTTCCCCCCTTTTCCCTCCAGGGCATAGGCTTCCCCACTGTGCAGTTCCAGGGCCAGGAGCTGCGACCTGCTGCTGTGCTGCCAGTGCTTGAATATATGTTGCATTTTGGAAGTGCACATGCACTTTGCAGCTGCAAACTGACTTTGTTCTGCACCGGGCAACCTAAGGAAGCTCTGGCCTGTGTCACCCTAGATCCGCGTTGGACAGGCAGAATCCGGCTGGCATGGGTTCTTCCCCCACCAATTCCCGATGTTATCCTGACGTGGTCCTTTCTGCCTGGGAGTCCCGGTCAGAACCGAAATGAACGGCTACCGGGCACTGATGCAGGGCCTAGTCAGGTGTACTGTATCCATTAAATCACAGAGGAGACAGCCACGCAATGAGAGCTGTTGGAGGCACACGCTGATTATTTACGCTCAAAAATTAATAAAAGAGTATCAAATTACCTGCGTGAGACTTCTGGCACAGCGACGATCAAAGGAGTATTGTCGGGCCCAGCGCAATGAGAGGCAGTATGCAGGCAAAATGTTCTCCGGCAGCCGCATCTGGGTGCGGTGCATGCGTGCGTGGCGCCTTGGCGGCGTGCGCTTCAAGTTGCAGTCAGTTGCACTAACACTAAGCAGCACCCACACTAGTGGCCAGGCAGGCATTTAGGACAGCTAAGTAACTAGATTGGTGTCACCCCCAGATGGGGTGACACCCGGTGCGGTCCGCACCCCTCGCACCCCCCTAGTGACGCCAATAAGTGTTTCCAGGATAGAACCCAGAAGGAAGTTCTGCAGCTGAAACATTGTTAGAACATGATCTTAAAATACACAGGGCAGACAGGAATAAAAACCAAATTCCCCTTTAACATATTGTGCAAGTTCTCGAAAGAAAACATATTAAAACCATCTATAACAATAGCAGATTTTATATATTCATATAAATACACTGTATAGAAGATAAACAGAGAATCAAAGTATACCTTATTAAAATAGACGTTTCAGAACAGCTTGTCCCACTGCCGTGTCCTCTTTCCAAGCAGTGTCCAGACAGTAGTGCTTGGTAAATGAATGCACACTCTTCCACGTCGCCGCTCTGCAGATGTCGGGAAGCGACACTGCTGCGAACAAGGCCATCGATGTCGCCATCTTCCTTGTGGAATGAGCATTCACTCTGGAATGAAGCAGCTTTCCAGGTTTTTCATGACATTTCATGATAGCTGATGATATCCATCTGGCGATACTCAGTCTTGACAGAGGGAGCCCTTTCCTTTGTCCTTCCAATGCAATCAATAACTGTTTGGATTTGCGGAATGTTCTTGTTCGTTCAATGTAGAACTTCAAACATCTAGCTATGTCCAAAGAATGCAACGCTCTTTCTGCTTCAGATGAGGGATTGCTGAAGAAAGTAGGCAAAATAATTGATTTGTTAAGGTGAAAAGAAGTAGGGACCTTGGGTATAAATGTAGGATTTGCCCGTAATATAACCCTGTCCTGGCCAAATTGAAGAAAAGGCTCTTCCACTGAAAAGGCTTGAATTTCGCTAAACCTCCTCGCCGATGTAAGGGCGAGCAGCAGGGCTGTCTTCCATGAGAGGAATTGTAAGTCTGTCTTGTGTATAGGCTCGAAAGGTGGCCACATAAGTTGCCAATCCCTCGGCCAACTCCAACGACATCACCCCCTCTCAAGCCCTCTGCGACTCCCAGGCTTTATTCTTCCACAACAAAATTGCAGAAATCCACAACAGCTTCGACAACCAACCCGGAAACCAACCCACCCAACCATACGCTGAACATTCTCCCCCCTTGAACACCCTTTACGACTGGAACCCAATCTCCACCGAAGACACCATCCGCCTGATGAACTCCATCCACTCAGGATCCCCCACAGACCCATGTCCTCACCACATCTTCAACAAAGCAGACTCCGTCATAGCACCGCACCTCCGAGACGTCATCAACTGCTCCTTCAATTCCGCCACCTTCCCGGAAAGCTGGAAACACGCTGAACTCACCGCCCTTCTGAAAAAACCCACAGCGGACCCCACCAAACTCAAAAATTACCGCCCCATCTCGCTCCTTCCTTTCCCGGCCAAAGTCATCGAGAAAGCTGTCAACAACCAGCTCGCCGCCTTCCTCGAAGCCAACAAATCCCTCGACTCCTCACAGTCTGGCTTCTGAGCAAAACACAGCACTGAGACCGCCCTCATCGCAGCAACAGACGACATTCGAACTCTACTGGACAATGGAGACACAGTCGCCCTCATCCTCCTCGACCTCTCTGCAGCCTTCGACACAGTCTGCCACAGCACCCTTTTACAACGCCTCAGAAACATCGGAATACAAGGAAAAGCACTTGAATGGATCACCTCGTTCCTCACCGGAAGAACCCAGAGAGTCCGCCTTCCACCATTCAAGTCCAAGGCCACTGAAGTCATCTGTGGCGTACCACAAGGATCCTCACTCAGTCCCACCCTCTTCAACGTATACATGAGCCCCCTCGCGGCCATCGCCCGCCAACACAACCTCAACATCATCTCTTACGCGGATGACACTCAACTGATCCTTTCTCTCACCAATGACCCCAGCACCGCCAAAACTAACCTACACGAAGGAATGAAAGAAGTTGCCGAATGGATGAAACACAGCCGTCTGAAACTGAACTCAGATAAAACAGAAGTCCTCATCTTAGGTACATCCCCCTCTGCATGGGACGACTCTTGGTGGCTGAAAGCCCTTGGAAAAGCACCCATCCCGACAGACCACGCACGGAACCTAGGCGTTATCCTGGATTCTTCACTTTCAATGAACAGACAAGTCAGCGCCGTCTCCTCATCCTGCTTCAACATTCTTCGCATGCTCAAAAAAACATTTTGCTGGATCCCCACCGAAACCAGAAAAACAGTCACCCATGCTCTGGTCACGAGCCGACTGGACTACGGAAACACCCTCTACGCAGGTACTACCGCTAAACTCCAGAAAAAACTCCAACGAATCCAAAACGCCTCAGCCAGGATCATATTAGACATCCCGCGTAACTAACACATCTCTGGTCACCTGAAAAACCTCCACTGGCTACCCGTCAATAAGAGGATCACTTTCCGACTTCTAACCCACGCACACAAATCACTCTACGATATCGGACCAGAATGCCTCAACTCACGACTGTCCTTCTACACCCCCTCCCGCCAACTACGTTCTTCCAGCCAAGCCCTCGCCACTGTACCTCGCATCAACAAGACCACCATGGGAGGTAGATCCTTCTCATACCTGGCAGCTAAAACATGGAACTCACTCCCCACTTACCTTCGCCTTACCCAGAACCACCTAGCATTCAGAAAGCAACTTAAAACGTGGATATTTGACAAGTAATCCTCCCCTCCCTAAGCGCCTTGAGACCCTCTGGGTATGTAGTGCGCTATATAAATTCTCTGACTTGACTTGACTTAACTATTGAGGTGCCAGGGCACTGGCAGGCGCTGAATGGGTGGAAAAACTCTAAAGAGCCCTCGAACAAACTCCTTTACCAGAGAGACGGCTCATCTGGCACTCTCCTGAATCTTGATATTGCAGCCAAATGCACTTTAAACGAGGCTTGTGACAGACCTGTGAGAAGTTGGCCTGATATGTAGTGCTCACTATTCTAGTGATCACTATGTATCATACCAAACGACCCTTATTGATGATTGGTTGTAAGTCAACCTTATAGACCAGCTATCCTAGTAGCATGGACAAGAGCAGTCTTTAGGCTAAACTCTAGAGGGCGTGTTAAGCCAGCTGTTATACCATCACATATACCCCTTGAACACCAAGTGAAAGGACACCACACAAGTTGTTATGAAAATAAAAGGATATTTATTTATAACAAGTCTACCCTGATCTCTTTATGAGTCAGGGAGCTAAGCACACAACAAAACTCTTAAGAAAATACTTTAAGTTGCACAATTTACACAAATGCCCGAGGGGCACGAAAAACTATATACTACAAAAGTGGAATGCGAAATACTAGCAGGTAAGTAACAAGATCCGGAGGCTTTAGGATCGCTAGGACTACACTACTGAACCTTCAGGTTAGGAGCAGGAGGCCTAGGGAGATCGGGTGCAGAGTGTGCACTCTCACGTGGGATTGGGGACAAAGTCTATGGATACTAGTATTCCTAAAGTTACAGTTATCGGACAAATCCGACTAGATAGGCTGAAAACGAAAAAGGATCTGGACACTTAGATAGTGAACCTACGTTGGAGCACCGAAATGCTCAGGTTACCTAGCCCAGGGGCTGCGGCTGCATAGGGTTCAAAAGACGTCGGGGATCCTCGTTACAGTCTATGCAGCCTGAAAGAAGAAGTTGCTGGCAGGCGACCAGTGATGATGTTCGATGTGATCCAAGCCTGGATCGATGATGGAAACGACCTGAAAGCAGAGGGGACTCAGTTCTTAATCACTAGCCAGTGATTAGGTGGGCACCAGGATGGCACCGGATGAAGTCACCTCGACCAGGTGAGTGGGCAACGCTGGGCTCTGCTGTCTCTCGGACCAGGAGGCGTTGTCGGCGACCAGGATGGAGGTGCGAGCTGTCCCACGAAGGTGTCTGCTGTCGGCGCTGCTGAAACCAGGATTGGGGCAACAAGCCTTGGCAAAGGCAAGCCCATGCGGTGGAGTCAAGATGGCGTCTGGAGTGGACCAGGAGGGTCCGGGGTGCTCCTCTTTTGGAAGGGAGCAAGGGCCAGTCTGGAGCAACCAGACCAGCGGTGTAATCGTCATGGTTCGTCGTCAGGAGGGCTACAAGCCAGCAGGCAAGTGGCCGGACAACGCGGTGAGCAGCAAAGAGCAGAAGGGCCCCTCGCAAATCTCGTGGATGCTGGGGGGCTGGACTTCGGTGCTGGAGCTGCTCAGGGTTAGGGCTTCTCAAACCCCAAAGCACTCACTCGAGGATCCCTCG
Source organism: Lissotriton vulgaris (assembly GCF_964263255.1). NCBI lineage: Eukaryota > Metazoa > Chordata > Amphibia > Caudata > Salamandridae > Lissotriton > Lissotriton vulgaris. The sequence continues at coordinate 592,632,760 of NC_141697.1, forward strand.
GCGGTCGTGCTGGTTAAGCGTCGTGCAGTTTTGAAGATGGTCGGTCCCTTCAGGTCTCGTCACACCCACGAATCTCAGCTGGGCTGATGATGTAGGTAGAGGTCAGAGATGCCAGGGAATCCGGGTCTCGTCGAGCTGGGCAGTCTTGATCCGGAGGATGGACTTACAGCAAACCGCATGCGCTTAGATGGTGCCCGCTGGTGCAGGGTAGCTACTCCTTAGCCACAAGGGAGAGTCTTCAGAAAGGTTCAAGAGTTCTTTCGTGGAAGGTAGTCAAGATTCAGAATTATCTAATTTGGGAAGGAGGCCCGCTCCTACCTTTATACGAAAGAAAGGGGCTGGCACGCGACTAGGTCCTGCCCATGGGTGGCACCAGGAAGGGGGGTGGTTACACCCCTCTCCCTTGTCCGGACTTTCCCCAGCTCAGGGGCTGGTGTGCCCCTGGAACTGGTTCAAACCGGCATATGCACAGTGAGCACCGGGGTGCCACTTGCAGTCACCTTCCTCTCAGCCCTGCCTACCTGGGATACACAAAACCCTGTCTGGGATGGTGCTAGCACCGCCCCTGACAGGAAACCCTTTGTCCAAGCTCTCCTCGCTGGAAGGACTCCCAGCAGCTGGAGGTCAGTCTTGTGTCTGTGGTGGCAGCATCCATTTTGTGATGCTGAGGCTCGAGTTAGCTTTAACCGGGGTTCTCAGTTACATACATGTCGTGCCCCTCTAGAAGGGTGGAATGCTAAACCCGTCGCCAGATTTGGCGAGGGGTTAGTATTCCAATTCGTTTGACACCTTACTCGACATGTTTTGATAAAGCGATACCAAAGTTGGCAAATAACCGCGAGGATTATAATGCACTTAAGAGTATATGGTACGCGTTATCATGGAACAGCTATTAGGACTTGGTTCCGCAAGCTGCAAACGGGCTCAGCTCATGCCAGAGCACCATCTCACATAATTCCAAGCACTCTGCCTTCAGGATTGATAAGGCCTGCCATAGGAGTGACTGATAGGAATACATGTGTCCATTTTAGGGTTTAGATATAGGTATACTATATCTAAAGCAAAGGGTGTTTACACCACCTTGCCCCAGCTGTCGTGCAGCCAGTTGTGTCAGATTGGGATGACCAGCCAGGGGTGGCATAATACATGCTGCAGCCCCTGGTAGGCCCTGGGTACACCTATGCCCTGGGTACCTAAGGTACACTGTACAGGGACTGATAAGGTGACTCAGTATCCAATTAGATATGTACCTAAGGTACAGGGAATCCATTTTACAGAGAGAGCAGTGGGCCTGGGGCCCTGAATAGCAGGGTCCCAGGTCAACTAAGTCGAAAACCCAGCAAAACACCAGGCAAAAAAAGTTGGGGGTAACCATAGTCAGATATCCACCTTCCTGCAAGACCTGCCTTTGATAACGACAACAGGTAAGGCAGAATACCTTCTGGGGGTACCGTCAACGGGTGTAGACTTTGACTGGCACACCAGTGGCAGAAACGTGTCCATTTTGCTGTGTATGTCTTGTTGGTTGACATAGCTCTGGATTGCGATAGAATTTGTCTGCAGTCTTGTGGAATGCTCATGGCTTGGAATTCCCGCTCATGAGGTTCCATGCGGATAATTTTAGCGATTCTAGGTCTGGATGCAGAATTTAGCTGTTGCTCATCCAAATGAGGCTCTGGAATGTTGGGAATTGCATTTTGTTGCCTTTTGACATCTGCAGCAGATCTGAAAACCATGCCTGTCTCGGCCAAGCTTGTGCTATCAGAATGACATGACACGGTTCTGACCTCATTTTGTGAAGCACTCGCGGTATTAAGGGAATTGGTGGGAAAGCGTAAGCGAACATTCCCGTCCAGTCTATGTGAAATGCATTTCCCTTGGAATCCTGCTGAGGGTACCTGGACGCAAACTGATTGCATTTCGAATTGTCCCGGGTTGCGAACAAGTCAAATGTTGGTGTGCCCCATCTATGAAACACTCTGTGAAGCTGAGTGTCGTGCAGTTCCCACTCGTGCGACACACTCGCCGTGCGACTTAGGACATCTGCCCGTGTGTTGAGGATGCCCTGTATATGCTGCACCTGAATAGAAATGTTGTGGCTTATCAGCCATTTCCAGATTCTTTGCGCCAGCGCAGAAAGTTGCTTGGATCGTGTTCCTCCTTGCTTTAGAAGATAAAACATAGTCGTGGTGCTGTCCATTTGAATGAGCACCGACGAGCTCCGGATTCTGGGCAGGAAAGCTTGGAGTCCCAGAAACACCGCTTTGAGCTCCAACATATTTATGTGAAGCTGTGCTTCCCACTCTGACCAGCGGCCCTGTATCTCCAGCACCTGAAGGTGCGCGCCCCATCCTTGCAACGAAGCGTCCGTCGTCATCACATATTTGTGATTCCGAGGTATAAAATTCAGACCCTGATTCAAGTTCTTCTGAACCTTCCACCATGACATGGCCACTTTCATACGGTGAGTGATGGTAATCCGATCCTCGAAGGTTCCTTTGGACTGAACCCACTGCTCGTCCAGATGTTCCTGCAAGGGTCTCATTTGAGGACGGCAGTTTGGAACCAGTGGGATGCAAGAGGACATCATCCCCAACAAGGATTTGTACATCCGCACAGAAGTGAACCTTTTTGTCTGAAGGGATGTTGCTAGGCCCATTATCTTTTTCATCCGTTCTTCAGACGGGTATGCTTTTGTTGCCTTGGTGCATATCCATGCCCCTAGGAATTGGATGCCCTGAGCTGGAATCAGTGAAGACTTTTCCAAGTGGGTTCTTAGGCCTAACCGATGGAACAGGCGGATGCAGCACTGAAGGGACTTTCTGGCTCCTGTGAATGATGAACCTGTCACCAGCCAATCGTCCAGATATGGGTAAATGCAATGCCCTCTTAACCTGAAGTGGGCGGCCACCGGGGCCATGCATTTGGTAAACACCCTCGGGCCGATTTGAGGCCTTATGGCATCACCTTGAATTGGAAATGGCGACTCTTCACAGCGAATCTTAAATACTTTCTGTGCTTCCGATGAATTGGGATATGGAAGTACGTATCCATGAGATCCAACGACGCCATGAAGTCTTTCTTTTTTAACATTAGGAGGATCTCTTGCACCGAGAGCATTCGGAAGGGAATTTTCTTTATGTATTGATTCAGATCCCTCAAATCCAATACCTGTCTCCACTTCATAGTTTGTTTCTTCTTGATGAGGAAGAAATGCGAATAGAAGCCTTTCCCTCTGTATTGTTGCGGTACATCTTCTAAAGCCCCCTTCTGCAAGAGTGATTGGACCTCCTTTTGCAGCTCCTGACGATGGTGGTGGTGTCGGAGCACCGGGGGATGATCTGGTGGCATTTCCACAAACTCTAGGGTATGGCCTCTGCTTATTACGTCCAAAACCCATTTGTCCGATGTTATGGACATCCAATTGTCAAAGTAGTGAGACAGATAGTGGTCGTTTTCCGGGATCTGCTGTGTGGGGAGCGCCGGCCTGAGATCATTGTTGTCTGTTAGATTGTTGATTCTTTCCTCTATTGGAAGACTTGCCCCTAGACTGCTGCTGGAAAGAGGAGTTGGAGGTCCTATACGGATTGCCTGTATTGTATTGCCTATATCCTTGTTAGTTATAAGACTGACATCTGTTGGATGGATATGAAGACCTCTGATTAGATTGACCCCTTGCACCTTTTACGAAAGGACTGGAACCGTCCTTGCTGAAGGGATCCCAGCGCTCTAGCTGTATCTGTGTCTGACTTGATACCCTGTAGCGTCTCACCTACATGCTTTCCAAAAAGATTTTTGCCATCGAATGGCATGTCAACAATCTTCGCCTGCACCTCCGGACGAAAGGATGTTGCCTTTAGCCAACCCTGTCTCCGAAGTGAAACTGCTCCTGCCATCTGCCTGAAGGCCATAGAGGAAACATCCATGGCAATGTCAATAGATTCCGATGCCGACTTTGCCCCATCGCGGAAGATAGCAGCTGCCTCTTCTTTCTTATCCTCCGGTAGTGCAGACAGAATGGGTGCCAAATCCGACCACATTTGCCTGTTAAAACGGCTAATAAGGGCCATAGCATTGGCTGCTTTATTCGTAGAGGCTGCCATGACCGCAAACCTCTTCCCGGGTCCATCCATCCTCCGTCCTTCTTTGTCTGGCGGCACCATTGAAGTAGCAACAGGATTCTTTGAATTTCTCTGCGCCGCCTGCGTCACCACCGACTCCGGTCTCGGGTGTCCTATCAGACAGGCCGCAGCAGACTCTGGTGCTCTATATTTCTTTTCGAGTCTAGGCACCGAAACCGCGATGGAAGCCGGTGTCTTCAAAATTTTTAGGCCCTCTTCCCAAATGTGAGGAATAATCGGGATTGAGCGGGCAGATTTCCTGGCGTCATCTTTGAAATCATATAAGAAACATTCAGTTTCCTTAACCTCCATTTCCAAATCAAACCTCTTAGCTGCTTTTTCCATAATGTCATGGAATCCTCCAATATCCTGAGGAGGAGAAGTGGTTGGCGGCGGAGTAGGTGAAGGGGCAGACGGCAAAATGTACTCATTCCACTCCTGCCCCGTAGAATCTTGTATAAGTTCACCTTCCTCAGGTTGCTCATCATCATCAGTATCCGTCAGATCGTCCCCGATTGTTATCACTGGTGGTGATCTCACAACCTGCTCATGAGGAGTAGATTGGGTCTTTGGAGGTTGCGGCGTAGATGACGGAGGCGCATTTGCCTCCGGAAAACGACGATAATAGTAGTTAATCATGAACCGCAGGTCAGAGACAAGAGAAACAGGTATAGAGACTGACTCTTCTCGCGACTCCTCTCGCGATTCTTCTTGTTGCTCATCATCCTCATTATAGTTACAAGTCTCCTGGAAAGATTCATATCTTGTAGATTGAGCTCTCTCCTTAAAGGAAAACACCTCCTCTTCATCTGTCTCCTGGCTCTTTATTCTAAGTTGTGAAGGGCTATAGGCCGCTCCTGATGACTACTCTCCTTCTGAATCCTGTTCCAGCAAAGAAGATGGGGGTAGAGGAGAAATCTGCGTCCACGACGTGAATTCTGCAGATTTGCTTATGGTCGCCGACCCCCTCGACGACTGAAATGAGGGAATGGAGATCAAAGTCTTCGACTGTGGTGATTTAAATGCCTTTGCCGTTGAAATTACACTCTTCGTCGACTGTGTCGTCGTCGACATAGCCATCGTCGACGGAGCCGTCGTCACCAAAGCCATCGTCGACGGGGTCTCCGTCGACGGAGTCGTCGACAGCTTCGTCACTGATCCTTTTGTCGTCGACGACGTAGTCATCGACGGTTTCTTCGTCGACGGGATGGTCAAACTCATCAACGTAGTAGTCGTCAACGCTGCCTTAGTTCCTGTCGTCGACGCAGCTGCCGTCGTCGAAACAGTCATCGTCGCCGTTGAGGTCGTCGACGGGGTGTGAGAAGGTGGCCTGATATGCAGTGCTCACTATTCTAGTGAACACTATGTATCAGTCCAGCAACCCTTATTGATGATTGGTTGTAAGTCAACCTTATAGACCAGCTATCCTAGTAGCGTGGATACGAGCAGTCTAAGGCTAAAGACTCGAGAGGGCGTGTTAAGCCAGCTGTTATACCACACATATACCCCTTGAATACCAAGTGAAAGGACACCACACAAGTGTTATGAAAATAAACAGTTATTTATTAAGATTCACAACAGCCCTGTACTCTTTGTGAGGACAGGGTACTAAGCACAAAACAAAACTTACGAAAATACTTAAGTTAGCACAGTATATACAAATGCCCGAGGGGTACGGAAAACCATATACTCTGAAAGTGGAATGCGAAATTACTAGCAGGTAAGTACAGTACTAATAGGCTTTGGAATCGCTAGATCTTGACTATAGAATCTTCAGATTACTTCTAGGAGACCCAGGGGACTCGGGTGCAGAGTGTGCACTCTCACGCGTGATGCGGGACAAAGTCTATGGTAGCTAGAAATTGCAAAGTTAGTGTTCTCGGGCGAACCCGACCTGGTAGGAGGAAAACGACAGTGGATCCTGACCCTTGGATAGTGAGGCTATGCTGGGGCACCGAAATGCCGAAGTTACCTAGCCCAGGGGCTGCAGCTGCATAGGACTCAAAAGACGTCGGGAATCCTCGTTGCCGGACCAGGAGCCTGGAAGAAAGAAGTTGCTGGCAGGCGACCAGTGAAGAAAGTTCGGTGGATCCAAGCCTGGATCGATGGAAGATGACACCCGAAAGCAGAGGGGACCAAGTTCGAGACTACTAGCCAGTAGTCAGTGGGCACCAGGAGGGCACCGGATGGTAGCCACCTCGACTAGGTGAGTGGGTGACGCTGTGCTCGAAGATCTCACGGACCAGGAGGCGTTGTCGGCGGTATAGAGACAAAATATCGACTCCAAAATATCGACTGGACATAATATCGAGTTTTAAATATAGACTGGACAAAATATCGACTGGACATAATATCGACTACAAAAATATCGTTTTTCAGGTAAGTGAAGTAATATCGACTGTATAAAATATAGATAGCAAAAATATCGATTTTTTAATAATATATAATATTTTATAGTGTATTTTTATGTAATAATATGTGTGAATAGTGTGTATTAATGTTATAAAATATTTTATTACATGAATTTTGTTTTGATAATAATTGCGTAATGTAATTCTGTAGCGGGTTGTGGGTTTATAGGGGAATAGGGTGGGAAGTAATTTAATAATAATTAATTAATTAATATATGTTTGTTAATATTTTTAATTAATAATTAATTGATAATTAATTAATATTAATTAGTTAATTAATTAATATAATTTTGAATATATTTTGTATTAGTAAATAATTGTTAATTAATTAATTGTAATTAGTTAATTACATTAATTAGAGTACATTTTTTATATATATAATTTTGTGTTATTTTTAAGTAATTAATTTTGATAAAATAATATTAATTATTAAAATAATTACACCTAATGTTGTAATATATTTACTTTATTGTTATTGTTAATTAATAATTAATTGGTAATTAAATAATATTGATAAATTTTGGGTAAAGGAGCATTTTTAGGGTTCAGGGTCAGTTTTCAGTTCATGGGTAAAGGGGTATTTTTAGGGTTCAGGGTCAGTTTTCAGTTCATGGGTAAAGGGGTATTTTTAGGGTTCAGGGTCAGTTTTCAGTTCATGGGTAAAGGGGTATTTTTAGGGTTCAGGGTCAGTTTTCAGGTCATGGGTAAAGGGGTATTTTTAGGGTTCAGGGTCAGTTTTCAGGTCATGGGTAAAGGGGTATTTTTAGGGTTCAGGGTCAGTTTTCAGGTCTTGGGTAAAGGGGTATTTTTAGGGTTCAGGGTCAGTTTTGGGTTTTTGGGTAAAGGGGTATTTTTAGGTTTCAGGGTCAGTTTTTGGTTTTTGGGTAAAGGGGTATTTTTAGGGTTCAGGGTCAACAAATAAGATTTAAAAAAATTATTTTTATTATTTTCATTTATCATTTTATTATTATAATTTAATTTAAGTCGTTTTAAGTATATTTTAGTAATTAAAATTTAATATTAATTTAATTTAACACTGTTTTTAATAAAGTCGATATTTTTTACATCTATATTTTTGTTAACGATATTTTGTACTCGATATTTTTGTACTTACCTGTTTGTAGATACAAACTCGATATTTTGACTATCGATATTTTGTCCACGATATTTTGGCAAGTCGATATTTTGTCAGTCGATATTATTTCAGTGATCCGTTGTCGGCGACCAGGAAGGAGGAGCGAGCTGTCCCACGAAGATTGAAGCTGTCGGCGTCGCTGGACCCAGGATTGGGCAACAAAGCCTTGGCAAATTCAAGCCCACGCGGTGGACCTAAAATGGCGTCTGGAGTGGACCAGGAGGGTCCGGGGTGCCTCTCTTGAAGAAGGAAGCAAGGGCCAGTCTGGAGCAACCAGACCAGCAGCAGTGATGTCGTCGGGCGTCGTGTAGAAGGCCACAAGCCAGCCGGCTAGTAGCCACACAGCGCGGTGAGCACGCAAAAGCAGAAGGGCCCCACAAAGATCGTGGAGATGCTGGAGGGCTGATCTTCGGTGCTGGAGCTGCTCAGGGTTGGGGCTTCTCGGACCCCAAAGCACTCACCAGTGGAAGACTCGGTGGGCTTGTTACAAAGAAGTTGTGCAGTCTTGGCGATCGTCGGTCCCTCGAGGTCTCGTCGCACTCACAGTTCTCAGCTTTGCTGCAGAGGTGAGTAGAGGTCAGAGGTGCCAGGGAAGCCGGGTCTCGTCGAGCTGGGTCGTCGGATTCGTGAAGAAGGACTTGCAGCAGACCGCAGTGTTCTTAGGATGGTGCCTGCTTGATGCAGGGTGACTACTCCTTAGCCACAAGGGAGAATCTTGAAGAAGAAATCTTGAAGTCCTTTCGAAGAAAGTCGTGTCTTGATTCCAAAGATGATCTAATTTGAACAGGGGGCCCGCTCCCATCTTTATACTAAAAAAGGGGGCTGACCCGGTGACTAGGTCCTGCCTATGGGTGGGACTAGGAGGGGGGTGGTTACACCCCTCTGCCATGCCGGACTTCCCCAGGCCAGGGGCTGGTGTGCCCCTGGAACTGGTTCAGACCGGCCTATGCGTAGTGAGCACCGGGGTGCCACTCAGCAGTCACCTTCCTGAAAAGCCCTGCCTACCCAGGATACACAAAACCATGTCTGGGACGGTGCTAGCACCGCCCCTGACAGGAAACCCTTTGTCCAGGCTCCCCTCGCTGGAAGGACTCCCAGCTGTAGGGGGTCAGACTCGTGTCTGTGGTGGCAGCATCCATTTTGTGGAGCTGATGCTTTAGTTAACTTTAACCGGGGTTCACAGTTACATACATGTCGTGTCCCTCTAGAAGGGTGGAATGCTAACCCCGTCGCCAGAATTGGCGAGGGGTTAGTATTCCAATTCGTATGACACCTTACTCGACATGTTTTGATAAAGCAATACCAAAGTTAGCATTTAACCGCGAGGATTATAATGCACTTAAGAGTATATGGTATGCGATATCATGGAAGAGCTATTAGGACTTGGTTCCGCAAGCTGCAGACAGGCTCAGCTCATGCCAGAGCACCATCTCACACGATTCCAAGCACTCTGCCTTCAGGATTGTCAAGGCCTGCCATAGGAGTGACTGATAGGAATCTGTGTGTCCATTTTAGGGTTAGGTATAGGTATACTACACCTACAGCAAAGGGTGATTACACGACTTTGCCCCAGCTGTCATGCAGCCAGTTGTGTCAAATTTAGGAGGCCAGCCAGGGGTGGCATAATACATGCTGCAGCCCCTGGCAGCCCTGGGTACACCCATGCCCTGAGTTACAGGGTCTGATAAGGTGGCCCAGTACCAATTGGAAATGCACCTAGGGTACATGGAATCCATTTTAAAGAGAGAGCAGTAGGCCTGGGGTCCTGATTGGCAGGGTCCCAGGTCGACTATGTCCAAAACCAGCTAAAACACAGGGCAAAAAGTTGGGGGCAACCATAGTCAGGAGGTACCTTCCTACACGGGGCTGAAGACTTTACCACAGATTTTGCAGCAGAAACCCGGGAGCTGGTCGACGGAGCAGGCCCTGCCCCTTTCTGACCTGACGGCTTCTTGAGGGGAGTAAGAGGGAGAGATGACGCCTCTTTCCCCTTTGATTTAACCTTCTTAGGCTCCAACCTTTCCTCAGAATGTGAGGCCTTTCACTTTTTAGGTGTTAAGTTAGTAGATTCCTCTCCGGAATCTGAATCTGATGCGGCCTTCTACTTTTGAAGCCACAACAGCAAACGAGCATCTCTGTCCCTCAGAGTTTTAGCACAGAAGGTTCTACAATATTTACAATCCTTGGCCACATGCTTAGGATGAAGACAGTATAAGCAGTCCGTGTGAGGATCTTCAGAGAAAAGCCTAGCCTTCCCACAGGATCTGCAAGGCCTGAAAAGCCTATTTATAGAGCTTTCAGCCATTATTAAAGAAAGTAGGTACACACAATACCTTAATCCAGATGAAAAGATAGTTGAAATTAAAAGGTCAATAGTTCACACAGGAACAGCAAACTGAGCAGAGCTCAGGGAGACTCCTTTCTCACATGAAGGCGGTTGGAAATCTGAGGCAGGAAGCGTCTGCTGGGGAGTGTGAGGGCAGGGAAGCAATGCTGATTGGCTGACTTTTGGACCAAACAATGAGGAGGCCTGGTTTCAAAATACTACAGTACCTATGGGCTTTTCTATGCAATTTTCTTCTCTATGATACTGCTTTGGTCATTCTGTTACCGTGAGACTCCCACCATGACGATGGGGAAGATACAAGCATGTGAATCTATGAAAGATGTAATACTGGAGAATTCTGCATTTGCTCCTCAGATGCACTTGTGCCATTTTAACAGTTTGCTCTCTCATATGGGACAGCTTTCATTTTGGCACTGGACTAAGGACAAACCAGTTGTTCCGAATTCCCAGACAGGATCAAGATGGACCTACATCACAGCAATGCACCAACAAGACTAACAAAAGAAAAGGAGGCAAGGACCAAGGTCAACTTACACACCACATACACATGGGATCACCAGCGGGCCAGCTGCAACACTGCTAAGTCAGGCAGGCACGCACATAACAGTTAAAAAGTCTCCCGTCAGGCACAGTCACATAATGGAAAATCCTGCTCCCTAATAACCAGCATGCAGCAAAAATAAAAGCTACCAGATCTCTCTGATCTGGACACAACCTTAATCATTCCCAAAACGTACTCCTGCCATTCAGAAATAGGCACTGACAAACCAATATACTCTAGTTTTAATGTGACATTGGGGGTCTACCTTGTGGATTCTAGCAGCACAGCTGAGGCTGTGTTCCTTGCAATTAATTGCACCATCTTTTTACGAAACATCTACGATCAGTTCTCTGAAGCTCACTCCCCCCTTCCAAAACCTAACTCTGGATCTAAACTTACTTTTTGGGGGGAAACTGGGGGTGTGGTAATTAGCAGTCACACAATCAGTGCACAATTCGCACCTTAGAGGTGATGAGTGACACTTTCTTGCAAGCAAAATCAAGCCATGAAGGTGAGGGAAACATATACATATTTACAAATTACAGCATAGTAAATTCACCACACAATGTTCTAATGCAACTTGCATATATCTGTTTAGATGGTTTGTGGGTAAAACAGATATACAAAACAAAAGTCAGACAAATGTTGCAAATTAGGGACTCAATGTTAATTAGATTTTGAACACTGCCTTTGGAGACTGTCTTCTCTGCAATCTTGCTTTTTTTCTGTCATCTTTGGTAACCCCTGTACTATTCCCCACTACTTGCAAGTACTTCCCACATTATCAGTTTTACAGTTGTGACAGCATAATGGCTGGAAAGCACAATGCAGTCTGTCGTTACTACGACAGAATTGTTGCTTCTAGGAACAAAACTATACAAATCTCCAACATAAATACTAACTGATCTACAGAGAAAACTGAGGTGCTGCCTTGGAACGATTTATCTGCAAATCAGGGTGGTAAAATCTCTCTTAGAAATAAAATGTTAATATTGGGGTGGTTGCAGTACTTATTCTGGGTCTATGCTTCCAAATCACATAACAGAAGTGCTTAACTAAGTCATCACATGCCCCCACTGTTACAATAGGGCGGCAGTCTATCTGCTCCCAAAGGGGTGCCTGAAGAGTAACTAAATGGAATTGTACAGCTCTGTGTCTGATAGAGGAATAAGCAACGCAGGGAAGGGAGACGCTGAAAAAATATTTAAACAGGCATGCGAGAAGAGCTAATAAGGCCAACATTAAGTGTGTGCGTGATACACTGTGCATGATAAGCTCTGCAAGACCACGCACAAGCTGATGCAAAGCCTAATCACAGTAAAATTCTGTGCAAATGAGGACAGCCTAATACATTACACTGCGTTTGAACACATCAAAAAGGGAATTAAAAAAAACTGGTTATGGGTACAAATTAAAAGAGCAGTAACAACGAGTCCTGAAGCGAACGGATATCATGCCTGTGTGTCACCCAACCCAGCACCGTCAAACGCCACAGCCAACTAAATGAAGCAGCTTTCCAGCTTTTTCATGACATTTCATGATAGCCGATGATATCCATCTGGCGATACTCAGTCTTGACAGAGGGAGCCCTTTCCTTTGTCCTTCCAATGCACTCAATAACTGTTTGGATTTGCGGAATGTTCTTGTTCGTTCAATGTAGAACTTCAAACATCTAGCTATGTCCAAAGAATGCAACGCTCTTTCTGCTTCAGATGAGGGATTGCTGAAGATAGTAGGCAAAACAATTGGTTCGTTAAGGTGAAAAGAAGTACGGACCTTGGGTATAAATGTAGGATTTGTCCGTAATATAACCCTGTCCTGGCGAAATTGAAGAAAAGGCTCTTCCACTGAAAAGGCTTGAATTTCGCTAACCCTCCTCGCCGATGTAAGGGCGAGCAGCAGGGCTGTCTTCCATGAGAGGAATTGTAAGTCTGTCTTGTGTATAGGCTCGAAAGGTGGCCACATAAGTTGCGCCAAAACTGTATTGAGGTGCCAGGGCACTGGCAGGTGCTGAATGGGTGGAAAAACTCTAAAGAGCCCTCGAACAAACTCCTTTATCAGTCTGTGAGACCAGAGAGACGGCTCATCTGGCACTCTCCTGAATCTTGATATTGCAGCCAAATGCACTTTCAACGAGGCAAGTGACAGACCTGCCTTTGATAACGACAACAGGTGAGGCAGAATACCTTCTGGGGTTACCGCCAACGGGTGTAGACTTTGACTGGCACACCAGTGGCAGAAACGTGTCCATTTTGCTGTGTATGTCTTGTTAGGTGACATAGCTCTAGATTGCGATAGAATTTGTCTGCAGTCTTGTGGAATGCTCATGGCTTGGAATTCCCGCTCATGAGATTCCATGCGGATAATTTTAGCGATTCTAGGTCTGGATGCAGAATTTAGCCGTTGCTCATCGAAATGAGGCTCTGGAATGTCGGGAATTGTACTTTGTTGCCTTTTGACATCTGCAGCAGATCTGAAATCCATGCCTGTCTCGGCCAAGCTGGTGCTATCAGAATGACATGACACGGTTCTGACCTCATTTTGCGAAGCACTCGCGGTATTAAGGGAATTGGTGGGAACACGTAAGCGAACATTCCCGTCCAGTCTATGTGAAATGCATTTCCCTTGGAATCCCGCTGAGGGTACCTGGACGTAAACTGATCGCATTTCGAATTGTCCCGGGTTGCGAACAAGTCGAATGTTGGTGTACCTCATCTTTGAAACACTCTGTGAAGCGGAGTGTCGTGCAGTTCCCACTCGTGCGACACACTCGCCGTGCGACTTAAGACATCTGCCCGTGTGTTGAGGATGCCCTGTATATGCTGCACCTGAATAGAAAGGTTGTGGCTTATCAGCCATTTCCAGATTCTTTGCGCCAGCGCAGAAAGTTGCTTGGATCTTGTTCCTCCTTGCTTTAGAAGATAAAACATAGTCGTGGTGCTGTCCGTTTGAATGAGCACCGACGAGCTCCGGATTCTGGGCAGGAAAGCTTGGAGTCCCAGAAACACTGCTTTGAGCTCCAACATATTTATGTGAAGCTGTGCTTCCCACTCTGACCAGCGGCCCTGTATCTCCAGCACCTGAAGGTGCGCGCCCCATCCTTGCAACGAAGCGTCCGTCGTCATGACATATTTGTGATTCTGAGGTACAAAATTCAGACCCTGATTCAAGTTCTTCTGAACCTTCCACCATGACATGGCCACCTTCATACGGTGAGTGATGGTAATCCGATCCTCGAAGGTTCCTTTGGACTGAACCCACTGCTCGTCCAGATGTTCCTGCAAGGGTCTCATTTGAAGACGGCTGTTTGGAACCAGTGGGATGCAAGATGACATCATCCCCAACAAGGATTTGTACATCCGCACAGAAGTGAACCTTTTTGTCTGAAGAGATGTTGCTAGGCCCATTATCTTTTTCATTCGTTCTTCGGACGGTTATGCTTTTGTTGCCTTGGTGCATATCTATGCCCCTAGGAATTGGATGCCCTGAGCTGGAATCAGTGAAGACTTTTCCAAGTGGGTTCTTAGGCCTAACCGATGGAACAGGCGGATGCAGCACTGAAGGGACCTTCTGGCTCCTGTGAATGATGGACCTGTCACCAGCCAATCGTCCAGATATGGGTAAATGCAATGCCCTCTTAACCTTAAGTGGGCGGCCACCGGGGCCAAGCATTTGGTAAGCACCTTCGGCCAGATTTGAGGCTAAATGGCAACACCTTGAATTGGAAATGGCGACTCTCCACAGCGAATCTTAAATACTTTCTGTGCTTCCGATGAATTGGGATATGGAAGTACGCATCCATGAGATCCAACGACGCCATGAAGTCTTTCTTTTTTAACATTAGGAGGATCTCTTGCAACGAGAGCATTCGGAAGGGAATTTTCTTTATGTATTGATTCAGACCCCTCAAAGAATACCTGTCTCCACTTCACAGTTAGTTTCTTCTTGATGAGGAAGAAATGCAAATAGAAGCCTATCCCTCTGTGTTGTTGCGGTACTTCTTCTATAGCCCCCTTCTTCAAGAGTGATTGAACCTCCTTTTGCAGCTCCTGACGATGGTGGTGGTGTCGGAGCACCGGGGGATGATCTGGTGGCATTTCCACAAACTCCAGGGTATGGCCTCTGCTTATTACGTCCAAAACCCATTTGTCCGATGTTATGGACATCCAATTGTCGAAGTAGTGAGACAGATAGTGGTCGTTTTCCGGGATCTGCTGTGTGGGGAGCGCCGGCCTGAGATCATTGTTGTCTGTTAGATTGTTGATTCTTTCCTCTATTGGAAGACTTGCCCCTAGACTGCTGCTGGAAAGAGGAGTTGGAGGTCCTATACGGATTGCCTGTATTGTATTGCCTATATTCTTGTTGGTTATAAGGCTGATATCTGTTGGATGGATATGAAGACCTCTGATTAGATTGACCCCTTGCACCTCTTTTACGAAAGGACTGGAACCGTCCTTGCTAAAGGGATCCCAGTGCTCTAGCTGTATCTGTGTCTGACTTGATACCCTGTAGTGCCTCGTCTACATGCTTTCCAAAAAGATTTTCGCCATCGAATGGCATGTCAACAATCTTCGCCTGCACCTCCGGACGAAAGGATGTTGCCTTTAGTCAACCCTGTCTCCGAAGTGAAACTGCTCCTGCTATCTGCCTGAAGGCCATAGAGGAAACATCCATGGCAATGTCAATAGATTCCGATGCCGACTTTGCCCCATCGCGGAGGGTAGCAGCTGCCTCTTCTTTCTTATCCTCCGGTAGTGCAGACAGAATGGGTGCCAAATCCGACCACATTTGCCTGTTAAAACGGCTAATAAGGGCAATAGCATTGGCTGTTTTAATCGTAGAGGCTGCCATGACCGCAAACCTCTTCCCGGCTCCATCCATCCTCCGTCCTTCTTTGTCTGGCGGCACCATTGAAGTAGCAACTGCATTCTTTGAATTCCTCTGCGCCGCCTGCGTCACCACCGACTCCGGTCTCGGGTGTCCTATCAGACAGGCCGCAGCAGACTCTGGTGCTCACCGCGATGGAAGCCGGTGTCTTCAAAATTTTTAGGCCCTCTTCCCAAATGTGAGGAATAATCGGGATTGAGCGGGCAGATTTCCTGGCGTCATCTTTGAAATCTTATTAGAAACATTCAGTTTCCTTAACCTCCATTTCCAAATCAAACCTCTTAGCTGCTTTTTCCATAATGTCATGGAATCCTCCAATATCCTGAGGAGGAGAAGTGGTTGGCGGCGGAGTAGGTGAAGGGGCCGATGGCAAAATGTACTCATTCCACTCCTGCCCCGTAGAATCTTGTATAAGTTCACCTTCCTCAGGTTGCTCATCATCATCAGTATCCGTCAGATCGTCCCCGATTGTTATCACTGGTGGTGATCTCACAACCTGCTCATGAGGAGTAGATTGGGTCTTTGGAGGTTGCGTTGTAGCCGCGGGCTTAGATGACGGAGGCGCATTTGCCTCTGAAAAACAACGATAATAGTAGTTAATCATGAACCTCAGGTCAGAGACAAGAGAAACAGGTATGGAGACTGACTCTTCTCGCGATTCTTCTTGTTGCTCATCATCCTCATTATAGTTACAAGTCTCCTGGAAAGATTCATATCTTGTAGATTGAGCTCTCTCCTTAAAGGAAAACACCTCCTCTTCATCTGTGTCCTGGCTCTTTATTCTAAGTTGTGAAGGGCTAGAGGCCGCTCCTGACGACTCCTCTCCTTCTGAATCCTGTTCCAGCAAAGAAGATGGGGGTAGAGGCAATGTTCCCTCTAATTTTTTTCCTCTGTGTGCGGCAGAGTAAGGTCTCTGTGCACTGAAACCAAGGCTATGTGCGCCGGAAACCAGACCGCGTGTGTGGGTGCAGTGCCAAATATCACTTCAAACATTTGCTTAGTGGTAGTGTGTAGTGGTCAATTTTTAAAAACCTGGACTGTTAAACTTTGTTACATCATTTAGACTACATATAGATCCAATGAGATAAGATGTATGCCTCTCCCATGGGTCTCTTCTACCAACATTCTGCTTCGTCAACCCCCAACCAAGGGAAGGTCAATGCTTACTTCTAGCCTGAAATTAATCTAACAGCCCTATTGCCACCTTCACCTTGCAAAATCGGTTTGCACCCCTGTGTGGGATGTCAGACATAGAATGACTGAGTCCCACTTCAGCCCATAGCCAAAAACTCAACAATTCCTATCTGAACACCTGAAAGTAATGCGTTGTTCTGTCCAGTGTGCTGACACGAGAGTATCTCATTGCATTTTAGCCGTCCCAAAGGTAATGTAGTTCATGAAATTAGATCATTCATCTACCCAACATTAATGGAACTATCTTCCATCTAGTCATGCATTTATACCAGTGTTTGATGTGTCATGTATGCAAAATTAAAAAATGATGATAGATAAACCTGATCAATCATAATATAAATTTGCTATCTGTTGGAGGTCTCACTGAATCCAACACAATTTATTCCTGGGTAAAAATTATCAATTTTTTAAATCGCCAGCATTCTAACAATTGAAGTTATAATTATCATTGTTTATGTTCTACTTGCACCACGCATGGGGGCACAACGGTGACACAAAACCTAGTATGACAGTCACCAAGCCACGCAACCTTGTGTGGCCTTGCGTGGCTTGGTAAATGTGGAGTAATGCAAGGCGGCACAAGTCGCTGCCTTGTGTTACCCTGCCCCAGGGAGAAGTCCTATGGGTGGAGGAACCTAGAATGGAGCATGCAGTAGCAGAAGCTGCAGACTAGTTGGGCCTAGTTTAAATTAAAAGATAAACAAGAATTGGTAAAGCCAATAGGTCCATGAGACATATTGACTTTGCCAATGTTAATAGCCATGTTGTACAGGATCGCGGCAGCTGTGAAGCATGGCTGAAATGCAAGAGGAGAAGTGACACGAGGGAGAGACAGAGGCAAAAGGTGAAACACATGGGCAAAAGAGAGCAGCTTGGCACGTGGAAGAAGCACATAGGCAAGAAGGAGCAATTTGGAGATGGGTAAAAAAGCACAAAAGCAAGACAGATGGAAAACATATGCAGTCCCATGAAGTATTTAAAAAAAAAAAGAGAGAAACGTATTTTCCTAAAAGTGAGCAGAGGAAGCACAGAGGCCAGCCAATCAAATAAATGGTAAAAAGACTGTGCTGCATGGGAGGGACAAACACAAGATGAGTTGGCGGAAACAAGGAAAGACATCCAAGAGAAAACAAGCCAATAAGTGTGACAGTAAATCCAACCAATGGTAAGCAATGGGCAGCCTGCACGCCACTGTAAGTCTTGGTAGGCCCACAATATGTCTTTGACTACCAAACAGCTTGTGCTCTCTGGTTGGCTCGACTTAAAAACAAGAAACCTTTTGTCTTCTTCATGAGAGTTTTTCAAGGTATGTTAAAAATTCTAATGGCCTGATTCACAATGGTATGTCACACTTTGTAGTATATTTATACATTTGTAGTAAGTTAACACTTTGTAATAAGTTTAGCACATTCAGTATTCATAAACTCTCAAACTTACTGCAAAAGTGTAAGTTACATGCCTCCACCCCAGAGTTATGCAATTGGTGTACTTTTGTGTGGGTGAGTGCCATACCTCTTTAAACCTGGCCTTGAACATCTCTAATAATTCTTCGTAATCCCATCCTAGTTAGTAGTAAGTCAGCCATTTTTCCCACCACCCACTCTCCGGTGTCCCTCCCACATTTACTACTAAAATCTGCACTTATATGTGCGGAGACAACACAGTTGGGGCGGAGAACTCTGCACATATAAGTATAGGCAAGCCTTACATTTTGTAGTATGTTTTGTGGTGCTACTTAGTAAAGTTTGAGAATCAGGCCCTAAGCATCTAAATCACTACATTAAAGTAGACTCCCTAAACATTAAAGATGCACTGTCCGATAAATGTTAGGTATTCAGAATTCTACTTCCTGGTTTTAACACAGCCGTGCGAACTTTGCAGAGGTAGATGAAACAGTAGGAGTGTCTCCTTTTTTTACTGTTTTGACCAGCTGGGTCTGGTGGCTCAGTGGACTAATGCGTGTACTGCAGGGGCCTGTGTTTTACCTCATGGTCACAGGTTCAAATCCTGGTGGGTCCACTTAGCCTTTCATCCATCTGTGGTCGATAAAATCAGTACTACTGTGTTGAGTAACATCAAACATCTGTTATCCAGCGCCAAGCCACCCGTAGTGGTGAAAATGCACTTTACAAATACACGTTATGTTATATGATAATGTGTTTTGTTATTTAAGGACATTTCTGAGACCGTGTAACCTTTGATATGTTCTTTTTTTGTTCTCACCCTTTCAAAGAAGGAAATTGAAAGTGAACATGGCTTGTTAGTGTCTATGTGTTTTGTCTCTGGTTAGCTTTTCTAGTTTTTCGTTACACATTATAAGATGGCCTTCAACCACTACGTATATTGCTGATAATAATTGTTGAGTCTAAAATCTGAATGTAATCACCTACATATTAACATGAGTACAAGCAAACCACAAGCTTTTCCAAAACTATTAAGGCCCACTAAACTCACGAGCATTCTATTGTCTTATAATGAATAGGCACCTACCCTATCCTGCCTACAAGCTTTACACAGACCAACTTGGTAAAAGTTGGTAAACATGGGTTGTAAATGTGTTTCTTTTCACTTCAAGTTTTGAGCACACCACAATGACTCAGACAAAGTGTTAACCCTGGATATATGCCAGAACTGATCAAATAAGAAACTTTACTTTGGAATGTTAAATCCCAGAATAAAATACAGCACACCTGCCATGGACACAACAACGTCTACAATTAGGACACATATTCAGCTTTCTTATCATGGCTAGGTGGTGACCGGGGTAATATTAAACAAATGCTGCACTCAGATGTGATCGCTCCGAAGAGAGCATTTCTTCCACGAAAGCAGCAGTGAATGTTACTCGGAAAAAAATACAGCAGTATTAGGGACTAATGAAAGCAGTTTCGAGCTTTCTGTCAGTTACGTGCTTTCTGTTGTAAAATGAAAGATATATAGGGTTGTGCAGCTGTTTAAAGGCTGCATGTTAAGGCTGTTTACTACGATGTCACCACAAGCAGTGTACTGTCACATTCTGACTGCCACATTGTTGCTGCAGCTAGTCGAACTGTCAAGGGCATCACATATGAAACCAGAAATAGAGAAATGGGTACACAGTTTTCGCTGTCAGCTGTAAAACATTAAGTGTTTGATAACTGGAAGAGAGGGGGAGTGAGCGAGGCGACGGAACCGCAGAAAAACACATATCAAAGCACACACATACAGAGACATGCAGACAGAAGTGCACACAGGTGCACTGACACCTGCTCACAAAGAGCAAACCAGACAAACTCACACACAGACGCCGTCCCACACATATACAAGCACACAGGACACCCAAACGAACTGCACAGACATACACACATGAGCAGCCTGGTCGGTGCAGGTGTACCTGCCTTGTCCCTGCCCCGCTGCCTTCACTCGCTCCCACAGCGTGAACCCGCCGCTGAGCTGTTTGTGTCTGGTGTTGTGGTGACCTCACACCTTGCGGAGGTTAGGCTCAAGTATAAATGCTTTAACAGGGAAGACAGGCGCATCACCCTTCCTCGCCTTCCTTTCCACACTTTGCCACGGATCCCGTGGATCATATTCTGAAAGCACACGTTGTGCTTTAGATGTGCTGCATTCTTTTCCCTAATAGTGGGCTGCTGCGGGGTGATTGTTTGCCTTTGAAAGAGTACTCATGTTAAATGCAGCGCCCGTGTGGGGCACTGCAATTAAAATGAGTACTCTTTCAAAGGCAAACAATCACCCCGCAGCAGCCCACTATTAGGAAAACAATTGCAGCAAGTACAGTAACAGGAGCCACTTGAAATGACCGATGTTCGTGCCGCTCGCATTTTGAAAGCGGCGGCGCGAACGGTCTCAATGTGCTTTGTGTGGTATGTGCGCGCTAAAAATGGGACACTGCGCGCTTGAGGGGACTTCCATGGGCGGGCGCGCAGCCGCGCACCTTATTGGGAACAGTGGGAAGAGGCGAAAACTGCGTCCACGACGTGAATTCTGCAGATTTGCTTATGGTTGCCGACCCCCTCGACGAATGAAATGAGCGAATGGAGATCAAAGTCTTCGACTGTGGTGATTTAAATGCCTTTGCCGTTGAAATTACACTCTTCGTCGACGGTGTCGACATAGCCATGGTCGACGGAGCCGTCGTCACCAAAGCCATCGTCGACAGGACCGTCGTCGACGGGGTCTCCGTCGACAGAGTCGTCAACGGCTTCGTCACTGATCCTTTCGTCGTCGACAACGTCGTCATCGAGGGTTTATTCGTCGACGGAATGGTCAAACTAGTCGACGTAGTAGTCGTCGACGCTGCCTTAGTTCCTGTCGGCGACGCAGCTGCCGTCGTCGAAACAGTCGTCGTCGACGGGGCTGAAGATTTTACCACAGATTTTGCAGCAGAAACCAGGGAGCTGGTCGACGGAGCAGACCCTGCCCCTTTCTGACCTGACGGCTTCTTGAGGGGAGTAAGAGGGAGAGATTACGCCTCTTTCCCCTTTGATTTAACCTTCTTAGGCTCCACCCTTTCCTCAGAATGTGAGGCCATTCTCTTTTTAGGTGTTAAGTTAGTAGATTCCTCCCCGGAATCTGAATCTGATGCGGCCTTCTTCTTTTGAAGCCACAACAGCAATGAGCCTCTCTGTCCCTCAGAGTTTTAGCAGAGAAGGCTCTACAATATTTACAATCCTTGGCCACATGCTTAGGATGAAGACAATATAAGCAGTCCTTGTGAGGATCTTCAGAGAAAAGCCTAGCCTTCCCACGGGATCTGCAAGGGCTGAAAAGCCTCTTTTTAGAGCTTTCAGCCATTATTAAAGAAAGTAGGTACACACAATACCTTAATCCAGATGAAAAGATAGTTGAAATTAAAAGGTCAATAGTTCACACAGGAACAGCAAACTGAGCAGAGCTCAGGGAGACTCCTTTTTCACACGAAGGCAGTTGGAAATCTGAGGCAGGAAGCTTCTGCTGGGGAGTGTGAGGGCAGGGCAGCAATGCTGATTGGCTGACTTTTGGACCAAACAATGAGGAGGCCTGGCTACAAAATACTACAGTCCCTATGGGCTTTTCTATGCAGTTTTCTTCTCTATGATACTGCTTTGGTCATTCTGTTACCGTGAGACTCCCACCATGACGATGGGGAAGATACAAGCATGTGAATCTATGAAAGATGTAATACTGGAGAATTCTGCATTTGCTCCTCAGATGCACTTGTGCCATTTTAATAGTTTGCTCTCTCATATGGGACAGCTTTCATTTTGGCACTGGACTAAGGACAAACCAGTTGTTCCGAATTCCCAGACTGGATCAAGGTGGACCTACATCACAGCAATGCACCAACAAGACTAACAAAAGAAAAGGAGGCAAGGACCAAGGTCAACTTACCCACCACAGACACATGGGATCACCAGCGGGCCAGCTGCAACACTGCGAAGCCAGGCAGGCACGCACATAACAGTTAAAAAGTCTCCGGTCAGGCACAGTCACATAATGGAAAATCCTGCTCCCTAATAACCAGCATGCAGCAAAAATAAAAGCTACCAGATCTCTCGGATCTGGACACAACCTTAATCATTCCCAAAACGTACTCCTGCCATTCAGAAATAGGCACTGACAAACCAATATACTCTAGTTTTAATGTGATATTGGGAGTCTACCCTGTGGATTCTAGCAGCACAGCTGAGGCTGTGTTCCTTGCAATTAATTGCACCATCTTTTTACGGAAACAACATCTACGATCATGTCTCTGAAGCTCACTCCCCCCTTCCAATCCAAAACCTAACTCTGGATCTAAACTTACTTTTTGGGGGGAAACTGGGGTGTGGTAATTAGCAGTCACACAATCAGTGCACAATCCGCACCTTAGAGGTGATGAATGACACTTTCTTGCAAGCAAAATCAAGCAATGAAGGTGAGGGAAACATATAAATATTTACAAATTACAGCATAGTAAATTCACCACACAATGGTCTAATGCAACTTGCATATATCTGTTTAGATGGTTTGTGGGTAAAACAGATATACAAAACAAAAGTCAGACAAATGTTGCAAATTATTGACTCGATGTTAATTAGATTTCGAACACTGCCTCTGGAGACTGTCTTCTCTGCAATCTTGCTTTTTTCTGTCATCTTTGGTAACCCCTGTACTATTCCCCACTACTTGCAAGTACTTCCCACATTATCAGTTTTACAGTTGTGACAGCATAATGGCTGGAAAGCACAATGCAGTCTGTCATTACTACGACAGAATTGTTGCTTCTAGGAACAAAACCCTCTCTATACAAATCTCCAACATAAATACTAACTGATCTACAGAGGAAACTGAGGAGCTGCCTTAGAACGATTTATCTGCAAATCAGGGTGGTAAAATCACTCTTAGAAAAAAAATGTTAATATTGGGGTGGTTGCAGTACTTATTCTGGGTTTATGCTTCCAAATCACACAACAGAAGTGCTTAACTAAGTCATCACATGCCCTCACTGTTACAATAGGGCGGCAGTCACTCTGCTCCCAAAGGGGTGCCTGAAGAGTAACTAAATGGAATTGTACCGCTCTGTGTCTGATAGAGGAATAAGCAACGCAGGGAAGGGAGACGCTGAAAAAATATTTAAACAACAAGCATGCGAGAAGAGCTAATAAGGCCAACATTAAGTGTGTGCGTGGTACACTGTGAATGATAAGCTATGCAAGACCACGCACAAGCTGATGCAAAGCCTAATCACAGTAAAATTCTGTGCAAATGAGGACAGCCTAATACATTACACTGCGTTTGAACACATCAAAAAGAGAATTAAAAAAAACTGGTTATGGGTACAAATTAAAAGAGCAGTAACAGCGAGTCCTGGAGCGAACGGATATCATGCCTGTGTGTCACCCAACCCAGCACCGTCAAACGCCACAGCCAACTATACTTTCTTAGTCACAGTCCGAGGCATTGATCTGGCAAGAAGCTATGGCGCCAGAAAACTAATCAAAGAGCTTTGCATTTTTGAAGATCGCAGGATATTGTAAGTCAAAATGCTACTGAAACTACGTTTTTTGGGGGACAGAAACTGTTTAACTCGTGTGGTGTAATTAGTAAAGTAAGCTACTGAGGATTCCAGATTCTTTACACTGTCACCCAAAATCTAAGCTTGTGCACTGTAATGAAAAAGTCCGATGCCTCAATCCTCTCTGTAGAACTCCTCTTGTTTCTGCTTCTCGGGGAGAGGCATGGAGAGGATTTCATATTCTATTTCTTACTCCAGGGGGTGAATCCCCCGTTTAACAGTTTGAAATGCCTCCTTTCTACCCACCCTTGCTCCAGCCCCATCCTCGGGAGTCTGACTGCTATCAGTCAGAGACCAGATAGAGCAATTACAGACCTCTGCTTCTAGATGGTATCATTGGGCACCCGAAGTGATAATCAACGAATGCACTAGGGCATTCTCAATTCGGGTCGAGGTCCTAAAACTCGTCAGTGACTACTGCCTTTTGATACACCTGAAGATGAAAAATAAGCACCTTTCATAGAAGGCTAGGAGACTCCCTTCTCTTGACCTGACCTGGAAAATGTGCAATTGGATATTCAAATTAAACGGCCCACAAGATTTTTCTGCACATAAGGCCTACAACAAAACAATATATAAAAACCGACTCACCTCTAAATCGCTCTGCACTCCGTCCCGACTCCCGACTCCACCGAAGAGAGCGCGTCACTGCTGCACTTTAAGCAGCACAGCGCGTGGGGGCAGGCCAGGGCCGTCATTGGTAGCGCTTTCGCGCGCTACAAGATTGACGGCCCTGGGACCCACAGAAACAATAGGCAGCGCACCACACCACCACCACTGTTAGGTGGTGCGTGCATGCTGCCCCCTAGAGCCTTCACCGCGCACTGTGTGCACTTGATACTTGAATGCCGTTGTTGCTGCCATTGTAATGCTGCCCCCTATAGCCTTCACCTGGTACTGCAGTGTCAGATAAGCACTCGCCAGGCCGGTCAAGTAGGCCTTGAAACTGACTCGCCCTTCAGGAAATTCACTCGCATTTGCGAGTGGACGAGTACATTTTTCGACCCCTGCGTAATCTCCCCGGTCCACCGCAGTCATTAGCGGGCTGTTTGTGTGGAGGGAGATACCGGCTTAACTTCCAGAGGGGACTCACTTCCACCATTTTTGAAACAGAGCGGTCTAGTTCTTTTGCAGCTCCACAACGAGACCTCAGAATAACAAGCATTTACAATGCAACGGTTTCGCCTTTGGTTAGAGCTATTGGCATTGTAAATGACAAAATTTGTATTTATGTGTTGGTTTTGAAAACACATAAATAAATGGGATTGTCATTTACATTGCCACAAGCTTAATCTCTCGCAAAGATTAGGTGTTCATCCAATCCTTGGCCTCTCTGCAAAGGCACTGAGCAAAGGTCACGTATACCGGCTGCAGTTGTTCAATG
Organism: Lissotriton vulgaris; assembly: GCF_964263255.1. Classification (NCBI taxonomy): domain Eukaryota; kingdom Metazoa; phylum Chordata; class Amphibia; order Caudata; family Salamandridae; genus Lissotriton; species Lissotriton vulgaris. The sequence goes on from NC_141697.1 coordinate 592,657,816, forward strand.
CAAACGTGTGGTTAGGGTGGCGATCTACGCAAACGTTAGTGTGCATGTTTAAGTCATATCCTTAATTAAATAGGCCCCGTTCCTTTCATGCCTCTCACTTTTTCCATGCCACTGAAAGCCCTGCGCACCGTAATGAATGACCGAGATGAACTACAGCAAAGGTCCTAGACAGTAGCCTGCTCTCCTGCTGAGAATGTCGTGCGAGGCGAACACTCGTCTGCAGAGAGAGGCTGCCACCAGGTAGAGACCCCTTCCCACTCATTATGGTCAAAACTCACCCAACGGTGCACAACGGCACATAAAATCGATAGTAATTGTTGTGTTATCGACAAATTTGGCGAAAATCACTTAGGTGCCTAAGTTGGAAGAGGCAGTCAAGTGATTAGCTCCGTATCCCAATAAGCATAGGAGGCGCGCTGGGAGGTGAGAATGCCTAACAAATGCAAACACCCACAACTTTCAGTGACCCGTCACGTCACCTACTCCCAACTGGGTGTCACTTTAGATTTTTAAGTAGGGTGCAGCACAGCGGGTGTCGCTGGTGTTTGCACAGGATCGGGAGCAAGAGCTCTCGAGTCACTGAAGAGGTTATTTGAGGTAAGGATGTATTGTTCATAGTTTGATGGGTTTCTGTACTCGTAAAATTGCGCGGAGTAAAGCCCGTGCCTCTAGTGATCGCACGTCACGACCGGGGGCGGCACGAGCTTCAAACATGGTACCGATAAGTACTGGATGCGTCCCTCGCACCGAGAACAGCCACAGGAAGAAGATATATAGATTTAGAAACTATGACACGTATTTACTGGGATCTGTACTGAGGTAACCTCATTTAACACGCGTCACGGCGGAGTCACCAAATGCCTTGGCGCTCACGCCTCACAGGGTTCTGAGGTGACCTCGCCTGCCTCCGTGACACCAGTAATTGAGCAGCGCAGCCTGTTTGTGTAGGCTTTCCCTCGTTTTTCCGAGCACTCTCCAGCGCTACCTCCAGCTGTCACCTAGTGTATAACTGAAGAAGATGAACCTTATGCTTTTTTTGTAGCTTATATAGCGCAAACTCGACCCAAAGGTATTGGTGCGCTTTATATGAGCAGCAGTCATATTACACAAGGACACATTTATTTTTGGTATGCCCAGGGAGATTAAGTGATTTGCCCGGAATCACAGGAGCCGATGCGGAGTTCAGAAGCCACATCTTCAGCTCCAAAGGCTGCAGCTCTGACCGTTAAGAAACATCCTCTCTACATTTGTACGCTATGACAGGAACCCATCATTAAAAAGTCAACTAAAAGAACTAAAATTGTGAAAACCAGGCAAATAAAATAACCAAATACCCTGGGGACAGTTTCCCCAAACAATATTGAATAAGGGGCTACCGCAACGTAAATGCATGCAGACAGCAGTTTTGTTCTTCATGCCTTGAGTAGCAGCGATACTCCAGGCATTCCTTTTAGCACTGCAGACCGCAGTTGCACTGTAGTTTCTCTACTGCAAGGCCGCAGAGGATGAGAGTTAGTACTGACTGCCGTGTGCGAGTGCTCCTGCTCACATTCGGAAGTCACAGAAAGGTGTGGTTATACCGGAGCCGCAGCCACAAAATGAATCACTATATTGCCATGATCCAGCATCCCCTCCCTCTCTTCTTTTTCCCTGGGCATATGACAGCTCATATCCTAGACAATGCAAACCCAAAAGACAAAGAATGGAATAACAAGTCAGGTCCCGGGCCGGCAGCCAATCACAGCGCGGCCCGGGGAATGACGTCACGGGGGTGTCCCGAGCTGACAGCCTATCACATCGCGGCCCGGGAAAAGAATTAAAATTGTGAAAACCAGGCAAATAAAATAACCAAATACCCTGGGGACAGTTTCCCCAAACAATATTGAATAAGGGGCTACCGCCACGTAAATGCATGCAGACAGCAGTTTTGTTCTCCATGCCTCGAGCAGCAGCGAGACTCCAGGCATTCCTTTTAGCACTGCAGACCGCAGTTGCACGGTAGTTGCTCTACTGCAAGGCCGCAGAGGATGAGAGTTAGTACTGATTGCCGTGTGCGAGTGCTCCTGCTCATATTCGGAAGTCACAGAAAGGTGTGGTTATACCGGAGCCGTAGCCACAAAACTAATCACTATATTGCCATGATCCAGCATCCCCTCCCTCTCTTCTTTTTCCCTGGACATATGACAGCTCACATCCTAGACAATGCAAACCCAAAAGACAAAGAATGGAATAACAAGTCAGGTCCCGGGCCGGAAGCCAATCACAGCGCGGCTCGGGGAATGACGCCACGGGGTGTCCCGGGCCGGGAGCCAATCACAGCGCGGCCCGGGACACACGGCAATAAGGGGCGGGACTTAAAAAAAGAGTCAAAAACGCCCACGATTCGCATTCTGACCGGGAAAAAGTGATTGACAACGATGTCTTCCAATGGCTAGCCTCCATTTATGGAGCTAGCCAATGGAAGAAGGGGCGGGTTCAAGTCCCCCTTACTGTTCTAACATTAGATTTCGCCTGTGCGAAACGCTGCTTGCGCAGCTTTCGACAGGCGAAACCTAAAAAGGGAGAGACGGCGTGAGCGCGCAAATCAATCAGTTGAAAACTTCATCTACATAGAGAGACTAATGCGGACTCCTTATCTGTCCACTAATTGCGCCTTACGCTTTTTTAAAAATTGTTTTTGCTCATTTTTAAACATAACTGCATTGTTAGCATTTGTACAATTGTGCTACTTGCTCCTTTTAAAAACCATGTTGCACCTTACCCAACAGTGGAACAGCACCTCAAATGCCCGTAATCTCCCCGGTCCACCGCAGTCATTAGCGGGCTGTTTGTGTGGAGGGAGATACCGGCTTAACTTCCAGGGGTGACTCACTTCCGGCTAGGGACACCTAAAACCGCCATTTCTGAAACAGAGAGGTCTAGTTCTTTTGCAGCTCCACAACGAGACCTCAGAAAAAAAAGGGAGAAATGGTGCGGTCGTGCCGCTGGTGCACCGAAGGCGAGCCAAAGGCAAGCCCGTCTGCGCCCGTCGAGGCCCAGGGGCCATGACCCCTGTATTTTTTACCCCAGTGACCTTAAGTTACACCAATACCCAATTAAAACTAATAAATAAAACTCAAAACCCAAAATGCACTCAATCTATCAGGCCAGAGGATAGTTTAGATAAGTGCTTATATTGTCAATACAAACCATCCATAAACACATCTATTTCAATTCCTGCAGAGAAACGCTTTCACTTCAAGTTACTACTACTCAACTGTAGATCACTCCCAAAACATTCAACCGAAATCTCTTTGCTGCTAACGGAATTCGACCCAAAGTACTTTTCTTGACAGAGACTTGGCTTACCCCTAACTCTGATCCCGACATTGTCAGAGCCCTGCCCAAGGGCTATTCCATCCAAAGGCCAGACAGAAGATGGGGCGGGATTGCTATTATATATAAAAATGATAAGATGTACCGCCTACTCAGTAGCACAATGGTAGACTGTGAGGATATTCGTTTCTCCATAGAATTTACCCCAACACTTACACTATCGGGGATCCTCATCTACCGCCCCCCTGGGGCTCCGGGTCAATTCGGCACTTCTTTGCTGGAATAAGTGATCGACCTAGCCAACACAAATGCCAATTTTACTCTACTTGGCGACCTTATTCTCCACTTTGATGACTCATCCGCGACGGCGGCCACTGAGCTTACTCAAGACCTATTATCTTACCATCTACAACAGAAGGTCCTCCACCCTACGCATATCAAAGGTCACCTTCTAGACTCGATTTTTTCAAGCCTGGACGAATTGGTCGGATATCCTCCTATTCCCCTCCCGTGGTCAGACCATTTTTTAGTTCCTTTTACTTGGTCCCCTCTCTTTAGGGCCCCACAAGCTCTCATCTCACGTACTCTCAATTGTCCATGGTCGAAACTCCAGATTGAGGAGTGGTCCCAGAGACTTGGTAGGTCTGTACCCATTCCTGACCCCAACCCGGTGGTAGCATATGATCTTTTCAACTCCTGGATTGAAGATTTGCTTAACTCAGTATTACCAAAAAAACTCATGTAGAAAAAAACGGACACCATAAATCCCCATGGTTTTCCCCGGAACTTCACCAACTAAAAAAAAAATAATGTAAAAAGCTGGAGAGACAATGGAGGAAAGACTTCTCCCAGAGTAAGAAAATGGAATACAGAACCTTGTTACGTACATATAAGACAGAAACAAAAAAAACTCAGGCCTCTTTCTTTGAGAAAAGATCTCCCTGGCAGCCAATGCCCCCAGGGAAATCTTTAAGATCGCAAAAACCATTTTAAAAGTCCCAGATCCACCCACGATTCCGGATTCCTCAGGGCACCAATGCAACAATCTGGCGCAATTCTTCACTGCCAAAGTCCAGAACATCCTCAAACTCTTTCCTGCTAAAGACACTAATCCCGTCACATCGGTCGAAAAGACACTCTCAGCAGAGAACGCCCCCCGCTTGGGAGGCTTTTAAGCCCCAACACTGAACTCACTCTCACCCATCCTAGCCTCGATAAAAAGCGTATCGCCTCTCGATCCGGCACCATTTAATATTTTGAAAATGGTATCACCCTTTATCGCCCCTACCATTCTCGCCATAATCAATACCTCTCTCTCTTCAGGCTTGGTCCCCCATGAATGGAAAAAAGTGATGGTCAGAGCAATTATTAAAAAATCTCACTTGGATTCCCCGGACTTAACTAATTACCGACCCATCTCGCTCCTTCCTGGAGTAAGTAAAATTGCAGAAAAATATGTCAACAGTTCCCTCGCCACATTTCTTGAATCCCACAATCTGCTCCACCCATCTCAAACTGGTTTCTGTCCTAGCCAAGGACCGGAAACCGCGCTAATGGCGGTAGTAGAGGAATCAAGAAAGATTCTTGATCAAGGAGGTACTTCTGCCATCATTCTCCTTGACCTCAGCGCGGCCTTCGACACAGTGAACCATCAAATCCTGATCCAACGTCTTAGGAACGTCAGTGTGTCAGGCTACGCACTTAACTGGCTGCAATCCTTTCTGGAAGGAAGATCCTACCAAGTGTTCAAGGTTGATCTCATCTCAAACCCTATTCCATTGAAGTATGGTGTCCCTCAGGGGTCCTCCCTGAGCCCCACTCTCTTCAATGTTCATATGTCTTCCTTAGCGGACATTGTTGCCCCCATTCGGGATTCATATTGTATCATACGCCGATGACACCCAGCTGGTCGTAGCATTGAATCAACTTAATCAGTCGCCCACTGATCTCCACTCCTGCTTAGCGGAAGAGGTCAAAGGATGAGCCTTTCCCATCTGAAGCTAAACGGCGACAGAACCAAGTTGAAGTTGCTGGGAAATCAGTGCAGTTCTAACATCAACTCGCTCTAGCCAGCTTGCATGGGGCCTCCCCCAGTCCCTAAACCAGAAATAAAAAGTCTGTGGGTGTCCGTTAGGGACTGTGAGTGGTCCCAGAAGGGATGTAAGACACACAATTATGGCATCTAGTTTGGCTGCCATGCGGTCGAAGCCCCCGCACATGTTTAGCTGCTCCTGGCATCCCAACACACGGCGTTGGAAGGCCATGTGTTCTTCGTGGGGGTCCTGGGAGGCAGCCTTGGTGGTGGGTGCTGCCTGCTATGTGGTCTGTGCAGGGGGTGGGGTCCTTGTTGCAGCTGGGCTGGCCTGCTCTTAGAGGTGGGCTGCGGAGGCAGTCAATGAACTCTTGGAGGGCGTCTGAGTCGAAGCTGTGGTGGTCCTCTTCGTCATCAGAGAAGAGAGGTTTGGGCTGCTCTGCAGGAGGTGTCGATTGTCCCTCTGCAATATGAAGGGCAGATGCAGTTTAACAATGTGTTCACATGTATGTTGTCGCATTGTCCATGTTTACATACAGACTGCATGACTGTGTGAATCGTGGCTGTTTGGGAGGAGCTACCTATTTAATGGGGGACAGTGGACATTTCGACAACATACGGGATTTCCCTGCTTCGCCAATTGTGATTGGCCAGTGTCTACACCCAGTCAGCACCAGTTGTATCCTGTGTTCTGTTGTGGGTTTGTTGCGGTTTGTGCCATATTGTTGTCAGTGTTGATGTGCTGTGCATGTTATGTGTGTGTGCTGCATTTTGGGGGAGTGGCCCCTGCTGCTCTGATTTTGCTGCCCCTTATACTTTTCCTGTGATGTGCCTTTGACTTCTGTGCTTATACAGTGCTGAGATGTTGCATACTTGGGTACATTGGTCTCTTGGTGGGAGTTGGGGCATGGTTTGTCCGCAGATGTGCTCAGCTCAATTGTGCATGTGTGCCATTGTGCCCATCTAACCCAGTCCCTGGTCGTTACTCACCCTGCTACTGTTGTGTCCTGTCATGGTGAGCAGTCCCCTGACTCCAGCCATCATCTCCCCACTGATGACAGTGGACACCATTTCCTCCATCTTGGCCAGCTCCTCCTGTGGCGCAGGACTCCCACCTCAAGTCTACATTGCTGCTTTTCGGTTGTTGGCGAGTTTCAGTTTGGTTTTGCGCTTGACGTCATTCCAGCGCCTCTTGACCTCTTCCATTGTCCTCTTCAGAACTCCCACTGCATTCACCTTGTCCACAATGGACTGCCATAGTCCATTTTTGGTTGCCAATGACACAGTGGAGGTGACGAACAGTTGTTGATGGTGTTCTACCACCTCCGTTATCAGGATCCTGTCGTCATGCGGATTGAACCGCTTCAACCTAATTTTCTTCTCCTTGGCCTTAACTGACCCTGAGGTCCCAGTCAGGTCCTCCGGGGGGCTTGTGGGGTTCTGGTTCTCCTCCGTACTTGTTCCGGCAATATCCATTGTGCTTCGCTGTTGTTTGGCATTTTTTTGTCAGTTTTATTTCAACTTTTATGGTGATTTTTCCCGCCTGACGCATGTGAATTGCAGCCCTGTAGCTGGTTTTCGCAGATTTTTGTATCGCAATTGGCCTTATCGAGGCTTTTTTTGCATTTGCGTTTCGCATTTTTACGGCATGGCGTTTATTTTAACGCAGTGTGTTGATTTTAATGCAGTCAGTTGACGGGTTATCTGGAGACTATCACATGGTGCCGCCGTGTTGAGAATGCTACGTTAACACAGCATAATTTTCCCGCAATAGACTGCGATGTTGGAAGTTGCGTTGTTACTTTTGCAATGGTTATCCCACGTTCTTGAGAATATACCCCCAAGTGTGTGAAGAGCTCACTCTGCTACGCAATCTGGTTTTGGGAAAAACACGGGTAACTCTACAGATTGATAAAGATGAAAAGCAGAGATTACTTTGGGAAGGAATTTTGGATTTTTTCTCAGAACCACCTGTTACGATGTATTTGTAGAAATCGTTCTTGTATGGTTAAAGCCTGGAGCTCACTTACTCTCCTGAGAGAGGAAATTGCTACAAGGAAAGATACTTTCCATGTAAGGAATTGCAGTTCACATTTGTGTAGAGGCTCAAATGGAGGACCCATGAGCCTAGTAAGACAATGTTTAAGTTCCACTCCGGAAAGGGTGGTCTTGTGGGAGGAATTATTCTTTAAAAGGCCTTCCATAAACGCTTTGATAGTGGGTACCCTAAACAATGACAATGTTGTTTATTTTGCAGGTAAGCGGCAAGATGTAATTGTAAAGATGTGTATGCTAGATTACATCTTTGTAGATGCAGCAAGTAGCAAATAATGTTCTGAATTGAAGCATCTAGCAGGTCAATTTTGTTGTTATTGCAGTAAATGACACATTTTTTCCATTTGGCTGCATAGCAAGCTCTAGTAGTAGGGCATCTGGCTTCTTTAATAATGTTCATACAGTCTGGTGGGAGGTTGAGGTAACCAAACTCAAGGACTTCAGGAGCAGGATAGCTAGATTCAGTTGATTTGGATCAGGATTCTGTATCTCTCCATGGTTCTCTGTAAGCAGCTTTGGGGAGAGCCGTAGTTTTTGGTGTGGAACTATTGAGAGTTCCAGGAGTGTTGTGAACCATGGTGGCCGGGCCCTTGTTGGAGCAACTAGGATCATCTTGAGAGACTGTTGTTTGAGCTTGCGTACTACTAGCAGAATGAGTGGGAGTGACGGAAAAGCGTACGCAAATCTACCTGACAAGTTCATCCATATCGCATTGCCCTTGGACAATGGGGTGTGGAAACCTGGAGGCGAAGGTTGGGCATTTTGTGTTTGCGGGTGTGGCAAACAGATCTATGTCTGGGTGGCCCCACATTTTGAAAAATGGTTGAAGAACTTGAGGATGAAGTTCCCATTTGTGTATCTGCTGTGTCTGACGACTTAGCAGATCCGCAATCTGATTGCGTACTCCTGGAAGATGTTCTGCCAGAAGATATATGTTTTGTCGAATGGCCTATCTCCATATGCTTTGCGCCAGTTGAAAAAGTTGCAAAGAATGTGTTCCTCCTTGTTTCTGTAAATAATACATTGCTGTCATATTGTCCATGCGGACAAGGACAGTCTCGTTGATGGAATGTAGTTTGAATGATTTTAATGCTAGAAAAATTGCCAGTAATTCAAGGTGATTGATGGGGAGCATTTTTTGTTGAGTGGTCTACCTGCCCTGAATTGTGTGGTTTAGGAGATGGGCTCCCAGCCAGTGAGTGATACGTCCTCGGTTAGCATTATTTGTGGATCTGGGTCTAGGAACGGCCGCCCTTTGGAAAGGTTTTGTGTGTTCCACCACTGCAGGGAGCAATGTGTGCGGCTGTCCACCAACACCAGATCTGAAAGTGGACCTTGAGCCTAGTTCCACTGACGTGCTAAGTATTCCTGTAAAGGGTGCATCTGAAGTCTTGCATGAGGTACTATGAACATGCACGAGGCCGTCATTCCTATGAGCTACATAAACACTCGAGCTGGTAGGCAGTGTTGGGGTTGGAATTTTGTGATGAGGGTCTGCATACTGGCTATCCTGGCTGGATTAGGGTATGCAAGAGCTTTGGAAGTGTCTATTGTGGCCCCTAGATATTGATGTAGGTAGGAGGGCTGTAGATGGGACTTGATGAGCTTTATTGTGAACACCAGGTCGTGGAGCAGCTGAATTGTTTTGTAAATGTGGCAAACCCACTGGCTGTGTGACTTGGCTTTTAGGAGCCATTCGTTCAGGTATGGAAATACATGAATCTGTTGTCTGTGCAAGTGTGCGGCTACTACTGCAAGACACTTTGTGAAGGCCCTGGGTGCTGTGGTTACTCCGAATGGGAGAACCTTGAATTGATAGTGTTGGCTGTCCACTGTGAACCTTAGATATTTCCTGTGAGCAGGGTGTATGGGAATATGGAAGTAGGCGTCCTTGAGATCTAAAGTGGCAAGGAAGTCGCTTTGTCGAAGTAGTGGAAGGATTTGTTGAAGAGTGATCATGTGAAAGTGATCTGACTGTATGTAGAAATTGAGAGGTTTTGAGGTCCAGTATTGGTCTGAGAGTACCGTCTTTTTGGGTGATTAGAAAGTACAGGGAGTATACCCCTGTCCCTTGATGTTGTTGGGGAACTGGTTCTATTGCATGCTTTTGAAGCAGTGAGAGAACTTCTTGTTTGAGGCGCGTTAGATGTTCCGTGGACATGGGACGCTGTTTGGGCGGTATGTTGGGGGGAGTTGCTGTAAGTTCCAGGCGGTAACCATACTGGATAGTTTGTCTCACCCACTTGTCTGTAGTAATGGAGTTCCAGACAGGTAGGAACTGTGAGAGGCTTCCTCTGAATGGCGTGGAATGGTCTGGAGGGAGCGGAGGGAAGTCGTTGTTTGGTAGTGGGGGAGGTCCCTTGTTATTATTTCCCCTGTACCCACCTCTGAAATATCCCCTGTTGGGAGATGTTTGTGTGGGGCTTTTATAAAAGGGAGCAGTGTCTGTGCTGAGGTTTTTGGATGCGCCCCAATAAAAGGAGCGACAAAAGGAACCTTGTGCTGATGGAGACTGCAATGCTCCCATAGATTTTGCAGTGTTGGTGTTCTTTTTAGGTCGAGCCTAGAGCAGTGCACATGCGCTGTTCTGCAAAACTTCAAGTCAAGTCAAAAATTTACTTTATTTGGTTTGTCACAACCATAAAGCATACATGTACAAAAATTCAATTTAAAAATAGCAACAGGTTAAAAGTTAATTTAGTTAAAATATGTTTTCTCATTCTTTAATTAAACACTTTACCCCAGACCTTATCTGTGCTCTGTTTCTACTTTTTGAAGCTGAGTCTCTACAAAGTTCATGAATTTTACCCCGCGGCATAATAGGATGTTTGAACCTGCTCCCATCCAGCTGATCACAGCTTGCCTGCAGGTACGAATCTGTAGCATATTAAAAATTGGTTTTAGTAAAGTTTTCCTCTTTTCTTTGGAGGACTCACATGTGCACAGGAGGTGGCACAAGGTCTCACTGTGGTAGTCACATAGTCTACATCTTGGTCCCTGGTGTGTGTCCTTCCATGACGGTATCAAGTCTTTAGAGAAATGGTCACCCATTCTGAGGGCCATAAATTTTGTTTTTAAAGATAGCCGGAAGTGCGCCATAAGGTAAGGTTGAGGTTTTAATTGTTTGTACGAGTTTAGAATGGTCCATGCATGTCGCCGTTTGGCCAAAGTCTTTTTATCTTCTACCAAAGATAGGGCTTTTGCATTTAGCTTGCAAATCTTTTTAAAGGATGATTCTTCTGGTGGATTCTTCCAGATCTCCTCTATTTTGAGGGTTTCTAATGATGCTCGTAAATCATTGCCCCATGAGTTGGATTCCTGTTGGTCATATTGTTTTTTAATTTCTTGCCAACATAAGTTGTTTAAAGATCCTGTTTCCGCCGATCTTAATTTCCAGCACCATTTCACTAGGGCTGCTTTCCTTTGGTATATTTGATTTTGCAAGCCAAATTCCAGCCTTATTTGGGCCGGGGCTGATCCTTTGTATAGGTGAAACACGGATTTGTATATTTTTGTCTGGAGGGTGTTTAAAATGGCTGCTTCTTTCCCATGCCACATTTTCAGTCCATATGAGAGGGATGGTAAGACTTGGGCTGCCATTACTTTTAGCAGGTGGTCGTATGATGGACATTGCCGTTTCTTTTGGAGAACTTTATACGCAAAGCTCAGTGATTGTGCTTTTGCAGCGATAATTCTTTTTTGGTCTGAAAGGGACATGTTTTTACTTATTGTGACCCCCAGATATTTGTAGGCAGTTGTTTCCTCGATGTGTTTGCCTTTTGTGTACCACTTGAAAGATCTTCTGCTAGGGCCCGCCAATCTCACCACTTTTGTTTTTTTGATGTTTAATTCCAGGCCTTCTCTCTCGAAATAGTCTGTTAATTCGGATATTGTTCTTTGTAGGCTTATTGGTGTTTGGCTTAAGACTACAATATCGTCCGCATATTGGAGGAACTGAATGCTTTCATTAGCCAATTTAGGCGGGTGTCCGTTCACGTTCTTGAGTTGGTCTTTCAAATCGGCCAGATATATATTGAAAAGGCTTGGGGAGAGCACGCAGCCCTGTTTGAGGCCGTTGGTTATTTTTAGCTCTGCGGATATTCTTCTTCCGTCTCCCAGTTTTACTTTTGCCCATGTTCCGCTATATAGTGCCATTATTGTTTCCATTAATGCCGGAAGAAGACCCCAGAGATCCAGTTTTTTCCATAGGCGTTTCCTGGGAACTCGGTCGAAGGCGGATTTCATGTCTATGTAGCAGGCTATTAATCCGGTCTTCCTTTTCCCTGCTCCTTCGATTAGTAATGACAGAGCTGACAGATTGGTTAAGCAGCCCATGCCTTCCCTGAAACCGGTTTGGAATTTGGGTATTATTTTATTATCCTTTATCCATTGTCGTAGTTGAGACAATATACAAGATGAAAAAAGCTTTGCCTCCACGTCGATTAAAGCTATTAATCTATAATTCCCGGGTTCCATTCTGCATCCACTTTTGTGTATTGGGTGGAAGAGGTTTCCTTGCCAGGACAGTGGAATCTTTTTTTCTTTATGAATGTGATTAAATAGTGGTGTCAGATATTTTGCCCAGAAGTCGGTGTCATATTTGAATAAGGCATTTGGCATTCCATTTGGGCCAGCTGCTCCTTCCGCTCCTTCCGCTTTCATTTTCCTTATTAGGACGGTTAGATGTTTAATAGTTGTCAAAGGCACTTGTTCCTCTTGGGCAGTGCCTTCCTGCTGGTCGTTTTTCCTTTGACCAAGAACTGTTTCTTTTTGTTCTTGACTTTTTTTTAGGTTTTTAGATGTTTCTATGTTAATTGGGTAACTCTGGATGTTGTACAGATTGTCGATATAAGCGGCCCATGTTGTTTCACTTATTCCTATATTATGTTGACCACCAGCTCCTTTCGATAATTTATTTATTATGTTCCAAAATTCTCCACTATTTGGTAGTTTACTTGTTCTTAACAGGTCTTCCCAGATTTCCTCTGTGTGAGATTTTTTTGCTTTTCTGCAATCCTCTTTGTATTCTTTTCTCATTTTTTGTATATCGTTGTTATCTACTTCTTTTCCTAACCTTTTTTCTGCGGCCTTTATTCTTAATTTTTTCACAATTTCCCTTTTCTTATCTCTTAGTTTGGTGTTATACCACGGCTCTTTATTTGCTTTGTGACCATGAATTACTGGTGTATTTACCGCGAATTTTCCTAGCACATATTTATGTGAATTCTCCCATTTTGTTATGGGTGATTGATTTTCAAAGGCCTTCGTATAAATTCCGTGTTCCAGTAAGGCGTCCATTATCCCATTTTGTTATGGGTGATTGATTTTCAAAGGCCTTCGTATAAATTCCGTGTTCCAGTAAGGCGTCCATTATCTCCTTTTTTACTGGGCCCTTGCTTTTGATTTTCTTCAGTTTGTATATTTCCGGAATTGCGGTAAGAAATTCTAATTGTGTTTTCTCTTCGATATTTTTCCTCATTGTTGTCTCTTGTGGGAAGTGATCACTCTCTGGTCGAATTTGTATTCTAAAATAATCTATGTTCTTTTTTAGTTTGTTGCTTGTTAGGGTAAAGTCAATTGTGGAGTTCTTTTTACCACTGGTGAAAGTGGTTTTGGCTGGTATGTCTCCCTCCATGTTTCCATTTAGAATTGTTAAACCTAGGGGTTCCAGATCGCTCCAAATTTTATGGATTTTATCCTTGTTCCAATTGGCTCTTATTAGGTTACAGTTGAAGTCACCGGAGATAAATATCTTGTGGGATTGATATGTTCTGTGTAAGGTTTTTATCAAATTTATTAGAGTTTGAGCTTTTTTCACTTTTGTGGCCTTGTCTGGGTGGATATATAGGTTTATAATTAGTAAATTCCATCCGGGACTCTTTTTGCTTGCTTTTGGCTCTACTTTGATCACTTGTATCCAGTTCTCCCCTGAGTCGAGCAGTTCAGTTTTCCAGTCTAAATTATTCGTAATAAAGGTGGACAGACCTCCCCTTGGGTGACCATACTTAGCAAATTTTTCTGCCACTATGTGATGTTCCTCATATCCCATGATTTGCCTCAGGGTTACGTTCCATGTTTCCTGGAGTAGTATTATTTCAAATTTACTCAGGTAGTCTATTGTCTCTTGGTCTTGGGACATTTCTTTAAAACCGTGTATGTTCCATGAGCAGATCCTTATTTTTATTTCTGGTTTTGAGGTTAAATTAGTGTTTTGTCCTTGGTTTTTTTGTGCTAATTTGCCTACATCAGGATCGATGGGAATTTAGAGCCTGTGCCAACCAAGACCAATCTTTGTGTTCCTTCAGACCCTGGTATTGCTGCTTTGCTTTAGTACTACTCAGATCCTTATTTTTATTTCTGGTTTTGAGGTTAAATTAGTGTTTTGTCCTTGGTTTTTTTGTGCTAATTTGCCTACATCAGGATCGATGGGAATTTAGAGCCTGTGCCAACCAAGACCAATCTTTGTGTTCCTTCAGACCCTGGTATTGCTGCTTTGCTTTAGTACTACTCAGATCTTGTTCGGAAATTGATTTGTTTCTTGCTCCCTTCAAGATTGTTTGAGTTTTTTCCTTTACGTTGTTAGGTTGAGGAATCTTATTGTTTAATAAGGGGAATGGATATTTTATTGGGGTGTGCCGCTCTAAAGTTATTCCCCATTCTGAAAAATGTGTCCTAGTTGAGAAAATAAGCTCTGCTATTTCTTTAGATGCCCAGGTGGTACTGCTTATTTCCGTGTCCTTATCTTTGTTTCCTTGGATGAATTCTACTGCTTTCAGGTCGCTTGTTGTTATTCCCCTTAGTTTTGGTATCTCTTCGATTAATCGCAGGATATTTCCCCTGTTCAGCGTGTCTGAATTTCCTTTTGTTTGAAATTCCGGCTTGAACAGTAATTTACATTCTGTTTCCATACTTGCTGTTTCGAAATGTCGGGTTTGATAAACTCTCCTTTTTCCCTCAGTTGGATCAAATCGAATGTGAGATATGTTATCATTCTGGCAGACCGTGGTTGTTAAATCCGGTCGAATATAATCTACAGTGGATGCTTCTTTTAGGAGGTGCATTTCTTCTCGACCTGTTTGTATATTACTTGCGTTTTGTCCTATTTTATCATTTGACTCAGTATCGTGGTAGTCTCTGCAAGTTCTTCCTTTATTTCCTGCCGTGATAATCAGACCAATATTTGGTTCCCTCACTTGGTCTGCCTGTATTTTTTGGCTTTGCTCTTTTTCCTTTTTTTTCTGGATAGGTGGTAAATTTCCTCCAGTGTGCCAATTTGATCCTTTGTGAGCCAAAGTTTCACATTCCCTTTTTGGCTTATTTTCCTTTGTTTTTTGTTGTTCTGTGGCCTCTCTATAATTTGATTTTAGTGTTTCACTTTTGTCATTGACTTTGTTTGTGCTTGACTTTTCCTCGTCTTTTGATTTTCCTTGTGTACTTGCTGTTATTTTGATCTGATCTGGAAATTTTGTTTGTTCTTCTGCTTCGTCTGTGTTTTTTTCTTTGTTTCCGTCTTCTTTGGTAGAGGAGTCTGTGATCTGATTAATTGGGGCCTCTATTGTCTTTTGTTCGAAAATGGCAGAGTTGTTTTGCCTGCTTACTTTTAGTAGCGTTTTTTCTTGCCTTCCTTGCCCGTTTCCGCTGTCTTTTGGTTAGGGGTTCTGACATACCCGATGAACCCATTGTTTTGTTTTCTTCCAGACCTCTCTTTAATGGTTCGTTTTCATCTGTATCATTTAGAGTTTTTTCTTCTTCGATGATGTGGATAGTTCTATTTTGATTTCCAATTTTATTGGCCTCTATATTGGGATTATCACCTTTGTTGGTTTTCGCGCATGTTACTGCTAATATTTCTTTCAAGATGTCTGGTAAGGATGCTAATTTATCTATTATGTCCTTGCAGACGCAATTTTGTTCTGTTAATTTCTCTTTCCATTGTTTTTCTTCCTCCTTTTCTTTTGTGAGGTATAACGAAATTTTGTCCAGTTTCAAATTTATTCCAGATATGTGAGATGCAATTAGGTTAATCAGATCTACCTGCACGTCGAGTTTGTTTGATTGGAAGTTCAGCGCATTAATTGCTTGTTGAAAACTTTTTAGGAGCACATCCCCCCCAGAGTGTGGATTTTCCTTCAGTTTGTAGCAGCTGTGCCCCTGTTGACCTATTTAAACTTTCTGAAGAAGAGATAGTTATAGGGTGTTCTTCTTTTGTTGTATTCTTTACTGAGTTAGAAACCTGGCTCTTATTAGCAGGTTGTCTAATTGGGCTTGATGTAAGGATTATTGGAGAGGATGTTGGCTTCCTTTTTTGTCCATTTGCATTCCTTTTACCAATGTTTTCGGGATATTCAGATTTTCTCAAATTTTCGAGACTCAGTTGCATTGGGTCAGCTTCCTTGTGTGTATTTTCTTCGAGCATTCTCCGCAGTTCTGTTTCTTCGAAGATCGAGAATGATTTGGACCACTCAATCTTTTGTGCGCTTTTCTGCAGATTTGTTTGGGATCCTAAATTGCTCAGATTAATGAGTACTGGGCTATTTTCGTTAACCTCATTTGATGTTATGTTTGGAGTTAACTTTGATTGATTGCAGGGTGCATGAACTTGTGCCGAGGTTTTTATCAGCCAATTTTTTATTGTCGATTTTTCTTTGAGATTAGGACTCATACTTATTTCCGAGTCATTTCTAATCTTGCGTTTTTTACGTGATGAAGTCAAGCAGGTTGGTTTTTTTTGACTTTTTTGAGATTTTGCACCATTGCTGTTACTTAGTGTTACTGCCCCTTGCTCTTTTGAGAACTGAAAAATGTACTTCACTTTTTCACCCCCAAACTTAAAAGGTTCGGCCATGGGTATGTGTGCCTGGTCAGATTGTTCGTTCCCGGTTGACTCTTCTAAATTGCTTTTATTCCCTTGATCTTTTTTCCCTTTTACTGCCAACCTTCTTTTTGCTTTCTGTATTCGAGACTGTCGGATTTTTCCTGACCGCATCTTCAAAACTGCAAACTTTCCGGAATGTTTTCCCTTCCCGCTCCTATCCTGCGTTATCTTTCCCAGAACTCCCCAAGCCCGTCTGCCACTTAAGCGACAGCTGCCGTCGGGGGAGTACACTTGGAAGTATGATCAGGGATTGGATGGTTGGGTAGATAGCTTTTTGGCAAGAACGGAGAAAATATGGTTCTATGTTACTGCAAAATGGACTCAGTTTGAGTGGATGATTCTGCTATCTCAACCCCCCTTTATAACTTATTATGTCTTATCGGACCATCAAAAAGTGCCTTTCTCATAGGTACCACTCTCCAGCCCCTTTGCTCTGGTTCCAAAACTAGGTTGACCGGACTAGTACAAGACAGGTACCAGACCAGTACCGGTAATTTCTGCTACCCCGCTCGTTTCTGCTGTCCCCTTAGACCCTTGGGCCCTGTTCCTTTGCTACTCCTTACTTGTTTTTTTGCTGAGTTCGTCGCTCGTCTTCTTGAACTTTGGCTCTGCCTCTTATGCTGGCTCTGGCTTGTCCCAGCTCTCAAATCCCTCAAAGTTTCTCAAGGTTTCTCCGGGTTAGTGCTTTAGTGTTTCGAGACCCCACGTGGCTCCTCCAGCGCCTTTAGCCCCTTGCTGCTCACAAGACCCAGCTTGTAATCCAAGATTATGCTTTACTTCTCTGATGAATGGGGGGAGACAGGGGTCCTTGAATGTTACTGACCCCCTTTTCCTCGAACTTCAGGCTTCAAATGGGTTCGTGATATAGCGGCTGCAATGTCGCCCGGCGGCGGTTCCTAGAGTCCGCCTGCTCCCGTGGTGTCTCAATAGCTCTAGAAACAGTCCTTAAAAGGTCACTTCTCGGCTCCCCTGCTAGGTGTCCTCAGCGCCCTAAGCCTAAGCCTCTTGGGGGATGCTTTTGAATTAGCTTCTGCAAAACTTATAGTAAGGATTTTTAAAAGCTGGCCACATGCTTGTGCGTGATGGCCTATTGCTTGCGGTTACCCGCAGCAGCGCGCGCGCAGTGTGCCATCTGTCATGTCAGATATCACATGTGCGCACGCGCACCACTCGCGGGACTCTGCAGCTGTTTTCACTTTTGACGCTGCTCGTGCACCACTCACAGGACACTGCAGACTAGTCCCTTTTCTTTCCACCAATAGTCAGTCGCTAAACCTCCTCTCTTCCTACCGCCGCAAATGCAGGTTCCCAGTTGCTGCTTTGTGTTGCTGTGGAGCAGTCGTTGAAGGAAGACTGGTGCAGCTGAATGATTCGCGCTGGCGAGGTTTCTCCACATTTCAGTATAATTTTTAAACATTCTAGGACTGAGCATTGCCCATGTGGTCTACCAGCACTTTGCCAGGGAACCGCTAGTCTTTTAAAAATAAAAGGCAGAAGGATTGCTGAAAAAAACGCTCCTGCGGTTTCTTCATTAGGGAAACTACATTTCCGTTATGTTCATTTGTGCCTTAAATGGGATTCGTGACGTAAAGCAATTGGTGTATAGTTCAAATTAGCATGATAAAATGATAGCAAGTTAGCGAACAAACCAATTGCATAGTCCTCCCTTGAGAAGACTTTGCGGTAAAATTGTTTTTTATGGCGCTCTCCACCCGGCCATAGTTTAAAGCAAGCATTGGCAAATCCAATAGGTCTCGCCTTTGGGACCTTATAAATATTTAGTTATGCAGCACAATATCCTTGGTGCAACAACACAACTGTTGCATGGCTGAACACTTATAAGGTCCCAAAGGCAAGACCTATTGGCTATGCCAATGCTTGTTTTACTTTACACCTCTCCTTCGGCCCTGTTCTTTCTGTGGAGCTGGATGGGCTCTTAGGCGCTGCATCAGAATCTCAGAAAGGAGAGCATTCTCTCCTTGAGCAGTAAAAAAAAAATGAAAACCGCATTGCCTCGGGAGGGTGTGGAGGGGGGGTTGTTTATCGCACTGACTATATAGCGCCCAAAACCCTACAGATTGACTATTTGCGGAGAAGTCATTGTTTTTTTATAACTAAACTCAAATACATAATAATTTGCGACTTGCAACAAAGGCTTGAGATCTTTCACACACCAGTTTGCAGATTTCATAAAAATCTGATCAGTAAACGCTCAGCCCACTCAGCTATAGAGCCTTTTCTCTTTCAGTCCCACGGCAGCAAAACTATCTTCGGCAACCCCACTCATATTGGCAGGCAACCCTACAAAAGTGCACTATTACTCGAAGATTTCTGAAGGAAACCAAGTAGAACATCCGCATGTTTTCCTGGTGCTACAGTGCTGCATGTGACTGAATGCAGCTTCGAGCTACTAGCCATAAATCCAATAATTAGGACACCTCGTCATAAAAACCCTTCATAGCAATTCAGGCGGAAGAGGTGCTGTAATTGAATTGTCGGCAGTCATATCTGCTGTCACTGTATTGACTTTCGCTCTCCGGGATGATATTATCGAGATGGCCGAACCTCTCCGCTGTCAGAAGGGCTGAGACAGGAGAGCCCTTGGCCTGGGGGGTGGGTGGGGGGGGGGGGGGGGGGAACGCGAAACATTTACACCAGCCAAAATAATGTAAAGGGACCATTTCCTGCTGACAGTACACCCCCCCCCTTCCGTTTGGGAAAAAGGGCTCATCTGGAGGAGTGTGGTGTGAGGGTGGGGGTTTGGGGAAGGAACTGCGTCCACTGAAAAGGGCACGAGGAGTTAGAATTAGTTGTAATACATAGTAAAAGGGCATGCCTGCCGATGACAGCAGAGGAAGAGGGACTCCCAAGCCGGAGCAGGAATGTTAATATAACGGCAGAAGGTCGGACCCGCAGCCCCTATTTGCACAAAGCAAACAATTGCAAGCCCTGAGGCGGAAGGGCACCGAACAGCAGAGCTGCCGGACTGTGGGAGCTGCTAGGCGGCCACTTAGGACACACAGTCCTGTGCGACGCCAAGATAATCATAAGGGCCTTTGTTAGAACACAACGTCCAATTCAACCGCCTCTAGCCGCTAGTTTCGGATACAATAATAGGATCAATGTCAAAACATGGCTTATGTGTGGCCAAAACATGCTGAGCACAATGCCAAATGAACAAATAACCGGAAAAAAAGATTTGCTGGCAGAAATCAGAGGCTAGCGAATCGGACTGGTCCTTTCAGCACTTTGTTCACACCGTCCCCGTTTAGGACGCACGTCTGAAGAGTCCTAGCGTCACACTTCACTCACGATCTAAAAGGATCCCTTTTTTTCGTGCGACCACATGTTCTACATGAAATAATAGATGTAATCATATCGAAGCACATGCATTGATTATGTAAAACTTAAATTACTCTCAGTTACAAACAATAACTCGAATGTTAGTAATAACTACGATAATATGTAATTATTCTATTTGCACGTGCATTTATACAAGGAGGGCCAAAGCCGGGACGGTCCCAGAGCGCTCTACATAGGATGTGTGCCAACAAATGCAACAATATAGCAGTTTGGCTCCGGCTGCCTCAGGGACTGTACTCTCGAAGCAGCAGTCACTATTAGGAGCGCAGGACACCTCCACGATCGTTACAGTTGAAGATACTAAGGGTGGGAGAGCGCGTGCTTTGTTGGAAAACATAGGAACTACAGCGCTTCCAACTTCAAAAGTCATCGAAGGCACAAAAGAACAAACCATTAAAAATAATGTCCAAGTAAATCATGCAACAGACTATATGTAAATATGTTTTAAGACTTTCAAAAATTAGGCAAACTAGAAACGCGAACACTTTCACGGCGAACGCGGCCGTGAAAGTGAAACTGATAGCAATACCTGGCTGAGAGGAGGCTGATAAGCAGTGAGTGGCTGGGAGGGGCAGGTTGTGTATGTGTGCGGGAGGGGGGCCGTTTGTTTGTTTATGCGTTGGTCGTGAGGAAAGGCTAGGAAGGGAAGGGGGTTGCTACAGAGGAGGAGGGCTGCGTGGGAGGGGGTAGTGACGGCTGCGTGGGAGTGGGTAGTGAGATCAGAGAGCAATGGGAGGAGCATGCTGTAAGGCTTAATGAGCCATGAAAAAAAGGCGAAAGGCAGATGGCGGCTGCGCGCGGGTTACTGCAAGCTTGAGGCCAGCAAAAGCCTCTGGTAGCACTTTGAAAACCCACTAACCAAATGTCTAGCAGAGCAGCGCATGAGCTGGCTCAGCGAGACCTAAAAATGCAGGCTTCACATGTTAGTTTTCTCAGAACACTGGATGTCTTTGGTACGTAACTGGCTGCCATTTGGGGTTGGGCATGACAACGTCAGTACTTTTGGTCTTGGGCATTCCCGGATCTTTTAACAGTATTCCTATTACCATATGGAGGCGTTTAGTTCCACTTGCAAATGCTCATTAACCACATCAGATAAGACTTGCCTTTTTAATACGTAAATCTTTACCCATGTGGACAGCAGACTCCTTAATCCAAGTATATGCAGGGACAGATGGACAGTGACTTGGGCATGACCTGGGCAGCCCTCTGGGCCTGGTAGATGGACCAAGGGCTGAGTGGAGCATTATCGGGGAGTGTTTATTTCAGGGAGAGATGTAAGAAATGGAGACAGGCTCAGTGGTTCTCGCAAGGTACTAAAATGGACGGCCTTGCAACCGACCGAGCAAAGAGACTTATGATTGACTGAGGAGCAGAGTGTGGACCCTAATACCCTGGTCTTCATTGCTTGAATTTGCTCGCGAGAAAGAGTGGCTGAATCATGTCACTCATAATTACACTGACATTTAAAAAAATTCACACATAAGCATTCTGAAACTTGGCATCTATCTGATGTAAATATTATTTCTCTCTAGTCTCACCGTCGTCCTTGGCATCCCAAATTTGAAGGCGAATTGCGACGCGATATCACAGAGAAGAAGGTGGTGGTCTCTGTCTGATGTCGTAGGTATTGTGTTTCACCACTGCGGCGCACGCACGGTCTCCGCGACCTCAGTCCACTCCCTGGAGGGCGCGTGACCGCGCTGTGATGAGTCAGAGAGCAGGTGCGCTGCGCACAGCGCGTGGGGGCTGTCCCAGGGCCGTCATTGATAGTAGTGCTAAGATTGACGGCCCTGGGACCAAACTGCTGGGTACATAAGCCGCGGCCCGCGCGCATCCGCATCGCACCACCAGTGACGATCATCACAACATATAGCTGCCAAGGTTTCAGATTGCTATGAGTGACGTTTTCATAATTTTAGGGAAATTATGAGTGACATTTCAACGACTATGAGTGACACTTTTTTGCGAGTAAAATCAAGCAATAAAAATGAAGGAAACATAAATATCAGAAATTACACCCCTTTGAGCAATGCGCCTGTGCCACCAAAAACAATTTTTTCATAGCATTGCAAGTCAGTGCAACAGTAGGAGATCATGACGTACATCATAACAAACACGTTTTCAGGTTGTCCTCATATGCTATACGTGTTTTGCATGTCCGATTCCGTTCATTTAAGCTTACTGCAGGATTTTATTTTCTTCAGAAAAAATCAGCAGTCCAGCCTGACAAGCCCACAAACAGACAAAAAAAAACACCCCACACACTGTGACCTGACCTGCCATCTGGAGATCGGACTGCACTGGTGGCAGAACGTCAACTAAATAGATAGCTGCAACCTCATCTCAGGGGGCAAATCGTCATGGTCTCAGCTGTACCCTGCATGCGCTGACAAAAGCTCGTGTCCAGTTTAGGCTTCATTGAAGCTCCGGGGCTGCCCGTCGGTCCAGCTCCAAATTATCATGTGGCCAGGCCGGACACAACCCTCTTCCCCCCTTTTCCCTCCAGGGCATAGGCTTCCCCACTGTGCAGTTCCAGGGCCAGGAGCTGCGACCTGCTGCTGTGCTGCCAGTGCTTGAATATATGTTGCATTTTGGAAGTGCACATGCACTTTGCAGCTGCAAACTGACTTTGTTCTGCACCGGGCAACCTAAGGAAGCTCTGGCCTGTGTCACCCTAGATCCGCGTTGGACAGGCAGAATCCGGCTGGCATGGGTTCTTCCCCCACCAATTCCCGATGTTATCCTGACGTGGTCCTTTCTGCCTGGGAGTCCCGGTCAGAACCGAAATGAACGGCTACCGGGCACTGATGCAGGGCCTAGTCAGGTGTACTGTATCCATTAAATCACAGAGGAGACAGCCACGCAATGAGAGCTGTTGGAGGCACACGCTGATTATTTACGCTCAAAAATTAATAAAAGAGTATCAAATTACCTGCGTGAGACTTCTGGCACAGCGACGATCAAAGGAGTATTGTCGGGCCCAGCGCAATGAGAGGCAGTATGCAGGCAAAATGTTCTCCGGCAGCCGCATCTGGGTGCGGTGCATGCGTGCGTGGCGCCTTGGCGGCGTGCGCTTCAAGTTGCAGTCAGTTGCACTAACACTAAGCAGCACCCACACTAGTGGCCAGGCAGGCATTTAGGACAGCTAAGTAACTAGATTGGTGTCACCCCCAGATGGGGTGACACCCGGTGCGGTCCGCACCCCTCGCACCCCCCTAGTGACGCCAATAAGTGTTTCCAGGATAGAACCCAGAAGGAAGTTCTGCAGCTGAAACATTGTTAGAACATGATCTTAAAATACACAGGGCAGACAGGAATAAAAACCAAATTCCCCTTTAACATATTGTGCAAGTTCTCGAAAGAAAACATATTAAAACCATCTATAACAATAGCAGATTTTATATATTCATATAAATACACTGTATAGAAGATAAACAGAGAATCAAAGTATACCTTATTAAAATAGACGTTTCAGAACAGCTTGTCCCACTGCCGTGTCCTCTTTCCAAGCAGTGTCCAGACAGTAGTGCTTGGTAAATGAATGCACACTCTTCCACGTCGCCGCTCTGCAGATGTCGGGAAGCGACACTGCTGCGAACAAGGCCATCGATGTCGCCATCTTCCTTGTGGAATGAGCATTCACTCTGGAATGAAGCAGCTTTCCAGGTTTTTCATGACATTTCATGATAGCTGATGATATCCATCTGGCGATACTCAGTCTTGACAGAGGGAGCCCTTTCCTTTGTCCTTCCAATGCAATCAATAACTGTTTGGATTTGCGGAATGTTCTTGTTCGTTCAATGTAGAACTTCAAACATCTAGCTATGTCCAAAGAATGCAACGCTCTTTCTGCTTCAGATGAGGGATTGCTGAAGAAAGTAGGCAAAATAATTGATTTGTTAAGGTGAAAAGAAGTAGGGACCTTGGGTATAAATGTAGGATTTGCCCGTAATATAACCCTGTCCTGGCCAAATTGAAGAAAAGGCTCTTCCACTGAAAAGGCTTGAATTTCGCTAAACCTCCTCGCCGATGTAAGGGCGAGCAGCAGGGCTGTCTTCCATGAGAGGAATTGTAAGTCTGTCTTGTGTATAGGCTCGAAAGGTGGCCACATAAGTTGCCAATCCCTCGGCCAACTCCAACGACATCACCCCCTCTCAAGCCCTCTGCGACTCCCAGGCTTTATTCTTCCACAACAAAATTGCAGAAATCCACAACAGCTTCGACAACCAACCCGGAAACCAACCCACCCAACCATACGCTGAACATTCTCCCCCCTTGAACACCCTTTACGACTGGAACCCAATCTCCACCGAAGACACCATCCGCCTGATGAACTCCATCCACTCAGGATCCCCCACAGACCCATGTCCTCACCACATCTTCAACAAAGCAGACTCCGTCATAGCACCGCACCTCCGAGACGTCATCAACTGCTCCTTCAATTCCGCCACCTTCCCGGAAAGCTGGAAACACGCTGAACTCACCGCCCTTCTGAAAAAACCCACAGCGGACCCCACCAAACTCAAAAATTACCGCCCCATCTCGCTCCTTCCTTTCCCGGCCAAAGTCATCGAGAAAGCTGTCAACAACCAGCTCGCCGCCTTCCTCGAAGCCAACAAATCCCTCGACTCCTCACAGTCTGGCTTCTGAGCAAAACACAGCACTGAGACCGCCCTCATCGCAGCAACAGACGACATTCGAACTCTACTGGACAATGGAGACACAGTCGCCCTCATCCTCCTCGACCTCTCTGCAGCCTTCGACACAGTCTGCCACAGCACCCTTTTACAACGCCTCAGAAACATCGGAATACAAGGAAAAGCACTTGAATGGATCACCTCGTTCCTCACCGGAAGAACCCAGAGAGTCCGCCTTCCACCATTCAAGTCCAAGGCCACTGAAGTCATCTGTGGCGTACCACAAGGATCCTCACTCAGTCCCACCCTCTTCAACGTATACATGAGCCCCCTCGCGGCCATCGCCCGCCAACACAACCTCAACATCATCTCTTACGCGGATGACACTCAACTGATCCTTTCTCTCACCAATGACCCCAGCACCGCCAAAACTAACCTACACGAAGGAATGAAAGAAGTTGCCGAATGGATGAAACACAGCCGTCTGAAACTGAACTCAGATAAAACAGAAGTCCTCATCTTAGGTACATCCCCCTCTGCATGGGACGACTCTTGGTGGCTGAAAGCCCTTGGAAAAGCACCCATCCCGACAGACCACGCACGGAACCTAGGCGTTATCCTGGATTCTTCACTTTCAATGAACAGACAAGTCAGCGCCGTCTCCTCATCCTGCTTCAACATTCTTCGCATGCTCAAAAAAACATTTTGCTGGATCCCCACCGAAACCAGAAAAACAGTCACCCATGCTCTGGTCACGAGCCGACTGGACTACGGAAACACCCTCTACGCAGGTACTACCGCTAAACTCCAGAAAAAACTCCAACGAATCCAAAACGCCTCAGCCAGGATCATATTAGACATCCCGCGTAACTAACACATCTCTGGTCACCTGAAAAACCTCCACTGGCTACCCGTCAATAAGAGGATCACTTTCCGACTTCTAACCCACGCAC
Source organism: Lissotriton vulgaris (assembly GCF_964263255.1). Lineage (NCBI taxonomy): Eukaryota > Metazoa > Chordata > Amphibia > Caudata > Salamandridae > Lissotriton > Lissotriton vulgaris. The sequence continues at coordinate 592,683,049 of NC_141697.1, forward strand.
ACAAATCACTCTACGATATCGGACCAGAATGCCTCAACTCACGACTGTCCTTCTACACCCCCTCCCGCCAACTACGTTCTTCCAGCCAAGCCCTCGCCACTGTACCTCGCATCAACAAGACCACCATGGGAGGTAGATCCTTCTCATACCTGGCAGCTAAAACATGGAACTCACTCCCCACTTACCTTCGCCTTACCCAGAACCACCTAGCATTCAGAAAGCAACTTAAAACGTGGATATTTGACAAGTAATCCTCCCCTCCCTAAGCGCCTTGAGACCCTCTGGGTATGTAGTGCGCTATATAAATTCTCTGACTTGACTTGACTTAACTATTGAGGTGCCAGGGCACTGGCAGGCGCTGAATGGGTGGAAAAACTCTAAAGAGCCCTCGAACAAACTCCTTTACCAGAGAGACGGCTCATCTGGCACTCTCCTGAATCTTGATATTGCAGCCAAATGCACTTTAAACGAGGCTTGTGACAGACCTGTGAGAAGTTGGCCTGATATGTAGTGCTCACTATTCTAGTGATCACTATGTATCATACCAAACGACCCTTATTGATGATTGGTTGTAAGTCAACCTTATAGACCAGCTATCCTAGTAGCATGGACAAGAGCAGTCTTTAGGCTAAACTCTAGAGGGCGTGTTAAGCCAGCTGTTATACCATCACATATACCCCTTGAACACCAAGTGAAAGGACACCACACAAGTTGTTATGAAAATAAAAGGATATTTATTTATAACAAGTCTACCCTGATCTCTTTATGAGTCAGGGAGCTAAGCACACAACAAAACTCTTAAGAAAATACTTTAAGTTGCACAATTTACACAAATGCCCGAGGGGCACGAAAAACCATATACTACAAAAGTGGAATGCGAAATACTAGCAGGTAAGTAACAAGATCCGGAGGCTTTAGGATCGCTAGGACTACACTACTGAACCTTCAGGTTAGGAGCAGGAGGCCTAGGGAGATCAGGTGCAGAGTGTGCACTCTCACGTGGGATTGGGGACAAAGTCTATGGATACTAGTATTCCTAAAGTTACAGTTATCGGACAAATCCGACTAGATAGGCTGAAAACGAAAAAGGATCTGGACACTTAGATAGTGAACCTACGTTGGAGCACCGAAATGCTCAGGTTACCTAGCCCAGGGGCTGCGGCTGCATAGGGTTCAAAAGACGTCGGGGATCCTCGTTACAGTCTATGCAGCCTGAAAGAAGAAGTTGCTGGCAGGCGACCAGTGATGATGTTCGATGTGATCCAAGCCTGGATCGATGATGGAAACGACCTGAAAGCAGAGGGGACTCAGTTCTTAATCACTAGCCAGTGATTAGGTGGGCACCAGGATGGCACCGGATGAAGTCACCTCGACCAGGTGAGTGGGCAACGCTGGGCTCTGCTGTCTCTCGGACCAGGAGGCGTTGTCGGCGACCAGGATGGAGGTGCGAGCTGTCCCACGAAGGTGTCTGCTGTCGGCGCTGCTGAAACCAGGATTGGGGCAACAAGCCTTGGCAAAGGCAAGCCCATGCGGTGGAGTCAAGATGGCGTCTGGAGTGGACCAGGAGGGTCCGGGGTGCTCCTCTTTTGGAAGGGAGCAAGGGCCAGTCTGGAGCAACCAGACCAGCGGTGTAATCGTCATGGTTCGTCGTCAGGAGGGCTACAAGCCAGCAGGCAAGTGGCCGGACAACGCGGTGAGCAGCAAAGAGCAGAAGGGCCCCTCGCAAATCTCGTGGATGCTGGGGGGCTGGACTTCGGTGCTGGAGCTGCTCAGGGTTAGGGCTTCTCAAACCCCAAAGCACTCACTCGAGGATCCCTCGGCGGTCGTGCTGGTTAAGCGTCGTGCAGTTTTGAAGATGGTCGGTCCCTTCAGGTCTCGTCACACCCACGAATCTCAGCTGGGCTGATGATGTAGGTAGAGGTCAGAGATGCCAGGGAATCCGGGTCTCGTCGAGCTGGGCAGTCTTGATCCGGAGGATGGACTTACAGCAAACCGCATGCGCTTAGATGGTGCCCGCTGGTGCAGGGTAGCTACTCCTTAGCCACAAGGGAGAGTCTTCAGAAAGGTTCAAGAGTTCTTTCGTGGAAGGTAGTCAAGATTCAGAATTATCTAATTTGGGAAGGAGGCCCGCTCCTACCTTTATACGAAAGAAAGGGGCTGGCACGCGACTAGGTCCTGCCCATGGGTGGCACCAGGAAGGGGGGTGGTTACACCCCTCTCCCTTGTCCGGACTTTCCCCAGCTCAGGGGCTGGTGTGCCCCTGGAACTGGTTCAAACCGGCATATGCACAGTGAGCACCGGGGTGCCACTTGCAGTCACCTTCCTCTCAGCCCTGCCTACCTGGGATACACAAAACCCTGTCTGGGATGGTGCTAGCACCGCCCCTGACAGGAAACCCTTTGTCCAAGCTCTCCTCGCTGGAAGGACTCCCAGCAGCTGGAGGTCAGTCTTGTGTCTGTGGTGGCAGCATCCATTTTGTGATGCTGAGGCTCGAGTTAGCTTTAACCGGGGTTCTCAGTTACATACATGTCGTGCCCCTCTAGAAGGGTGGAATGCTAAACCCGTCGCCAGATTTGGCGAGGGGTTAGTATTCCAATTCGTTTGACACCTTACTCGACATGTTTTGATAAAGCGATACCAAAGTTGGCAAATAACCGCGAGGATTATAATGCACTTAAGAGTATATGGTACGCGTTATCATGGAACAGCTATTAGGACTTGGTTCCGCAAGCTGCAAACGGGCTCAGCTCATGCCAGAGCACCATCTCACATAATTCCAAGCACTCTGCCTTCAGGATTGATAAGGCCTGCCATAGGAGTGACTGATAGGAATACATGTGTCCATTTTAGGGTTTAGATATAGGTATACTATATCTAAAGCAAAGGGTGTTTACACCACCTTGCCCCAGCTGTCGTGCAGCCAGTTGTGTCAGATTGGGATGACCAGCCAGGGGTGGCATAATACATGCTGCAGCCCCTGGTAGGCCCTGGGTACACCTATGCCCTGGGTACCTAAGGTACACTGTACAGGGACTGATAAGGTGACTCAGTATCCAATTAGATATGTACCTAAGGTACAGGGAATCCATTTTACAGAGAGAGCAGTGGGCCTGGGGCCCTGAATAGCAGGGTCCCAGGTCAACTAAGTCGAAAACCCAGCAAAACACCAGGCAAAAAAAGTTGGGGGTAACCATAGTCAGATATCCACCTTCCTGCAAGACCTGCCTTTGATAACGACAACAGGTAAGGCAGAATACCTTCTGGGGGTACCGTCAACGGGTGTAGACTTTGACTGGCACACCAGTGGCAGAAACGTGTCCATTTTGCTGTGTATGTCTTGTTGGTTGACATAGCTCTGGATTGCGATAGAATTTGTCTGCAGTCTTGTGGAATGCTCATGGCTTGGAATTCCCGCTCATGAGGTTCCATGCGGATAATTTTAGCGATTCTAGGTCTGGATGCAGAATTTAGCTGTTGCTCATCCAAATGAGGCTCTGGAATGTTGGGAATTGCATTTTGTTGCCTTTTGACATCTGCAGCAGATCTGAAAACCATGCCTGTCTCGGCCAAGCTTGTGCTATCAGAATGACATGACACGGTTCTGACCTCATTTTGTGAAGCACTCGCGGTATTAAGGGAATTGGTGGGAAAGCGTAAGCGAACATTCCCGTCCAGTCTATGTGAAATGCATTTCCCTTGGAATCCTGCTGAGGGTACCTGGACGCAAACTGATTGCATTTCGAATTGTCCCGGGTTGCGAACAAGTCAAATGTTGGTGTGCCCCATCTATGAAACACTCTGTGAAGCTGAGTGTCGTGCAGTTCCCACTCGTGCGACACACTCGCCGTGCGACTTAGGACATCTGCCCGTGTGTTGAGGATGCCCTGTATATGCTGCACCTGAATAGAAATGTTGTGGCTTATCAGCCATTTCCAGATTCTTTGCGCCAGCGCAGAAAGTTGCTTGGATCGTGTTCCTCCTTGCTTTAGAAGATAAAACATAGTCGTGGTGCTGTCCATTTGAATGAGCACCGACGAGCTCCGGATTCTGGGCAGGAAAGCTTGGAGTCCCAGAAACACCGCTTTGAGCTCCAACATATTTATGTGAAGCTGTGCTTCCCACTCTGACCAGCGGCCCTGTATCTCCAGCACCTGAAGGTGCGCGCCCCATCCTTGCAACGAAGCGTCCGTCGTCATCACATATTTGTGATTCCGAGGTATAAAATTCAGACCCTGATTCAAGTTCTTCTGAACCTTCCACCATGACATGGCCACTTTCATACGGTGAGTGATGGTAATCCGATCCTCGAAGGTTCCTTTGGACTGAACCCACTGCTCGTCCAGATGTTCCTGCAAGGGTCTCATTTGAGGACGGCAGTTTGGAACCAGTGGGATGCAAGAGGACATCATCCCCAACAAGGATTTGTACATCCGCACAGAAGTGAACCTTTTTGTCTGAAGGGATGTTGCTAGGCCCATTATCTTTTTCATCCGTTCTTCAGACGGGTATGCTTTTGTTGCCTTGGTGCATATCCATGCCCCTAGGAATTGGATGCCCTGAGCTGGAATCAGTGAAGACTTTTCCAAGTGGGTTCTTAGGCCTAACCGATGGAACAGGCGGATGCAGCACTGAAGGGACTTTCTGGCTCCTGTGAATGATGAACCTGTCACCAGCCAATCGTCCAGATATGGGTAAATGCAATGCCCTCTTAACCTGAAGTGGGCGGCCACCGGGGCCATGCATTTGGTAAACACCCTCGGGCCGATTTGAGGCCTTATGGCATCACCTTGAATTGGAAATGGCGACTCTTCACAGCGAATCTTAAATACTTTCTGTGCTTCCGATGAATTGGGATATGGAAGTACGTATCCATGAGATCCAACGACGCCATGAAGTCTTTCTTTTTTAACATTAGGAGGATCTCTTGCACCGAGAGCATTCGGAAGGGAATTTTCTTTATGTATTGATTCAGATCCCTCAAATCCAATACCTGTCTCCACTTCATAGTTTGTTTCTTCTTGATGAGGAAGAAATGCGAATAGAAGCCTTTCCCTCTGTGTTGTTGCGGTACATCTTCTAAAGCCCCCTTCTGCAAGAGTGATTGGACCTCCTTTTGCAGCTCCTGACGATGGTGGTGGTGTCGGAGCACCGGGGGATGATCTGGTGGCATTTCCACAAACTCTAGGGTATGGCCTCTGCTTATTACGTCCAAAACCCATTTGTCCGATGTTATGGACATCCAATTGTCAAAGTAGTGAGACAGATAGTGGTCGTTTTCCGGGATCTGCTGTGTGGGGAGCGCCGGCCTGAGATCATTGTTGTCTGTTAGATTGTTGATTCTTTCCTCTATTGGAAGACTTGCCCCTAGACTGCTGCTGGAAAGAGGAGTTGGAGGTCCTATACGGATTGCCTGTATTGTATTGCCTATATCCTTGTTAGTTATAAGACTGACATCTGTTGGATGGATATGAAGACCTCTGATTAGATTGACCCCTTGCACCTTTTACGAAAGGACTGGAACCGTCCTTGCTGAAGGGATCCCAGCGCTCTAGCTGTATCTGTGTCTGACTTGATACCCTGTAGCGTCTCACCTACATGCTTTCCAAAAAGATTTTTGCCATCGAATGGCATGTCAACAATCTTCGCCTGCACCTCCGGACGAAAGGATGTTGCCTTTAGCCAACCCTGTCTCCGAAGTGAAACTGCTCCTGCCATCTGCCTGAAGGCCATAGAGGAAACATCCATGGCAATGTCAATAGATTCCGATGCCGACTTTGCCCCATCGCGGAAGATAGCAGCTGCCTCTTCTTTCTTATCCTCCGGTAGTGCAGACAGAATGGGTGCCAAATCCGACCACATTTGCCTGTTAAAACGGCTAATAAGGGCCATAGCATTGGCTGCTTTATTCGTAGAGGCTGCCATGACCGCAAACCTCTTCCCGGGTCCATCCATCCTCCGTCCTTCTTTGTCTGGCGGCACCATTGAAGTAGCAACAGGATTCTTTGAATTTCTCTGCGCCGCCTGCGTCACCACCGACTCCGGTCTCGGGTGTCCTATCAGACAGGCCGCAGCAGACTCTGGTGCTCTATATTTCTTTTCGAGTCTAGGCACCGAAACCGCGATGGAAGCCGGTGTCTTCAAAATTTTTAGGCCCTCTTCCCAAATGTGAGGAATAATCGGGATTGAGCGGGCAGATTTCCTGGCGTCATCTTTGAAATCATATAAGAAACATTCAGTTTCCTTAACCTCCATTTCCAAATCAAACCTCTTAGCTGCTTTTTCCATAATGTCATGGAATCCTCCAATATCCTGAGGAGGAGAAGTGGTTGGCGGCGGAGTAGGTGAAGGGGCCGACGGCAAAATGTACTCATTCCACTCCTGCCCCGTAGAATCTTGTATAAGTTCACCTTCCTCAGGTTGCTCATCATCATCAGTATCCGTCAGATCGTCCCCGATTGTTATCACTGGTGGTGATCTCACAACCTGCTCATGAGGAGTAGATTGGGTCTTTGGAGGTTGCGGCGTAGATGACGGAGGCGCATTTGCCTCCGGAAAACGACGATAATAGTAGTTAATCATGAACCGCAGGTCAGAGACAAGAGAAACAGGTATAGAGACTGACTCTTCTCGCGACTCCTCTCGCGATTCTTCTTGTTGCTCATCATCCTCATTATAGTTACAAGTCTCCTGGAAAGATTCATATCTTGTAGATTGAGCTCTCTCCTTAAAGGAAAACACCTCCTCTTCATCTGTCTCCTGGCTCTTTATTCTAAGTTGTGAAGGGCTATAGGCCGCTCCTGATGACTACTCTCCTTCTGAATCCTGTTCCAGCAAAGAAGATGGGGGTAGAGGAGAAATCTGCGTCCACGACGTGAATTCTGCAGATTTGCTTATGGTCGCCGACCCCCTCGACGACTGAAATGAGGGAATGGAGATCAAAGTCTTCGACTGTGGTGATTTAAATGCCTTTGCCGTTGAAATTACACTCTTCGTCGACTGTGTCGTCGTCGACATAGCCATCGTCGACGGAGCCGTCGTCACCAAAGCCATCGTCGACGGGGTCTCCGTCGACGGAGTCGTCGACAGCTTCGTCACTGATCCTTTTGTCGTCGACGACGTAGTCATCGACGGTTTCTTCGTCGACGGGATGGTCAAACTCATCAACGTAGTAGTCGTCAACGCTGCCTTAGTTCCTGTCGTCGACGCAGCTGCCGTCGTCGAAACAGTCATCGTCGCCGTTGAGGTCGTCGACGGGGTGTGAGAAGGTGGCCTGATATGCAGTGCTCACTATTCTAGTGAACACTATGTATCAGTCCAGCAACCCTTATTGATGATTGGTTGTAAGTCAACCTTATAGACCAGCTATCCTAGTAGCGTGGATACGAGCAGTCTAAGGCTAAAGACTCGAGAGGGCGTGTTAAGCCAGCTGTTATACCACACATATACCCCTTGAATACCAAGTGAAAGGACACCACACAAGTGTTATGAAAATAAACAGTTATTTATTAAGATTCACAACAGCCCTGTACTCTTTGTGAGGACAGGGTACTAAGCACAAAACAAAACTTACGAAAATACTTAAGTTAGCACAGTATATACAAATGCCCGAGGGGTACGGAAAACCATATACTCTGAAAGTGGAATGCGAAATTACTAGCAGGTAAGTACAGTACTAATAGGCTTTGGAATCGCTAGATCTTGACTATAGAATCTTCAGATTACTTCTAGGAGACCCAGGGGACTCGGGTGCAGAGTGTGCACTCTCACGCGTGATGCGGGACAAAGTCTATGGTAGCTAGAAATTGCAAAGTTAGTGTTCTCGGGCGAACCCGACCTGGTAGGAGGAAAACGACAGTGGATCCTGACCCTTGGATAGTGAGGCTATGCTGGGGCACCGAAATGCCGAAGTTACCTAGCCCAGGGGCTGCAGCTGCATAGGACTCAAAAGACGTCGGGAATCCTCGTTGCCGGACCAGGAGCCTGGAAGAAAGAAGTTGCTGGCAGGCGACCAGTGAAGAAAGTTCGGTGGATCCAAGCCTGGATCGATGGAAGATGACACCCGAAAGCAGAGGGGACCAAGTTCGAGACTACTAGCCAGTAGTCAGTGGGCACCAGGAGGGCACCGGATGGTAGCCACCTCGACTAGGTGAGTGGGTGACGCTGTGCTCGAAGATCTCACGGACCAGGAGGCGTTGTCGGCGGTATAGAGACAAAATATCGACTCCAAAATATCGACTGGACATAATATCGAGTTTTAAATATAGACTGGACAAAATATCGACTGGACATAATATCGACTACAAAAATATCGTTTTTCAGGTAAGTGAAGTAATATCGACTGTATAAAATATAGATAGCAAAAATATCGATTTTTTAATAATATATAATATTTTATAGTGTATTTTTATGTAATAATATGTGTGAATAGTGTGTATTAATGTTATAAAATATTTTATTACATGAATTTTGTTTTGATAATAATTGCGTAATGTAATTCTGTAGCGGGTTGTGGGTTTATAGGGGAATAGGGTGGGAAGTAATTTAATAATAATTAATTAATTAATATATGTTTGTTAATATTTTTAATTAATAATTAATTGATAATTAATTAATATTAATTAGTTAATTAATTAATATAATTTTGAATATATTTTGTATTAGTAAATAATTGTTAATTAATTAATTGTAATTAGTTAATTACATTAATTAGAGTACATTTTTTATATATATAATTTTGTGTTATTTTTAAGTAATTAATTTTGATAAAATAATATTAATTATTAAAATAATTACACCTAATGTTGTAATATATTTACTTTATTGTTATTGTTAATTAATAATTAATTGGTAATTAAATAATATTGATAAATTTTGGGTAAAGGAGCATTTTTAGGGTTCAGGGTCAGTTTTCAGTTCATGGGTAAAGGGGTATTTTTAGGGTTCAGGGTCAGTTTTCAGTTCATGGGTAAAGGGGTATTTTTAGGGTTCAGGGTCAGTTTTCAGTTCATGGGTAAAGGGGTATTTTTAGGGTTCAGGGTCAGTTTTCAGGTCATGGGTAAAGGGGTATTTTTAGGGTTCAGGGTCAGTTTTCAGGTCATGGGTAAAGGGGTATTTTTAGGGTTCAGGGTCAGTTTTCAGTTCATGGGTAAAGGGGTATTTTTAGGGTTCAGGGTCAGTTTTCAGGTCATGGGTAAAGGGGTATTTTTAGGGTTCAGGGTCAGTTTTCAGGTCTTGGGTAAAGGGGTATTTTTAGGGTTCAGGGTCAGTTTTGGGTTTTTGGGTAAAGGGGTATTTTTAGGTTTCAGGGTCAGTTTTTGGTTTTTGGGTAAAGGGGTATTTTTAGGGTTCAGGGTCAACAAATAAGATTTAAAAAAATTATTTTTATTATTTTCATTTATCATTTTATTATTATAATTTAATTTAAGTCGTTTTAAGTATATTTTAGTAATTAAAATTTAATATTAATTTAATTTAACACTGTTTTTAATAAAGTCGATATTTTTTACATCTATATTTTTGTTAACGATATTTTGTACTCGATATTTTTGTACTTACCTGTTTGTAGATACAAACTCGATATTTTGACTATCGATATTTTGTCCACGATATTTTGGCAAGTCGATATTTTGTCAGTCGATATTATTTCAGTGATCCGTTGTCGGCGACCAGGAAGGAGGAGCGAGCTGTCCCACGAAGATTGAAGCTGTCGGCGTCGCTGGACCCAGGATTGGGCAACAAAGCCTTGGCAAATTCAAGCCCACGCGGTGGACCTAAAATGGCGTCTGGAGTGGACCAGGAGGGTCCGGGGTGCCTCTCTTGAAGAAGGAAGCAAGGGCCAGTCTGGAGCAACCAGACCAGCAGCAGTGATGTCGTCGGGCGTCGTGTAGAAGGCCACAAGCCAGCCGGCTAGTAGCCACACAGCGCGGTGAGCACGCAAAAGCAGAAGGGCCCCACAAAGATCGTGGAGATGCTGGAGGGCTGATCTTCGGTGCTGGAGCTGCTCAGGGTTGGGGCTTCTCGGACCCCAAATCACTCACCAGTGGAAGACTCGGTGGGCTTGTTACAAAGAAGTTGTGCAGTCTTGGCGATCGTCGGTCCCTCGAGGTCTCGTCGCACTCACAGTTCTCAGCTTTGCTGCAGAGGTGAGTAGAGGTCAGAGGTGCCAGGGAAGCCGGGTCTCGTCGAGCTGGGTCGTCGGATTCGTGAAGAAGGACTTGCAGCAGACCGCAGTGTTCTTAGGATGGTGCCTGCTTGATGCAGGGTGACTACTCCTTAGCCACAAGGGAGAATCTTGAAGAAGAAATCTTGAAGTCCTTTCGAAGAAAGTCGTGTCTTGATTCCAAAGATGATCTAATTTGAACAGGGGGCCCGCTCCCATCTTTATACTAAAAAAGGGGGCTGACCCGGTGACTAGGTCCTGCCTATGGGTGGGACTAGGAGGGGGGTGGTTACACCCCTCTGCCATGCCGGACTTCCCCAGGCCAGGGGCTGGTGTGCCCCTGGAACTGGTTCAGACCAGCCTATGCGTAGTGAGCACCGGGGTGCCACTCAGCAGTCACCTTCCTGAAAAGCCCTGCCTACCCAGGATACACAAAACCATGTCTGGGACGGTGCTAGCACCGCCCCTGACAGGAAACCCTTTGTCCAGGCTCCCCTCGCTGGAAGGACTCCCAGCTGTAGGGGGTCAGACTCGTGTCTGTGGTGGCAGCATCCATTTTGTGGAGCTGATGCTTTAGTTAACTTTAACCGGGGTTCACAGTTACATACATGTCGTGTCCCTCTAGAAGGGTGGAATGCTAACCCCGTCGCCAGAATTGGCCAGGGGTTAGTATTCCAATTCGTATGACACCTTACTCGACATGTTTTGATAAAGCAATACCAAAGTTAGCATTTAACCGCGAGGATTATAATGCACTTAAGAGTATATGGTATGCGATATCATGGAAGAGCTATTAGGACTTGGTTCCGCAAGCTGCAGACAGGCTCAGCTCATGCCAGAGCACCATCTCACACGATTCCAAGCACTCTGCCTTCAGGATTGTCAAGGCCTGCCATAGGAGTGACTGATAGGAATCTGTGTGTCCATTTTAGGGTTAGGTATAGGTATACTACACCTACAGCAAAGGGTGATTACACGACTTTGCCCCAGCTGTCATGCAGCCAGTTGTGTCAAATTTAGGAGGCCAGCCAGGGGTGGCATAATACATGCTGCAGCCCCTGGCAGCCCTGGGTACACCCATGCCCTGAGTTACAGGGTCTGATAAGGTGGCCCAGTACCAATTGGAAATGCACCTAGGGTACATGGAATCCATTTTAAAGAGAGAGCAGTAGGCCTGGGGTCCTGATTGGCAGGGTCCCAGGTCGACTATGTCCAAAACCAGCTAAAACACAGGGCAAAAAGTTGGGGGCAACCATAGTCAGGAGGTACCTTCCTACACGGGGCTGAAGACTTTACCACAGATTTTGCAGCAGAAACCCGGGAGCTGGTCGACGGAGCAGGCCCTGCCCCTTTCTGACCTGACGGCTTCTTGAGGGGAGTAAGAGGGAGAGATGACGCCTCTTTCCCCTTTGATTTAACCTTCTTAGGCTCCAACCTTTCCTCAGAATGTGAGGCCTTTCACTTTTTAGGTGTTAAGTTAGTAGATTCCTCTCCGGAATCTGAATCTGATGCGGCCTTCTACTTTTGAAGCCACAACAGCAAACGAGCATCTCTGTCCCTCAGAGTTTTAGCACAGAAGGTTCTACAATATTTACAATCCTTGGCCACATGCTTAGGATGAAGACAGTATAAGCAGTCTGTGTGAGGATCTTCAGAGAAAAGCCTAGCCTTCCCACAGGATCTGCAAGGCCTGAAAAGCCTATTTATAGAGCTTTCAGCCATTATTAAAGAAAGTAGGTACACACAATACCTTAATCCAGATGAAAAGATAGTTGAAATTAAAAGGTCAATAGTTCACACAGGAACAGCAAACTGAGCAGAGCTCAGGGAGACTCCTTTCTCACATGAAGGCGGTTGGAAATCTGAGGCAGGAAGCGTCTGCTGGGGAGTGTGAGGGCAGGGAAGCAATGCTGATTGGCTGACTTTTGGACCAAACAATGAGGAGGCCTGGTTTCAAAATACTACAGTACCTATGGGCTTTTCTATGCAATTTTCTTCTCTATGATACTGCTTTGGTCATTCTGTTACCGTGAGACTCCCACCATGACGATGGGGAAGATACAAGCATGTGAATCTATGAAAGATGTAATACTGGAGAATTCTGCATTTGCTCCTCAGATGCACTTGTGCCATTTTAACAGTTTGCTCTCTCATATGGGACAGCTTTCATTTTGGCACTGGACTAAGGACAAACCAGTTGTTCCGAATTCCCAGACAGGATCAAGATGGACCTACATCACAGCAATGCACCAACAAGACTAACAAAAGAAAAGGAGGCAAGGACCAAGGTCAACTTACACACCACATACACATGGGATCACCAGCGGGCCAGCTGCAACACTGCTAAGTCAGGCAGGCACGCACATAACAGTTAAAAAGTCTCCCGTCAGGCACAGTCACATAATGGAAAATCCTGCTCCCTAATAACCAGCATGCAGCAAAAATAAAAGCTACCAGATCTCTCTGATCTGGACACAACCTTAATCATTCCCAAAACGTACTCCTGCCATTCAGAAATAGGCACTGACAAACCAATATACTCTAGTTTTAATGTGACATTGGGGGTCTACCTTGTGGATTCTAGCAGCACAGCTGAGGCTGTGTTCCTTGCAATTAATTGCACCATCTTTTTACGAAACATCTACGATCAGTTCTCTGAAGCTCACTCCCCCCTTCCAAAACCTAACTCTGGATCTAAACTTACTTTTTGGGGGGAAACTGGGGGTGTGGTAATTAGCAGTCACACAATCAGTGCACAATTCGCACCTTAGAGGTGATGAGTGACACTTTCTTGCAAGCAAAATCAAGCCATGAAGGTGAGGGAAACATATACATATTTACAAATTACAGCATAGTAAATTCACCACACAATGTTCTAATGCAACTTGCATATATCTGTTTAGATGGTTTGTGGGTAAAACAGATATACAAAACAAAAGTCAGACAAATGTTGCAAATTAGGGACTCAATGTTAATTAGATTTTGAACACTGCCTTTGGAGACTGTCTTCTCTGCAATCTTGCTTTTTTTCTGTCATCTTTGGTAACCCCTGTACTATTCCCCACTACTTGCAAGTACTTCCCACATTATCAGTTTTACAGTTGTGACAGCATAATGGCTGGAAAGCACAATGCAGTCTGTCGTTACTACGACAGAATTGTTGCTTCTAGGAACAAAACTATACAAATCTCCAACATAAATACTAACTGATCTACAGAGAAAACTGAGGTGCTGCCTTGGAACGATTTATCTGCAAATCAGGGTGGTAAAATCTCTCTTAGAAATAAAATGTTAATATTGGGGTGGTTGCAGTACTTATTCTGGGTCTATGCTTCCAAATCACATAACAGAAGTGCTTAACTAAGTCATCACATGCCCCCACTGTTACAATAGGGCGGCAGTCTATCTGCTCCCAAAGGGGTGCCTGAAGAGTAACTAAATGGAATTGTACAGCTCTGTGTCTGATAGAGGAATAAGCAACGCAGGGAAGGGAGACGCTGAAAAAATATTTAAACAGGCATGCGAGAAGAGCTAATAAGGCCAACATTAAGTGTGTGCGTGATACACTGTGCATGATAAGCTCTGCAAGACCACGCACAAGCTGATGCAAAGCCTAATCACAGTAAAATTCTGTGCAAATGAGGACAGCCTAATACATTACACTGCGTTTGAACACATCAAAAAGGGAATTAAAAAAAACTGGTTATGGGTACAAATTAAAAGAGCAGTAACAACGAGTCCTGAAGCGAACGGATATCATGCCTGTGTGTCACCCAACCCAGCACCATCAAACGCCACAGCCAACTAAATGAAGCAGCTTTCCAGCTTTTTCATGACATTTCATGATAGCCGATGATATCCATCTGGCGATACTCAGTCTTGACAGAGGGAGCCCTTTCCTTTGTCCTTCCAATGCACTCAATAACTGTTTGGATTTGCGGAATGTTCTTGTTCGTTCAATGTAGAACTTCAAACATCTAGCTATGTCCAAAGAATGCAACGCTCTTTCTGCTTCAGATGAGGGATTGCTGAAGATAGTAGGCAAAACAATTGGTTCGTTAAGGTGAAAAGAAGTACGGACCTTGGGTATAAATGTAGGATTTGTCCGTAATATAACCCTGTCCTGGCGAAATTGAAGAAAAGGCTCTTCCACTGAAAAGGCTTGAATTTCGCTAACCCTCCTCGCCGATGTAAGGGCGAGCAGCAGGGCTGTCTTCCATGAGAGGAATTGTAAGTCTGTCTTGTGTATAGGCTCGAAAGGTGGCCACATAAGTTGCGCCAAAACTGTATTGAGGTGCCAGGGCACTGGCAGGTGCTGAATGGGTGGAAAAACTCTAAAGAGCCCTCGAACAAACTCCTTTATCAGTCTGTGAGACCAGAGAGACGGCTCATCTGGCACTCTCCTGAATCTTGATATTGCAGCCAAATGCACTTTCAACGAGGCAAGTGACAGACCTGCCTTTGATAACGACAACAGGTGAGGCAGAATACCTTCTGGGGTTACCGCCAACGGGTGTAGACTTTGACTGGCACACCAGTGGCAGAAACGTGTCCATTTTGCTGTGTATGTCTTGTTAGGTGACATAGCTCTAGATTGCGATAGAATTTGTCTGCAGTCTTGTGGAATGCTCATGGCTTGGAATTCCCGCTCATGAGATTCCATGCGGATAATTTTAGCGATTCTAGGTCTGGATGCAGAATTTAGCCGTTGCTCATCGAAATGAGGCTCTGGAATGTCGGGAATTGTACTTTGTTGCCTTTTGACATCTGCAGCAGATCTGAAATCCATGCCTGTCTCGGCCAAGCTGGTGCTATCAGAATGACATGACACGGTTCTGACCTCATTTTGCGAAGCACTCGCGGTATTAAGGGAATTGGTGGGAACACGTAAGCGAACATTCCCGTCCAGTCTATGTGAAATGCATTTCCCTTGGAATCCCGCTGAGGGTACCTGGACGTAAACTGATCGCATTTCGAATTGTCCCGGGTTGCGAACAAGTCGAATGTTGGTGTACCTCATCTTTGAAACACTCTGTGAAGCGGAGTGTCGTGCAGTTCCCACTCGTGCGACACACTCGCCGTGCGACTTAAGACATCTGCCCGTGTGTTGAGGATGCCCTGTATATGCTGCACCTGAATAGAAAGGTTGTGGCTTATCAGCCATTTCCAGATTCTTTGCGCCAGCGCAGAAAGTTGCTTGGATCTTGTTCCTCCTTGCTTTAGAAGATAAAACATAGTCGTGGTGCTGTCCGTTTGAATGAGCACCGACGAGCTCCGGATTCTGGGCAGGAAAGCTTGGAGTCCCAGAAACACTGCTTTGAGCTCCAACATATTTATGTGAAGCTGTGCTTCCCACTCTGACCAGCGGCCCTGTATCTCCAGCACCTGAAGGTGCGCGCCCCATCCTTGCAACGAAGCGTCCGTCGTCATGACATATTTGTGATTCTGAGGTACAAAATTCAGACCCTGATTCAAGTTCTTCTGAACCTTCCACCATGACATGGCCACCTTCATACGGTGAGTGATGGTAATCCGATCCTCGAAGGTTCCTTTGGACTGAACCCACTGCTCGTCCAGATGTTCCTGCAAGGGTCTCATTTGAAGACGGCTGTTTGGAACCAGTGGGATGCAAGATGACATCATCCCCAACAAGGATTTGTACATCCGCACAGAAGTGAACCTTTTTGTCTGAAGAGATGTTGCTAGGCCCATTATCTTTTTCATTCGTTCTTCGGACGGTTATGCTTTTGTTGCCTTGGTGCATATCTATGCCCCTAGGAATTGGATGCCCTGAGCTGGAATCAGTGAAGACTTTTCCAAGTGGGTTCTTAGGCCTAACCGATGGAACAGGCGGATGCAGCACTGAAGGGACCTTCTGGCTCCTGTGAATGATGGACCTGTCACCAGCCAATCGTCCAGATATGGGTAAATGCAATGCCCTCTTAACCTTAAGTGGGCGGCCACCGGGGCCAAGCATTTGGTAAGCACCTTCGGCCAGATTTGAGGCTAAATGGCAACACCTTGAATTGGAAATGGCGACTCTCCACAGCGAATCTTAAATACTTTCTGTGCTTCCGATGAATTGGGATATGGAAGTACGCATCCATGAGATCCAACGACGCCATGAAGTCTTTCTTTTTTAACATTAGGAGGATCTCTTGCAACGAGAGCATTCGGAAGGGAATTTTCTTTATGTATTGATTCAGACCCCTCAAAGAATACCTGTCTCCACTTCACAGTTAGTTTCTTCTTGATGAGGAAGAAATGCAAATAGAAGCCTATCCCTCTGTGTTGTTGCGGTACTTCTTCTATAGCCCCCTTCTTCAAGAGTGATTGAACCTCCTTTTGCAGCTCCTGACGATGGTGGTGGTGTCGGAGCACCGGGGGATGATCTGGTGGCATTTCCACAAACTCCAGGGTATGGCCTCTGCTTATTACGTCCAAAACCCATTTGTCCGATGTTATGGACATCCAATTGTCGAAGTAGTGAGACAGATAGTGGTCGTTTTCCGGGATCTGCTGTGTGGGGAGCGCCGGCCTGAGATCATTGTTGTCTGTTAGATTGTTGATTCTTTCCTCTATTGGAAGACTTGCCCCTAGACTGCTGCTGGAAAGAGGAGTTGGAGGTCCTATACGGATTGCCTGTATTGTATTGCCTATATTCTTGTTGGTTATAAGGCTGATATCTGTTGGATGGATATGAAGACCTCTGATTAGATTGACCCCTTGCACCTCTTTTACGAAAGGACTGGAACCGTCCTTGCTAAAGGGATCCCAGTGCTCTAGCTGTATCTGTGTCTGACTTGATACCCTGTAGTGCCTCGTCTACATGCTTTCCAAAAAGATTTTCGCCATCGAATGGCATGTCAACAATCTTCGCCTGCACCTCCGGACGAAAGGATGTTGCCTTTAGTCAACCCTGTCTCCGAAGTGAAACTGCTCCTGCTATCTGCCTGAAGGCCATAGAGGAAACATCCATGGCAATGTCAATAGATTCCGATGCCGACTTTGCCCCATCGCGGAGGGTAGCAGCTGCCTCTTCTTTCTTATCCTCCGGTAGTGCAGACAGAATGGGTGCCAAATCCGACCACATTTGCCTGTTAAAACGGCTAAAAAGGGCAATAGCATTGGCTGTTTTAATCGTAGAGGCTGCCATGACCGCAAACCTCTTCCCGGCTCCATCCATCCTCCGTCCTTCTTTGTCTGGCGGCACCATTGAAGTAGCAACTGCATTCTTTGAATTCCTCTGCGCCGCCTGCGTCACCACCGACTCCGGTCTCGGGTGTCCTATCAGACAGGCCGCAGCAGACTCTGGTGCTCACCGCGATGGAAGCCGGTGTCTTCAAAATTTTTAGGCCCTCTTCCCAAATGTGAGGAATAATCGGGATTGAGCGGGCAGATTTCCTGGCGTCATCTTTGAAATCTTATTAGAAACATTCAGTTTCCTTAACCTCCATTTCCAAATCAAACCTCTTAGCTGCTTTTTCCATAATGTCATGGAATCCTCCAATATCCTGAGGAGGAGAAGTGGTTGGCGGCGGAGTAGGTGAAGGGGCCGATGGCAAAATGTACTCATTCCACTCCTGCCCCGTAGAATCTTGTATAAGTTCACCTTCCTCAGGTTGCTCATCATCATCAGTATCCGTCAGATCGTCCCCGATTGTTATCACTGGTGGTGATCTCACAACCTGCTCATGAGGAGTAGATTGGGTCTTTGGAGGTTGCGTTGTAGCCGCGGGCTTAGATGACGGAGACGCATTTGCCTCTGAAAAACAACGATAATAGTAGTTAATCATGAACCTCAGGTCAGAGACAAGAGAAACAGGTATGGAGACTGACTCTTCTCGCGATTCTTCTTGTTGCTCATCATCCTCATTATAGTTACAAGTCTCCTGGAAAGATTCATATCTTGTAGATTGAGCTCTCTCCTTAAAGGAAAACACCTCCTCTTCATCTGTGTCCTGGCTCTTTATTCTAAGTTGTGAAGGGCTAGAGGCCGCTCCTGACGACTCCTCTCCTTCTGAATCCTGTTCCAGCAAAGAAGATGGGGGTAGAGGCAATGTTCCCTCTAATTTTTTTCCTCTGTGTGCGGCAGAGTAAGGTCTCTGTGCACTGAAACCAAGGCTATGTGCGCCGGAAACCAGACCGCGTGTGTGGGTGCAGTGCCAAATATCACTTCAAACATTTGCTTAGTGGTAGTGTGTAGTGGTCAATTTTTAAAAACCTGGACTGTTAAACTTTGTTACATCATTTAGACTACATATAGATCCAATGAGATAAGATGTATGCCTCTCCCATGGGTCTCTTCTACCAACATTCTGCTTCGTCAACCCCCAACCAAGGGAAGGTCAATGCTTACTTCTAGCCTGAAATTAATCTAACAGCCCTATTGCCACCTTCACCTTGCAAAATCGGTTTGCACCCCTGTGTGGGATGTCAGACATAGAATGACTGAGTCCCACTTCAGCCCATAGCCAAAAACTCAACAATTCCTATCTGAACACCTGAAAGTAATGCGTTGTTCTGTCCAGTGTGCTGACACGAGAGTATCTCATTGCATTTTAGCCGTCCCAAAGGTAATGTAGTTCATGAAATTAGATCATTCATCTACCCAACATTAATGGAACTATCTTCCATCTAGTCATGCATTTATACCAGTGTTTGATGTGTCATGTATGCAAAATTAAAAAATGATGATAGATAAACCTGATCAATCATAATATAAATTTGCTATCTGTTGGAGGTCTCACTGAATCCAACACAATTTATTCCTGGGTAAAAATTATCAATTTTTTAAATCGCCAGCATTCTAACAATTGAAGTTATAATTATCATTGTTTATGTTCTACTTGCACCACGCATGGGGGCACAACGGTGACACAAAACCTAGTATGACAGTCACCAAGCCACGCAACCTTGTGTGGCCTTGCGTGGCTTGGTAAATGTGGAGTAATGCAAGGCGGCACAAGTCGCTGCCTTGTGTTACCCTGCCCCAGGGAGAAGTCCTATGGGTGGAGGAACCTAGAATGGAGCATGCAGTAGCAGAAGCTGCAGACTAGTTGGGCCTAGTTTAAATTAAAAGATAAACAAGAATTGGTAAAGCCAATAGGTCCATGAGACATATTGACTTTGCCAATGTTAATAGCCATGTTGTACAGGATCGCGGCAGCTGTGAAGCATGGCTGAAATGCAAGAGGAGAAGTGACACGAGGGAGAGACAGAGGCAAAAGGTGAAACACATGGGCAAAAGAGAGCAGCTTGGCACGTGGAAGAAGCACATAGGCAAGAAGGAGCAATTTGGAGATGGGTAAAAAAGCACAAAAGCAAGACAGATGGAAAACATATGCAGTCCCATGAAGTATTTAAAAAAAAAAAGAGAGAAACGTATTTTCCTAAAAGTGAGCAGAGGAAGCACAGAGGCCAGCCAATCAAATAAATGGTAAAAAGACTGTGCTGCATGGGAGGGACAAACACAAGATGAGTTGGCGGAAACAAGGAAAGACATCCAAGAGAAAACAAGCCAATAAGTGTGACAGTAAATCCAACCAATGGTAAGCAATGGTCAGCCTGCACGCCACTGTAAGTCTTGGTAGGCCCA
The DNA here is from genome assembly GCF_964263255.1 of Lissotriton vulgaris. Classification (NCBI taxonomy): domain Eukaryota; kingdom Metazoa; phylum Chordata; class Amphibia; order Caudata; family Salamandridae; genus Lissotriton; species Lissotriton vulgaris. Next base: position 592,702,806 of record NC_141697.1, read on the forward strand.
CAATATGTCTTTGACTACCAAACAGCTTGTGCTCTCTGGTTGGCTCGACTTAAAAACAAGAAACCTTTTGTCTTCTTCATGAGAGTTTTTCAAGGTATGTTAAAAATTCTAATGGCCTGATTCACAATGGTATGTCACACTTTGTAGTATATTTATACATTTGTAGTAAGTTAACACTTTGTAATAAGTTTAGCACATTCAGTATTCATAAACTCTCAAACTTACTGCAAAAGTGTAAGTTACATGCCTCCACCCCAGAGTTATGCAATTGGTGTACTTTTGTGTGGGTGAGTGCCATACCTCTTTAAACCTGGCCTTGAACATCTCTAATAATTCTTCGTAATCCCATCCTAGTTAGTAGTAAGTCAGCCATTTTTCCCACCACCCACTCTCCGGTGTCCCTCCCACATTTACTACTAAAATCTGCACTTATATGTGCGGAGACAACACAGTTGGGGCGGAGAACTCTGCACATATAAGTATAGGCAAGCCTTACATTTTGTAGTATGTTTTGTGGTGCTACTTAGTAAAGTTTGAGAATCAGGCCCTAAGCATCTAAATCACTACATTAAAGTAGACTCCCTAAACATTAAAGATGCACTGTCCGATAAATGTTAGGTATTCAGAATTCTACTTCCTGGTTTTAACACAGCCGTGCGAACTTTGCAGAGGTAGATGAAACAGTAGGAGTGTCTCCTTTTTTTACTGTTTTGACCAGCTGGGTCTGGTGGCTCAGTGGACTAATGCGTGTACTGCAGGGGCCTGTGTTTTACCTCATGGTCACAGGTTCAAATCCTGGTGGGTCCACTTAGCCTTTCATCCATCTGTGGTCGATAAAATCAGTACTACTGTGTTGAGTAACATCAAACATCTGTTATCCAGCGCCAAGCCACCCGTAGTGGTGAAAATGCACTTTACAAATACACGTTATGTTATATGATAATGTGTTTTGTTATTTAAGGACATTTCTGAGACCGTGTAACCTTTGATATGTTCTTTTTTTGTTCTCACCCTTTCAAAGAAGGAAATTGAAAGTGAACATGGCTTGTTAGTGTCTATGTGTTTTGTCTCTGGTTAGCTTTTCTAGTTTTTCGTTACACATTATAAGATGGCCTTCAACCACTACGTATATTGCTGATAATAATTGTTGAGTCTAAAATCTGAATGTAATCACCTACATATTAACATGAGTACAAGCAAACCACAAGCTTTTCCAAAACTATTAAGGCCCACTAAACTCACGAGCATTCTATTGTCTTATAATGAATAGGCACCTACCCTATCCTGCCTACAAGCTTTACACAGACCAACTTGGTAAAAGTTGGTAAACATGGGTTGTAAATGTGTTTCTTTTCACTTCAAGTTTTGAGCACACCACAATGACTCAGACAAAGTGTTAACCCTGGATATATGCCAGAACTGATCAAATAAGAAACTTTACTTTGGAATGTTAAATCCCAGAATAAAATACAGCACACCTGCCATGGACACAACAACGTCTACAATTAGGACACATATTCAGCTTTCTTATCATGGCTAGGTGGTGACCGGGGTAATATTAAACAAATGCTGCACTCAGATGTGATCGCTCCGAAGAGAGCATTTCTTCCACGAAAGCAGCAGTGAATGTTACTCGGAAAAAAATACAGCAGTATTAGGGACTAATGAAAGCAGTTTCGAGCTTTCTGTCAGTTACGTGCTTTCTGTTGTAAAATGAAAGATATATAGGGTTGTGCAGCTGTTTAAAGGCTGCATGTTAAGGCTGTTTACTACGATGTCACCACAAGCAGTGTACTGTCACATTCTGACTGCCACATTGTTGCTGCAGCTAGTCGAACTGTCAAGGGCATCACATATGAAACCAGAAATAGAGAAATGGGTACACAGTTTTCGCTGTCAGCTGTAAAACATTAAGTGTTTGATAACTGGAAGAGAGGGGGAGTGAGCGAGGCGACGGAACCGCAGAAAAACACATATCAAAGCACACACATACAGAGACATGCAGACAGAAGTGCACACAGGTGCACTGACACCTGCTCACAAAGAGCAAACCAGACAAACTCACACACAGACGCCGTCCCACACATATACAAGCACACAGGACACCCAAACGAACTGCACAGACATACACACATGAGCAGCCTGGTCGGTGCAGGTGTACCTGCCTTGTCCCTGCCCCGCTGCCTTCACTCGCTCCCACAGCGTGAACCCGCCGCTGAGCTGTTTGTGTCTGGTGTTGTGGTGACCTCACACCTTGCGGAGGTTAGGCTCAAGTATAAATGCTTTAACAGGGAAGACAGGCGCATCACCCTTCCTCGCCTTCCTTTCCACACTTTGCCACGGATCCCGTGGATCATATTCTGAAAGCACACGTTGTGCTTTAGATGTGCTGCATTCTTTTCCCTAATAGTGGGCTGCTGCGGGGTGATTGTTTGCCTTTGAAAGAGTACTCATGTTAAATGCAGCGCCCGTGTGGGGCACTGCAATTAAAATGAGTACTCTTTCAAAGGCAAACAATCACCCCGCAGCAGCCCACTATTAGGAAAACAATTGCAGCAAGTACAGTAACAGGAGCCACTTGAAATGACCGATGTTCGTGCCGCTCGCATTTTGAAAGCGGCGGCGCGAACGGTCTCAATGTGCTTTGTGTGGTATGTGCGCGCTAAAAATGGGACACTGCGCGCTTGAGGGGACTTCCATGGGCGGGCGCGCAGCCGCGCACCTTATTGGGAACAGTGGGAAGAGGCGAAAACTGCGTCCACGACGTGAATTCTGCAGATTTGCTTATGGTTGCCGACCCCCTCGACGAATGAAATGAGCGAATGGAGATCAAAGTCTTCGACTGTGGTGATTTAAATGCCTTTGCCGTTGAAATTACACTCTTCGTCGACGGTGTCGACATAGCCATGGTCGACGGAGCCGTCGTCACCAAAGCCATCGTCGACAGGACCGTCGTCGACGGGGTCTCCGTCGACAGAGTCGTCAACGGCTTCGTCACTGATCCTTTCGTCGTCGACAACGTCGTCGTCGAGGGTTTATTCGTCGACGGAATGGTCAAACTAGTCGACGTAGTAGTCGTCGACGCTGCCTTAGTTCCTGTCGGCGACGCAGCTGCCGTCGTCGAAACAGTCGTCGTCGACGGGGCTGAAGATTTTACCACAGATTTTGCAGCAGAAACCAGGGAGCTGGTCGACGGAGCAGACCCTGCCCCTTTCTGACCTGACGGCTTCTTGAGGGGAGTAAGAGGGAGAGATTACGCCTCTTTCCCCTTTGATTTAACCTTCTTAGGCTCCACCCTTTCCTCAGAATGTGAGGCCATTCTCTTTTTAGGTGTTAAGTTAGTAGATTCCTCCCCGGAATCTGAATCTGATGCGGCCTTCTTCTTTTGAAGCCACAACAGCAATGAGCCTCTCTGTCCCTCAGAGTTTTAGCAGAGAAGGCTCTACAATATTTACAATCCTTGGCCACATGCTTAGGATGAAGACAATATAAGCAGTCCTTGTGAGGATCTTCAGAGAAAAGCCTAGCCTTCCCACGGGATCTGCAAGGGCTGAAAAGCCTCTTTTTAGAGCTTTCAGCCATTATTAAAGAAAGTAGGTACACACAATACCTTAATCCAGATGAAAAGATAGTTGAAATTAAAAGGTCAATAGTTCACACAGGAACAGCAAACTGAGCAGAGCTCAGGGAGACTCCTTTTTCACACGAAGGCAGTTGGAAATCTGAGGCAGGAAGCTTCTGCTGGGGAGTGTGAGGGCAGGGCAGCAATGCTGATTGGCTGACTTTTGGACCAAACAATGAGGAGGCCTGGCTACAAAATACTACAGTCCCTATGGGCTTTTCTATGCAGTTTTCTTCTCTATGATACTGCTTTGGTCATTCTGTTACCGTGAGACTCCCACCATGACGATGGGGAAGATACAAGCATGTGAATCTATGAAAGATGTAATACTGGAGAATTCTGCATTTGCTCCTCAGATGCACTTGTGCCATTTTAATAGTTTGCTCTCTCATATGGGACAGCTTTCATTTTGGCACTGGACTAAGGACAAACCAGTTGTTCCGAATTCCCAGACTGGATCAAGGTGGACCTACATCACAGCAATGCACCAACAAGACTAACAAAAGAAAAGGAGGCAAGGACCAAGGTCAACTTACCCACCACAGACACATGGGATCACCAGCGGGCCAGCTGCAACACTGCGAAGCCAGGCAGGCACGCACATAACAGTTAAAAAGTCTCCGGTCAGGCACAGTCACATAATGGAAAATCCTGCTCCCTAATAACCAGCATGCAGCAAAAATAAAAGCTACCAGATCTCTCGGATCTGGACACAACCTTAATCATTCCCAAAACGTACTCCTGCCATTCAGAAATAGGCACTGACAAACCAATATACTCTAGTTTTAATGTGATATTGGGAGTCTACCCTGTGGATTCTAGCAGCACAGCTGAGGCTGTGTTCCTTGCAATTAATTGCACCATCTTTTTACGGAAACAACATCTACGATCATGTCTCTGAAGCTCACTCCCCCCTTCCAATCCAAAACCTAACTCTGGATCTAAACTTACTTTTTGGGGGGAAACTGGGGTGTGGTAATTAGCAGTCACACAATCAGTGCACAATCCGCACCTTAGAGGTGATGAATGACACTTTCTTGCAAGCAAAATCAAGCAATGAAGGTGAGGGAAACATATAAATATTTACAAATTACAGCATAGTAAATTCACCACACAATGGTCTAATGCAACTTGCATATATCTGTTTAGATGGTTTGTGGGTAAAACAGATATACAAAACAAAAGTCAGACAAATGTTGCAAATTATTGACTCGATGTTAATTAGATTTCGAACACTGCCTCTGGAGACTGTCTTCTCTGCAATCTTGCTTTTTTCTGTCATCTTTGGTAACCCCTGTACTATTCCCCACTACTTGCAAGTACTTCCCACATTATCAGTTTTACAGTTGTGACAGCATAATGGCTGGAAAGCACAATGCAGTCTGTCATTACTACGACAGAATTGTTGCTTCTAGGAACAAAACCCTCTCTATACAAATCTCCAACATAAATACTAACTGATCTACAGAGGAAACTGAGGAGCTGCCTTAGAACGATTTATCTGCAAATCAGGGTGGTAAAATCACTCTTAGAAAAAAAATGTTAATATTGGGGTGGTTGCAGTACTTATTCTGGGTTTATGCTTCCAAATCACACAACAGAAGTGCTTAACTAAGTCATCACATGCCCTCACTGTTACAATAGGGCGGCAGTCACTCTGCTCCCAAAGGGGTGCCTGAAGAGTAACTAAATGGAATTGTACCGCTCTGTGTCTGATAGAGGAATAAGCAACGCAGGGAAGGGAGACGCTGAAAAAATATTTAAACAACAAGCATGCGAGAAGAGCTAATAAGGCCAACATTAAGTGTGTGCGTGGTACACTGTGAATGATAAGCTATGCAAGACCACGCACAAGCTGATGCAAAGCCTAATCACAGTAAAATTCTGTGCAAATGAGGACAGCCTAATACATTACACTGCGTTTGAACACATCAAAAAGAGAATTAAAAAAAACTGGTTATGGGTACAAATTAAAAGAGCAGTAACAGCGAGTCCTGGAGCGAACGGATATCATGCCTGTGTGTCACCCAACCCAGCACCGTCAAACGCCACAGCCAACTATACTTTCTTAGTCACAGTCCGAGGCATTGATCTGGCAAGAAGCTATGGCGCCAGAAAACTAATCAAAGAGCTTTGCATTTTTGAAGATCGCAGGATATTGTAAGTCAAAATGCTACTGAAACTACGTTTTTTGGGGGACAGAAACTGTTTAACTCGTGTGGTGTAATTAGTAAAGTAAGCTACTGAGGATTCCAGATTCTTTACACTGTCACCCAAAATCTAAGCTTGTGCACTGTAATGAAAAAGTCCGATGCCTCAATCCTCTCTGTAGAACTCCTCTTGTTTCTGCTTCTCGGGGAGAGGCATGGAGAGGATTTCATATTCTATTTCTTACTCCAGGGGGTGAATCCCCCGTTTAACAGTTTGAAATGCCTCCTTTCTACCCACCCTTGCTCCAGCCCCATCCTCGGGAGTCTGACTGCTATCAGTCAGAGACCAGATAGAGCAATTACAGACCTCTGCTTCTAGATGGTATCATTGGGCACCCGAAGTGATAATCAACGAATGCACTAGGGCATTCTCAATTCGGGTCGAGGTCCTAAAACTCGTCAGTGACTACTGCCTTTTGATACACCTGAAGATGAAAAATAAGCACCTTTCATAGAAGGCTAGGAGACTCCCTTCTCTTGACCTGACCTGGAAAATGTGCAATTGGATATTCAAATTAAACGGCCCACAAGATTTTTCTGCACATAAGGCCTACAACAAAACAATATATAAAAACCGACTCACCTCTAAATCGCTCTGCACTCCGTCCCGACTCCCGACTCCACCGAAGAGAGCGCGTCACTGCTGCACTTTAAGCAGAACAGCGCGTGGGGGCAGGCCAGGGCCGTCATTGGTAGCGCTTTCGCGCGCTACAAGATTGACGGCCCTGGGACCCACAGAAACAATAGGCAGCGCACCACACCACCACCACTGTTAGGTGGTGCGTGCATGCTGCCCCCTAGAGCCTTCACCGCGCACCGTGTGCACTTGATACTTGAATGCCGTTGTTGCTGCCATTGTAATGCTGCCCCCTATAGCCTTCACCTGGTACTGCAGTGTCAGATAAGCACTCGCCAGGCCGGTCAAGTAGGCCTTGAAACTGACTCGCCCTTCAGGAAATTCACTCGCATTTGCGAGTGGACGAGTACATTTTTCGACCCCTGCGTAATCTCCCCGGTCCACCGCAGTCATTAGCGGGCTGTTTGTGTGGAGGGAGATACCGGCTTAACTTCCAGAGGGGACTCACTTCCACCATTTTTGAAACAGAGCGGTCTAGTTCTTTTGCAGCTCCACAACGAGACCTCAGAATAACAAGCATTTACAATGCAACGGTTTCGCCTTTGGTTAGAGCTATTGGCATTGTAAATGACAAAATTTGTATTTATGTGTTGGTTTTGAAAACACATAAATAAATGGGATTGTCATTTACATTGCCACAAGCTTAATCTCTCGCAAAGATTAGGTGTTCATCCAATCCTTGGCCTCTCTGCAAAGGCACTGAGCAAAGGTCACGTATACCGGCTGCAGTTGTTCAATGCAAACGTGTGGTTAGGGTGGCGATCTACGCAAACGTTAGTGTGCATGTTTAAGTCATATCCTTAATTAAATAGGCCCCGTTCCTTTCATGCCTCTCACTTTTTCCATGCCACTGAAAGCCCTGCGCACCGTAATGAATGACCGAGATGAACTACAGCAAAGGTCCTAGACAGTAGCCTGCTCTCCTGCTGAGAATGTCGTGCGAGGCGAACACTCGTCTGCAGAGAGAGGCTGCCACCAGGTAGAGACCCCTTCCCACTCATTATGGTCAAAACTCACCCAACGGTGCACAACGGCACATAAAATCGATAGTAATTGTTGTGTTATCGACAAATTTGGCGAAAATCACTTAGGTGCCTAAGTTGGAAGAGGCAGTCAAGTGATTAGCTCCGTATCCCAATAAGCATAGGAGGCGCGCTGGGAGGTGAGAATGCCTAACAAATGCAAACACCCACAACTTTCAGTGACCCGTCACGTCACCTACTCCCAACTGGGTGTCACTTTAGATTTTTAAGTAGGGTGCAGCACAGCGGGTGTCGCTGGTGTTTGCACAGGATCGGGAGCAAGAGCTCTCGAGTCACTGAAGAGGTTATTTGAGGTAAGGATGTATTGTTCATAGTTTGATGGGTTTCTGTACTCGTAAAATTGCGCGGAGTAAAGCCCGTGCCTCTAGTGATCGCACGTCACGACCGGGGGCGGCACGAGCTTCAAACATGGTACCGATAAGTACTGGATGCGTCCCTCGCACCGAGAACAGCCACAGGAAGAAGATATATAGATTTAGAAACTATGACACGTATTTACTGGGATCTGTACTGAGGTAACCTCATTTAACACGCGTCACGGCGGAGTCACCAAATGCCTTGGCGCTCACGCCTCACAGGGTTCTGAGGTGACCTCGCCTGCCTCCGTGACACCAGTAATTGAGCAGCGCAGCCTGTTTGTGTAGGCTTTCCCTCGTTTTTCCGAGCACTCTCCAGCGCTACCTCCAGCTGTCACCTAGTGTATAACTGAAGAAGATGAACCTTATGCTTTTTTTGTAGCTTATATAGCGCAAACTCGACCCAAAGGTATTGGTGCGCTTTATATGAGCAGCAGTCATATTACACAAGGACACATTTATTTTTGGTATGCCCAGGGAGATTAAGTGATTTGCCCGGAATCACAGGAGCCGATGCGGAGTTCAGAAGCCACATCTTCAGCTCCAAAGGCTGCAGCTCTGACCGTTAAGAAACATCCTCTCTACATTTGTACGCTATGACAGGAACCCATCATTAAAAAGTCAACTAAAAGAACTAAAATTGTGAAAACCAGGCAAATAAAATAACCAAATACCCTGGGGACAGTTTCCCCAAACAATATTGAATAAGGGGCTACCGCAACGTAAATGCATGCAGACAGCAGTTTTGTTCTTCATGCCTTGAGTAGCAGCGATACTCCAGGCATTCCTTTTAGCACTGCAGACCGCAGTTGCACTGTAGTTTCTCTACTGCAAGGCCGCAGAGGATGAGAGTTAGTACTGACTGCCGTGTGCGAGTGCTCCTGCTCACATTCGGAAGTCACAGAAAGGTGTGGTTATACCGGAGCCGCAGCCACAAAATGAATCACTATATTGCCATGATCCAGCATCCCCTCCCTCTCTTCTTTTTCCCTGGGCATATGACAGCTCATATCCTAGACAATGCAAACCCAAAAGACAAAGAATGGAATAACAAGTCAGGTCCCGGGCCGGCAGCCAATCACAGCGCGGCCCGGGGAATGACGTCACGGGGGTGTCCCGAGCTGACAGCCTATCACATCGCGGCCCGGGAAAAGAATTAAAATTGTGAAAACCAGGCAAATAAAATAACCAAATACCCTGGGGACAGTTTCCCCAAACAATATTGAATAAGGGGCTACCGCCACGTAAATGCATGCAGACAGCAGTTTTGTTCTCCATGCCTCGAGCAGCAGCGAGACTCCAGGCATTCCTTTTAGCACTGCAGACCGCAGTTGCACGGTAGTTGCTCTACTGCAAGGCCGCAGAGGATGAGAGTTAGTACTGATTGCCGTGTGCGAGTGCTCCTGCTCATATTCGGAAGTCACAGAAAGGTGTGGTTATACCGGAGCCGTAGCCACAAAACTAATCACTATATTGCCATGATCCAGCATCCCCCCCTCTCTTCTTTTTCCCTGGACATATGACAGCTCACATCCTAGACAATGCAAACCCAAAAGACAAAGAATGGAATAACAAGTCAGGTCCCGGGCCGGAAGCCAATCACAGCGCGGCTCGGGGAATGACGCCACGGGGTGTCCCGGGCCGGGAGCCAATCACAGCGCGGCCCGGGACACACGGCAATAAGGGGCGGGACTTAAAAAAAGAGTCAAAAACGCCCACGATTCGCATTCTGACCGGGAAAAAGTGATTGACAACGATGTCTTCCAATGGCTAGCCTCCATTTATGGAGCTAGCCAATGGAAGAAGGGGCGGGTTCAAGTCCCCCTTACTGTTCTAACATTAGATTTCGCCTGTGCGAAACGCTGCTTGCGCAGCTTTCGACAGGCGAAACCTAAAAAGGGAGAGACGGCGTGAGCGCGCAAATCAATCAGTTGAAAACTTCATCTACATAGAGAGACTAATGCGGACTCCTTATCTGTCCACTAATTGCGCCTTACGCTTTTTTAAAAATTGTTTTTGCTCATTTTTAAACATAACTGCATTGTTAGCATTTGTACAATTGTGCTACTTGCTCCTTTTAAAAACCATGTTGCACCTTACCCAACAGTGGAACAGCACCTCAAATGCCCGTAATCTCCCCGGTCCACCGCAGTCATTAGCGGGCTGTTTGTGTGGAGGGAGATACCGGCTTAACTTCCAGGGGTGACTCACTTCCGGCTAGGGACACCTAAAACCGCCATTTCTGAAACAGAGAGGTCTAGTTCTTTTGCAGCTCCACAACGAGACCTCAGAAAAAAAAGGGAGAAATGGTGCGGTCGTGCCGCTGGTGCACCGAAGGCGAGCCAAAGGCAAGCCCGTCTGCGCCCGTCGAGGCCCAGGGGCCATGACCCCTGTATTTTTTACCCCAGTGACCTTAAGTTACACCAATACCCAATTAAAACTAATAAATAAAACTCAAAACCCAAAATGCACTCAATCTATCAGGCCAGAGGATAGTTTAGATAAGTGCTTATATTGTCAATACAAACCATCCATAAACACATCTATTTCAATTCCTGCAGAGAAACGCTTTCACTTCAAGTTACTACTACTCAACTGTAGATCACTCCCAAAACATTCAACCGAAATCTCTTTGCTGCTAACGGAATTCGACCCAAAGTACTTTTCTTGACAGAGACTTGGCTTACCCCTAACTCTGATCCCGACATTGTCAGAGCCCTGCCCAAGGGCTATTCCATCCAAAGGCCAGACAGAAGATGGGGCGGGATTGCTATTATATATAAAAATGATAAGATGTACCGCCTACTCAGTAGCACAATGGTAGACTGTGAGGATATTCGTTTCTCCATAGAATTTACCCCAACACTTACACTATCGGGGATCCTCATCTACCGCCCCCCTGGGGCTCCGGGTCAATTCGGCACTTCTTTGCTGGAATAAGTGATCGACCTAGCCAACACAAATGCCAATTTTACTCTACTTGGCGACCTTATTCTCCACTTTGATGACTCATCCGCGACGGCGGCCACTGAGCTTACTCAAGACCTATTATCTTACCATCTACAACAGAAGGTCCTCCACCCTACGCATATCAAAGGTCACCTTCTAGACTCGATTTTTTCAAGCCTGGACGAATTGGTCGGATATCCTCCTATTCCCCTCCCGTGGTCAGACCATTTTTTAGTTCCTTTTACTTGGTCCCCTCTCTTTAGGGCCCCACAAGCTCTCATCTCACGTACTCTCAATTGTCCATGGTCGAAACTCCAGATTGAGGAGTGGTCCCAGAGACTTGGTAGGTCTGTACCCATTCCTGACCCCAACCCGGTGGTAGCATATGATCTTTTCAACTCCTGGATTGAAGATTTGCTTAACTCAGTATTACCAAAAAAACTCATGTAGAAAAAAACGGACACCATAAATCCCCATGGTTTTCCCCGGAACTTCACCAACTAAAAAAAAAATAATGTAAAAAGCTGGAGAGACAATGGAGGAAAGACTTCTCCCAGAGTAAGAAAATGGAATACAGAACCTTGTTACGTACATATAAGACAGAAACAAAAAAAACTCAGGCCTCTTTCTTTGAGAAAAGATCTCCCTGGCAGCCAATGCCCCCAGGGAAATCTTTAAGATCGCAAAAACCATTTTAAAAGTCCCAGATCCACCCACGATTCCGGATTCCTCAGGGCACCAATGCAACAATCTGGCGCAATTCTTCACTGCCAAAGTCCAGAACATCCTCAAACTCTTTCCTGCTAAAGACACTAATCCCGTCACATCGGTCGAAAAGACACTCTCAGCAGAGAACGCCCCCCGCTTGGGAGGCTTTTAAGCCCCAACACTGAACTCACTCTCACCCATCCTAGCCTCGATAAAAAGCGTATCGCCTCTCGATCCGGCACCATTTAATATTTTGAAAATGGTATCACCCTTTATCGCCCCTACCATTCTCGCCATAATCAATACCTCTCTCTCTTCAGGCTTGGTCCCCCATGAATGGAAAAAAGTGATGGTCAGAGCAATTATTAAAAAATCTCACTTGGATTCCCCGGACTTAACTAATTACCGACCCATCTCGCTCCTTCCTGGAGTAAGTAAAATTGCAGAAAAATATGTCAACAGTTCCCTCGCCACATTTCTTGAATCCCACAATCTGCTCCACCCATCTCAAACTGGTTTCTGTCCTAGCCAAGGACCGGAAACCGCGCTAATGGCGGTAGTAGAGGAATCAAGAAAGATTCTTGATCAAGGAGGTACTTCTGCCATCATTCTCCTTGACCTCAGCGCGGCCTTCGACACAGTGAACCATCAAATCCTGATCCAACGTCTTAGGAACGTCAGTGTGTCAGGCTACGCACTTAACTGGCTGCAATCCTTTCTGGAAGGAAGATCCTACCAAGTGTTCAAGGTTGATCTCATCTCAAACCCTATTCCATTGAAGTATGGTGTCCCTCAGGGGTCCTCCCTGAGCCCCACTCTCTTCAATGTTCATATGTCTTCCTTAGCGGACATTGTTGCCCCCATTCGGGATTCATATTGTATCATACGCCGATGACACCCAGCTGGTCGTAGCATTGAATCAACTTAATCAGTCGCCCACTGATCTCCACTCCTGCTTAGCGGAAGAGGTCAAAGGATGAGCCTTTCCCATCTGAAGCTAAACGGCGACAGAACCAAGTTGAAGTTGCTGGGAAATCAGTGCAGTTCTAACATCAACTCGCTCTAGCCAGCTTGCATGGGGCCTCCCCCAGTCCCTAAACCAGAAATAAAAAGTCTGTGGGTGTCCGTTAGGGACTGTGAGTGGTCCCAGAAGGGATGTAAGACACACAATTATGGCATCTAGTTTGGCTGCCATGCGGTCGAAGCCCCCGCACATGTTTAGCTGCTCCTGGCATCCCAACACACGGCGTTGGAAGGCCATGTGTTCTTCGTGGGGGTCCTGGGAGGCAGCCTTGGTGGTGGGTGCTGCCTGCTATGTGGTCTGTGCAGGGGGTGGGGTCCTTGTTGCAGCTGGGCTGGCCTGCTCTTAGAGGTGGGCTGCGGAGGCAGTCAATGAACTCTTGGAGGGCGTCTGAGTCGAAGCTGTGGTGGTCCTCTTCGTCATCAGAGAAGAGAGGTTTGGGCTGCTCTGCAGGAGGTGTCGATTGTCCCTCTGCAATATGAAGGGCAGATGCAGTTTAACAATGTGTTCACATGTATGTTGTCGCATTGTCCATGTTTACATACAGACTGCATGACTGTGTGAATCGTGGCTGTTTGGGAGGAGCTACCTATTTAATGGGGGACAGTGGACATTTCGACAACATACGGGATTTCCCTGCTTCGCCAATTGTGATTGGCCAGTGTCTACACCCAGTCAGCACCAGTTGTATCCTGTGTTCTGTTGTGGGTTTGTTGCGGTTTGTGCCATATTGTTGTCAGTGTTGATGTGCTGTGCATGTTATGTGTGTGTGCTGCATTTTGGGGGAGTGGCCCCTGCTGCTCTGATTTTGCTGCCCCTTATACTTTTCCTGTGATGTGCCTTTGACTTCTGTGCTTATACAGTGCTGAGATGTTGCATACTTGGGTACATTGGTCTCTTGGTGGGAGTTGGGGCATGGTTTGTCCGCAGATGTGCTCAGCTCAATTGTGCATGTGTGCCATTGTGCCCATCTAACCCAGTCCCTGGTCGTTACTCACCCTGCTACTGTTGTGTCCTGTCATGGTGAGCAGTCCCCTGACTCCAGCCATCATCTCCCCACTGATGACAGTGGACACCATTTCCTCCATCTTGGCCAGCTCCTCCTGTGGCGCAGGACTCCCACCTCAAGTCTACATTGCTGCTTTTCGGTTGTTGGCGAGTTTCAGTTTGGTTTTGCGCTTGACGTCATTCCAGCGCCTCTTGACCTCTTCCATTGTCCTCTTCAGAACTCCCACTGCATTCACCTTGTCCACAATGGACTGCCATAGTCCATTTTTGGTTGCCAATGACACAGTGGAGGTGACGAACAGTTGTTGATGGTGTTCTACCACCTCCGTTATCAGGATCCTGTCGTCATGCGGATTGAACCGCTTCAACCTAATTTTCTTCTCCTTGGCCTTAACTGACCCTGAGGTCCCAGTCAGGTCCTCCGGGGGGCTTGTGGGGTTCTGGTTCTCCTCCGTACTTGTTCCGGCAATATCCATTGTGCTTCGCTGTTGTTTGGCATTTTTTTGTCAGTTTTATTTCAACTTTTATGGTGATTTTTCCCGCCTGACGCATGTGAATTGCAGCCCTGTAGCTGGTTTTCGCAGATTTTTGTATCGCAATTGGCCTTATCGAGGCTTTTTTTGCATTTGCGTTTCGCATTTTTACGGCATGGCGTTTATTTTAACGCAGTGTGTTGATTTTAATGCAGTCAGTTGACGGGTTATCTGGAGACTATCACATGGTGCCGCCGTGTTGAGAATGCTACGTTAACACAGCATAATTTTCCCGCAATAGACTGCGATGTTGGAAGTTGCGTTGTTACTTTTGCAATGGTTATCCCACGTTCTTGAGAATATACCCCCAAGTGTGTGAAGAGCTCACTCTGCTACGCAATCTGGTTTTGGGAAAAACACGGGTAACTCTACAGATTGATAAAGATGAAAAGCAGAGATTACTTTGGGAAGGAATTTTGGATTTTTTCTCAGAACCACCTGTTACGATGTATTTGTAGAAATCGTTCTTGTATAGTTAAAGCCTGGAGCTCACTTACTCTCCTGAGAGAGGAAATTGCTACAAGGAAAGATACTTTCCATGTAAGGAATTGCAGTTCACATTTGTGTAGAGGCTCAAATGGAGGACCCATGAGCCTAGTAAGACAATGTTTAAGTTCCACTCCGGAAAGGGTGGTCTTGTGGGAGGAATTATTCTTTAAAAGGCCTTCCATAAACGCTTTGATAGTGGGTACCCTAAACAATGACAATGTTGTTTATTTTGCAGGTAAGCGGCAAGATGTAATTGTAAAGATGTGTATGCTAGATTACATCTTTGTAGATGCAGCAAGTAGCAAATAATGTTCTGAATTGAAGCATCTAGCAGGTCAATTTTGTTGTTATTGCAGTAAATGACACATTTTTTCCATTTGGCTGCATAGCAAGCTCTAGTAGTAGGGCATCTGGCTTCTTTAATAATGTTCATACAGTCTGGTGGGAGGTTGAGGTAACCAAACTCAAGGACTTCAGGAGCAGGATAGCTAGATTCAGTTGATTTGGATCAGGATTCTGTATCTCTCCATGGTTCTCTGTAAGCAGCTTTGGGGAGAGCCGTAGTTTTTGGTGTGGAACTATTGAGAGTTCCAGGAGTGTTGTGAACCATGGTGGCCGGGCCCTTGTTGGAGCAACTAGGATCATCTTGAGAGACTGTTGTTTGAGCTTGCGTACTACTAGCAGAATGAGTGGGAGTGACGGAAAAGCGTACGCAAATCTACCTGACAAGTTCATCCATATCGCATTGCCCTTGGACAATGGGGTGTGGAAACCTGGAGGCGAAGGTTGGGCATTTTGTGTTTGCGGGTGTGGCAAACAGATCTATGTCTGGGTGGCCCCACATTTTGAAAAATGGTTGAAGAACTTGAGGATGAAGTTCCCATTTGTGTATCTGCTGTGTCTGACGACTTAGCAGATCCGCAATCTGATTGCGTACTCCTGGAAGATGTTCTGCCAGAAGATATATGTTTTGTCGAATGGCCTATCTCCATATGCTTTGCGCCAGTTGAAAAAGTTGCAAAGAATGTGTTCCTCCTTGTTTCTGTAAATAATACATTGCTGTCATATTGTCCATGCGGACAAGGACAGTCTCGTTGATGGAATGTAGTTTGAATGATTTTAATGCTAGAAAAATTGCCAGTAATTCAAGGTGATTGATGGGGAGCATTTTTTGTTGAGTGGTCTACCTGCCCTGAATTGTGTGGTTTAGGAGATGGGCTCCCAGCCAGTGAGTGATACGTCCTCGGTTAGCATTATTTGTGGATCTGGGTCTAGGAACGGCCGCCCTTTGGAAAGGTTTTGTGTGTTCCACCACTGCAGGGAGCAATGTGTGCGGCTGTCCACCAACACCAGATCTGAAAGTGGACCTTGAGCCTAGTTCCACTGACGTGCTAAGTATTCCTGTAAAGGGTGCATCTGAAGTCTTGCATGAGGTACTATGAACATGCACGAGGCCGTCATTCCTATGAGCTACATAAACACTCGAGCTGGTAGGCAGTGTTGGGGTTGGAATTTTGTGATGAGGGTCTGCATACTGGCTATCCTGGCTGGATTAGGGTATGCAAGAGCTTTGGAAGTGTCTATTGTGGCCCCTAGATATTGATGTAGGTAGGAGGGCTGTAGATGGGACTTGATGAGCTTTATTGTGAACACCAGGTCGTGGAGCAGCTGAATTGTTTTGTAAATGTGGCAAACCCACTGGCTGTGTGACTTGGCTTTTAGGAGCCATTCGTTCAGGTATGGAAATACATGAATCTGTTGTCTGTGCAAGTGTGCGGCTACTACTGCAAGACACTTTGTGAAGGCCCTGGGTGCTGTGGTTACTCCGAATGGGAGAACCTTGAATTGATAGTGTTGGCTGTCCACTGTGAACCTTAGATATTTCCTGTGAGCAGGGTGTATGGGAATATGGAAGTAGGCGTCCTTGAGATCTAAAGTGGCAAGGAAGTCGCTTTGTCGAAGTAGTGGAAGGATTTGTTGAAGAGTGATCATGTGAAAGTGATCTGACTGTATGTAGAAATTGAGAGGTTTTGAGGTCCAGTATTGGTCTGAGAGTACCGTCTTTTTGGGTGATTAGAAAGTACAGGGAGTATACCCCTGTCCCTTGATGTTGTTGGGGAACTGGTTCTATTGCATGCTTTTGAAGCAGTGAGAGAACTTCTTGTTTGAGGCGCGTTAGATGTTCCGTGGACATGGGACGCTGTTTGGGCGGTATGTTGGGGGGAGTTGCTGTAAGTTCCAGGCGGTAACCATACTGGATAGTTTGTCTCACCCACTTGTCTGTAGTAATGGAGTTCCAGACAGGTAGGAACTGTGAGAGGCTTCCTCTGAATGGCGTGGAATGGTCTGGAGGGAGCGGAGGGAAGTCGTTGTTTGGTAGTGGGGGAGGTCCCTTGTTATTATTTCCCCTGTACCCACCTCTGAAATATCCCCTGTTGGGAGATGTTTGTGTGGGGCTTTTATAAAAGGGAGCAGTGTCTGTGCTGAGGTTTTTGGATGCGCCCCAATAAAAGGAGCGACAAAAGGAACCTTGTGCTGATGGAGACTGCAATGCTCCCATAGATTTTGCAGTGTTGGTGTTCTTTTTAGGTCGAGCCTAGAGCAGTGCACATGCGCTGTTCTGCAAAACTTCAAGTCAAGTCAAAAATTTACTTTATTTGGTTTGTCACAACCATAAAGCATACATGTACAAAAATTCAATTTAAAAATAGCAACAGGTTAAAAGTTAATTTAGTTAAAATATGTTTTCTCATTCTTTAATTAAACACTTTACCCCAGACCTTATCTGTGCTCTGTTTCTACTTTTTGAAGCTGAGTCTCTACAAAGTTCATGAATTTTACCCCGCGGCATAATAGGATGTTTGAACCTGCTCCCATCCAGCTGATCACAGCTTGCCTGCAGGTACGAATCTTTAGCATATTAAAAATTGGTTTTAGTAAAGTTTTCCTCTTTTCTTTGGAGGACTCACATGTGCACAGGAGGTGGCACAAGGTCTCACTGTGGTAGTCACATAGTCTACATCTTGGTCCCTGGTGTGTGTCCTTCCATGACGGTATCAAGTCTTTAGAGAAATGGTCACCCATTCTGAGGGCCATAAATTTTGTTTTTAAAGATAGCCGGAAGTGCGCCATAAGGTAAGGTTGAGGTTTTAATTGTTTGTACGAGTTTAGAATGGTCCATGCATGTCGCCGTTTGGCCAAAGTCTTTTTATCTTCTACCAAAGATAGGGCTTTTGCATTTAGCTTGCAAATCTTTTTAAAGGATGATTCCTCTGGTGGATTCTTCCAGATCTCCTCTATTTTGAGGGTTTCTAATGATGCTCGTAAATCATTGCCCCATGAGTTGGATTCCTGTTGGTCATATTGTTTTTTAATTTCTTGCCAACATAAGTTGTTTAAAGATCCTGTTTCCGCCGATCTTAATTTCCAGCACCATTTCACTAGGGCTGCTTTCCTTTGGTATATTTGATTTTGCAAGCCAAATTCCAGCCTTATTTGGGCCGGGGCTGATCCTTTGTATAGGTGAAACACGGATTTGTATATTTTTGTCTGGAGGGTGTTTAAAATGGCTGCTTCTTTCCCATGCCACATTTTCAGTCCATATGAGAGGGATGGTAAGACTTGGGCTGCCATTACTTTTAGCAGGTGGTCGTATGATGGACATTGCCGTTTCTTTTGGAGAACTTTATACGCAAAGCTCAGTGATTGTGCTTTTGCAGCGATAATTCTTTTTTGGTCTGAAAGGGACATGTTTTTACTTATTGTGACCCCCAGATATTTGTAGGCAGTTGTTTCCTCGATGTGTTTGCCTTTTGTGTACCACTTGAAAGATCTTCTGCTAGGGCCCGCCAATCTCACCACTTTTGTTTTTTTGATGTTTAATTCCAGGCCTTCTCTCTCGAAATAGTCTGTTAATTCGGATATTGTTCTTTGTAGGCCTATTGGTGTTTGGCTTAAGACTACAATATCGTCCGCATATTGGAGGAACTGAATGCTTTCATTAGCCAATTTAGGCGGGTGTCCGTTCACGTTCTTGAGTTGGTCTTTCAAATCGGCCAGATATATATTGAAAAGGCTTGGGGAGAGCACGCAGCCCTGTTTGAGGCCGTTGGTTATTTTTAGCTCTGCGGATATTCTTCTTCCGTCTCCCAGTTTTACTTTTGCCCATGTTCCGCTATATAGTGCCATTATTGTTTCCATTAATGCCGGAAGAAGACCCCAGAGATCCAGTTTTTTCCATAGGCGTTTCCTGGGAACTCGGTCGAAGGCGGATTTCATGTCTATGTAGCAGGCTATTAATCCGGTCTTCCTTTTCCCTGCTCCTTCGATTAGTAATGACAGAGCTGACAGATTGGTTAAGCAGCCCATGCCTTCCCTGAAACCGGTTTGGAATTTGGGTATTATTTTATTATCCTTTATCCATTGTCGTAGTTGAGACAATATACAAGATGAAAAAAGCTTTGCCTCCACGTCGATTAAAGCTATTAATCTATAATTCCCGGGTTCCATTCTGCATCCACTTTTGTGTATTGGGTGGAAGAGGTTTCCTTGCCAGGACAGTGGAATCTTTTTTTCTTTATGAATGTGATTAAATAGTGGTGTCAGATATTTTGCCCAGAAGTCGGTGTCATATTTGAATAAGGCATTTGGCATTCCATTTGGGCCAGCTGCTCCTTCCGCTCCTTCCGCTTTCATTTTCCTTATTAGGACGGTTAGATGTTTAATAGTTGTCAAAGGCACTTGTTCCTCTTGGGCAGTGCCTTCCTGCTGGTCGTTTTTCCTTTGACCAAGAACTGTTTCTTTTTGTTCTTGACTTTTTTTTAGGTTTTTAGATGTTTCTATGTTAATTGGGTAACTCTGGATGTTGTACAGATTGTCGATATAAGCGGCCCATGTTGTTTCACTTATTCCTATATTATGTTGACCACCAGCTCCTTTCGATAATTTATTTATTATGTTCCAAAATTCTCCACTATTTGGTAGTTTACTTGTTCTTAACAGGTCTTCCCAGATTTCCTCTGTGTGAGATTTTTTTGCTTTTCTGCAATCCTCTTTGTATTCTTTTCTCATTTTTTGTATATCGTTGTTATCTACTTCTTTTCCTAACCTTTTTTCTGCGGCCTTTATTCTTAATTTTTTCACAATTTCCCTTTTCTTATCTCTTAGTTTGGTGTTATACCACGGCTCTTTATTTGCTTTGTGACCATGAATTACTGGTGTATTTACCGCAAATTTTCCTAGCACATATTTATGTGAATTCTCCCATTTTGTTATGGGTGATTGATTTTCAAAGGCCTTCGTATAAATTCCGTGTTCCAGTAAGGCGTCCATTATCCCATTTTGTTATGGGTGATTGATTTTCAAAGGCCTTCGTATAAATTCCGTGTTCCAGTAAGGCGTCCATTATCTCCTTTTTTACTGGGCCCTTGCTTTTGATTTTCTTCAGTTTGTATATTTCCGGAATTGCGGTAAGAAATTCTAATTGTGTTTTCTCTTCGATATTTTTCCTCATTGTTGTCTCTTGTGGGAAGTGATCACTCTCTGGTCGAATTTGTATTCTAAAATAATCTATGTTCTTTTTTAGTTTGTTGCTTGTTAGGGTAAAGTCAATTGTGGAGTTCTTTTTACCACTGGTGAAAGTGGTTTTGGCTGGTATGTCTCCCTCCATGTTTCCATTTAGAATTGTTAAACCTAGGGGTTCCAGATCGCTCCAAATTTTATGGATTTTATCCTTGTTCCAATTGGCTCTTATTAGGTTACAGTTGAAGTCACCGGAGATAAATATCTTGTGGGATTGATATGTTCTGTGTAAGGTTTTTATCAAATTTATTAGAGTTTGAGCTTTTTTCACTTTTGTGGCCTTGTCTGGGTGGATATATAGGTTTATAATTAGTAAATTCCATCCGGGACTCTTTTTGCTTGCTTTTGGCTCTACTTTGATCACTTGTATCCAGTTCTCCCCTGAGTCGAGCAGTTCAGTTTTCCAGTCTAAATTATTCGTAATAAAGGTGGACAGACCTCCCCTTGGGTGACCATACTTAGCAAATTTTTCTGCCACTATGTGATGTTCCTCATATCCCATGATTTGCCTCAGGGTTACGTTCCATGTTTCCTGGAGTAGTATTATTTCAAATTTACTCAGGTAGTCTATTGTCTCTTGGTCTTGGGACATTTCTTTAAAACCGTGTATGTTCCATGAGCAGATCCTTATTTTTATTTCTGGTTTTGAGGTTAAATTAGTGTTTTGTCCTTGGTTTTTTTGTGCTAATTTGCCTACATCAGGATCGATGGGAATTTAGAGCCTGTGCCAACCAAGACCAATCTTTGTGTTCCTTCAGACCCTGGTATTGCTGCTTTGCTTTAGTACTACTCAGATCCTTATTTTTATTTCTGGTTTTGAGGTTAAATTAGTGTTTTGTCCTTGGTTTTTTTGTGCTAATTTGCCTACATCAGGATCGATGGGAATTTAGAGCCTGTGCCAACCAAGACCAATCTTTGTGTTCCTTCAGACCCTGGTATTGCTGCTTTGCTTTAGTACTACTCAGATCTTGTTCGGAAATTGATTTGTTTCTTGCTCCCTTCAAGATTGTTTGAGTTTTTTCCTTTACGTTGTTAGGTTGAGGAATCTTATTGTTTAATAAGGGGAATGGATATTTTATTGGGGTGTGCCGCTCTAAAGTTATTCCCCATTCTGAAAAATGTGTCCTAGTTGAGAAAATAAGCTCTGCTATTTCTTTAGATGCCCAGGTGGTACTGCTTATTTCCGTGTCCTTATCTTTGTTTCCTTGGATGAATTCTACTGCTTTCAGGTCGCTTGTTGTTATTCCCCTTAGTTTTGGTATCTCTTCGATTAATCGCAGGATATTTCCCCTGTTCAGCGTGTCTGAATTTCCTTTTGTTTGAAATTCCGGCTTGAACAGTAATTTACATTCTGTTTCCATACTTGCTGTTTCGAAATGTCGGGTTTGATAAACTCTCCTTTTTCCCTCAGTTGGATCAAATCGAATGTGAGATATGTTATCATTCTGGCAGACCGTGGTTGTTAAATCCGGTCGAATATAATCTACAGTGGATGCTTCTTTTAGGAGGTGCATTTCTTCTCGACCTGTTTGTATATTACTTGCGTTTTGTCCTATTTTATCATTTGACTCAGTATCGTGGTAGTCTCTGCAAGTTCTTCCTTTATTTCCTGCCGTGATAATCAGACCAATATTTGGTTCCCTCACTTGGTCTGCCTGTATTTTTTGGCTTTGCTCTTTTTCCTTTTTTTTCTGGATAGGTGGTAAATTTCCTCCAGTGTGCCAATTTGATCCTTTGTGAGCCAAAGTTTCACATTCCCTTTTTGGCTTATTTTCCTTTGTTTTTTGTTGTTCTGTGGCCTCTCTATAATTTGATTTTAGTGTTTCACTTTTGTCATTGACTTTGTTTGTGCTTGACTTTTCCTCGTCTTTTGATTTTCCTTGTGTACTTGCTGTTATTTTGATCTGATCTGGAAATTTTGTTTGTTCTTCTGCTTCGTCTGTGTTTTTTTCTTTGTTTCCGTCTTCTTTGGTAGAGGAGTCTGTGATCTGATTAATTGGGGCCTCTATTGTCTTTTGTTCGAAAATGGCAGAGTTGTTTTGCCTGCTTACTTTTAGTAGCGTTTTTTCTTGCCTTCCTTGCCCGTTTCCGCTGTCTTTTGGTTAGGGGTTCTGACATACCCGATGAACCCATTGTTTTGTTTTCTTCCAGACCTCTCTTTAATGGTTCGTTTTCATCTGTATCATTTAGAGTTTTTTCTTCTTCGATGATGTGGATAGTTCTATTTTGATTTCCAATTTTATTGGCCTCTATATTGGGATTATCACCTTTGTTGGTTTTCGCGCATGTTACTGCTAATATTTCTTTCAAGATGTCTGGTAAGGATGCTAATTTATCTATTATGTCCTTGCAGACGCAATTTTGTTCTGTTAATTTCTCTTTCCATTGTTTTTCTTCCTCCTTTTCTTTTGTGAGGTATAACGAAATTTTGTCCAGTTTCAAATTTATTCCAGATATGTGAGATGCAATTAGGTTAATCAGATCTACCTGCACGTCGAGTTTGTTTGATTGGAAGTTCAGCGCATTAATTGCTTGTTGAAAACTTTTTAGGAGCACATCCCCCCCAGAGTGTGGATTTTCCTTCAGTTTGTAGCAGCTGTGCCCCTGTTGACCTATTTAAACTTTCTGAAGAAGAGATAGTTATAGGGTGTTCTTCTTTTGTTGTATTCTTTACTGAGTTAGAAACCTGGCTCTTATTAGCAGGTTGTCTAATTGGGCTTGATGTAAGGATTATTGGAGAGGATGTTGGCTTCCTTTTTTGTCCATTTGCATTCCTTTTACCAATGTTTTCAGGATATTCAGATTTTCTCAAATTTTCGAGACTCAGTTGCATTGGGTCAGCTTCCTTGTGTGTATTTTCTTCGAGCATTCTCCGCAGTTCTGTTTCTTCGAAGATCGAGAATGATTTGGACCACTCAATCTTTTGTGCGCTTTTCTGCAGATTTGTTTGGGATCCTAAATTGCTCAGATTAATGAGTACTGGGCTATTTTCGTTAACCTCATTTGATGTTATGTTTGGAGTTAACTTTGATTGATTGCAGGGTGCATGAACTTGTGCCGAGGTTTTTATCAGCCAATTTTTTATTGTCGATTTTTCTTTGAGATTAGGACTCATACTTATTTCCGAGTCATTTCTAATCTTGCGTTTTTTACGTGATGAAGTCAAGCAGGTTGGTTTTTTTTGACTTTTTTGAGATTTTGCACCATTGCTGTTACTTAGTGTTACTGCCCCTTGCTCTTTTGAGAACTGAAAAATGTACTTCACTTTTTCACCCCCAAACTTAAAAGGTTCGGCCATGGGTATGTGTGCCTGGTCAGATTGTTCGTTCCCGGTTGACTCTTCTAAATTGCTTTTATTCCCTTGATCTTTTTTCCCTTTTACTGCCAACCTTCTTTTTGCTTTCTGTATTCGAGACTGTCGGATTTTTCCTGACCGCATCTTCAAAACTGCAAACTTTCCGGAATGTTTTCCCTTCCCGCTCCTATCCTGCGTTATCTTTCCCAGAACTCCCCAAGCCCGTCTGCCACTTAAGCGACAGCTGCCGTCGGGGGAGTACACTTGGAAGTATGATCAGGGATTGGATGGTTGGGTAGATAGCTTTTTGGCAAGAACGGAGAAAATATGGTTCTATGTTACTGCAAAATGGACTCAGTTTGAGTGGATGATTCTGCTATCTCAACCCCCCTTTATAACTTATTATGTCTTATCGGACCATCAAAAAGTGCCTTTCTCATAGGTACCACTCTCCAGCCCCTTTGCTCTGGTTCCAAAACTAGGTTGACCGGACTAGTACAAGACAGGTACCAGACCAGTACCGGTAATTTCTGCTACCCCGCTCGTTTCTGCTGTCCCCTTAGACCCTTGGGCCCTGTTCCTTTGCTACTCCTTACTTGTTTTTTTGCTGAGTTCGTCGCTCGTCTTCTTGAACTTTGGCTCTGCCTCTTATGCTGGCTCTGGCTTGTCCCAGCTCTCAAATCCCTCAAAGTTTCTCAAGGTTTCTCCGGGTTAGTGCTTTAGTGTTTCGAGACCCCACGTGGCTCCTCCAGCGCCTTTAGCCCCTTGCTGCTCACAAGACCCAGCTTGTAATCCAAGATTATGCTTTACTTCTCTGATGAATGGGGGGAGACAGGGGTCCTTGAATGTTACTGACCCCCTTTTCCTCGAACTTCAGGCTTCAAATGGGTTCGTGATATAGCGGCTGCAATGTCGCCCGGCGGCGGTTCCTAGAGTCCGCCTGCTCCCGTGGTGTCTCAATAGCTCTAGAAACAGTCCTTAAAAGGTCACTTCTCGGCTCCCCTGCTAGGTGTCCTCAGCGCCCTAAGCCTAAGCCTCTTGGGGGATGCTTTTGAATTAGCTTCTGCAAAACTTATAGTAAGGATTTTTAAAAGCTGGCCACATGCTTGTGCGTGATGGCCTATTGCTTGCGGTTACCCGCAGCAGCGCGCGCGCAGTGTGCCATCTGTCATGTCAGATATCACATGTGCGCACGCGCACCACTCGCGGGACTCTGCAGCTGTTTTCACTTTTGACGCTGCTCGTGCACCACTCACAGGACACTGCAGACTAGTCCCTTTTCTTTCCACCAATAGTCAGTCGCTAAACCTCCTCTCTTCCTACCGCCGCAAATGCAGGTTCCCAGTTGCTGCTTTGTGTTGCTGTGGAGCAGTCGTTGAAGGAAGACTGGTGCAGCTGAATGATTCGCGCTGGCGAGGTTTCTCCACATTTCAGTATAATTTTTAAACATTCTAGGACTGAGCATTGCCCATGTGGTCTACCAGCACTTTGCCAGGGAACCGCTAGTCTTTTAAAAATAAAAGGCAGAAGGATTGCTGAAAAAAACGCTCCTGCGGTTTCTTCATTAGGGAAACTACATTTCCGTTATGTTCATTTGTGCCTTAAATGGGATTCGTGACGTAAAGCAATTGGTGTATAGTTCAAATTAGCATGATAAAATGATAGCAAGTTAGCGAACAAACCAATTGCATAGTCCTCCCTTGAGAAGACTTTGCGGTAAAATTGTTTTTTATGGCGCTCTCCACCCGGCCATAGTTTAAAGCAAGCATTGGCAAATCCAATAGGTCTCGCCTTTGGGACCTTATAAATATTTAGTTATGCAGCACAATATCCTTGGTGCAACAACACAACTGTTGCATGGCTAAACACTTATAAGGTCCCAAAGGCAAGACCTATTGGCTATGCCAATGCTTGTTTTACTTTACACCTCTCCTTCGGCCCTGTTCTTTCTGTGGAGCTGGATGGGCTCTTAGGCGCTGCATCAGAATCTCAGAAAGGAGAGCATTCTCTCCTTGAGCAGTAAAAAAAAAATGAAAACCGCATTGCCTCGGGAGGGTGTGGAGGGGGGGTTGTTTATCGCACTGACTATATAGCGCCCAAAACCCTACAGATTGACTATTTGCGGAGAAGTCATTGTTTTTTTATAACTAAACTCAAATACATAATAATTTGCGACTTGCAACAAAGGCTTGAGATCTTTCACACACCAGTTTGCAGATTTCATAAAAATCTGATCAGTAAACGCTCAGCCCACTCAGCTATAGAGCCTTTTCTCTTTCAGTCCCACGGCAGCAAAACTATCTTCGGCAACCCCACTCATATTGGCAGGCAACCCTACAAAAGTGCACTATTACTCGAAGATTTCTGAAGGAAACCAAGTAGAACATCCGCATGTTTTCCTGGTGCTACAGTGCTGCATGTGACTGAATGCAGCTTCGAGCTACTAGCCATAAATCCAATAATTAGGACACCTCGTCATAAAAACCCTTCATAGCAATTCAGGCGGAAGAGGTGCTGTAATTGAATTGTCGGCAGTCATATCTGCTGTCACTGTATTGACTTTCGCTCTCCGGGATGATATTATCGAGATGGCCGAACCTCTCCGCTGTCAGAAGGGCTGAGACAGGAGAGCCCTTGGCCTGGGGGGTGGGTGGGGGGGGGGGGGGGGGGAACGCGAAACATTTACACCAGCCAAAATAATGTAAAGGGACCATTTCCTGCTGACAGTACACCCCCCCCCCCTTCCGTTTGGGAAAAAGGGCTCATCTGGAGGAGTGTGGTGTGAGGGTGGGGGTTTGGGGAAGGAACTGCGTCCACTGAAAAGGGCACGAGGAGTTAGAATTAGTTGTAATACATAGTAAAAGGGCATGCCTGCCGATGACAGCAGAGGAAGAGGGACTCCCAAGCCGGAGCAGGAATGTTAATATAACGGCAGAAGGTCGGACCCGCAGCCCCTATTTGCACAAAGCAAACAATTGCAAGCCCTGAGGCGGAAGGGCACCGAACAGCAGAGCTGCCGGACTGTGGGAGCTGCTAGGCGGCCACTTAGGACACACAGTCCTGTGCGACGCCAAGATAATCATAAGGGCCTTTGTTAGAACACAACGTCCAATTCAACCGCCTCTAGCCGCTAGTTTCGGATACAATAATAGGATCAATGTCAAAACATGGCTTATGTGTGGCCAAAACATGCTGAGCACAATGCCAAATGAACAAATAACCGGAAAAAAAGATTTGCTGGCAGAAATCAGAGGCTAGCGAATCGGACTGGTCCTTTCAGCACTTTGTTCACACCGTCCCCGTTTAGGACGCACGTCTGAAGAGTCCTAGCGTCACACTTCACTCACGATCTAAAAGGATCCCTTTTTTTCGTGCGACCACATGTTCTACATGAAATAATAGATGTAATCATATCGAAGCACATGCATTGATTATGTAAAACTTAAATTACTCTCAGTTACAAACAATAACTCGAATGTTAGTAATAACTACGATAATATGTAATTATTCTATTTGCACGTGCATTTATACAAGGAGGGCCAAAGCCGGGACGGTCCCAGAGCGCTCTACATAGGATGTGTGCCAACAAATGCAACAATATAGCAGTTTGGCTCCGGCTGCCTCAGGGACTGTACTCTCGAAGCAGCAGTCACTATTAGGAGCGCAGGACACCTCCACGATCGTTACAGTTGAAGATACTAAGGGTGGGAGAGCGCGTGCTTTGTTGGAAAACATAGGAACTACAGCGCTTCCAACTTCAAAAGTCATCGAAGGCACAAAAGAACAAACCATTAAAAATAATGTCCAAGTAAATCATGCAACAGACTATATGTAAATATGTTTTAAGACTTTCAAAAATTAGGCAAACTAGAAACGCGAACACTTTCACGGCGAACGCGGCCGTGAAAGTGAAACTGATAGCAATACCTGGCTGAGAGGAGGCTGATAAGCAGTGAGTGGCTGGGAGGGGCAGGTTGTGTATGTGTGCGGGAGGGGGGCCGTTTGTTTGTTTATGCGTTGGTCGTGAGGAAAGGCTAGGAAGGGAAGGGGGTTGCTACAGAGGAGGAGGGCTGCGTGGGAGGGGGTAGTGACGGCTGCGTGGGAGTGGGTAGTGAGATCAGAGAGCAATGGGAGGAGCATGCTGTAAGGCTTAATGAGCCATGAAAAAAAGGCGAAAGGCAGATGGCGGCTGCGCGCGGGTTACTGCAAGCTTGAGGCCAGCAAAAGCCTCTGGTAGCACTTTGAAAACCCACTAACCAAATGTCTAGCAGAGCAGCGCATGAGCTGGCTCAGCGAGACCTAAAAATGCAGGCTTCACATGTTAGTTTTCTCAGAACACTGGATGTCTTTGGTACGTAACTGGCTGCCATTTGGGGTTGGGCATGACAACGTCAGTACTTTTGGTCTTGGGCATTCCCGGATCTTTTAACAGTATTCCTATTACCATATGGAGGCGTTTAGTTCCACTTGCAAATGCTCATTAACCACATCAGATAAGACTTGCCTTTTTAATACGTAAATCTTTACCCATGTGGACAGCAGACTCCTTAATCCAAGTATATGCAGGGACAGATGGACAGTGACTTGGGCATGACCTGGGCAGCCCTCTGGGCCTGGTAGATGGACCAAGGGCTGAGTGGAGCATTATCGGGGAGTGTTTATTTCAGGGAGAGATGTAAGAAATGGAGACAGGCTCAGTGGTTCTCGCAAGGTACTAAAATGGACGGCCTTGCAACCGACCGAGCAAAGAGACTTATGATTGACTGAGGAGCAGAGTGTGGACCCTAATACCCTGGTCTTCATTGCTTGAATTTGCTCGCGAGAAAGAGTGGCTGAATCATGTCACTCATAATTACACTGACATTTAAAAAAATTCACACATAAGCATTCTGAAACTTGGCATCTATCTGATGTAAATATTATTTCTCTCTAGTCTCACCGTCGTCCTTGGCATCCCAAATTTGAAGGCGAATTGCGACGCGATATCACAGAGAAGAAGGTGGTGGTCTCTGTCTGATGTCGTAGGTATTGTGTTTCACCACTGCGGCGCACGCACGGTCTCCGCGACCTCAGTCCACTCCCTGGAGGGCGCGTGACCGCGCTGTGATGAGTCAGAGAGCAGGTGCGCTGCGCACAGCGCGTGGGGGCTGTCCCAGGGCCGTCATTGATAGTAGTGCTAAGATTGACGGCCCTGGGACCAAACTGCTGGGTACATAAGCCGCGGCCCGCGCGCATCCGCATCGCACCACCAGTGACGATCATCACAACATATAGCTGCCAAGGTTTCAGATTGCTATGAGTGACGTTTTCATAATTTTAGGGAAATTATGAGTGACATTTCAACGACTATGAGTGACACTTTTTTGCGAGTAAAATCAAGCAATAAAAATGAAGGAAACATAAATATCAGAAATTACACCCCTTTGAGCAATGCGCCTGTGCCACCAAAAACAATTTTTTCATAGCATTGCAAGTCAGTGCAACAGTAGGAGATCATGACGTACATCATAACAAACACGTTTTCAGGTTGTCCTCATATGCTATACGTGTTTTGCATGTCCGATTCCGTTCATTTAAGCTTACTGCAGGATTTTATTTTCTTCAGAAAAAATCAGCAGTCCAGCCTGACAAGCCCACAAACAGACAAAAAAAAACACCCCACACACTGTGACCTGACCTGCCATCTGGAGATCGGACTGCACTGGTGGCAGAACGTCAACTAAATAGATAGCTGCAACCTCATCTCAGGGGGCAAATCGTCATGGTCTCAGCTGTACCCTGCATGCGCTGACAAAAGCTCGTGTCCAGTTTAGGCTTCATTGAAGCTCCGGGGCTGCCCGTCGGTCCAGCTCCAAATTATCATGTGGCCAGGCCGGACACAACCCTCTTCCCCCCTTTTCCCTCCAGGGCATAGGCTTCCCCACTGTGCAGTTCCAGGGCCAGGAGCTGCGACCTGCTGCTGTGCTGCCAGTGCTTGAATATATGTTGCATTTTGGAAGTGCACATGCACTTTGCAGCTGCAAACTGACTTTGTTCTGCACCGGGCAACCTAAGGAAGCTCTGGCCTGTGTCACCCTAGATCCGCGTTGGACAGGCAGAATCCGGCTGGCATGGGTTCTTCCCCCACCAATTCCCGATGTTATCCTGACGTGGTCCTTTCTGCCTGGGAGTCCCGGTCAGAACCGAAATGAACGGCTACCGGGCACTGATGCAGGGCCTAGTCAGGTGTACTGTATCCATTAAATCACAGAGGAGACAGCCACGCAATGAGAGCTGTTGGAGGCACACGCTGATTATTTACGCTCAAAAATTAATAAAAGAGTATCAAATTACCTGCGTGAGACTTCTGGCACAGCGACGATCAAAGGAGTATTGTCGGGCCCAGCGCAATGAGAGGCAGTATGCAGGCAAAATGTTCTCCGGCAGCCGCATCTGGGTGCGGTGCATGCGTGCGTGGCGCCTTGGCGGCGTGCGCTTCAAGTTGCAGTCAGTTGCACTAACACTAAGCAGCACCCACACTAGTGGCCAGGCAGGCATTTAGGACAGCTAAGTAACTAGATTGGTGTCACCCCCAGATGGGGTGACACCCGGTGCGGTCCGCACCCCTCGCACCCCCCTAGTGACGCCAATAAGTGTTTCCAGGATAGAACCCAGAAGGAAGTTCTGCAGCTGAAACATTGTTAGAACATGATCTTAAAATACACAGGGCAGACAGGAATAAAAACCAAATTCCCCTTTAACATATTGTGCAAGTTCTCGAAAGAAAACATATTAAAACCATCTATAACAATAGCAGATTTTATATATTCATATAAATACACTGTATAGAAGATAAACAGAGAATCAAAGTATACCTTATTAAAATAGACGTTTCAGAACAGCTTGTCCCACTGCCGTGTCCTCTTTCCAAGCAGTGTCCAGACAGTAGTGCTTGGTAAATGAATGCACACTCTTCCACGTCGCCGCTCTGCAGATGTCGGGAAGCGACACTGCTGCGAACAAGGCCATCGATGTCGCCATCTTCCTTGTGGAATGAGCATTCACTCTGGAATGAAGCAGCTTTCCAGGTTTTTCATGACATTTCATGATAGCTGATGATATCCATCTGGCGATACTCAGTCTTGACAGAGGGAGCCCTTTCCTTTGTCCTTCCAATGCAATCAATAACTGTTTGGATTTGCGGAATGTTCTTGTTCGTTCAATGTAGAACTTCAAACATCTAGCTATGTCCAAAGAATGCAACGCTCTTTCTGCTTCAGATGAGGGATTGCTGAAGAAAGTAGGCAAAATAATTGATTTGTTAAGGTGAAAAGAAGTAGGGACCTTGGGTATAAATGTAGGATTTGCCCGTAATATAACCCTGTCCTGGCCAAATTGAAGAAAAGGCTCTTCCACTGAAAAGGCTTGAATTTCGCTAAACCTCCTCGCCGATGTAAGGGCGAGCAGCAGGGCTGTCTTCCATGAGAGGAATTGTAAGTCTGTCTTGTGTATAGGCTCGAAAGGTGGCCACATAAGTTGCCAATCCCTCGGCCAACTCCAACGACATCACCCCCTCTCAAGCCCTCTGCGACTCCCAGGCTTTATTCTTCCACAACAAAATTGCAGAAATCCACAACAGCTTCGACAACCAACCCGGAAACCAACCCACCCAACCATACGCTGAACATTCTCCCCCCTTGAACACCCTTTACGACTGGAACCCAATCTCCACCGAAGACACCATCCGCCTGATGAACTCCATCCACTCAGGATCCCCCACAGACCCATGTCCTCACCACATCTTCAACAAAGCAGACTCCGTCATAGCACCGCACCTCCGAGACGTCATCAACTGCTCCTTCAATTCCGCCACCTTCCCGGAAAGCTGGAAACACGCTGAACTCACCGCCCTTCTGAAAAAACCCACAGCGGACCCCACCAAACTCAAAAATTACCGCCCCATCTCGCTCCTTCCTTTCCCGGCCAAAGTCATCGAGAAAGCTGTCAACAACCAGCTCGCCGCCTTCCTCGAAGCCAACAAATCCCTCGACTCCTCACAGTCTGGCTTCTGAGCAAAACACAGCACTGAGACCGCCCTCATCGCAGCAACAGACGACATTCGAACTCTACTGGACAATGGAGACACAGTCGCCCTCATCCTCCTCGACCTCTCTGCAGCCTTCGACACAGTCTGCCACAGCACCCTTTTACAACGCCTCAGAAACATCGGAATACAAGGAAAAGCACTTGAATGGATCACCTCGTTCCTCACCGGAAGAACCCAGAGAGTCCGCCTTCCACCATTCAAGTCCAAGGCCACTGAAGTCATCTGTGGCGTACCACAAGGATCCTCACTCAGTCCCACCCTCTTCAACGTATACATGAGCCCCCTCGCGGCCATCGCCCGCCAACACAACCTCAACATCATCTCTTACGCGGATGACACTCAACTGATCCTTTCTCTCACCAATGACCCCAGCACCGCCAAAACTAACCTACACGAAGGAATGAAAGAAGTTGCCGAATGGATGAAACACAGCCGTCTGAAACTGAACTCAGATAAAACAGAAGTCCTCATCTTAGGTACATCCCCCTCTGCATGGGACGACTCTTGGTGGCTGAAAGCCCTTGGAAAAGCACCCATCCCGACAGACCACGCACGGAACCTAGGCGTTATCCTGGATTCTTCACTTTCAATGAACAGACAAGTCAGCGCCGTCTCCTCATCCTGCTTCAACATTCTTCGCATGCTCAAAAAAACATTTTGCTGGATCCCCACCGAAACCAGAAAAACAGTCACCCATGCTCTGGTCACGAGCCGACTGGACTACGGAAACACCCTCTACGCAGGTACTACCGCTAAACTCCAGAAAAAACTCCAACGAATCCAAAACGCCTCAGCCAGGATCATATTAGACATCCCGCGTAACTAACACATCTCTGGTCACCTGAAAAACCTCCACTGGCTACCCGTCAATAAGAGGATCACTTTCCGACTTCTAACCCACGCACACAAATCACTCTACGATATCGGACCAGAATGCCTCAACTCACGACTGTCCTTCTACACCCCCTCCCGCCAACTACGTTCTTCCAGCCAAGCCCTCGCCACTGTACCTCGCATCAACAAGACCACCATGGGAGGTAGATCCTTCTCATACCTGGCAGCTAAAACATGGAACTCACTCCCCACTTACCTTCGCCTTACCCAGAACCACCTAGCATTCAGAAAGCAACTTAAAACGTGGATATTTGACAAGTAATCCTCCCCTCCCTAAGCGCCTTGAGACCCTCTGGGTATGTAGTGCGCTATATAAATTCTCTGACTTGACTTGACTTAACTATTGAGGTGCCAGGGCACTGGCAGGCGCTGAATGGGTGGAAAAACTCTAAAGAGCCCTCGAACAAACTCCTTTACCAGAGAGACGGCTCATCTGGCACTCTCCTGAATCTTGATATTGCAGCCAAATGCACTTTAAACGAGGCTTGTGACAGACCTGTGAGAAGTTGGCCTGATATGTAGTGCTCACTATTCTAGTGATCACTATGTATCATACCAAACGACCCTTATTGATGATTGGTTGTAAGTCAACCTTATAGACCAGCTATCCTAGTAGCATGGACAAGAGCAGTCTTTAGGCTAAACTCTAGAGGGCGTGTTAAGCCAGCTGTTATACCATCACATATACCCCTTGAACACCAAGTGAAAGGACACCACACAAGTTGTTATGAAAATAAAAGGATATTTATTTATAACAAGTCTACCCTGATCTCTTTATGAGTCAGGGAGCTAAGCACACAACAAAACTCTTAAGAAAATACTTTAAGTTGCACAATTTACACAAATGCCCGAGGGGCACGAAAAACCATATACTACAAAAGTGGAATGCGAAATACTAGCAGGTAAGTAACAAGATCCGGAGGCTTTAGGATCGCTAGGACTACACTACTGAACCTTCAGGTTAGGAGCAGGAGGCCTAGGGAGATCGGGTGCAGAGTGTGCACTCTCACGTGGGATTGGGGACAAAGTCTATGGATACTAGTATTCCTAAAGTTACAGTTATCGGACAAATCCGACTAGATAGGCTGAAAACGAAAAAGGATCTGGACACTTAGATAGTGAACCTACGTTGGAGCACCGAAATGCTCAGGTTACCTAGCCCAGGGGCTGCGGCTGCATAGGGTTCAAAAGACGTCGGGGATCCTCGTTACAGTCTATGCAGCCTGAAAGAAGAAGTTGCTGGCAGGCGACCAGTGATGATGTTCGATGTGATCCAAGCCTGGATCGATGATGGAAACGACCTGAAAGCAGAGGGGACTCAGTTCTTAATCACTAGCCAGTGATTAGGTGGGCACCAGGATGGCACCGGATGAAGTCACCTCGACCAGGTGAGTGGGCAACGCTGGGCTCTGCTGTCTCTCGGACCAGGAGGCGTTGTCGGCGACCAGGATGGAGGTGCGAGCTGTCCCACGAAGGTGTCTGCTGTCGGCGCTGCTGAAACCAGGATTGGGGCAACAAGCCTTGGCAAAGGCAAGCCCATGCGGTGGAGTCAAGATGGCGTCTGGAGTGGACCAGGAGGGTCCGGGGTGCTCCTCTTTTGGAAGGGAGCAAGGGCCAGTCTGGAGCAACCAGACCAGCGGTGTAATCGTCATGGTTCGTCGTCAGGAGGGCTACAAGCCAGCAGGCAAGTGGCCGGACAACGCGGTGAGCAGCAAAGAGCAGAAGGGCCCCTCGCAAATCTCGTGGATGCTGGGGGGCTGGACTTCGGTGCTGGAGCTGCTCAGGGTTAGGGCTTCTCAAACCCCAAAGCACTCACTCGAGGATCCCTCGGCGGTCGTGCTGGTTAAGCGTCGTGCAGTTTTGAAGATGGTCGGTCCCTTCAGGTCTCGTCACACCCACGAATCTCAGCTGGGCTGATGATGTAGGTAGAGGTCAGAGATGCCAGGGAATCCGGGTCTCGTCGAGCTGGGCAGTCTTGATCCGGAGGATGGACTTACAGCAAACCGCATGCGCTTAGATGGTGCCCGCTGGTGCAGGGTAGCTACTCCTTAGCCACAAGGGAGAGTCTTCAGAAAGGTTCAAGAGTTCTTTCGTGGAAGGTAGTCAAGATTCAGAATTATCTAATTTGGGAAGGAGGCCCGCTCCTACCTTTATACGAAAGAAAGGGGCTGGCACGCGACTAGGTCCTGCCCATGGGTGGCACCAGGAAGGGGGGTGGTTACACCCCTCTCCCTTGTCCGGACTTTCCCCAGCTCAGGGGCTGGTGTGCCCCTGGAACTGGTTCAAACCGGCATATGCACAGTGAGCACCGGGGTGCCACTTGCAGTCACCTTCCTCTCAGCCCTGCCTACCTGGGATACACAAAACCCTGTCTGGGATGGTGCTAGCACCGCCCCTGACAGGAAACCCTTTGTCCAAGCTCTCCTCGCTGGAAGGACTCCCAGCAGCTGGAGGTCAGTCTTGTGTCTGTGGTGGCAGCATCCATTTTGTGATGCTGAGGCTCGAGTTAGCTTTAACCGGGGTTCTCAGTTACATACATGTCGTGCCCCTCTAGAAGGGTGGAATGCTAAACCCGTCGCCAGATTTGGCGAGGGGTTAGTATTCCAATTCGTTTGACACCTTACTCGACATGTTTTGATAAAGCGATACCAAAGTTGGCAAATAACCGCGAGGATTATAATGCACTTAAGAGTATATGGTACGCGTTATCATGGAACAGCTATTAGGACTTGGTTCCGCAAGCTGCAAACGGGCTCAGCTCATGCCAGAGCACCATCTCACATAATTCCAAGCACTCTGCCTTCAGGATTGATAAGGCCTGCCATAGGAGTGACTGATAGGAATACATGTGTCCATTTTAGGGTTTAGATATAGGTATACTATATCTAAAGCAAAGGGTGTTTACACCACCTTGCCCCAGCTGTCGTGCAGCCAGTTGTGTCAGATTGGGATGACCAGCCAGGGGTGGCATAATACATGCTGCAGCCCCTGGTAGGCCCTGGGTACACCTATGCCCTGGGTACCTAAGGTACACTGTACAGGGACTGATAAGGTGACTCAGTATCCAATTAGATATGTACCTAAGGTACAGGGAATCCATTTTACAGAGAGAGCAGTGGGCCTGGGGCCCTGAATAGCAGGGTCCCAGGTCAACTAAGTCGAAAACCCAGCAAAACACCAGGCAAAAAAAGTTGGGGGTAACCATAGTCAGATATCCACCTTCCTGCAAGACCTGCCTTTGATAACGACAACAGGTAAGGCAGAATACCTTCTGGGGGTACCGTCAACGGGTGTAGACTTTGACTGGCACACCAGTGGCAGAAACGTGTCCATTTTGCTGTGTATGTCTTGTTGGTTGACATAGCTCTGGATTGCGATAGAATTTGTCTGCAGTCTTGTGGAATGCTCATGGCTTGGAATTCCCGCTCATGAGGTTCCATGCGGATAATTTTAGCGATTCTAGGTCTGGATGCAGAATTTAGCTGTTGCTCATCCAAATGAGGCTCTGGAATGTTGGGAATTGCATTTTGTTGCCTTTTGACATCTGCAGCAGATCTGAAAACCATGCCTGTCTCGGCCAAGCTTGTGCTATCAGAATGACATGACACGGTTCTGACCTCATTTTGTGAAGCACTCGCGGTATTAAGGGAATTGGTGGGAAAGCGTAAGCGAACATTCCCGTCCAGTCTATGTGAAATGCATTTCCCTTGGAATCCTGCTGAGGGTACCTGGACGCAAACTGATTGCATTTCGAATTGTCCCGGGTTGCGAACAAGTCAAATGTTGGTGTGCCCCATCTATGAAACACTCTGTGAAGCTGAGTGTCGTGCAGTTCCCACTCGTGCGACACACTCGCCGTGCGACTTAGGACATCTGCCCGTGTGTTGAGGATGCCCTGTATATGCTGCACCTGAATAGAAATGTTGTGGCTTATCAGCCATTTCCAGATTCTTTGCGCCAGCGCAGAAAGTTGCTTGGATCGTGTTCCTCCTTGCTTTAGAAGATAAAACATAGTCGTGGTGCTGTCCATTTGAATGAGCACCGACGAGCTCCGGATTCTGGGCAGGAAAGCTTGGAGTCCCAGAAACACCGCTTTGAGCTCCAACATATTTATGTGAAGCTGTGCTTCCCACTCTGACCAGCGGCCCTGTATCTCCAGCACCTGAAGGTGCGCGCCCCATCCTTGCAACGAAGCGTCCGTCGTCATCACATATTTGTGATTCCGAGGTATAAAATTCAGACCCTGATTCAAGTTCTTCTGAACCTTCCACCATGACATGGCCACTTTCATACGGTGAGTGATGGTAATCCGATCCTCGAAGGTTCCTTTGGACTGAACCCACTGCTCGTCCAGATGTTCCTGCAAGGGTCTCATTTGAGGACGGCAGTTTGGAACCAGTGGGATGCAAGAGGACATCATCCCCAACAAGGATTTGTACATCCGCACAGAAGTGAACCTTTTTGTCTGAAGGGATGTTGCTAGGCCCATTATCTTTTTCATCCGTTCTTCAGACGGGTATGCTTTTGTTGCCTTGGTGCATATCCATGCCCCTAGGAATTGGATGCCCTGAGCTGGAATCAGTGAAGACTTTTCCAAGTGGGTTCTTAGGCCTAACCGATGGAACAGGCGGATGCAGCACTGAAGGGACTTTCTGGCTCCTGTGAATGATGAACCTGTCACCAGCCAATCGTCCAGATATGGGTAAATGCAATGCCCTCTTAACCTGAAGTGGGCGGCCACCGGGGCCATGCATTTGGTAAACACCCTCGGGCCGATTTGAGGCCTTATGGCATCACCTTGAATTGGAAATGGCGACTCTTCACAGCGAATCTTAAATACTTTCTGTGCTTCCGATGAATTGGGATATGGAAGTACGTATCCATGAGATCCAACGACGCCATGAAGTCTTTCTTTTTTAACATTAGGAGGATCTCTTGCACCGAGAGCATTCGGAAGGGAATTTTCTTTATGTATTGATTCAGATCCCTCAAATCCAATACCTGTCTCCACTTCATAGTTTGTTTCTTCTTGATGAGGAAGAAATGCGAATAGAAGCCTTTCCCTCTGTGTTGTTGCGGTACATCTTCTAAAGCCCCCTTCTGCAAGAGTGATTGGACCTCCTTTTGCAGCTCCTGACGATGGTGGTGGTGTCGGAGCACCGGGGGATGATCTGGTGGCATTTCCACAAACTCTAGGGTATGGCCTCTGCTTATTACGTCCAAAACCCATTTGTCCGATGTTATGGACATCCAATTGTCAAAGTAGTGAGACAGATAGTGGTCGTTTTCCGGGATCTGCTGTGTGGGGAGCGCCGGCCTGAGATCATTGTTGTCTGTTAGATTGTTGATTCTTTCCTCTATTGGAAGACTTGCCCCTAGACTGCTGCTGGAAAGAGGAGTTGGAGGTCCTATACGGATTGCCTGTATTGTATTGCCTATATCCTTGTTAGTTATAAGACTGACATCTGTTGGATGGATATGAAGACCTCTGATTAGATTGACCCCTTGCACCTTTTACGAAAGGACTGGAACCGTCCTTGCTGAAGGGATCCCAGCGCTCTAGCTGTATCTGTGTCTGACTTGATACCCTGTAGCGTCTCACCTACATGCTTTCCAAAAAGATTTTTGCCATCGAATGGCATGTCAACAATCTTCGCCTGCACCTCCGGACGAAAGGATGTTGCCTTTAGCCAACCCTGTCTCCGAAGTGAAACTGCTCCTGCCATCTGCCTGAAGGCCATAGAGGAAACATCCATGGCAATGTCAATAGATTCCGATGCCGACTTTGCCCCATCGCGGAAGATAGCAGCTGCCTCTTCTTTCTTATCCTCCGGTAGTGCAGACAGAATGGGTGCCAAATCCGACCACATTTGCCTGTTAAAACGGCTAATAAGGGCCATAGCATTGGCTGCTTTATTCGTAGAGGCTGCCATGACCGCAAACCTCTTCCCGGGTCCATCCATCCTCCGTCCTTCTTTGTCTGGCGGCACCATTGAAGTAGCAACAGGATTCTTTGAATTTCTCTGCGCCGCCTGCGTCACCACCGACTCCGGTCTCGGGTGTCCTATCAGACAGGCCGCAGCAGACTCTGGTGCTCTATATTTCTTTTCGAGTCTAGGCACCGAAACCGCGATGGAAGCCGGTGTCTTCAAAATTTTTAGGCCCTCTTCCCAAATGTGAGGAATAATCGGGATTGAGCGGGCAGATTTCCTGGCGTCATCTTTGAAATCATATAAGAAACATTCAGTTTCCTTAACCTCCATTTCCAAATCAAACCTCTTAGCTGCTTTTTCCATAATGTCATGGAATCCTCCAATATCCTGAGGAGGAGAAGTGGTTGGCGGCGGAGTAGGTGAAGGGGCCGACGGCAAAATGTACTCATTCCACTCCTGCCCCGTAGAATCTTGTATAAGTTCACCTTCCTCAGGTTGCTCATCATCATCAGTATCCGTCAGATCGTCCCCGATTGTTATCACTGGTGGTGATCTCACAACCTGCTCATGAGGAGTAGATTGGGTCTTTGGAGGTTGCGGCGTAGATGACGGAGGCGCATTTGCCTCCGGAAAACGACGATAATAGTAGTTAATCATGAACCGCAGGTCAGAGACAAGAGAAACAGGTATAGAGACTGACTCTTCTCGCGACTCCTCTCGCGATTCTTCTTGTTGCTCATCATCCTCATTATAGTTACAAGTCTCCTGGAAAGATTCATATCTTGTAGATTGAGCTCTCTCCTTAAAGGAAAACACCTCCTCTTCATCTGTCTCCTGGCTCTTTATTCTAAGTTGTGAAGGGCTATAGGCCGCTCCTGATGACTACTCTCCTTCTGAATCCTGTTCCAGCAAAGAAGATGGGGGTAGAGGAGAAATCTGCGTCCACGACGTGAATTCTGCAGATTTGCTTATGGTCGCCGACCCCCTCGACGACTGAAATGAGGGAATGGAGATCAAAGTCTTCGACTGTGGTGATTTAAATGCCTTTGCCGTTGAAATTACACTCTTCGTCGACTGTGTCGTCGTCGACATAGCCATCGTCGACGGAGCCGTCGTCACCAAAGCCATCGTCGACGGGGTCTCCGTCGACGGAGTCGTCGACAGCTTCGTCACTGATCCTTTTGTCGTCGACGACGTAGTCATCGACGGTTTCTTCGTCGACGGGATGGTCAAACTCATCAACGTAGTAGTCGTCAACGCTGCCTTAGTTCCTGTCGTCGACGCAGCTGCCGTCGTCGAAACAGTCATCGTCGCCGTTGAGGTCGTCGACGGGGTGTGAGAAGGTGGCCTGATATGCAGTGCTCACTATTCTAGTGAACACTATGTATCAGTCCAGCAACCCTTATTGATGATTGGTTGTAAGTCAACCTTATAGACCAGCTATCCTAGTAGCGTGGATACGAGCAGTCTAAGGCTAAAGACTCGAGAGGGCGTGTTAAGCCAGCTGTTATACCACACATATACCCCTTGAATACCAAGTGAAAGGACACCACACAAGTGTTATGAAAATAAACAGTTATTTATTAAGATTCACAACAGCCCTGTACTCTTTGTGAGGACAGGGTACTAAGCACAAAACAAAACTTACGAAAATACTTAAGTTAGCACAGTATATACAAATGCCCGAGGGGTACGGAAAACCATATACTCTGAAAGTGGAATGCGAAATTACTAGCAGGTAAGTACAGTACTAATAGGCTTTGGAATCGCTAGATCTTGACTATAGAATCTTCAGATTACTTCTAGGAGACCCAGGGGACTCGGGTGCAGAGTGTGCACTCTCACGCGTGATGCGGGACAAAGTCTATGGTAGCTAGAAATTGCAAAGTTAGTGTTCTCGGGCGAACCCGACCTGGTAGGAGGAAAACGACAGTGGATCCTGACCCTTGGATAGTGAGGCTATGCTGGGGCACCGAAATGCCGAAGTTACCTAGCCCAGGGGCTGCAGCTGCATAGGACTCAAAAGACGTCGGGAATCCTCGTTGCCGGACCAGGAGCCTGGAAGAAAGAAGTTGCTGGCAGGCGACCAGTGAAGAAAGTTCGGTGGATCCAAGCCTGGATCGATGGAAGATGACACCCGAAAGCAGAGGGGACCAAGTTCGAGACTACTAGCCAGTAGTCAGTGGGCACCAGGAGGGCACCGGATGGTAGCCACCTCGACTAGGTGAGTGGGTGACGCTGTGCTCGAAGATCTCACGGACCAGGAGGCGTTGTCGGCGGTATAGAGACAAAATATCGACTCCAAAATATCGACTGGACATAATATCGAGTTTTAAATATAGACTGGACAAAATATCGACTGGACATAATATCGACTACAAAAATATCGTTTTTCAGGTAAGTGAAGTAATATCGACTGTATAAAATATAGATAGCAAAAATATCGATTTTTTAATAATATATAATATTTTATAGTGTATTTTTATGTAATAATATGTGTGAATAGTGTGTATTAATGTTATAAAATATTTTATTACATGAATTTTGTTTTGATAATAATTGCGTAATGTAATTCTGTAGCGGGTTGTGGGTTTATAGGGGAATAGGGTGGGAAGTAATTTAATAATAATTAATTAATTAATATATGTTTGTTAATATTTTTAATTAATAATTAATTGATAATTAATTAATTTTAATTAGTTAATTAATTAATATAATTTTGAATATATTTTGTATTAGTAAATAATTGTTAATTAATTAATTGTAATTAGTTAATTACATTAATTAGAGTACATTTTTTATATATATAATTTTGTGTTATTTTTAAGTAATTAATTTTGATAAAATAATATTAATTATTAAAATAATTACACCTAATGTTGTAATATATTTACTTTATTGTTATTGTTAATTAATAATTAATTGGTAATTAAATAATATTGATAAATTTTGGGTAAAGGAGCATTTTTAGGGTTCAGGGTCAGTTTTCAGTTCATGGGTAAAGGGGTATTTTTAGGGTTCAGGGTCAGTTTTCAGTTCATGGGTAAAGGGGTATTTTTAGGGTTCAGGGTCAGTTTTCAGTTCATGGGTAAAGGGGTATTTTTAGGGTTCAGGGTCAGTTTTCAGGTCATGGGTAAAGGGGTATTTTTAGGGTTCAGGGTCAGTTTTCAGGTCATGGGTAAAGGGGTATTTTTAGGGTTCAGGGTCAGTTTTCAGTTCATGGGTAAAGGGGTATTTTTAGGGTTCAGGGTCAGTTTTCAGGTCATGGGTAAAGGGGTATTTTTAGGGTTCAGGGTCAGTTTTCAGGTCTTGGGTAAAGGGGTATTTTTAGGGTTCAGGGTCAGTTTTGGGTTTTTGGGTAAAGGGGTATTTTTAGGTTTCAGGGTCAGTTTTTGGTTTTTGGGTAAAGGGGTATTTTTAGGGTTCAGGGTCAACAAATAAGATTTAAAAAAATTATTTTTATTATTTTCATTTATCATTTTATTATTATAATTTAATTTAAGTCGTTTTAAGTATATTTTAGTAATTAAAATTTAATATTAATTTAATTTAACACTGTTTTTAATAAAGTCGATATTTTTTACATCTATATTTTTGTTAACGATATTTTGTACTCGATATTTTTGTACTTACCTGTTTGTAGATACAAACTCGATATTTTGACTATCGATATTTTGTCCACGATATTTTGGCAAGTCGATATTTTGTCAGTCGATATTATTTCAGTGATCCGTTGTCGGCGACCAGGAAGGAGGAGCGAGCTGTCCCACGAAGATTGAAGCTGTCGGCGTCGCTGGACCCAGGATTGGGCAACAAAGCCTTGGCAAATTCAAGCCCACGCGGTGGACCTAAAATGGCGTCTGGAGTGGACCAGGAGGGTCCGGGGTGCCTCTCTTGAAGAAGGAAGCAAGGGCCAGTCTGGAGCAACCAGACCAGCAGCAGTGATGTCGTCGGGCGTCGTGTAGAAGGCCACAAGCCAGCCGGCTAGTAGCCACACAGCGCGGTGAGCACGCAAAAGCAGAAGGGCCCCACAAAGATCGTGGAGATGCTGGAGGGCTGATCTTCGGTGCTGGAGCTGCTCAGGGTTGGGGCTTCTCGGACCCCAAATCACTCACCAGTGGAAGACTCGGTGGGCTTGTTACAAAGAAGTTGTGCAGTCTTGGCGATCGTCGGTCCCTCGAGGTCTCGTCGCACTCACAGTTCTCAGCTTTGCTGCAGAGGTGAGTAGAGGTCAGAGGTGCCAGGGAAGCCGGGTCTCGTCGAGCTGGGTCGTCGGATTCGTGAAGAAGGACTTGCAGCAGACCGCAGTGTTCTTAGGATGGTGCCTGCTTGATGCAGGGTGACTACTCCTTAGCCACAAGGGAGAATCTTGAAGAAGAAATCTTGAAGTCCTTTCGAAGAAAGTCGTGTCTTGATTCCAAAGATGATCTAATTTGAACAGGGGGCCCGCTCCCATCTTTATACTAAAAAAGGGGGCTGACCCGGTGACTAGGTCCTGCCTATGGGTGGGACTAGGAGGGGGGTGGTTACACCCCTCTGCCATGCCGGACTTCCCCAGGCCAGGGGCTGGTGTGCCCCTGGAACTGGTTCAGACCGGCCTATGCGTAGTGAGCACCGGGGTGCCACTCAGCAGTCACCTTCCTGAAAAGCCCTGCCTACCCAGGATACACAAAACCATGTCTGGGACGGTGCTAGCACCGCCCCTGACAGGAAACCCTTTGTCCAGGCTCCCCTCGCTGGAAGGACTCCCAGCTGTAGGGGGTCAGACTCGTGTCTGTGGTGGCAGCATCCATTTTGTGGAGCTGATGCTTTAGTTAACTTTAACCGGGGTTCACAGTTACATACATGTCGTGTCCCTCTAGAAGGGTGGAATGCTAACCCCGTCGCCAGAATTGGCCAGGGGTTAGTATTCCAATTCGTATGACACCTTACTCGACATGTTTTGATAAAGCAATACCAAAGTTAGCATTTAACCGCGAGGATTATAATGCACTTAAGAGTATATGGTATGCGATATCATGGAAGAGCTATTAGGACTTGGTTCCGCAAGCTGCAGACAGGCTCAGCTCATGCCAGAGCACCATCTCACACGATTCCAAGCACTCTGCCTTCAGGATTGTCAAGGCCTGCCATAGGAGTGACTGATAGGAATCTGTGTGTCCATTTTAGGGTTAGGTATAGGTATACTACACCTACAGCAAAGGGTGATTACACGACTTTGCCCCAGCTGTCATGCAGCCAGTTGTGTCAAATTTAGGAGGCCAGCCAGGGGTGGCATAATACATGCTGCAGCCCCTGGCAGCCCTGGGTACACCCATGCCCTGAGTTACAGGGTCTGATAAGGTGGCCCAGTACCAATTGGAAATGCACCTAGGGTACATGGAATCCATTTTAAAGAGAGAGCAGTAGGCCTGGGGTCCTGATTGGCAGGGTCCCAGGTCGACTATGTCCAAAACCAGCTAAAACACAGGGCAAAAAGTTGGGGGCAACCATAGTCAGGAGGTACCTTCCTACACGGGGCTGAAGACTTTACCACAGATTTTGCAGCAGAAACCCGGGAGCTGGTCGACGGAGCAGGCCCTGCCCCTTTCTGACCTGACGGCTTCTTGAGGGGAGTAAGAGGGAGAGATGACGCCTCTTTCCCCTTTGATTTAACCTTCTTAGGCTCCAACCTTTCCTCAGAATGTGAGGCCTTTCACTTTTTAGGTGTTAAGTTAGTAGATTCCTCTCCGGAATCTGAATCTGATGCGGCCTTCTACTTTTGAAGCCACAACAGCAAACGAGCATCTCTGTCCCTCAGAGTTTTAGCACAGAAGGTTCTACAATATTTACAATCCTTGGCCACATGCTTAGGATGAAGACAGTATAAGCAGTCTGTGTGAGGATCTTCAGAGAAAAGCCTAGCCTTCCCACAGGATCTGCAAGGCCTGAAAAGCCTATTTATAGAGCTTTCAGCCATTATTAAAGAAAGTAGGTACACACAATACCTTAATCCAGATGAAAAGATAGTTGAAATTAAAAGGTCAATAGTTCACACAGGAA
Organism: Lissotriton vulgaris; assembly: GCF_964263255.1. Taxonomy (NCBI): domain Eukaryota; kingdom Metazoa; phylum Chordata; class Amphibia; order Caudata; family Salamandridae; genus Lissotriton; species Lissotriton vulgaris. The sequence goes on from NC_141697.1 coordinate 592,747,212, forward strand.
CAGCAAACTGAGCAGAGCTCAGGGAGACTCCTTTCTCACATGAAGGCGGTTGGAAATCTGAGGCAGGAAGCGTCTGCTGGGGAGTGTGAGGGCAGGGAAGCAATGCTGATTGGCTGACTTTTGGACCAAACAATGAGGAGGCCTGGTTTCAAAATACTACAGTACCTATGGGCTTTTCTATGCAATTTTCTTCTCTATGATACTGCTTTGGTCATTCTGTTACCGTGAGACTCCCACCATGACGATGGGGAAGATACAAGCATGTGAATCTATGAAAGATGTAATACTGGAGAATTCTGCATTTGCTCCTCAGATGCACTTGTGCCATTTTAACAGTTTGCTCTCTCATATGGGACAGCTTTCATTTTGGCACTGGACTAAGGACAAACCAGTTGTTCCGAATTCCCAGACAGGATCAAGATGGACCTACATCACAGCAATGCACCAACAAGACTAACAAAAGAAAAGGAGGCAAGGACCAAGGTCAACTTACACACCACATACACATGGGATCACCAGCGGGCCAGCTGCAACACTGCTAAGTCAGGCAGGCACGCACATAACAGTTAAAAAGTCTCCCGTCAGGCACAGTCACATAATGGAAAATCCTGCTCCCTAATAACCAGCATGCAGCAAAAATAAAAGCTACCAGATCTCTCTGATCTGGACACAACCTTAATCATTCCCAAAACGTACTCCTGCCATTCAGAAATAGGCACTGACAAACCAATATACTCTAGTTTTAATGTGACATTGGGGGTCTACCTTGTGGATTCTAGCAGCACAGCTGAGGCTGTGTTCCTTGCAATTAATTGCACCATCTTTTTACGAAACATCTACGATCAGTTCTCTGAAGCTCACTCCCCCCTTCCAAAACCTAACTCTGGATCTAAACTTACTTTTTGGGGGGAAACTGGGGGTGTGGTAATTAGCAGTCACACAATCAGTGCACAATTCGCACCTTAGAGGTGATGAGTGACACTTTCTTGCAAGCAAAATCAAGCCATGAAGGTGAGGGAAACATATACATATTTACAAATTACAGCATAGTAAATTCACCACACAATGTTCTAATGCAACTTGCATATATCTGTTTAGATGGTTTGTGGGTAAAACAGATATACAAAACAAAAGTCAGACAAATGTTGCAAATTAGGGACTCAATGTTAATTAGATTTTGAACACTGCCTTTGGAGACTGTCTTCTCTGCAATCTTGCTTTTTTTCTGTCATCTTTGGTAACCCCTGTACTATTCCCCACTACTTGCAAGTACTTCCCACATTATCAGTTTTACAGTTGTGACAGCATAATGGCTGGAAAGCACAATGCAGTCTGTCGTTACTACGACAGAATTGTTGCTTCTAGGAACAAAACTATACAAATCTCCAACATAAATACTAACTGATCTACAGAGAAAACTGAGGTGCTGCCTTGGAACGATTTATCTGCAAATCAGGGTGGTAAAATCTCTCTTAGAAATAAAATGTTAATATTGGGGTGGTTGCAGTACTTATTCTGGGTCTATGCTTCCAAATCACATAACAGAAGTGCTTAACTAAGTCATCACATGCCCCCACTGTTACAATAGGGCGGCAGTCTATCTGCTCCCAAAGGGGTGCCTGAAGAGTAACTAAATGGAATTGTACAGCTCTGTGTCTGATAGAGGAATAAGCAACGCAGGGAAGGGAGACGCTGAAAAAATATTTAAACAGGCATGCGAGAAGAGCTAATAAGGCCAACATTAAGTGTGTGCGTGATACACTGTGCATGATAAGCTCTGCAAGACCACGCACAAGCTGATGCAAAGCCTAATCACAGTAAAATTCTGTGCAAATGAGGACAGCCTAATACATTACACTGCGTTTGAACACATCAAAAAGGGAATTAAAAAAAACTGGTTATGGGTACAAATTAAAAGAGCAGTAACAACGAGTCCTGAAGCGAACGGATATCATGCCTGTGTGTCACCCAACCCAGCACCATCAAACGCCACAGCCAACTAAATGAAGCAGCTTTCCAGCTTTTTCATGACATTTCATGATAGCCGATGATATCCATCTGGCGATACTCAGTCTTGACAGAGGGAGCCCTTTCCTTTGTCCTTCCAATGCACTCAATAACTGTTTGGATTTGCGGAATGTTCTTGTTCGTTCAATGTAGAACTTCAAACATCTAGCTATGTCCAAAGAATGCAACGCTCTTTCTGCTTCAGATGAGGGATTGCTGAAGATAGTAGGCAAAACAATTGGTTCGTTAAGGTGAAAAGAAGTACGGACCTTGGGTATAAATGTAGGATTTGTCCGTAATATAACCCTGTCCTGGCGAAATTGAAGAAAAGGCTCTTCCACTGAAAAGGCTTGAATTTCGCTAACCCTCCTCGCCGATGTAAGGGCGAGCAGCAGGGCTGTCTTCCATGAGAGGAATTGTAAGTCTGTCTTGTGTATAGGCTCGAAAGGTGGCCACATAAGTTGCGCCAAAACTGTATTGAGGTGCCAGGGCACTGGCAGGTGCTGAATGGGTGGAAAAACTCTAAAGAGCCCTCGAACAAACTCCTTTATCAGTCTGTGAGACCAGAGAGACGGCTCATCTGGCACTCTCCTGAATCTTGATATTGCAGCCAAATGCACTTTCAACGAGGCAAGTGACAGACCTGCCTTTGATAACGACAACAGGTGAGGCAGAATACCTTCTGGGGTTACCGCCAACGGGTGTAGACTTTGACTGGCACACCAGTGGCAGAAACGTGTCCATTTTGCTGTGTATGTCTTGTTAGGTGACATAGCTCTAGATTGCGATAGAATTTGTCTGCAGTCTTGTGGAATGCTCATGGCTTGGAATTCCCGCTCATGAGATTCCATGCGGATAATTTTAGCGATTCTAGGTCTGGATGCAGAATTTAGCCGTTGCTCATCGAAATGAGGCTCTGGAATGTCGGGAATTGTACTTTGTTGCCTTTTGACATCTGCAGCAGATCTGAAATCCATGCCTGTCTCGGCCAAGCTGGTGCTATCAGAATGACATGACACGGTTCTGACCTCATTTTGCGAAGCACTCGCGGTATTAAGGGAATTGGTGGGAACACGTAAGCGAACATTCCCGTCCAGTCTATGTGAAATGCATTTCCCTTGGAATCCCGCTGAGGGTACCTGGACGTAAACTGATCGCATTTCGAATTGTCCCGGGTTGCGAACAAGTCGAATGTTGGTGTACCTCATCTTTGAAACACTCTGTGAAGCGGAGTGTCGTGCAGTTCCCACTCGTGCGACACACTCGCCGTGCGACTTAAGACATCTGCCCGTGTGTTGAGGATGCCCTGTATATGCTGCACCTGAATAGAAAGGTTGTGGCTTATCAGCCATTTCCAGATTCTTTGCGCCAGCGCAGAAAGTTGCTTGGATCTTGTTCCTCCTTGCTTTAGAAGATAAAACATAGTCGTGGTGCTGTCCGTTTGAATGAGCACCGACGAGCTCCGGATTCTGGGCAGGAAAGCTTGGAGTCCCAGAAACACTGCTTTGAGCTCCAACATATTTATGTGAAGCTGTGCTTCCCACTCTGACCAGCGGCCCTGTATCTCCAGCACCTGAAGGTGCGCGCCCCATCCTTGCAACGAAGCGTCCGTCGTCATGACATATTTGTGATTCTGAGGTACAAAATTCAGACCCTGATTCAAGTTCTTCTGAACCTTCCACCATGACATGGCCACCTTCATACGGTGAGTGATGGTAATCCGATCCTCGAAGGTTCCTTTGGACTGAACCCACTGCTCGTCCAGATGTTCCTGCAAGGGTCTCATTTGAAGACGGCTGTTTGGAACCAGTGGGATGCAAGATGACATCATCCCCAACAAGGATTTGTACATCCGCACAGAAGTGAACCTTTTTGTCTGAAGAGATGTTGCTAGGCCCATTATCTTTTTCATTCGTTCTTCGGACGGTTATGCTTTTGTTGCCTTGGTGCATATCTATGCCCCTAGGAATTGGATGCCCTGAGCTGGAATCAGTGAAGACTTTTCCAAGTGGGTTCTTAGGCCTAACCGATGGAACAGGCGGATGCAGCACTGAAGGGACCTTCTGGCTCCTGTGAATGATGGACCTGTCACCAGCCAATCGTCCAGATATGGGTAAATGCAATGCCCTCTTAACCTTAAGTGGGCGGCCACCGGGGCCAAGCATTTGGTAAGCACCTTCGGCCAGATTTGAGGCTAAATGGCAACACCTTGAATTGGAAATGGCGACTCTCCACAGCGAATCTTAAATACTTTCTGTGCTTCCGATGAATTGGGATATGGAAGTACGCATCCATGAGATCCAACGACGCCATGAAGTCTTTCTTTTTTAACATTAGGAGGATCTCTTGCAACGAGAGCATTCGGAAGGGAATTTTCTTTATGTATTGATTCAGACCCCTCAAAGAATACCTGTCTCCACTTCACAGTTAGTTTCTTCTTGATGAGGAAGAAATGCAAATAGAAGCCTATCCCTCTGTGTTGTTGCGGTACTTCTTCTATAGCCCCCTTCTTCAAGAGTGATTGAACCTCCTTTTGCAGCTCCTGACGATGGTGGTGGTGTCGGAGCACCGGGGGATGATCTGGTGGCATTTCCACAAACTCCAGGGTATGGCCTCTGCTTATTACGTCCAAAACCCATTTGTCCGATGTTATGGACATCCAATTGTCGAAGTAGTGAGACAGATAGTGGTCGTTTTCCGGGATCTGCTGTGTGGGGAGCGCCGGCCTGAGATCATTGTTGTCTGTTAGATTGTTGATTCTTTCCTCTATTGGAAGACTTGCCCCTAGACTGCTGCTGGAAAGAGGAGTTGGAGGTCCTATACGGATTGCCTGTATTGTATTGCCTATATTCTTGTTGGTTATAAGGCTGATATCTGTTGGATGGATATGAAGACCTCTGATTAGATTGACCCCTTGCACCTCTTTTACAAAAGGACTGGAACCGTCCTTGCTAAAGGGATCCCAGTGCTCTAGCTGTATCTGTGTCTGACTTGATACCCTGTAGTGCCTCGTCTACATGCTTTCCAAAAAGATTTTCGCCATCGAATGGCATGTCAACAATCTTCGCCTGCACCTCCGGACGAAAGGATGTTGCCTTTAGTCAACCCTGTCTCCGAAGTGAAACTGCTCCTGCTATCTGCCTGAAGGCCATAGAGGAAACATCCATGGCAATGTCAATAGATTCCGATGCCGACTTTGCCCCATCGCGGAGGGTAGCAGCTGCCTCTTCTTTCTTATCCTCCGGTAGTGCAGACAGAATGGGTGCCAAATCCGACCACATTTGCCTGTTAAAACGGCTAATAAGGGCAATAGCATTGGCTGTTTTAATCGTAGAGGCTGCCATGACCGCAAACCTCTTCCCGGCTCCATCCATCCTCCGTCCTTCTTTGTCTGGCGGCACCATTGAAGTAGCAACTGCATTCTTTGAATTCCTCTGCGCCGCCTGCGTCACCACCGACTCCGGTCTCGGGTGTCCTATCAGACAGGCCGCAGCAGACTCTGGTGCTCACCGCGATGGAAGCCGGTGTCTTCAAAATTTTTAGGCCCTCTTCCCAAATGTGAGGAATAATCGGGATTGAGCGGGCAGATTTCCTGGCGCCATCTTTGAAATCTTATTAGAAACATTCAGTTTCCTTAACCTCCATTTCCAAATCAAACCTCTTAGCTGCTTTTTCCATAATGTCATGGAATCCTCCAATATCCTGAGGAGGAGAAGTGGTTGGCGGCGGAGTAGGTGAAGGGGCCGATGGCAAAATGTACTCATTCCACTCCTGCCCCGTAGAATCTTGTATAAGTTCACCTTCCTCAGGTTGCTCATCATCATCAGTATCCGTCAGATCGTCCCCGATTGTTATCACTGGTGGTGATCTCACAACCTGCTCATGAGGAGTAGACTGGGTCTTTGGAGGTTGCGTTGTAGCCGCGGGCTTAGATGACGGAGGCGCATTTGCCTCTGAAAAACAACGATAATAGTAGTTAATCATGAACCTCAGGTCAGAGACAAGAGAAACAGGTATGGAGACTGACTCTTCTCGCGATTCTTCTTGTTGCTCATCATCCTCATTATAGTTACAAGTCTCCTGGAAAGATTCATATCTTGTAGATTGAGCTCTCTCCTTAAAGGAAAACACCTCCTCTTCATCTGTGTCCTGGCTCTTTATTCTAAGTTGTGAAGGGCTAGAGGCCGCTCCTGACGACTCCTCTCCTTCTGAATCCTGTTCCAGCAAAGAAGATGGGGGTAGAGGCAATGTTCCCTCTAATTTTTTTCCTCTGTGTGCGGCAGAGTAAGGTCTCTGTGCACTGAAACCAAGGCTATGTGCGCCGGAAACCAGACCGCGTGTGTGGGTGCAGTGCCAAATATCACTTCAAACATTTGCTTAGTGGTAGTGTGTAGTGGTCAATTTTTAAAAACCTGGACTGTTAAACTTTGTTACATCATTTAGACTACATATAGATCCAATGAGATAAGATGTATGCCTCTCCCATGGGTCTCTTCTACCAACATTCTGCTTCGTCAACCCCCAACCAAGGGAAGGTCAATGCTTACTTCTAGCCTGAAATTAATCTAACAGCCCTATTGCCACCTTCACCTTGCAAAATCGGTTTGCACCCCTGTGTGGGATGTCAGACCTAGAATGACTGAGTTCCACTTCAGCCCATAGCCAAAAACTCAACAATTCCTATCTGAACACCTGAAAGTAATGCGTTGTTCTGTCCAGTGTGCTGACACGAGAGTATCTCATTGCATTTTAGCCGTCCCAAAGGTAATGTAGTTCATGAAATTAGATCATTCATCTACCCAACATTAATGGAACTATCTTCCATCTAGTCATGCATTTATACCAGTGTTTGATGTGTCATGTATGCAAAATTAAAAAATGATGATAGATAAACCTGATCAATCATAATATAAATTTGCTATCTGTTGGAGGTCTCACTGAATCCAACACAATTTATTCCTGGGTAAAAATTATCAATTTTTTAAATCGCCAGCATTCTAACAATTGAAGTTATAATTATCATTGTTTATGTTCTACTTGCACCACGCATGGGGGCACAACGGTGACACAAAACCTAGTATGACAGTCACCAAGCCACGCAACCTTGTGTGGCCTTGCGTGGCTTGGTAAATGTGGAGTAATGCAAGGCGGCACAAGTCGCTGCCTTGTGTTACCCTGCCCCAGGGAGAAGTCCTATGGGTGGAGGAACCTAGAATGGAGCATGCAGTAGCAGAAGCTGCAGACTAGTTGGGCCTAGTTTAAATTAAAAGATAAACAAGAATTGGTAAAGCCAATAGGTCCATGAGACATATTGACTTTGCCAATGTTAATAGCCATGTTGTACAGGATCGCGGCAGCTGTGAAGCATGGCTGAAATGCAAGAGGAGAAGTGACACGAGGGAGAGACAGAGGCAAAAGGTGAAACACATGGGCAAAAGAGAGCAGCTTGGCACGTGGAAGAAGCACATAGGCAAGAAGGAGCAATTTGGAGATGGGTAAAAAAGCACAAAAGCAAGACAGATGGAAAACATATGCAGTCCCATGAAGTATTTAAAAAAAAAAAGAGAGAAACGTATTTTCCTAAAAGTGAGCAGAGGAAGCACAGAGGCCAGCCAATCAAATAAATGGTAAAAAGACTGTGCTGCATGGGAGGGACAAACACAAGATGAGTTGGCGGAAACAAGGAAAGACATCCAAGAGAAAACAAGCCAATAAGTGTGACAGTAAATCCAACCAATGGTAAGCAATGGGCAGCCTGCACGCCACTGTAAGTCTTGGTAGGCCCACAATATGTCTTTGACTACCAAACAGCTTGTGCTCTCTGGTTGGCTCGACTTAAAAACAAGAAACCTTTTGTCTTCTTCATGAGAGTTTTTCAAGGTATGTTAAAAATTCTAATGGCCTGATTCACAATGGTATGTCACACTTTGTAGTATATTTATACATTTGTAGTAAGTTAACACTTTGTAATAAGTTTAGCACATTCAGTATTCATAAACTCTCAAACTTACTGCAAAAGTGTAAGTTACATGCCTCCACCCCAGAGTTATGCAATTGGTGTACTTTTGTGTGGGTGAGTGCCATACCTCTTTAAACCTGGCCTTGAACATCTCTAATAATTCTTCGTAATCCCATCCTAGTTAGTAGTAAGTCAGCCATTTTTCCCACCACCCACTCTCCGGTGTCCCTCCCACATTTACTACTAAAATCTGCACTTATATGTGCGGAGACAACACAGTTGGGGCGGAGAACTCTGCACATATAAGTATAGGCAAGCCTTACATTTTGTAGTATGTTTTGTGGTGCTACTTAGTAAAGTTTGAGAATCAGGCCCTAAGCATCTAAATCACTACATTAAAGTAGACTCCCTAAACATTAAAGATGCACTGTCCGATAAATGTTAGGTATTCAGAATTCTACTTCCTGGTTTTAACACAGCCGTGCGAACTTTGCAGAGGTAGATGAAACAGTAGGAGTGTCTCCTTTTTTTACTGTTTTGACCAGCTGGGTCTGGTGGCTCAGTGGACTAATGCGTGTACTGCAGGGGCCTGTGTTTTACCTCATGGTCACAGGTTCAAATCCTGGTGGGTCCACTTAGCCTTTCATCCATCTGTGGTCGATAAAATCAGTACTACTGTGTTGAGTAACATCAAACATCTGTTATCCAGCGCCAAGCCACCCGTAGTGGTGAAAATGCACTTTACAAATACACGTTATGTTATATGATAATGTGTTTTGTTATTTAAGGACATTTCTGAGACCGTGTAACCTTTGATATGTTCTTTTTTTGTTCTCACCCTTTCAAAGAAGGAAATTGAAAGTGAACATGGCTTGTTAGTGTCTATGTGTTTTGTCTCTGGTTAGCTTTTCTAGTTTTTCGTTACACATTATAAGATGGCCTTCAACCACTACGTATATTGCTGATAATAATTGTTGAGTCTAAAATCTGAATGTAATCACCTACATATTAACATGAGTACAAGCAAACCACAAGCTTTTCCAAAACTATTAAGGCCCACTAAACTCACGAGCATTCTATTGTCTTATAATGAATAGGCACCTACCCTATCCTGCCTACAAGCTTTACACAGACCAACTTGGTAAAAGTTGGTAAACATGGGTTGTAAATGTGTTTCTTTTCACTTCAAGTTTTGAGCACACCACAATGACTCAGACAAAGTGTTAACCCTGGATATATGCCAGAACTGATCAAATAAGAAACTTTACTTTGGAATGTTAAATCCCAGAATAAAATACAGCACACCTGCCATGGACACAACAACGTCTACAATTAGGACACATATTCAGCTTTCTTATCATGGCTAGGTGGTGACCGGGGTAATATTAAACAAATGCTGCACTCAGATGTGATCGCTCCGAAGAGAGCATTTCTTCCACGAAAGCAGCAGTGAATGTTACTCGGAAAAAAATACAGCAGTATTAGGGACTAATGAAAGCAGTTTCGAGCTTTCTGTCAGTTACGTGCTTTCTGTTGTAAAATGAAAGATATATAGGGTTGTGCAGCTGTTTAAAGGCTGCATGTTAAGGCTGTTTACTACGATGTCACCACAAGCAGTGTACTGTCACATTCTGACTGCCACATTGTTGCTGCAGCTAGTCGAACTGTCAAGGGCATCACATATGAAACCAGAAATAGAGAAATGGGTACACAGTTTTCGCTGTCAGCTGTAAAACATTAAGTGTTTGATAACTGGAAGAGAGGGGGAGTGAGCGAGGCGACGGAACCGCAGAAAAACACATATCAAAGCACACACATACAGAGACATGCAGACAGAAGTGCACACAGGTGCACTGACACCTGCTCACAAAGAGCAAACCAGACAAACTCACACACAGACGCCGTCCCACACATATACAAGCACACAGGACACCCAAACGAACTGCACAGACATACACACATGAGCAGCCTGGTCGGTGCAGGTGTACCTGCCTTGTCCCTGCCCCGCTGCCTTCACTCGCTCCCACAGCGTGAACCCGCCGCTGAGCTGTTTGTGTCTGGTGTTGTGGTGACCTCACACCTTGCGGAGGTTAGGCTCAAGTATAAATGCTTTAACAGGGAAGACAGGCGCATCACCCTTCCTCGCCTTCCTTTCCACACTTTGCCACGGATCCCGTGGATCATATTCTGAAAGCACACGTTGTGCTTTAGATGTGCTGCATTCTTTTCCCTAATAGTGGGCTGCTGCGGGGTGATTGTTTGCCTTTGAAAGAGTACTCATGTTAAATGCAGCGCCCGTGTGGGGCACTGCAATTAAAATGAGTACTCTTTCAAAGGCAAACAATCACCCCGCAGCAGCCCACTATTAGGAAAACAATTGCAGCAAGTACAGTAACAGGAGCCACTTGAAATGACCGATGTTCGTGCCGCTCGCATTTTGAAAGCGGCGGCGCGAACGGTCTCAATGTGCTTTGTGTGGTATGTGCGCGCTAAAAATGGGACACTGCGCGCTTGAGGGGACTTCCATGGGCGGGCGCGCAGCCGCGCACCTTATTGGGAACAGTGGGAAGAGGCGAAAACTGCGTCCACGACGTGAATTCTGCAGATTTGCTTATGGTTGCCGACCCCCTCGACGAATGAAATGAGCGAATGGAGATCAAAGTCTTCGACTGTGGTGATTTAAATGCCTTTGCCGTTGAAATTACACTCTTCGTCGACGGTGTCGACATAGCCATGGTCGACGGAGCCGTCGTCACCAAAGCCATCGTCGACAGGACCGTCGTCGACGGGGTCTCCGTCGACAGAGTCGTCAACGGCTTCGTCACTGATCCTTTCGTCGTCGACAACGTCGTCGTCGAGGGTTTATTCGTCGACGGAATGGTCAAACTAGTCGACGTAGTAGTCGTCGACGCTGCCTTAGTTCCTGTCGGCGACGCAGCTGCCGTCGTCGAAACAGTCGTCGTCGACGGGGCTGAAGATTTTACCACAGATTTTGCAGCAGAAACCAGGGAGCTGGTCGACGGAGCAGACCCTGCCCCTTTCTGACCTGACGGCTTCTTGAGGGGAGTAAGAGGGAGAGATTACGCCTCTTTCCCCTTTGATTTAACCTTCTTAGGCTCCACCCTTTCCTCAGAATGTGAGGCCATTCTCTTTTTAGGTGTTAAGTTAGTAGATTCCTCCCCGGAATCTGAATCTGATGCGGCCTTCTTCTTTTGAAGCCACAACAGCAATGAGCCTCTCTGTCCCTCAGAGTTTTAGCAGAGAAGGCTCTACAATATTTACAATCCTTGGCCACATGCTTAGGATGAAGACAATATAAGCAGTCCTTGTGAGGATCTTCAGAGAAAAGCCTAGCCTTCCCACGGGATCTGCAAGGGCTGAAAAGCCTCTTTTTAGAGCTTTCAGCCATTATTAAAGAAAGTAGGTACACACAATACCTTAATCCAGATGAAAAGATAGTTGAAATTAAAAGGTCAATAGTTCACACAGGAACAGCAAACTGAGCAGAGCTCAGGGAGACTCCTTTTTCACACGAAGGCAGTTGGAAATCTGAGGCAGGAAGCTTCTGCTGGGGAGTGTGAGGGCAGGGCAGCAATGCTGATTGGCTGACTTTTGGACCAAACAATGAGGAGGCCTGGCTACAAAATACTACAGTCCCTATGGGCTTTTCTATGCAGTTTTCTTCTCTATGATACTGCTTTGGTCATTCTGTTACCGTGAGACTCCCACCATGACGATGGGGAAGATACAAGCATGTGAATCTATGAAAGATGTAATACTGGAGAATTCTGCATTTGCTCCTCAGATGCACTTGTGCCATTTTAATAGTTTGCTCTCTCATATGGGACAGCTTTCATTTTGGCACTGGACTAAGGACAAACCAGTTGTTCCGAATTCCCAGACTGGATCAAGGTGGACCTACATCACAGCAATGCACCAACAAGACTAACAAAAGAAAAGGAGGCAAGGACCAAGGTCAACTTACCCACCACAGACACATGGGATCACCAGCGGGCCAGCTGCAACACTGCGAAGCCAGGCAGGCACGCACATAACAGTTAAAAAGTCTCCGGTCAGGCACAGTCACATAATGGAAAATCCTGCTCCCTAATAACCAGCATGCAGCAAAAATAAAAGCTACCAGATCTCTCGGATCTGGACACAACCTTAATCATTCCCAAAACGTACTCCTGCCATTCAGAAATAGGCACTGACAAACCAATATACTCTAGTTTTAATGTGATATTGGGAGTCTACCCTGTGGATTCTAGCAGCACAGCTGAGGCTGTGTTCCTTGCAATTAATTGCACCATCTTTTTACGGAAACAACATCTACGATCATGTCTCTGAAGCTCACTCCCCCCTTCCAATCCAAAACCTAACTCTGGATCTAAACTTACTTTTTGGGGGGAAACTGGGGTGTGGTAATTAGCAGTCACACAATCAGTGCACAATCCGCACCTTAGAGGTGATGAATGACACTTTCTTGCAAGCAAAATCAAGCAATGAAGGTGAGGGAAACATATAAATATTTACAAATTACAGCATAGTAAATTCACCACACAATGGTCTAATGCAACTTGCATATATCTGTTTAGATGGTTTGTGGGTAAAACAGATATACAAAACAAAAGTCAGACAAATGTTGCAAATTATTGACTCGATGTTAATTAGATTTCGAACACTGCCTCTGGAGACTGTCTTCTCTGCAATCTTGCTTTTTTCTGTCATCTTTGGTAACCCCTGTACTATTCCCCACTACTTGCAAGTACTTCCCACATTATCAGTTTTACAGTTGTGACAGCATAATGGCTGGAAAGCACAATGCAGTCTGTCATTACTACGACAGAATTGTTGCTTCTAGGAACAAAACCCTCTCTATACAAATCTCCAACATAAATACTAACTGATCTACAGAGGAAACTGAGGAGCTGCCTTAGAACGATTTATCTGCAAATCAGGGTGGTAAAATCACTCTTAGAAAAAAAATGTTAATATTGGGGTGGTTGCAGTACTTATTCTGGGTTTATGCTTCCAAATCACACAACAGAAGTGCTTAACTAAGTCATCACATGCCCTCACTGTTACAATAGGGCGGCAGTCACTCTGCTCCCAAAGGGGTGCCTGAAGAGTAACTAAATGGAATTGTACCGCTCTGTGTCTGATAGAGGAATAAGCAACGCAGGGAAGGGAGACGCTGAAAAAATATTTAAACAACAAGCATGCGAGAAGAGCTAATAAGGCCAACATTAAGTGTGTGCGTGGTACACTGTGAATGATAAGCTATGCAAGACCACGCACAAGCTGATGCAAAGCCTAATCACAGTAAAATTCTGTGCAAATGAGGACAGCCTAATACATTACACTGCGTTTGAACACATCAAAAAGAGAATTAAAAAAAACTGGTTATGGGTACAAATTAAAAGAGCAGTAACAGCGAGTCCTGGAGCGAACGGATATCATGCCTGTGTGTCACCCAACCCAGCACCGTCAAACGCCACAGCCAACTATACTTTCTTAGTCACAGTCCGAGGCATTGATCTGGCAAGAAGCTATGGCGCCACAAAACTAATCAAAGAGCTTTGCATTTTTGAAGATCGCAGGATATTGTAAGTCAAAATGCTACTGAAACTACGTTTTTTGGGGGACAGAAACTGTTTAACTCGTGTGGTGTAATTAGTAAAGTAAGCTACTGAGGATTCCAGATTCTTTACACTGTCACCCAAAATCTAAGCTTGTGCACTGTAATGAAAAAGTCCGATGCCTCAATCCTCTCTGTAGAACTCCTCTTGTTTCTGCTTCTCGGGGAGAGGCATGGAGAGGATTTCATATTCTATTTCTTACTCCAGGGGGTGAATCCCCCGTTTAACAGTTTGAAATGCCTCCTTTCTACCCACCCTTGCTCCAGCCCCATCCTCGGGAGTCTGACTGCTATCAGTCAGAGACCAGATAGAGCAATTACAGACCTCTGCCATATCCTTAATTAAATAGGCCCCGTTCCTTTCATGCCTCTCACTTTTTCCATGCCACTGAAAGCCCTGCGCACCGTAATGAATGACCGAGATGAACTACAGCAAAGGTCCTAGACAGTAGCCTGCTCTCCTGCTGAGAATGTCGTGCGAGGCGAACACTCGTCTGCAGAGAGAGGCTGCCACCAGGTAGAGACCCCTTCCCACTCATTATGGTCAAAACTCACCCAACGGTGCACAACGGCACATAAAATCGATAGTAATTGTTGTGTTATCGACAAATTTGGCGAAAATCACTTAGGTGCCTAAGTTGGAAGAGGCAGTCAAGTGATTAGCTCCGTATCCCAATAAGCATAGGAGGCGCGCTGGGAGGTGAGAATGCCTAACAAATGCAAACACCCACAACTTTCAGTGACCCGTCACGTCACCTACTCCCAACTGGGTGTCACTTTAGATTTTTAAGTAGGGTGCAGCACAGCGGGTGTCGCTGGTGTTTGCACAGGATCGGGAGCAAGAGCTCTCGAGTCACTGAAGAGGTTATTTGAGGTAAGGATGTATTGTTCATAGTTTGATGGGTTTCTGTACTCGTAAAATTGCGCGGAGTAAAGCCCGTGCCTCTAGTGATCGCACGTCACGACCGGGGGCGGCACGAGCTTCAAACATGGTACCGATAAGTACTGGATGCGTCCCTCGCACCGAGAACAGCCACAGGAAGAAGATATATAGATTTAGAAACTATGACACGTATTTACTGGGATCTGTACTGAGGTAACCTCATTTAACACGCGTCACGGCGGAGTCACCAAATGCCTTGGCGCTCACGCCTCACAGGGTTCTGAGGTGACCTCGCCTGCCTCCGTGACACCAGTAATTGAGCAGCGCAGCCTGTTTGTGTAGGCTTTCCCTCGTTTTTCCGAGCACTCTCCAGCGCTACCTCCAGCTGTCACCTAGTGTATAACTGAAGAAGATGAACCTTATGCTTTTTTTGTAGCTTATATAGCGCAAACTCGACCCAAAGGTATTGGTGCGCTTTATATGAGCAGCAGTCATATTACACAAGGACACATTTATTTTTGGTATGCCCAGGGAGATTAAGTGATTTGCCCGGAATCACAGGAGCCGATGCGGAGTTCAGAAGCCACATCTTCAGCTCCAAAGGCTGCAGCTCTGACCGTTAAGAAACATCCTCTCTACATTTGTACGCTATGACAGGAACCCATCATTAAAAAGTCAACTAAAAGAACTAAAATTGTGAAAACCAGGCAAATAAAATAACCAAATACCCTGGGGACAGTTTCCCCAAACAATATTGAATAAGGGGCTACCGCAACGTAAATGCATGCAGACAGCAGTTTTGTTCTTCATGCCTTGAGTAGCAGCGATACTCCAGGCATTCCTTTTAGCACTGCAGACCGCAGTTGCACTGTAGTTTCTCTACTGCAAGGCCGCAGAGGATGAGAGTTAGTACTGACTGCCGTGTGCGAGTGCGAGTGCTCACATTCGGAAGTCACAGAAAGGTGTGGTTATACCGGAGCCGCAGCCACAAAATGAATCACTATATTGCCATGATCCAGCATCCCCTCCCTCTCTTCTTTTTCCCTGGGCATATGACAGCTCATATCCTAGACAATGCAAACCCAAAAGACAAAGAATGGAATAACAAGTCAGGTCCCGGGCCGGCAGCCAATCACAGCGCGGCCCGGGGAATGACGTCACGGGGGTGTCCCGAGCTGACAGCCTATCACATCGCGGCCCGGGAAAAGAATTAAAATTGTGAAAACCAGGCAAATAAAATAACCAAATACCCTGGGGACAGTTTCCCCAAACAATATTGAATAAGGGGCTACCGCCACGTAAATGCATGCAGACAGCAGTTTTGTTCTCCATGCCTCGAGCAGCAGCGAGACTCCAGGCATTCCTTTTAGCACTGCAGACCGCAGTTGCACGGTAGTTGCTCTACTGCAAGGCCGCAGAGGATGAGAGTTAGTACTGATTGCCGTGTGCGAGTGCTCCTGCTCATATTCGGAAGTCACAGAAAGGTGTGGTTATACCGGAGCCGTAGCCACAAAACTAATCACTATATTGCCATGATCCAGCATCCCCTCCCTCTCTTCTTTTTCCCTGGACATATGACAGCTCACATCCTAGACAATGCAAACCCAAAAGACAAAGAATGGAATAACAAGTCAGGTCCCGGGCCGGAAGCCAATCACAGCGCGGCTCGGGGAATGACGCCACGGGGTGTCCCGGGCCGGGAGCCAATCACAGCGCGGCCCGGGACACACGGCAATAAGGGGCGGGACTTAAAAAAAG
Organism: Lissotriton vulgaris; assembly: GCF_964263255.1. Classification (NCBI taxonomy): domain Eukaryota; kingdom Metazoa; phylum Chordata; class Amphibia; order Caudata; family Salamandridae; genus Lissotriton; species Lissotriton vulgaris. The sequence continues at coordinate 592,763,460 of NC_141697.1, forward strand.
AGTCAAAAACGCCCACGATTCGCATTCTGACCGGGAAAAAGTGATTGACAACGATGTCTTCCAATGGCTAGCCTCCATTTATGGAGCTAGCCAATGGAAGAAGGGGCGGGTTCAAGTCCCCCTTACTGTTCTAACATTAGATTTTGCCTGTGCGAAACGCTGCTTGCGCAGCTTTCGACAGGCGAAACCTAAAAAGGGAGAGACGGCGTGAGCGCGCAAATCAATCAGTTGAAAACTTCATCTACATAGAGAGACTAATGCGGACTCCTTATCTGTCCACTAATTGCGCCTTACGCTTTTTTAAAAATTGTTTTTGCTCATTTTTAAACATAACTGCATTGTTAGCATTTGTACAATTGTGCTACTTGCTCCTTTTAAAAACCATGTTGCACCTTACCCAACAGTGGAACAGCACCTCAAATGCCCGTAATCTCCCCGGTCCACCGCAGTCATTAGCGGGCTGTTTGTGTGGAGGGAGATACCGGCTTAACTTCCAGGGGTGACTCACTTCCGGCTAGGGACACCTAAAACCGCCATTTCTGAAACAGAGAGGTCTAGTTCTTTTGCAGCTCCACAACGAGACCTCAGAAAAAAAAGGGAGAAATGGTGCGGTCGTGCCGCTGGTGCACCGAAGGCGAGCCAAAGGCAAGCCCGTCTGCGCCCGTCGAGGCCCAGGGGCCATGACCCCTGTATTTTTTACCCCAGTGACCTTAAGTTACACCAATACCCAATTAAAACTAATAAATAAAACTCAAAACCCAAAATGCACTCAATCTATCAGGCCAGAGGATAGTTTAGATAAGTGCTTATATTGTCAATACAAACCATCCATAAACACATCTATTTCAATTCCTGCAGAGAAACGCTTTCACTTCAAGTTACTACTACTCAACTGTAGATCACTCCCAAAACATTCAACCGAAATCTCTTTGCTGCTAACGGAATTCGACCCAAAGTACTTTTCTTGACAGAGACTTGGCTTACCCCTAACTCTGATCCCGACATTGTCAGAGCCCTGCCCAAGGGCTATTCCATCCAAAGGGCAGACAGAAGATGGGGCGGGATTGCTATTATATATAAAAATGATAAGATGTACCGCCTACTCAGTAGCACAATGGTAGACTGTGAGGATATTCGTTTCTCCATAGAATTTACCCCAACACTTACACTATCGGGGATCCTCATCTACCGCCCCCCTGGGGCTCCGGGTCAATTCGGCACTTCTTTGCTGGAATAAGTGATCGACCTAGCCAACACAAATGCCAATTTTACTCTACTTGGCGACCTTATTCTCCACTTTGATGACTCATCCGCGACGGCGGCCACTGAGCTTACTCAAGACCTATTATCTTACCATCTACAACAGAAGGTCCTCCACCCTACGCATATCAAAGGTCACCTTCTAGACTCGATTTTTTCAAGCCTGGACGAATTGGTCGGATATCCTCCTATTCCCCTCCCGTGGTCAGACCATTTTTTAGTTCCTTTTACTTGGTCCCCTCTCTTTAGGGCCCCACAAGCTCTCATCTCACGTACTCTCAATTGTCCATGGTCGAAACTCCAGATTGAGGAGTGGTCCCAGAGACTTGGTAGGTCTGTACCCATTCCTGACCCCAACCCGGTGGTAGCATATGATCTTTTCAACTCCTGGATTGAAGATTTGCTTAACTCAGTATTACCAAAAAAACTCATGTAGAAAAAAACGGATACCATAAATCCCCATGGTTTTCCCCGGAACTTCACCAACTAAAAAAAAAATAATGTAAAAAGCTGGAGAGACAATGGAGGAAAGACTTCTCCCAGAGTAAGAAAATGGAATACAGAACCTTGTTACGTAAATATAAGACAGAAACAAAAAAAACTCAGGCCTCTTTCTTTGAGAAAAGATCTCCCTGGCAGCCAATGCCCCCAGGGAAATCTTTAAGATCGCAAAAACCATTTTAAAAGTCCCAGATCCACCCACGATTCCGGATTCCTCAGGGCACCAATGCAACAATCTGGCGCAATTCTTCACTGCCAAAGTCCAGAACATCCTCAAACTCTTTCCTGCTAAAGACACTAATCCCGTCACATCGGTCGAAAAGACACTCTCAGCAGAGAACGCCCCCCGCTTGGGAGGCTTTTAAGCCCCAACACTGAACTCACTCTCACCCATCCTAGCCTCGATAAAAAGCGTATCGCCTCTCGATCCGGCACCATTTAATATTTTGAAAATGGTATCACTCTTTATCGCCCCTACCATTCTCGCCATAATCAATACCTCTCTCTCTTCAGGCTTGGTCCCCCATGAATGGAAAAAAGTGATGGTCAGAGCAATTATTAAAAAATCTCACTTGGATTCCCCGGACTTAACTAATTACCGACCCATCTCGCTCCTTCCTGGAGTAAGTAAAATTGCAGAAAAATATGTCAACAGTTCCCTCGCCACATTTCTTGAATCCCACAATCTGCTCCACCCATCTCAAACTGGTTTCTGTCCTAGCCAAGGACCGGAAACCGCGCTAATGGCGGTAGTAGAGGAATCAAGAAAGATTCTTGATCAAGGAGGTACTTCTGCCATCATTCTCCTTGACCTCAGCGCGGCCTTCGACACAGTGAACCATCAAATCCTGATCCAACGTCTTAGGAACGTCAGTGTGTCAGGCTACGCACTTAACTGGCTGCAATCCTTTCTGGAAGGAAGATCCTACCAAGTGTTCAAGGTTGATCTCATCTCAAACCCTATTCCATTGAAGTATGGTGTCCCTCAGGGGTCCTCCCTGAGCCCCACTCTCTTCAATGTTCATATGTCTTCCTTAGCGGACATTGTTGCCCCCATTCGGGATTCATATTGTATCATACGCCGATGACACCCAGCTGGTCGTAGCATTGAATCAACTTAATCAGTCGCCCACTGATCTCCACTCCTGCTTAGCGGAAGAGGTCAAAGGATGAGCCTTTCCCATCTGAAGCTAAACGGCGACAGAACCAAGTTGAAGTTGCTGGGAAATCAGTGCAGTTCTAACATCAACTCGCTCTAGCCAGCTTGCATGGGGCCTCCCCCAGTCCCTAAACCAGAAATAAAAAGTCTGTGGGTGTCCGTTAGGGACTGTGAGTGGTCCCAGAAGGGATGTAAGACACACAATTATGGCATCTAGTTTGGCTGCCATGCGGTCGAAGCCCCCGCACATGTTTAGCTGCTCCTGGCATCCCAACACACGGCGTTGGAAGGCCATGTGTTCTTCGTGGGGGTCCTGGGAGGCAGCCTTGGTGGTGGGTGCTGCCTGCTATGTGGTCTGTGCAGGGGGTGGGGTCCTTGTTGCAGCTGGGCTGGCCTGCTCTTAGAGGTGGGCTGCGGAGGCAGTCAATGAACTCTTGGAGGGCGTCTGAGTCGAAGCTGTGGTGGTCCTCTTCGTCATCAGAGAAGAGAGGTTTGGGCTGCTCTGCAGGAGGTGTCGATTGTCCCTCTGCAATATGAAGGGCAGATGCAGTTTAACAATGTGTTCACATGTATGTTGTCGCATTGTCCATGTTTACATACAGACTGCATGACTGTGTGAATCGTGGCTGTTTGGGAGGAGCTACCTATTTAATGGGGGACAGTGGACATTTCGACAACATACGGGATTTCCCTGCTTCGCCAATTGTGATTGGCCAGTGTCTACACCCAGTCAGCACCAGTTGTATCCTGTGTTCTGTTGTGGGTTTGTTGCGGTTTGTGCCATATTGTTGTCAGTGTTGATGTGCTGTGCATGTTATGTGTGTGTGCTGCATTTTGGGGGAGTGGCCCCTGCTGCTCTGATTTTGCTGCCCCTTATACTTTTCCTGTGATGTGCCTTTGACTTCTGTGCTTATACAGTGCTGAGATGTTGCATACTTGGGTACATTGGTCTCTTGGTGGGAGTTGGGGCATGGTTTGTCCGCAGATGTGCTCAGCTCAATTGTGCATGTGTGCCATTGTGCCCATCTAACCCAGTCCCTGGTCGTTACTCACCCTGCTACTGTTGTGTCCTGTCATGGTGAGCAGTCCCCTGACTCCAGCCATCATCTCCCCACTGATGACAGTGGACACCATTTCCTCCATCTTGGCCAGCTCCTCCTGTGGCGCAGGACTCCCACCTCAAGTCTACATTGCTGCTTTTCGGTTGTTGGCGAGTTTCAGTTTGGTTTTGCGCTTGACGTCATTCCAGCGCCTCTTGACCTCTTCCATTGTCCTCTTCAGAACTCCCACTGCATTCACCTTGTCCACAATGGACTGCCATAGTCCATTTTTGGTTGCCAATGACACAGTGGAGGTGACGAACAGTTGTTGATGGTGTTCTACCACCTCCGTTATCAGGATCCTGTCGTCATGCGGATTGAACCGCTTCAACCTAATTTTCTTCTCCTTGGCCTTAACTGACCCTGAGGTCCCAGTCAGGTCCTCCGGGGGGCTTGTGGGGTTCTGGTTCTCCTCCGTACTTGTTCCGGCAATATCCATTGTGCTTCGCTGTTGTTTGGCATTTTTTTGTCAGTTTTATTTCAACTTTTATGGTGATTTTTCCCGCCTGACGCATGTGAATTGCAGCCCTGTAGCTGGTTTTCGCAGATTTTTGTATCGCAATTGGCCTTATCGAGGCTTTTTTTGCATTTGCGTTTCGCATTTTTACGGCATGGCGTTTATTTTAACGCAGTGTGTTGATTTTAATGCAGTCAGTTGACGGGTTATCTGGAGACTATCACATGGTGCCACCGTGTTGAGAATGCTACGTTAACACAGCATAATTTTCCCGCAATAGACTGCGATGTTGGAAGTTGCGTTGTTACTTTTGCAATGGTTATCCCACGTTCTTGAGAATATACCCCCAAGTGTGTGAAGAGCTCACTCTGCTACGCAATCTGGTTTTGGGAAAAACACGGGTAACTCTACAGATTGATAAAGATGAAAAGCAGAGATTACTTTGGGAAGGAATTTTGGATTTTTTCTCAGAACCACCTGTTACGATGTATTTGTAGAAATCGTTCTTGTATGGTTAAAGCCTGGAGCTCACTTACTCTCCTGAGAGAGGAAATTGCTACAAGGAAAGATACTTTCCATGTAAGGAATTGCAGTTCACATTTGTGTAGAGGCTCAAATGGAGGACCCATGAGCCTAGTAAGACAATGTTTAAGTTCCACTCCGGAAAGGGTGGTCTTGTGGGAGGAATTATTCTTTAAAAGGCCTTCCATAAACGCTTTGATAGTGGGTACCCTAAACAATGACAATGTTGTTTATTTTGCAGGTAAGCGGCAAGATGTAATTGTAAAGATGTGTATGCTAGATTACATCTTTGTAGATGCAGCAAGTAGCAAATAATGTTCTGAATTGAAGCATCTAGCAGGTCAATTTTGTTGTTATTGCAGTAAATGACACATTTTTTCCATTTGGCTGCATAGCAAGCTCTAGTAGTAGGGCATCTGGCTTCTTTAATAATGTTCATACAGTCTGGTGGGAGGTTGAGGTAACCAAACTCAAGGACTTCAGGAGCAGGATAGCTAGATTCAGTTGATTTGGATCAGGATTCTGTATCTCTCCATGGTTCTCTGTAAGCAGCTTTGGGGAGAGCCGTAGTTTTTGGTGTGGAACTATTGAGAGTTCCAGGAGTGTTGTGAACCATGGTGGCCGGGCCCTTGTTGGAGCAACTAGGATCATCTTGAGAGACTGTTGTTTGAGCTTGCGTACTACTAGCAGAATGAGTGGGAGTGACGGAAAAGCGTACGCAAATCTACCTGACAAGTTCATCCATATCGCATTGCCCTTGGACAATGGGGTGTGGAAACCTGGAGGCGAAGGTTGGGCATTTTGTGTTTGCGGGTGTGGCAAACAGATCTATGTCTGGGTGGCCCCACATTTTGAAAAATGGTTGAAGAACTTGAGGATGAAGTTCCCATTTGTGTATCTGCTGTGTCTGACGACTTAGCAGATCCGCAATCTGATTGCGTACTCCTGGAAGATGTTCTGCCAGAAGATATATGTTTTGTCGAATGGCCTATCTCCATATGCTTTGCGCCAGTTGAAAAAGTTGCAAAGAATGTGTTCCTCCTTGTTTCTGTAAATAATACATTGCTGTCATATTGTCCATGCGGACAAGGACAGTCTCGTTGATGGAATGTAGTTTGAATGATTTTAATGCTAGAAAAATTGCCAGTAATTCAAGGTGATTGATGGGGAGCATTTTTTGTTGAGTGGTCTACCTGCCCTGAATTGTGTGGTTTAGGAGATGGGCTCCCAGCCAGTGAGTGATACGTCCTCGGTTAGCATTATTTGTGGATCTGGGTCTAGGAACGGCCGCCCTTTGGAAAGGTTTTGTGTGTTCCACCACTGCAGGGAGCAATGTGTGCGGCTGTCCACCAACACCAGATCTGAAAGTGGACCTTGAGCCTAGTTCCACTGACGTGCTAAGTATTCCTGTAAAGGGTGCATCTGAAGTCTTGCATGAGGTACTATGAACATGCACGAGGCCGTCATTCCTATGAGCTACATAAACACTCGAGCTGGTAGGCAGTGTTGGGGTTGGAATTTTGTGATGAGGGTCTGCATACTGGCTATCCTGGCTGGATTAGGGTATGCAAGAGCTTTGGAAGTGTCTATTGTGGCCCCTAGATATTGATGTAGGTAGGAGGGCTGTAGATGGGACTTGATGAGCTTTATTGTGAACACCAGGTCGTGGAGCAGCTGAATTGTTTTGTAAATGTGGCAAACCCACTGGCTGTGTGACTTGGCTTTTAGGAGCCATTCGTCCAGGTATGGAAATACATGAATCTGTTGTCTGTGCAAGTGTGCGGCTACTACTGCAAGACACTTTGTGAAGGCCCTGGGTGCTGTGGTTACTCCGAATGGGAGAACCTTGAATTGATAGTGTTGGCTGTCCACTGTGAACCTTAGATATTTCCTGTGAGCAGGGTGTATGGGAATATGGAAGTAGGCGTCCTTGAGATCTAAAGTGGCAAGGAAGTCGCTTTGTCGAAGTAGTGGAAGGATTTGTTGAAGAGTGATCATGTGAAAGTGATCTGACTGTATGTAGAAATTGAGAGGTTTTGAGGTCCAGTATTGGTCTGAGAGTACCGTCTTTTTGGGTGATTAGAAAGTACAGGGAGTATACCCCTGTCCCTTGATGTTGTTGGGGAACTGGTTCTATTGCATGCTTTTGAAGCAGTGAGAGAACTTCTTGTTTGAGGCGCGTTAGATGTTCCGTGGACATGGGACGCTGTTTGGGCGGTATGTTGGGGGGAGTTGCTGTAAGTTCCAGGCGGTAACCATACTGGATAGTTTGTCTCACCCACTTGTCTGTAGTAATGGAGTTCCAGACAGGTAGGAACTGTGAGAGGCTTCCTCTGAATGGCGTGGAATGGTCTGGAGGGAGCGGAGGGAAGTCGTTGTTTGGTAGTGGGGGAGGTCCCTTGTTATTATTTCCCCTGTACCCACCTCTGAAATATCCCCTGTTGGGAGATGTTTGTGTGGGGCTTTTATAAAAGGGAGCAGTGTCTGTGCTGAGGTTTTTGGATGCGCCCCAATAAAAGGAGCGACAAAAGGAACCTTGTGCTGATGGAGACTGCAATGCTCCCATAGATTTTGCAGTGTTGGTGTTCTTTTTAGGTCGAGCCTAGAGCAGTGCACATGCGCTGTTCTGCAAAACTTCAAGTCAAGTCAAAAATTTACTTTATTTGGTTTGTCACAACCATAAAGCATACATGTACAAAAATTCAATTTAAAAATAGCAACAGGTTAAAAGTTAATTTAGTTAAAATATGTTTTCTCATTCTTTAATTAAACACTTTACCCCAGACCTTATCTGTGCTCTGTTTCTACTTTTTGAAGCTGAGTCTCTACAAAGTTCATGAATTTTACCCCGCGGCATAATAGGATGTTTGAACCTGCTCCCATCCAGCTGATCACAGCTTGCCTGCAGGTACGAATCTGTAGCATATTAAAAATTGGTTTTAGTAAAGTTTTCCTCTTTTCTTTGGAGGACTCACATGTGCACAGGAGGTGGCACAAGGTCTCACTGTGGTAGTCACATAGTCTACATCTTGGTCCCTGGTGTGTGTCCTTCCATGACGGTATCAAGTCTTTAGAGAAATGGTCACCCATTCTGAGGGCCATAAATTTTGTTTTTAAAGATAGCCGGAAGTGCGCCATAAGGTAAGGTTGAGGTTTTAATTGTTTGTACGAGTTTAGAATGGTCCATGCATGTCGCCGTTTGGCCAAAGTCTTTTTATCTTCTACCAAAGATAGGGCTTTTGCATTTAGCTTGCAAATCTTTTTAAAGGATGATTCTTCTGGTGGATTCTTCCAGATCTCCTCTATTTTGAGGGTTTCTAATGATGCTCGCAAATCATTGCCCCATGAGTTGGATTCCTGTTGGTCATATTGTTTTTTAATTTCTTGCCAACATAAGTTGTTTAAAGATCCTGTTTCCGCCGATCTTAATTTCCAGCACCATTTCACTAGGGCTGCTTTCCTTTGGTATATTTGATTTTGCAAGCCAAATTCCAGCCTTATTTGGGCCGGGGCTGATCCTTTGTATAGGTGAAACACGGATTTGTATATTTTTGTCTGGAGGGTGTTTAAAATGGCTGCTTCTTTCCCATGCCACATTTTCAGTCCATATGAGAGGGATGGTAAGACTTGGGCTGCCATTACTTTTAGCAGGTGGTCGTATGATGGACATTGCCGTTTCTTTTGGAGAACTTTATACGCAAAGCTCAGTGATTGTGCTTTTGCAGCGATAATTCTTTTTTGGTCTGAAAGGGACATGTTTTTACTTATTGTGACCCCCAGATATTTGTAGGCAGTTGTTTCCTCGATGTGTTTGCCTTTTGTGTACCACTTGAAAGATCTTCTGCTAGGGCCCGCCAATCTCACCACTTTTGTTTTTTTGATGTTTAATTCCAGGCCTTCTCTCTCGAAATAGTCTGTTAATTCGGATATTGTTCTTTGTAGGCCTATTGGTGTTTGGCTTAATACTACAATATCGTCCGCATATTGGAGGAACTGAATGCTTTCATTAGCCAATTTAGGCGGGTGTCCGTTCACGTTCTTGAGTTGGTCTTTCAAATCGGCCAGATATATATTGAAAAGGCTTGGGGAGAGCACGCAGCCCTGTTTGAGGCCGTTGGTTATTTTTAGCTCTGCGGATATTCTTCTTCCGTCTCCCAGTTTTACTTTTGCCCATGTTCCGCTATATAGTGCCATTATTGTTTCCATTAATGCCGGAAGAAGACCCCAGAGATCCAGTTTTTTCCATAGGCGTTTCCTGGGAACTCGGTCGAAGGCGGATTTCATGTCTATGTAGCAGGCTATTAATCCGGTCTTCCTTTTCCCTGCTCCTTCGATTAGTAATGACAGAGCTGACAGATTGGTTAAGCAGCCCATGCCTTCCCTGAAACCGGTTTGGAATTTGGGTATTATTTTATTATCCTTTATCCATTGTCGTAGTTGAGACAATATACAAGATGAAAAAAGCTTTGCCTCCACGTCGATTAAAGCTATTAATCTATAATTCCCGGGTTCCATTCTGCATCCACTTTTGTGTATTGGGTGGAAGAGGTTTCCTTGCCAGGACAGTGGAATCTTTTTTTCTTTATGAATGTGATTAAATAGTGGTGTCAGATATTTTGCCCAGAAGTCGGTGTCATATTTGAATAAGGCATTTGGCATTCCATTTGGGCCAGCTGCTCCTTCCGCTCCTTCCGCTTTCATTTTCCTTATTAGGACGGTTAGATGTTTAATAGTTGTCAAAGGCACTTGTTCCTCTTGGGCAGTGCCTTCCTGCTGGTCGTTTTTCCTTTGACCAAGAACTGTTTCTTTTTGTTCTTGACTTTTTTTTAGGTTTTTAGATGTTTCTATGTTAATTGGGTAACTCTGGATGTTGTACAGATTGTCGATATAAGCGGCCCATGTTGTTTCACTTATTCCTATATTATGTTGACCACCAGCTCCTTTCGATAATTTATTTATTATGTTCCAAAATTCTCCACTATTTGGTAGTTTACTTGTTCTTAACAGGTCTTCCCAGATTTCCTCTGTGTGAGATTTTTTTGCTTTTCTGCAATCCTCTTTGTATTCTTTTCTCATTTTTTGTATATCGTTGTTATCTACTTCTTTTCCTAACCTTTTTTCTGCGGCCTTTATTCTTAATTTTTTCACAATTTCCCTTTTCTTATCTCTTAGTTTGGTGTTATACCACGGCTCTTTATTTGCTTTGTGACCATGAATTACTGGTGTATTTACCGCGAATTTTCCTAGCACATATTTATGTGAATTCTCCCATTTTGTTATGGGTGATTGATTTTCAAAGGCCTTCGTATAAATTCCGTGTTCCAGTAAGGCGTCCATTATCCCATTTTGTTATGGGTGATTGATTTTCAAAGGCCTTCGTATAAATTCCGTGTTCCAGTAAGGCGTCCATTATCTCCTTTTTTACTGGGCCCTTGCTTTTGATTTTCTTCAGTTTGTATATTTCCGGAATTGCGGTAAGAAATTCTAATTGTGTTTTCTCTTCGATATTTTTCCTCATTGTTGTCTCTTGTGGGAAGTGATCACTCTCTGGTCGAATTTGTATTCTAAAATAATCTATGTTCTTTTTTAGTTTGTTGCTTGTTAGGGTAAAGTCAATTGTGGAGTTCTTTTTACCACTGGTGAAAGTGGTTTTGGCTGGTATGTCTCCCTCCATGTTTCCATTTAGAATTGTTAAACCTAGGGGTTCCAGATCGCTCCAAATTTTATGGATTTTATCCTTGTTCCAATTGGCTCTTATTAGGTTACAGTTGAAGTCACCGGAGATAAATATCTTGTGGGATTGATATGTTCTGTGTAAGGTTTTTATCAAATTTATTAGAGTTTGAGCTTTTTTCACTTTTGTGGCCTTGTCTGGGTGGATATATAGGTTTATAATTAGTAAATTCCATCCGGGACTCTTTTTGCTTGCTTTTGGCTCTACTTTGATCACTTGTATCCAGTTCTCCCCTGAGTCGAGCAGTTCAGTTTTCCAGTCTAAATTATTCGTAATAAAGGTGGACAGACCTCCCCTTGGGTGACCATACTTAGCAAATTTTTCTGCCACTATGTGATGTTCCTCATATCCCATGATTTGCCTCAGGGTTACGTTCCATGTTTCCTGGAGTAGTATTATTTCAAATTTACTCAGGTAGTCTATTGTCTCTTGGTCTTGGGACATTTCTTTAAAACCGTGTATGTTCCATGAGCAGATCCTTATTTTTATTTCTGGTTTTGAGGTTAAATTAGTGTTTTGTCCTTGGTTTTTTTGTGCTAATTTGCCTACATCAGGATCGATGGGAATTTAGAGCCTGTGCCAACCAAGACCAATCTTTGTGTTCCTTCAGACCCTGGTATTGCTGCTTTGCTTTAGTACTACTCAGATCCTTATTTTTATTTCTGGTTTTGAGGTTAAATTAGTGTTTTGTCCTTGGTTTTTTTGTACTAATTTGCCTACATCAGGATCGATGGGAATTTAGAGCCTGTGCCAACCAAGACCAATCTTTGTGTTCCTTCAGACCCTGGTATTGCTGCTTTGCTTTAGTACTACTCAGATCTTGTTCGGAAATTGATTTGTTTCTTGCTCCCTTCAAGATTGTTTGAGTTTTTTCCTTTACGTTGTTAGGTTGAGGAATCTTATTGTTTAATAAGGGGAATGGATATTTTATTGGGGTGTGCCGCTCTAAAGTTATTCCCCATTCTGAAAAATGTGTCCTAGTTGAGAAAATAAGCTCTGCTATTTCTTTAGATGCCCAGGTGGTACTGCTTATTTCCGTGTCCTTATCTTTGTTTCCTTGGATGAATTCTACTGCTTTCAGGTCGCTTGTTGTTATTCCCCTTAGTTTTGGTATCTCTTCGATTAATCGCAGGATATTTCCCCTGTTCAGCGTGTCTGAATTTCCTTTTGTTTGAAATTCCGGCTTGAACAGTAATTTACATTCTGTTTCCATACTTGCTGTTTCGAAATGTCGGGTTTGATAAACTCTCCCTTTTCCCTCAGTTGGATCAAATCGAATGTGAGATATGTTATCATTCTGGCAGACCGTGGTTGTTAAATCCGGTCGAATATAATCTACAGTGGATGCTTCTTTTAGGAGGTGCATTTCTTCTCGACCTGTTTGTATATTACTTGCGTTTTGTCCTATTTTATCATTTGACTCAGTATCGTGGTAGTCTCTGCAAGTTCTTCCTTTATTTCCTGCCGTGATAATCAGACCAATATTTGGTTCCCTCACTTGGTCTGCCTGTATTTTTTGGCTTTGCTCTTTTTCCTTTTTTTTCTGGATAGGTGGTAAATTTCCTCCAGTGTGCCAATTTGATCCTTTGTGAGCCAAAGTTTCACATTCCCTTTTTGGCTTATTTTCCTTTGTTTTTTGTTGTTCTGTGGCCTCTCTATAATTTGATTTTAGTGTTTCACTTTTGTCATTGACTTTGTTTGTGCTTGACTTTTCCTCGTCTTTTGATTTTCCTTGTGTACTTGCTGTTATTTTGATCTGATCTGGAAATTTTGTTTGTTCTTCTGCTTCGTCTGTGTTTTTTTCTTTGTTTCCGTCTTCTTTGGTAGAGGAGTCTGTGATCTGATTAATTGGGGCCTCTATTGTCTTTTGTTCGAAAATGGCAGAGTTGTTTTGCCTGCTTACTTTTAGTAGCGTTTTTTCTTGCCTTCCTTGCCCGTTTCCGCTGTCTTTTGGTTAGGGGTTCTGACATACCCGATGAACCCATTGTTTTGTTTTCTTCCAGACCTCTCTTTAATGGTTCGTTTTCATCTGTATCATTTAGAGTTTTTTCTTCTTCGATGATGTGGATAGTTCTATTTTGATTTCCAATTTTATTGGCCTCTATATTGGGATTATCACCTTTGTTGGTTTTCGCGCATGTTACTGCTAATATTTCTTTCAAGATGTCTGGTAAGGATGCTAATTTATCTATTATGTCCTTGCAGACGCAATTTTGTTCTGTTAATTTCTCTTTCCATTGTTTTTCTTCCTCCTTTTCTTTTGTGAGGTATAACGAAATTTTGTCCAGTTTCAAATTTATTCCAGATATGTGAGATGCAATTAGGTTAATCAGATCTACCTGCACGTCGAGTTTGTTTGATTGGAAGTTCAGCGCATTAATTGCTTGTTGAAAACTTTTTAGGAGCACATCCCCCCCAGAGTGTGGATTTTCCTTCAGTTTGTAGCAGCTGTGCCCCTGTTGACCTATTTAAACTTTCTGAAGAAGAGATAGTTATAGGGTGTTCTTCTTTTGTTGTATTCTTTACTGAGTTAGAAACCTGGCTCTTATTAGCAGGTTGTCTAATTGGGCTTGATGTAAGGATTATTGGAGAGGATGTTGGCTTCCTTTTTTGTCCATTTGCATTCCTTTTACCAATGTTTTCGGGATATTCAGATTTTCTCAAATTTTCGAGACTCAGTTGCATTGGGTCAGCTTCCTTGTGTGTATTTTCTTCGAGCATTCTCCGCAGTTCTGTTTCTTCGAAGATCGAGAATGATTTGGACCACTCAATCTTTTGTGCGCTTTTCTGCAGATTTGTTTGGGATCCTAAATTGCTCAGATTAATGAGTACTGGGCTATTTTCGTTAACCTCATTTGATGTTATGTTTGGAGTTAACTTTGATTGATTGCAGGGTGCATGAACTTGTGCCGAGGTTTTTATCAGCCAATTTTTTATTGTCGATTTTTCTTTGAGATTAGGACTCATACTTATTTCCGAGTCATTTCTAATCTTGCGTTTTTTACGTGATGAAGTCAAGCAGGTTGGTTTTTTTGGACTTTTTTGAGATTTTGCACCATTGCTGTTACTTAGTGTTACTGCCCCTTGCTCTTTTGAGAACTGAAAAATGTACTTCACTTTTTCACCCCCAAACTTAAAAGGTTCGGCCATGGGTATGTGTGCCTGGTCAGATTGTTCGTTCCCGGTTGACTCTTCTAAATTGCTTTTATTCCCTTGATCTTTTTTCCCTTTTACTGCCAACCTTCTTTTTGCTTTCTGTATTCGAGACTGTCGGATTTTTCCTGACCGCATCTTCAAAACTGCAAACTTTCCGGAATGTTTTCCCTTCCCGCTCCTATCCTGCGTTATCTTTCCCAGAACTCCCCAAGCCCGTCTGCCACTTAAGCGACAGCTGCCGTCGGGGGAGTACACTTGGAAGTATGATCAGGGATTGGATGGTTGGGTAGATAGCTTTTTGGCAAGAACGGAGAAAATATGGTTCTATGTTACTGCAAAATGGACTCAGTTTGAGTGGATGATTCTGCTATCTCAACCCCCCTTTATAACTTATTATGTCTTATCGGACCATCAAAAAGTGCCTTTCTCATAGGTACCACTCTCCAGCCCCTTTGCTCTGGTTCCAAAACTAGGTTGACCGGACTAGTACAAGACAGGTACCAGACCAGTACCGGTAATTTCTGCTACCCCGCTCGTTTCTGCTGTCCCCTTAGACCCTTGGGCCCTGTTCCTTTGCTACTCCTTACTTGTTTTTTTGCTGAGTTCGTCGCTCGTCTTCTTGAACTTTGGCTCTGCCTCTTATGCTGGCTCTGGCTTGTCCCAGCTCTCAAATCCCTCAAAGTTTCTCAAGGTTTCTCCGGGTTAGTGCTTTAGTGTTTCGAGACCCCACGTGGCTCCTCCAGCGCCTTTAGCCCCTTGCTGCTCACAAGACCCAGCTTGTAATCCAAGATTATGCTTTACTTCTCTGATGAATGGGGGGAGACAGGGGTCCTTGAATGTTACTGACCCCCTTTTCCTCGAACTTCAGGCTTCAAATGGGTTCGTGATATAGCGGCTGCAATGTCGCCCGGCGGCGGTTCCTAGAGTCCGCCTGCTCCCGTGGTGTCTCAATAGCTCTAGAAACAGTCCTTAAAAGGTCACTTCTCGGCTCCCCTGCTAGGTGTCCTCAGCGCCCTAAGCCTAAGCCTCTTGGGGGATGCTTTTGAATTAGCTTCTGCAAAACTTATAGTAAGGATTTTTAAAAGCTGGCCACATGCTTGTGCGTGATGGCCTATTGCTTGCGGTTACCCGCAGCAGCGCGCGCGCAGTGTGCCATCTGTCATGTCAGATATCACATGTGCGCACGCGCACCACTCGCGGGACTCTGCAGCTGTTTTCACTTTTGACGCTGCTCGTGCACCACTCACAGGACACTGCAGACTAGTCCCTTTTCTTTCCACCAATAGTCAGTCGCTAAACCTCCTCTCTTCCTACCGCCGCAAATGCAGGTTCCCAGTTGCTGCTTTGTGTTGCTGTGGAGCAGTCGTTGAAGGAAGACTGGTGCAGCTGAATGATTCGCGCTGGCGAGGTTTCTCCACATTTCAGTATAATTTTTAAACATTCTAGGACTGAGCATTGCCCATGTGGTCTACCAGCACTTTGCCAGGGAACCGCTAGTCTTTTAAAAATAAAAGGCAGAAGGATTGCTGAAAAAAACGCTCCTGCGGTTTCTTCATTAGGGAAACTACATTTCCGTTATGTTCATTTGTGCCTTAAATGGGATTCGTGACGTAAAGCAATTGGTGTATAGTTCAAATTAGCATGATAAAATGATAGCAAGTTAGCGAACAAACCAATTGCATAGTCCTCCCTTGAGAAGACTTTGCGGTAAAATTGTTTTTTATGGCGCTCTCCACCCGGCCATAGTTTAAAGCAAGCATTGGCAAATCCAATAGGTCTCGCCTTTGGGACCTTATAAATATTTAGTTATGCAGCACAATATCCTTGGTGCAACAACACAACTGTTGCATGGCTAAACACTTATAAGGTCCCAAAGGCAAGACCTATTGGCTATGCCAATGCTTGTTTTACTTTACACCTCTCCTTCGGCCCTGTTCTTTCTGTGGAGCTGGATGGGCTCTTAGGCGCTGCATCAGAATCTCAGAAAGGAGAGCATTCTCTCCTTGAGCAGTAAAAAAAAAATGAAAACCGCATTGCCTCGGGAGGGTGTGGAGGGGGGGGTTGTTTATCGCACTGACTATATAGCGCCCAAAACCCTACAGATTGACTATTTGCGGAGAAGTCATTGTTTTTTTATAACTAAACTCAAATACATAATAATTTGCGACTTGCAACAAAGGCTTGAGATCTTTCACACACCAGTTTGCAGATTTCATAAAAATCTGATCAGTAAACGCTCAGCCCACTCAGCTATAGAGCCTTTTCTCTTTCAGTCCCACGGCAGCAAAACTATCTTCGGCAACCCCACTCATATTGGCAGGCAACCCTACAAAAGTGCACTATTACTCGAAGATTTCTGAAGGAAACCAAGTAGAACATCCGCATGTTTTCCTGGTGCTACAGTGCTGCATGTGACTGAATGCAGCTTCGAGCTACTAGCCATAAATCCAATAATTAGGACACCTCGTCATAAAAACCCTTCATAGCAATTCAGGCGGAAGAGGTGCTGTAATTGAATTGTCGGCAGTCATATCTGCTGTCACTGTATTGACTTTCGCTCTCCGGGATGATATTATCGAGATGGCCGAACCTCTCCGCTGTCAGAAGGGCTGAGACAGGAGAGCCCTTGGCCTGGGGGGTGGGTGGGGGGGGGGGGGGGGGGAACGCGAAACATTTACACCAGCCAAAATAATGTAAAGGGACCATTTCCTGCTGACAGTACACCCCCCCCCCCTTCCGTTTGGGAAAAAGGGCTCATCTGGAGGAGTGTGGTGTGAGGGTGGGGGTTTGGGGAAGGAACTGCGTCCACTGAAAAGGGCACGAGGAGTTAGAATTAGTTGTAATACATAGTAAAAGGGCATGCCTGCCGATGACAGCAGAGGAAGAGGGACTCCCAAGCCGGAGCAGGAATGTTAATATAACGGCAGAAGGTCGGACCCGCAGCCCCTATTTGCACAAAGCAAACAATTGCAAGCCCTGAGGCGGAAGGGCACCGAACAGCAGAGCTGCCGGACTGTGGGAGCTGCTAGGCGGCCACTTAGGACACACAGTCCTGTGCGACGCCAAGATAATCATAAGGGCCTTTGTTAGAACACAACGTCCAATTCAACCGCCTCTAGCCGCTAGTTTTGGATACAATAATAGGATCAATGTCAAAACATGGCTTATGTGTGGCCAAAACATGCTGAGCACAATGCCAAATGAACAAATAACCGGAAAAAAAGATTTGCTGGCAGAAATCAGAGGCTAGCGAATCGGACTGGTCCTTTCAGCACTTTGTTCACACCGTCCCCGTTTAGGACGCACGTCTGAAGAGTCCTAGCGTCACACTTCACTCACGATCTAAAAGGATCCCTTTTTTTCGTGCGACCACATGTTCTACATGAAATAATAGATGTAATCATATCGAAGCACATGCATTGATTATGTAAAACTTAAATTACTCTCAGTTACAAACAATAACTCGAATGTTAGTAATAACTACGATAATATGTAATTATTCTATTTGCACGTGCATTTATACAAGGAGGGCCAAAGCCGGGACGGTCCCAGAGCGCTCTACATAGGATGTGTGCCAACAAATGCAACAATATAGCAGTTTGGCTCCGGCTGCCTCAGGGACTGTACTCTCGAAGCAGCAGTCACTATTAGGAGCGCAGGACACCTCCACGATCGTTACAGTTGAAGATACTAAGGGTGGGAGAGCGCGTGCTTTGTTGGAAAACATAGGAACTACAGCGCTTCCAACTTCAAAAGTCATCGAAGGCACAAAAGAACAAACCATTAAAAATAATGTCCAAGTAAATCATGCAACAGACTATATGTAAATATGTTTTAAGACTTTCAAAAATTAGGCAAACTAGAAACGCGAACACTTTCACGGCGAACGCGGCCGTGAAAGTGAAACTGATAGCAATACCTGGCTGAGAGTAGGCTGATAAGCAGTGAGTGGCTGGGAGGGGCAGGTTGTGTATGTGTGCGGGAGGGGGGCCGTTTGTTTGTTTATGCGTTGGTCGTGAGGAAAGGCTAGGAAGGGAAGGGGGTTGCTACAGAGGAGGAGGGCTGCGTGGGAGGGGGTAGTGACGGCTGCGTGGGAGTGGGTAGTGAGATCAGAGAGCAATGGGAGGAGCATGCTGTAAGGCTTAATGAGCCATGAAAAAAAGGCGAAAGGCAGATGGCGGCTGCGCGCGGGTTACTGCAAGCTTGAGGCCAGCAAAAGCCTCTGGTAGCACTTTGAAAACCCACTAACCAAATGTCTAGCAGAGCAGCGCATGAGCTGGCTCAGCGAGACCTAAAAATGCAGGCTTCACATGTTAGTTTTCTCAGAACACTGGATGTCTTTGGTACGTAACTGGCTGCCATTTGGGGTTGGGCATGACAACGTCAGTACTTTTGGTCTTGGGCATTCCCGGATCTTTTAACAGTATTCCTATTACCATATGGAGGCGTTTAGTTCCACTTACCTTTCAAAGTTTGGGCCTATTATTCCCAGCATGCTTAGTTGTGTTGGCTGGGATAACCAACATTAAGGTGTCGCGTTAATGAGCTGGTGCCAGTGGAAATCTTAAAGCTCTTCAATACGGATCGGCGACATTACAACAAAAAAAGATATAAGGTATTGGATACGGCATGGTGGGTTTGGAAAGAAGTTAGAAAATCTTTAGGCATTCCGAAATGTAATTATTATACACATTTATGGAATTCCAAACTTTTCCCTACCTTAGCTGTGATGGAGGGTGGTCTGAATGGGAATCTCTGGGAATTAACAGAATTGGGGATGTATGGGACGGCTACTCCCTAATGGGTTTTAAGGTTTCCAACAGAAATATGGATTGGAAACAAAACAGCTTTAAGTTTATGCAACTACATCAAACACTGATGGCCATTAGACCTAGATGTAACCCAGGTGGAAGACTTAACTTCCTTGACTTTCTCTTGGGTAGGGGGAACCAGGATCGGTACGATCTATGAGGCCCTCTCCGAGACATGGCAAGATTATATGGAAACGGTCGAGGCCTTGTGGGCTGTTAAACTCTGGGACACGGGTGTGGATCTGGACAGAGCGCTGCTGATGGCAGACAGCTTATTCCAATCCACAAACCTTAAGGCACAACATTATAAAACATTATTTAAACTGTACTACACCTCAGCCAAGCTTTTTGAATGGGGGGAAAGAGAGGATGACAAGTGCACTAGATGTTCGGGGCGGCTAATTTCGTCCATATGTTTTATGATTGTAGCACCTTGAAATAGCTTAAGTCCGAAATGGAAACATTTTGGGAGGGGCTGCTAGGGATTAAGATCACCCTATCCCCGGTCCTGATGATATTTGGATTAGATTCTAAGCTAAAACTGAAAAAAAGAGGAAGAAGCTTTTGTATTTATCGGTGTCGCAGTTCTAAACATATTGGTGGCGGCACGGTGGAAGGACTCCGCGGCACCCTCTTTCCAGATGTGGCTATCCAGACTACTCGGTATTCACAATATCGAAGCCGCCTTATATTCCCGTAGGGGCAGGAAGATGAGGGTGCTGGGGCAGTATATCTGGGCTTCTCTTAAGAGCTGGAGGGATGCCAGAAAGCCCTTGGTACAGCTCAGTTATGTATTTTCTGCCTTTTTTAATCGTTTTACATATTATTAGCACCGATTTGCCTTAATTTATGATGTGTATTATTGCTAAAAGTTATTTAATACGAATCTGCCCTCAATAACCAGAGGGTTGCTAGAAAGTTTTAGATCTCGCCTATGCTTTGTATCTCTGCCTTTTTTATGATATGCACTGATTCACTTTACAACATGATGTTCTTTATAATCTTTATGAGACATTTAAGATGAAACAATCCTGACTGTTTAAAAGATTTAAGGGAAAGTTATTGGTTTGTATACATGATTTCAATTTTAATAAAAAAACAAAACAAAAAACACTAACCAAATGTCTCGCAGAGCAGCGCATGAGCTGGCTCAGCGAGACCTAGAAATGCAGGCTTCACATGTTGGTTTTCTCAGAACACTGGATGTCTTCGGCAGGTAACTGGCTGCCATTTGGGGTTGGGCATGACAACGTCAGTACTTTTGGTCTTGGGCATTCTTGGATCTTTTTATCAGTATTCCTATTACCATATGGAGGCGCTTAGTTCCAGTTACCTTTCAAGGTTTGGGCCTATTATTCCCAGCATGCTTAGTTGGGTTGGCTGGGATAGCCAACATTAAGGTGTTGCTTTAATGAGCTGGTGCCAGTGGAAATCTTAAAGCTCTTCACTATGTTTTCCTGCAGACTAAACAATACAAAAATACTTCTCGTCACTGTCAAGCTGGGGGCTGGTCTGTGGTGTGTAAGCTTTGTGTTTCAGTTTATCTGATTTGGAGATCGTAAGTGTAACCCATCAGTTTCCAAGTCTTGTGTGTGTTTTCTTTTTGTATTTTAAAGTTAGCATGCATTTTATCAATTAGCCAACTTAGAAGGCCAGCCACCAAAAAAATGCACATCAGAAAACTGGCCCAGATGTGTTTATTACTCTAGAGGAGAAACATGTATTCCTGAGATGTTTACTGCTGGCCAGCCTTTTCCAAAGCTGCCAGATCACGTGCTGTTCAGCCAGCTGTGGCTTTTAACCAACATCACTTTGCCTGTTGGGAATTTCACGTCTATGCCTTTTTAAAATGTGGATGAACCACAGAACTTTAAAGTACCTCAACACCTAGATAAAAAGGAAAATTTGGATAACTGTCGCATGATGTTAGCATACTTGGCTGCTGTGCCGTTCCGCTACAACCCTCAGTATACTGGCATTTATATTCAGCTACAACTGGAGCCACTAGAATTGTGCAATTCTGTATTTTTTTAAAGTGTCTAACACAATTATTTCAAGCTCTCATGTATCAAGTGTTACTCATGCTGCCTTGTCTGTTGTCACAGGGTTAACTGGTCACTTCTCAGTGCTGCGGGTATCCTAACCATATCAAATAAGTAAAAAACAGTTTTTTCCCGCTCCTCACTGCAAACTTTCCCAGAAATCCTAGTATTACCATGCGTTTGAAATTCTTTCCGCACCTGCAGATAACCATTTCTCATGGATGGTGCTACTGATTTTTTTTTTACTACTCTCATCCCTTCTCCACACCCAAATATTCCGTGGCAGTGGCCAATAGGTCTCTCCTTTGGGACCTTATGAGTGTTTAGCCATGCAACAGTTGATGTTGTTGCACCAAGGATATTGTGCTGGATAACTAAATACTTATAAGGTCCCAAAGGAGAGACCTATTGGCTATGCCAATGCTTGTTTCTAAGGCTGACTACAGCTAGGCCAAACAGGTGTTTTTGGTCAAACAGATGATTCAAGATGGTAGTTTGCACTTCTTGTTTAAAACTAAAAATGCGCAACCATGCATATTTGCGTAGTAAGACACTGGTGTTGACAGATCTAGATGCGGTGTCTGCTGCATCGAGGGAACATTTAATGGATGCATTTGTAATTAATTTGTCTGCCTGAACCAGATCATGGGCTTTGGCCTAGTATTGGTCAGGCAAATGCTGAATTAGGTCCTCAAGCTCATTGTAGTGAGCCCTATACCTGGCAAGCAGTGCTTGTGCATTAGCTATCCTCCAGTGATTAGCTGCCTGGGAGGCAACTCGTTTTCCTGACGCGTCTAGCAGTTTAGACTCCTTGTCTGGAGGTGGAGCATCACTGGAGGTCTGAGAATTGGCACGTTTGCATTGGACACTACCAAAGAATCTAGAGGGAGTTGTCTTTTAATGTAGGTGGGATCATTTGGGGCGGGTTTATATTTTTTATCAATGTGGGGGTTGAGAATTGTGGTCCTGACAGGGTCCTTGAAGATGTCTGGTGCGTGTTTAATGACACCATCGAGCATGGGCAATGTTTGCATTGTCCTTTGTGACTGGGCCAAAGTATCTACCAGGAAGTCGTCCTCCATGGGGTCTGAATGGATTTGTACATTATGATATTGGGCAGCCCTATTAATAAGCTGACTAAACCCTATGTTGTCATCTGTGGGAGATGGACGTGTTGGGTATGCCTCCAGATCAGGAAGGTCTGGAGGATATGCAGGATCATTGTACTTTACCCATGTGTCGTGTGTTATAGTAGTGTGATCATCTGGGGGGTCAATATGTCCACCCCCGTCCCCTAGGTCATCATCATCATCATCATCCTGTGGTGGTGGTGAGTGTGGCGAGAGTCTAGGAGAGCGTATGGTAGACTTTTCAGGAGATAATCATTTAGCGTCCGCTCGCAATGTGCAGCGGCAAATAGAACGTATGCCTAGAGCCTTCCACAAAGTCAACACAGCTATGCTTACTCGGGCCTTAGAAACCTATCCTTGTGTTCTCACGGGTAGGTTGGAGGACGATGTAGTGTGTTTTCAGAACTGGCTCACTGCACGTTTGAAAGCCTTGGCACCACCCCGCCAGGTTAGATCAGAACTGGCAAGAGCGTCGGCCCCGTGGTTTTCTGCTGCCTTGGCTGGTAAGAGAAGGCACTGCAAGAGGCTGGAGAGAATTTGGCGGAGGCAGTATGATACATCTGCTAAGCAGTCTTATAGAGAAGCAGTGAAGGAATATCATCGGGAGATCACAGCAGAGAAAAAATCCTTTTTAGCTAAAAGGATCGAGGAAGCAGATAACTCCTGCAAAGAGATCTTTAAGGTTGTTAAAGAGTTCATCTCTCCCTCCTACTGTACTCCCACGTCTGTCTTCTCGGAACCATGGATTACGGAGCTTGCAGAATTTTTCACTAATAAAATTCGTACCATCCAGTCGGCCTTGCAAGGAGCTCATAACATCTCGGATTCCGGCTCTTTGGCCGACGACTCTCTTAATCCCTGGTTACACTCATCTGCATCGGACACGGATACCTCAGGTCCTACCCTTGACTGCTTTCCTGTTTTAGAGCTTCATGCCTCGCTGGACCTCTTGTCCAACTTGAAATCTGGCTCTCCACTTGACCCTTGCCCCGCCAAGTGTCTTGCGACCTTGGCTCCTGCTCTTAATTCTATCATCAACCCTATTATCAACTCATCCCTGAGCACGGGCAAAGTCCCCACATCTTGGAAGCAGGCCCTAGTCCTTCCCCTTATTAAAAAGCCGAATGCAGATGCCAAATTGCATTCCAACTACAGGCCAATCTCGTTGCTGCCCGCTTTGGCCAAAATAGCGGAAAAGCATGTACACACCACCCTAGCCAACTTTCTAGAGGTAATTCCTTGTTACATCAGTCACAGTCCGGGTTTAGATCTAACCTGAGTACAGAAACCGCTCTACTCAAGGTGACCGAGGCTGTGAAGGAAACTCTGGACAGGGGTGGAAAGGCCTTGCTCATCATGCTTGATCTGTCGGCGGCCTTCGACACTGTTCCCCACGACCTTCTCCTGACAAGACTTTGGGAGATTGGCCTGAGGGGAACGGTGTTCGAATGGTTTCAATCTTTCTTGGCCGACCGCAGACAAACGATCTGGGCTCCCCCTTTCTCCACCCCTATGCCGCAGCTTGAGGTGGGGGTCCCGCAGGGCTCCATACTCAGCCCCTCTCTTTTTAACATCTTCATGACACCTTTAGCGGCGCGAGTAGAGGAGCTAGGGGCTCAGATCGTCTCCTATGCGGATGATACACAGCTCCTGTTCACTTGCGACAGGGGCTGTGACTTCGACGGAGCGGCCATCCGGAAGTGTCTGGAGTTTGATTGGTTCGGGAAAAGTGGCCTCAAATGCAACTCAGACAAATCCGAGATATTGTTTTTTGGTTGTCCTGCCGACCCGAGATGGAAGCACTGGTGGCCTTCGGCCATGTTCCCCCCCTGCCAGCGATTCTGTTACAGCTAAGAATCTGGGCATGCTGGTTGATAACACCCTCTCCTTCAAGGCCCAGGTAGCTGGCCTGACGGGGAATTGCTTTGCCATCCTAAGGATGTTGAGAAAGTTTCTGCCGTACCTAGCTTTGGAGCACAAGAAGATTACGGTGCAGGCCTTGATAGGCTCACGCCTAGACTATGCCAACATCCTTTATCTGGGTCTTCCTGAATATCTGCTGACTAGCCTGCAGGTAGTCCAAAATTCGGCAGCCAGGGCAATCTTTGGTCTTACCAGAAGAGCCAGGGCCAGCAACCTCCTTGTTACTCTGCATTGGCTGCCGATTCGTAAGCGCATCTCCTTTAAGACCTTAACCACAGCTTTTAAGGCGCTACACAATTTCGGCGCTGGCTATTTGCAGAGAAGGGTCAACTTCTATCTCCCATCTAGACCCTTGAGGTCGGCTGCCCAGGCCAATGCAATCGTGCCGGCAGTGAAACGTGTTCGTTGTGGAGGTCGCTCTTTTAGTTACCTGGCCCCCCGTCTTTGGAACACTCTGCCCTTGACGTTGCGAGCGTGCTCCAATCTGTCTACCTTTAGAAAGGGACTTAAAACTCATCTTTTTGCCCTATAAGTTGTTCCTGTTGATTCTTAGTGCCACTTTGGCTGTCTTGTTAGTTGCTGGTATTTGTGTAATGATCTACAGCGCGGGACGCTCTTCGGAGCAGCTGAGCGCTTTACAAAACCCCCAGTAACATTAACATAAAGGTTTAGTAGGAAGAACAGGAGAAGAGGGTTGTAGGGGTGAAGTTGCAAAGTCTCTTTTCTTCACAGGCACCTCAGGAGAGTGTGAGGTGTCGAATTTCCTCTTGTTTGTGGGGAGACTGACAATATGGCATGTTTTAGGGTCCACATGCAATGTCTTTTGTTTCGGATTGATAGGATCTGGTTGAAAAAGTTCTTCCAGGTCGGTGCCTCCTTACAGTGCCGATTTTTTCAGTTCTGAACGCGGTTTTGATTTATGGTCTTCAGCCTTCGAAGGGGTTTTTTGCTCCTTCGGCTTCGATGTTGAGCCGGTAATCTTTTTCGGATCCGAAGATTTTCGGATCAGAGGCCTTGTGGTCTTTTGGTGCCGAAGAGCTTGATGCCAAAGCTTTTTTGGGGGTAACGGGAGCAGGATATATTCCAGATATCAGTACCAACTATGTTTTTTGGGCTCTGATATGTTGCCTGCTCGGTACCGAGCTGTCGGAAGGCTTTTCCTTTGTCTTCGGAGCCGGGCCTGGAGGCGGGGCTTTTGAAATTTATTGGGTGTGGTCCATAGCTTAGTTGCCCACTCATGGGGAACAAATACATTGTGGGCTTCATATAACACCTAGGCACAGTGAGTTATCACACTGATTAAAAAGTATCTTTATTTCGAACCCATAGGCATATACAGTTATCCAGATATGTTGATGGGAGAGTGCTAGATGACACCTCTGTTATTTTTTATAAATACTTTAACCCAATGCTGAGGCTCCTTAATCCTTTGAGAAAATCATAGCCAGATACGGAAAGCTCATAATGTGATACTGAGCATCGAAGGTGCTGAGGCAAATGCTAGGTAAGGACAGTTTCTGGGACGTTTGGAGAGATGTAAGAGGACAGTGAGGTCCTACTCCTAATATTAATTTGTCCACAACACATATTCCCAATGGATTTTCGCCTCTCCATGGGTCACAGACTCCTATAACTCCAAAGAACACTTTGTGATCATTCCCTGGTGGTCCTCTTGTTGGAGATTCCAAATGTGCAGCGACCGTGGCGATCCATTGACGGTACCCTTAAGGAAAGGGTCTTCAAGACAGACGTGCAAGCTGCAGTTATTTAATTCTTACCGCATGAATACTGCCTCAAGTCACAAGATTTGCCATGGTCTGGGAGGCGTTCAAAGTCTAAATCAGGGGATTTACACTTGGAAAACATATTACTGGGAAAGTTGTTACTTATATATATATATATATGAAGACACTCTTGCTGTACCTAGACTGAAGGCGAGAGACCTAGCAGAACACTCTCATGGCTGTTGCAGAAGGCACACAGGCATAATACTATCCACTTTGTTTGGCCACAGGCGAAGTGCATGGAGGGAACAGCTGTACAAATTCCACTTATATAAAACCAATCACTATTCCAGCAATACTAATGCCTCAAATCAGAAATAGATGGACATATTGGGAGGAAGCTCCCTTGCTTGGGTCAAGGTTGGCCCTCGTGCTTACCTGGCCAACAGACCATACAAGATCATCCTTGCTATTGAGAAAATATCCGGGTAAAGCCCCAAGGTCCGACATGCTCACTACTGAGTTCAACAAGGCATTCAAGATAATATTGGCGCCAATATCGGCAAATCCAAATCAGGAGGTAGCAGATAGTACCGAACTGCCTCCTATCACTAGGGAGGCAGTTATTACAGCGATTTTAAAAACAGGCAAGAATGCACAGGAGTGTCAACCTTACAGACTCCTAGCCCTCTTGAATTTAGATAACATTCTTGCCTTTATCATCGCAAATAGGCTCAACACACTGATGAAGACACAGGTGTGGGAACAATCCGGGTTTAAAACAGGCATGGCCATATTTAATAATCTACGGACCCCTTTTGCAGCAATGCATCAAATCAGACCAAAAAACAGATGCCATCTCAGTCCTTCGGGACACAGAGAAGGTGTACTATTTGTTTGAATGGCCCTTATCTGAAAGAAAAAGTTAGCTATAGATTCCTTACCTTAGAATTACCCTCAGACGTCAGACTGGATCTGGAAAGTTTGTCAGCAGTACCCCTGCGTGTCAGAAGGTGGCGTAGGTCGACACTGTGTTTTTGGAGTCGTGGTCGCCGGGATGACATCGCAGTAGCTACATAGATACCAGCCCCGCGCTGACGTCCGTTCTTTCTTTTTCTGCGCCAGCAAGCGCAGATCCGGAGAGAGCGGTACCTCCAGTCACTTTTTGAATGACTTTTTCTCGACTTTTGTCGACTTCGTTTTTTGAGTCCAACGACTCCTGGTGTACGACTGATGTCGGTGACGGATCCGCACTGCGTGTGCCTCTACTGACCCAAAGTCGTGCTCTGACTGCCGAACCATGGGCCGAAATCTTTGCGGGAGCAGAACTGAAAGCTTGTCGAGACCCGGCAGTCAGCTCCGTGTCGCTCAAGGTCCCGGTCGCGTGGAAGGTCGTGGGAACGATCGCAGAGCCAACACTCCTCTTCCAAGTCTTCGCAATCGAGGTCAGGTAAGTTGAAGCATAAGAAGAGGTCAAAGAAGCATCGTAGCTCTTCAACTTCCGCTCGTCTGTCGGCCGACACGACGAAGGGTGCAGGTGGTGCCCCTCCTGCGGCTCAGAGTGCGGAGCCTACAGGGTCGACTCCGGCCTTCCCTCCCTTCCCGGGAACAAACCCTGCCCAGCTTCGTCAGTTCTGCGAAGTGATGCATGCCATCTATGGGTAGCCCGACTCCGCCTTCGGGCCCAACAGAGTTGGCTGGGGGCCCTGGGCCTTCAATGCCGGTGGCTTTGGCCCCCGTCCCGCAGGGCCCCCTTGGATCCAGGCCTGGATCTGGATCGGCACCGGTCGCCCTCGTAACACCTCCACAGGTGCCGATTCCACCAGCACCACATAAGAAGCCCGCGCCTGCTGGACCCCCAGCTGGCGTCGGCCCCGGCTTCCGCCCCGATGTAGACATGGAGCCGGACCGGCATCGACTGACACTGGATCCGGCGCAGATGGGTACTTTTGTTTCTGTATTCCACCCTAGCCCTTTTCAGACAGAATGGCAGCATGAGGAGGGTGAGGAAGACTGGGAGGTGTGTTCCACCTTAGCCCTTTTCAGACAGATTGGCAGCAAGAGGAGGGTGAGGAAGACTGGGAGGGATCTGGGGACCCTTTGACCTACCAATTGGATTATGATCCGGACTGGAGAAAGGAACTGGGGGATGCCAGTGGTCTGGATACCTCCCCAGCCATTGGCATGTTGTCTCCTCCTACCGTGGCTACGGAGGAGGGAGCATCATACGCAGTGGTGTTGCATAGGGCGGCCGAGGCGCTCCACCTCGAGCTACCTACAGTGGCAGTCAAGACTACCCTCCTGACAGAGGTGCTTCAGCCAGCAGTGAGTATTTCGGAGCCCCTGCTGCCGTTCAATTAAGCCCTATCTGACATCCTTTCGGGCACCTAGTCCAGGCCCAACACAGGGGCTCCTGTGGATGGGATGATTGCCCGAAGGCACCGCCCGCCCCTGGGCGACCCCACTTTCCTCTCCCAACACCTCACACCTCAGAGCTTGGTGGTCCAAGCCTCGACATCCAAAGGCGCATTCCCCTAACGCTCCAACAGATAGGGAATCCAAAAAACTGGACCAACTTGGGAAGAAGAGATTTATTTTCTCCAGCTTGGGACTGCGGTCGGTAAACGTAGCATGTCTGTTGGGCCATTATTCCCACTCTGTGGGCACGGTAACGCAAGTGCTGCCCCAGTGCCCGGATAAGGCCCAGGTGGTGCTCTCCCATGCAGTTGGGAGAGGCGCAGCAAAGTTTACCAACTGCTGTGGAGTGGACACCCCCAACTAGCTGGGTAGGACGATTTCAACGTCGGTAGCCCTTCGACGCTACGTCTGAGTGAGGTAGACTGGCTTTTCTGGGGATGTCCATAACACCCTGATGGACATGCTCGTTGATGGCCTTCGCCTGTTCAGCAACAAAGCACTGCTGTGGTTCTGGAGGTCAGCGGGCGGGCCAGTCCACTACAGCCCCCTCTGCAGTTGCCTCCAAACCCTCTTAGTCCGACCTTTTAGGCACATCACACGCCTGTGGGTGGCAGGATTCACCATCATCTCCCCCACTGCCGTACCATCACGTCGGACAGGTGGGTTCTGCCGATAGTCCGAAGGAGCTACTCTCTCCCATTCGAAACTACCCCCCTCCCCAGTACCATCGAATGTACGGGGATCATCTGGCCCTTCTCCAACAGGAAGTTACGGCTCTCTTGGCCAAAGGAGCCATCGAACGAGTTCCTGCCCCAGGAGTAGGTCTTGGTTGCTATTCCCACTACTTTCTGGTGCCCAAGAAGGACAAGGGACTTATTTAAAGAAATAGTTGATCTAATTTGTGAGTTGTACAAACGTAACACACTCAAATGTATCCACAGGATAACAGTCTTAGTACATACTCAAAATTGAATTAATGGAAGGTAAGGAGTGAACACACAGAGAAAGAAAATATATTCAGAAAATTTATATTTACTTGCACAAACTTAGGGAGATAAATGTAAACAAATTCATTCAAGCAAGAAGTCATGAACAGAGATAAAACAATATTTTTCTCTACAGTTCATAACCTAAGACATCAACTCCAAGTGGATACAGAAAAACTTCAACCATACAGTGCCCAAGCCTACAAGGGTCGATTGGGTTTCCCCTGCCTATAACAAGAAGGACAAGGGCCTGCATCCTATCTTGGAAATCAGGAACGTCAATCGCTTCCTCCGGAAGGAGCAGTTAAACTGTTGACTCTGGCTCAGGTCCTGTCTGCCCTCGATCCTGGATGGTAGCGTTGGACTTGCAGGACGCTTATTTTCACATCCCCGTCCTGCCGGCCCACCGGCGTTACCTGCAGTTCACGGTAGGTCACGAGCATTTTCAGTTTACGTGCTCCCCTTTGGCCTTACCAGCGCCCGTCTGGTGTTCATGAAAGTGATGGCTGTGGTCGCCGCTCATCTGTGCAGATTAGGGGTTTCAGTCGTCCCCTATCTCAACAACTGGTTGTTGAAGGTGGGCTCGTCCCAGGCAGACCTCTCCCACCTCCAGGCTACGGCCGACCTCCTGCATGCGCTTGGATTCTCCATCAATGTGCCGAAGTCACACCGGTCTCCCTCTCAGAAGCTCCTTTTCATCTGAGCGGTTCTGGACACAAAGCAATTTCGGGTCTATCCCGAACAGGGAGTCAGGGATATTCGGGCTATGATTCTGATCTTTCAGCCTCTATCCCGGGTTTCGGTCAGGATGACCCTCAGGCTACTGGCCCGGATGGCCTCCTGCAACCTGCTTGTGGATCATTCCAGATGGCATATGCGGGCTCTGCAGTGGGACCTGAAGTTCCAGTGGGCACAACATCAGGGCAACCTGTCGGATTGCGTCCAGATCTCGAAGGGCACTGCACGCCAACTGCTGTGCTTTTGAACCAGGATTGGATCGACGGCAGATCCCTCTCCCTTCCTCAACCAGAGTTCCCAGTGGTGACCGATGCATCACTTATGGGATGGGGCAGCCACTTGGGGGAGGCGGATATCAGAGGCCTCTGGTCTCTGGTAGAGTCCGGGCTCCATATCAACTTTGTGGAGCTTCAGACGATTCATCTTGCACTCAAAAGCATTCCTTTCCTCTGTCCGGGGAAGAGTAGTGCAGGTGTTCGCGGACAACACCACCGCCATGTGGTACTGCAACAAACAGGGCGGTGTGGGGTCGTGGACCCCATGTCAAGAGGCTCTCTGTCTCCGGACATGGCTGGAACATCAGGGCATATCCCTGGTGGTTCAACACCTGGCAGGTTCTCTGAGCGCCAGGGCGGACAAACTGAGCTGCAGGTGCATGATGGATCACGAATGGCATCTTCACTCGGAGGGGGCGCAAGGTCTCTTTCAACAGTGGGGCCTTGGTTAGATCTATTCGCCACCGAAGAGAATGCGCAATGTCAGCAATTCTGCGCGTTGGACTTTCCAAGGCGGCACTCGCTAGGCGACGCTTTTTGTTGCGAGAGGTGTTACGGTTTTCTATATGCCTATCCACCTATACCACTTCTGCCCAGAGTGCTGAAGAAGATCAAGCGCAACTGGGCCCAAGTCATTTTTGTTGCTCCGGATTGGGCACGGAGAGTCTAGAATCCCGAGCTGCTCAACATGGCCATTGATCCTCCTATCCGACTGCTTCTTCGGGAGGATCTACTGTCGCAGCAACAGGGAACGGTCCTCCACCCGAACCTGTCCAGCCTCCACCTCCTTACGTGGAGATTGAGCGTAGGCAGTTGACGTCATTTGACCTGCCTCCCAAAGTCTGCAATGTTATCTTGGCAGCCAGCGTCCCTCCACTAAGACAGTATACGCATGCAGATGGAACAAATTTGTGGCATGGTGCACAGCAAAGACTGTGGATCCTCTTTCCGCACCTCTTTCCGAGGTTCTCTAGTTCCTCCTTTCTTTGACACAGCAGGGCTCTGCTCTGGGCACTCTTTAGGGCTACCCCTATGCCATTTCAGCCTTCCTTAGGCTTCCTGATCAGCCTTCTCTTTTCAAGTACCCTGTTGTAAATAGATTCCTTAAGGGCATTACTCATCTTTTTCCTCCTGTTCCCTTCGTAATGCCTCAGTGGGACTTGAACTTGGTTTTATACTAATCTTATGTGCGCTCCCTTTGAGCCGCTACATAACTGTCCTCTCAGACTTGCCACTCTGAAAACTGCCTTTCTGGTGGCCATCACCTCTGCACGCAGGGTGAGTGAGTACAAGCTCTTTCTTCCTAGCCTCCCTTTCTTGCTGTCCTTTACAGACAAGGTTGTCCTTAGAACTAGACCTTCCTTTCTTCCGAAGGTGGTTACTTCTTTCCACATTGGCCAAACTATCAGTTTGCCCACCTTCTTTCTGCCTCCGCATCCTTTAAAATAGGAATAGAGGCTCCACCATCTGGATCCAAAACGTGTGCTTTCCTTCTACTTGGATGGCACCAAACAAATCTGGGTGGATGACCAGATCGTCATTGGTTACATCAGCGCTAAGAAACATCGGGTCGTGCACAAACGGACCATTTCTAGGTGGGTCATTCTGGGCATCAAAGTCTTCTATTCTTTGGCAAAGAAGAAGCCTCCAGTGGGGCAGCGCACCCATTCCACCAGGGTGACTGCAGCTACTACTGCTTTGCGACGAGGAGTCGCCCTAAATGATATCTGTGAGGCGGCTACATGGGCACCGCTGCACATGTTCACCAAACACTACTGCCTGAACAGTCACAACCAAAGAGACCGCTTCTTTGGCCGTTCTGTGCTCCAGGACTTTCTGGTGTGAACTTGGTTTGCAGACCCACCTCCAGGGTTGGTATTGCTGGGCTATCTATTCTAAGGTAAGGAATCCATAAATAACTGTTTCTTTCAGATGAACAAGTGACTTATCTTCGGTAACGATATATCTGTAAGAAATATAGGTTAGTTATAGATTCCTTCCTGCCCCACCCATCCTACCGTTCAGTAAACTGACTTCTAGGGCTAACGTCTTCCTTTTAGGGCCCTAGTTTTGTGCACCAGTGGTCCGTGTCTTGCATGCTCCGCGCTTCTGGCGTGGTAAGTCGTGTACAGAACTAACGTCAGCGCACGAGGGTGGCATCTATGTAGCTACCGGGACATCATCCCGGCGACCACGACACCGAACGCAGAGACGATCAACGCTACCTTTCGACGCGCAGGGGTATTGCTGACGAAAAACTTTCCGGGGTAATCCTAAGGTAAGGAATCTATAACTAACCTATGTTTCTTACAGATATATCGTTACCGAACAAAAGTAACTTGTTCTTTATTTGCAGTCCTAAGGAAACTAGGTACCTAATTTAGTAGGAGGTGTTGGTATCCTGACTATGGGAAAGGCACTTACACAGAGGTATTACATTTCTGAATAAGCATCTCCTACTATCACTATATGCAGATAACATTATGTTGTTCATGAAGAACCAGAGATAAAACCTTGTGCCAGTTATAGACTAAATAATTCATTTTGAGGAAATGTCGAGCATTTGTATCAACTGGTCAAAATCAGAGGTGTTCCATCTGATGGCTTCAATTCCAGGACCTACAGTCAGAGTACTGCTATGCAGGTGGGAGGAACATGGTCAGGCTTCTAGGTGTCTCACTGACCAGAGACAGACAAATGATAAAACAAGATAACTTTAGTCCTTTTGTAGACAAATTGTGTGATCAATTGCTGTCTCTGTCTACCAACTTCTAGTTGGTGGTAAGTTGCGAATTCCTTGAAAAATGCACATTTTTGCATTTTTCAAAGTGCCATGTGACGCACATACATGCCCTAAGGGCATGTATGTGCACCACATGTGCACCTATGCTTGTTTAAGGGGTGCAGCAGGGTGTCCTTTGAAAACCCCTGCACCCTTGAAATTATTCTCAATTTGCGAGTAGCAAATTGCGAACCGCAAATTGAGAAAAAATTCCCATTCCTTCCTATGGGCCTGGCCCATAGAAACGAATGGGAAACTATTCCTTAATTGCGAATTCGCAATTAAGGAATATCAAGAAATCGCAAAAAAAATGAGCTTTTCTTGATACATACCATTTTGCGATTCTGAAATAGCGATTTCTTAAAAATCGCTATTACAGAATCACAAATTGGTTCCTTCATACATATGGCCCTAAGGAATGTAGGAATAGAGTAGAACATACAAGGGACGCCTCACATCTGTTCTTGGACTGTAAATATGTGCAAGTTTGGAACAGTATACAATGTCCAGCTCAAACTTGATTTCTGTACGATTTCATTGCAAGTATCTGCATCACCCACCTTGAATCCTCCTTAGAACACCCCCCTTGAATCATAAAGATCTAGGACTAATGGATTTGGCCCTGCGCATGGGAGATAATACAGTACTATGAGAGTGTAAAGGCCCCAAATTCATATCCTTTCACAAATGTTGGGCATGGCTATGCTTCCCAATGAAAGTCAACAATATGATATTCAATTAATTTTGCACGCAAATCTTCAAACATCTATGTGATAAAATGGATCAACATATGCAGAAAGATGACCCACTGTGAGAGACATCCCATTTATTGCTAAATAATCCCACCCTGACACACCATGATAGCCCACTTACCATACAATGTTATATCTCAACTAGGTGTTTGAAATAGATATGAGCTCATGTCTCTCTCCTTAATGTCTATGAACTCACTGGTGTTATAAAGTATTATCTGTGCACATATCCAGACCCTCTTCTATTCCTTCTGAATCTGCTATATGACTTCTCTCACCTAACTAATGCAATAATCATTGGTGACCGGAGAAACGGGATATAGCCTATACTACTACTATACTGCCTGATTATCTACGAGGGTTAATCGTAATAAGCAATACATCAAATGTGATATATGTCCATGTCTCTCTTCGGAGGTTTTAATATTCGGAAAAGCAATAAAATGTCCTTAAATTAAAAAAAAATTCTAGATGTTATTTCAACTGTTAAAATCATGTTATTGGCTTTAGTTGCTTTAAGAAGGTGTTTCTCATGAATATGGAGTATGCAGAAAAAAACGTAAATTGGTGGTAGTTTATTGCACCTGATAAATTCTGACTCAGCACAATCACATTTTATCGGATGTGATAAACTATGAACTAATCAACAGCCCTTGCGTAATGGGGGCCTATTTGTCTTGTTATTCAGTCCAAGAATGCCAAAAGTTTTACAATCCCTGATTAACAGCCCATTCGTAATGAGTGTCTATTTGTCCGGTTGTTTCAGGTCTAGGAACCCACAAGTTTTTCAATCAAATATAGACCATAAGTTGGTTGTTCCTAAGTGGCAGCAGTCCATATTTGGTGGAACATGTCACAGTATCGCGGACCCCAGTCTACGGAACCAACTGCCAAGCCCAGCTTTGCAAACATTTTCAAATATAGAGAAGATGCAGCTGTTTAATTACTTTGGTAGAGCACGTGCTGGATAGTAATGGTATTGTTGTCTGGTGATTCTTTACAAATCATTTTCAAGAAAGCTGCATTGTTCAAACCATTCTTTAATCAAAAAGAAACTTTCTGCATTTGCCCCATATATTAACAAAACGTGTTCTACGGATAGAAACAAGTCTGCATAATATATCTGCACAGCAGCAGGAAGAAGAGGTCAGAGATCAGTATCTGGGGTCCAAAGTAAAATACTTGAAACTAGAGTCAGAGCTCTATGGCTAAGGTAATGCTCAGGCTAGAGCAGTGGAATTCACCATGATGCACTGGGACAGGACTATCATCAACAATTCGGACCTTGTAAGTGAAAACCTAAGATGGTGATCGAAGCTACCATTACAGGGCCTTGACATCTACACTGATTGCAGTGGCTGCATTGGAGAGAATACAATTGGATGACAAATAAATGAGCGAGTGAGTGGGAACAAGAAAGGAGAAGTTGGCATAACAGACACTCAAGGCAATAAAAAGACAACTGACAAACAAGTGGAAAGGCATAGAGATAAGCAATAAAGCTGGAAAGTCAAGGTGGAAAGAAAGTAATAAAGCATAGGTAAAAAGAAGTTAAGCAAGACAAATGAGTGATAAGAAATTGAGATATTGAGAAGACAGAAAAAACAGTGGAAAGACACTTAAGGAAGAAAGAGAAAAGGACACAGGAAAGATCAAAGTATTAGGCTTACACCCAGGCAATATAGAAAAGCCTGAAGGAGACGACTGGGCTGCTATGCAGACTTTGGCCTGCGCTAATTATGCCGAAGGACATTTTGCATGGCAGCGCTTAATTAAACAGCGCCGTAGGTGGTGAAACGCCTCTTGGTAGGGCAGCAAGGACCCCCCAGCCCTTTAAAAAAGGCAATCAACATTGGCGTCCAGAGCGTGTTGGTGTTTGTCCCTTGTTGAAATGTCGGCAAATAGAATGGGCCAGCCTGCTAGTCAGAGGGAAAAATACAGAGAGCAACAAAGAGGCACAAATGAAAGAGAAAGATGTGAATGAAAGTGAAATTTGAGAGATGGAAAACCTAAAACAAAAGGAGAAAGGCCAAGAAGCTGAGTGGATGATGGTAATACTGAAATGGAGTTACCAGGGATAGAGAAAGGGAGTTTTAAGTAAAAGGGAACAACTGTGAAAACCTACAGAAGAAAGCACATTATATTAATAAAACGGGCAAAGTAAGACATTGGGAAGTGTGATGAAAAAAAGACTAAGAGAAATGAATCGTATGTAAGTGAATAACTGGCACACAGCCACAGAATGAGGAAGGAGAACCAGAAGACCTGATCTCTGTTAACACAAACCACAAATGGTTTAGCGGTAAGAGCAACCCTTTTAACAAAGGACAAGGCAGTTCCCATACCCTTTTGTGGAGTGAGGTATTCTCAGTTTGATCTTTCAATATGCCGCTCCACCATTTTGGGCAGGAAGATCTCTAGAAAGTGAAAGAAGTCCTGGAAAAGGTGGTGCTCATCTTGCACGGGTATGAAGGTGGCGTTGATCCTGGAGTCCTGCATTAAACCTGCTCGACTGACTACCAAGTTGAAGTTCAGCAGTGGTTGAGATACCACAGAAGGCCCTTCTTGACACACAATAGCATCCGTCACCTTGCCTTCCATCACTAGGCTATCAGCCTCTAAGGTAGTTTCAGGTAGAGAAGCACCAGGTGCTGCCTTCCGCAGCACCCTCCGCATCTTTCGACGCCCAAGCCAGACCCGATGCCACAGATCACATCGCCAGCTCAATTCTGCAGCCTGGATTTCCTGGTTATCTAACCTTTGCTTCTTAGGTGCTGGTAGCTCAGACTCCTCCTCATCCAGAGTGTGCTTAGTCCCTAATTGCTTCTGTTCACTACAAGGCACCAATATTTTGGGATCAGGCATCCTGGGTTGGGCCTCAGTCACACATGTAAATTTCCCTTGCAGATCCTTTGTCTGGGAAATAGTACCATGGGAGAGGTTCTGGGAAGTGTTCTGATAATTCATTATGTTGTTCTGGCAGTCCATCACATTGGCAGGGATACGTTGTGTGCCTAGAGGCACTGTGCTTTGGGGGCTGGTCTTGTCTACAAGGAGCTGGCATGGATCTGATAATATAGATGTCTGAGGAACTGTCACAGCTGCAGGGATCTGTTGCCGATCTAGACACAATGTAGCGTGGGGATCATTTACAAATGGAGGTTCCTGGCAAGGGCAAAGAGGCTTTGTGATTTCCTCATGAGTCAAATCCATAGCAATCTCTTGCTGATGAGGGTCCTGAACCACTAAGATATTGTGGTCACCAGTGTTGTCAGAGATGTTTTCAGTGCCCAGAAACCCTGTAGTTTTAGAATCTAATGCTTCTGCTGGACAGTCTGCAGAATCCATGGCTTGGAAATTAGTCAGAACAATTTTGGGATCAGTTAAAAGTGACTGTTTGGTTGCATCATCTATTGGATCAATAGGAAGTTTGTCAGTATTTTCTGTCAAGTGGCATTTCAGCACATGCTCCAACACAAACCGCAGACCGGCACACACCTTGTTCCACCACACACCTTGGATGTCCCTTGTGCCAGACAACTGATTTAGACTTGCCTCTGATAAGACTGAGACTTTGAAGGGGAAAGGGATCTCTAGCCCACTTGGGACCAATTCTCCCGCTAATGAGGGGGCAGGTGAAGACTCCGTGCTGCCTGAGGGCTGAAAGAGCCGCGTCAGTCCCCATGCCTTGCCTTTGCTAGACTTTCGCTGGTACTGCAAACTGCGGCAGTACTTGGCTCCCTCCTGGCACCTTCGTTGCAGGCGCAGTGCTGTCTTCTCATTCACGTTGCTGGCCACATTGTGGCTAAGCTCAAAGGGGTCCTGGATGTTTAGGACTCCAAGCTTCAGCTTTGTGTTTGCATCTGTAGACACAAAGTCAGCTACAGGGAGCACACGGCCTTCCCATAATGAAATAACTGTGCCAGCAAAGTCAAAGTCAGCAAAGAAGCAGAAAAACTCAGACAGCAGAGAACCTGCAAAGAAGGAAAGAGAAATTAGTGCATACATAGTGCATCCAGTTCTACAGATTAACTAAAGATCTACCCAACTAATGCTACTCGGTAGCAGCAATTATTCTATGGTTATAAATCTGTGGACGATTCCTTGTAGAAGAAATACAATTACCAGATATTTACAAGACTAAGGGTTGATTATCGTGATGACAGAGGCTCCATACTAGAAACAGCATTTTATATATGTAATATGCATACACCAAAACAATTTTAGCACTTTTAGAAAATGTGGCCCATTTTGGCTGGTAAATTAAAATTAACATTACGGTTTTGAAAGGTTAAAGTTTGAATTCTAATTGAATTGAGTTGTAAAGCTACAATCACAGATTAACCAGTGACAGTTAATTATATTCCAGTTCTTCTCTGTTCCTTTCCAGAGCAATACATATTTGTGGGGACGGTCACACTATATTAATTCCTAGATTTGCTAAAAAAAAAAAATCGTGAAAAATACATTCATGTAAAGTTCATAGGGCTACCAATCTGCTAAATCAACGTGCTGCAATTGGTAAACAGCAAAATAATTTTGAACGTCTTGTAGACTCTAGATGTTTAAAAGTTATACCTTCTAAAGTGTCAGAATGACCCAGACTAACCTAACCATGTGGCCATTACATTAGAGGTCATATTCCAATTATGTTGAGTCAGACCTCACATTACTGAATAGTTCCTTACAAAAGCAACATAAAAGAGGACATTCAGATACAGATTGAAGGGGTTGTTAAGATTATTGAGGGGTTCGTAATTTCAACTGTGGATACAGGTATACGATATTTGGGCTATGACTATACCATACAGAATTCAGGAAGATAAACAGGAGTAAAAGGCATCTGACTAAAAGTCTGCAATCAAAACAACATACAACGAGTCCATCTCATATTTAAAAAGACAAAGGAAAATATAACTAAAATGCCTAATGTGCAAAAATACAATTCTTATAATTTAAAGTATTACATCTGAACAGAAAAAAAATAACGTGGCAGTAACTAACGTAGCATATAAACTAGAAATTAAATGAGTCAAATTAATTAAATCACTAACTAAAGTGCACATAGGGACACTGACAACACTACACAAATGAAGGAATGTTGTAAAACTAATTTCACTTCATAACAACATTGTGCACCCACAGTTAAAGGACTATGACATTGCCAATCAACCTAGGAACAAATTGACCATCAGAAAGGCCTTACCATGGCCTGGGAAAATTCTGCTTCCTGAGCCTTGCATGTTTTATGCATGGCCCTTTTTCCCTCCAGGTGGCTCACCATTCACAAACCACCACTAGAAATCCTTCAGATTTGTATGGATTGACAGAATGGTTATCTGCTGTCTGCGGAGGTTCCCTAGATGTACCCCAATTATTGGTTAGTGCAGCTACTTCACAATCTTGCCCAAGGCTACAGTGTGTCTGGTAGTCAATATGCACAGGCCCTTTTGAACATATCAGTTTTTTATAGTCTTTATTTCGAAGTTTTCCTTCATAAAAGACATAACATACATAAAAATTTATCAGAAACAAAAAAAGAAAAGAGAATGATATTAATCAAAATCAAAATTTAAAAAAGATAAACCTTAATATAAGCAAATAACCACTTAATACATTTTTTTCTTTAGCAGTTATCAACAAAAAGCTATACCAACAATATCTGGAACAGTTTCCATTATACACAATGTTAGAACCAACGAATATAACAGGCAATATGTCCCAGATCATAATCAGTCAATTTCAGTTTCGAAATAATTTAGTTAAATTAATGATGGACGCTACTTGCTAGCTTCTTTGATATACCTTGCTCGGATTACCCAAGCCCATCCAAGATATTTTGCCAAGCCAATAGACACCCACTCAGCTGTATTAGTTCTTAGAATGTGTATTGCTTTTTTACACACCCGTATTTTTGTTCGTCGACAAACTGGTTTGAGCCACTTCAGACGGGGTGCGCGATAGGCATGACATTCGAATAAGAAATGGCTCTCAGTTTCGTTAACTTCTAAACAAAAGGGACAATACATTTTCAGACTATTCTGCCATTTGTTAGTAAATTCCCTAATTGGTAAGGTGCCTACTCTGAATTGATGATAGAGTTTTCTATCTAGGCCTTTGGTGATGTTATCCCAATACGTCTCAAGTTGGGGAATAACTTTATAAAGCAAGAAGGAACTGGTAAGTGAAGAACCAGCTGAAAGTGAGATCATATCATTTTTAACAACTGACCAAAACAACTGTTTAAACTCATTCTTTGAGGGAAAGGTTTGATTACCTGGATCTGACCAATGTAACGGTAGACCCATTTTAAGGAGGGTTGCTTTAATACTTTTGAACCAGGGTATATATCCTGAGCCAAAAGACAGTTGAACCTCCCGAAGCTCATTAGCAAACATTATCAGTTCTGGGGTAGACCAAATTCTTCTCCATAAAGCAACCATTCTAAATAGAGCTTGATTTTTAAGAGATTGGCAGCCCATATCGAGCAATAGTGGGATTGCGGGGGTTGAGGGCGGTAAACCTACCAAGCTTCGGAAAAATTTGTTCTGAATTTTATCTAGTGGTACAAGATCAACATGACCCCATAGATCAGAGCCATAAAGAACGGCCGAACTAATTTTGGCCTTATAGATTTTCGTGGCAGGAAGTACTCTTTTCGTGAGGGAGCAACGCTGTTCCTTCACGAGACACCCTGATAACCTAGCTAGTTTGAGGCACATAGCCTCAATCTGTTCTCTCCACCGCAGTCTATAATCAATAGACACGCCTAGGTAGGTCATTACCCATACTTGCTCTAATGATACTTCGTTCATGGTAACATAACCCTTACGTGGTTTACATTTTGTAAATACCATAAACTTGGTTTTCGAGACATTAATCTCCAGATCATTTAATTTACAAAACTCCGTGAATTTATTAATGGCAGTTTGCAACCCCACCTGGGTTTTGGCCAGAATCAGGGTATCGTCGGCGAAGATTAAAAGTGGGAATTTAGTCCCTCCCAATACGGGGGCATCAGATGAAACAGACGAAAGGAACTCCACTACCTGATTAATAAAAAGAAGAAAGAGGGATGGTGCCAAGACGCACCCTTGTCTAACTCCCCGCGTAACAGGAAATTACTCCGTTACTTGGCTTTGGGATCCCCATCTCACTCTCGCAAAGTTATGATTATGTAACCTAATCGTTAAGTCTAATAAGTCAGGGGGCATTCCCATTTTACTTAGTGCCAACCACATCTTGTCTCTAGGGACCAGGTCGAACGCAGATTTTAAATCTACGAACGCAGCGTATAATGTACCTCCTCCTAGATGCACGTCTTCCAGTAAATCATGGTGAATCTGACTACCTGGTCGATAGTGCTTGTGTTGGCTCTAAAGCCTGCCTGTAGTGGGGACAAGATATTTTCTTCCCTCGCCCATGACTGTATTCTGCCTAACAGCAATCTGGCCATTACTTTTTGTAGTGCGTCGATGAGGCTAATGGGGCGATAATTCGCCGCACTAGACTTATCTCCTTTCTTATGTACTGGAAGAATCTCTGCCCCTCTCCAAGATACCGGGATATCTGCTCCCAAAGCAATGGCATTAGCCAGGGCAGTGATATACGGGACCCAATTTTCCATATCATATTTAAAAAGGTCTACTGGGACACAGTCCATCCCGGGTGCTTTGCCATTTTTACTTAATTGTATCGCTATCTCCGTCTCACGTTCACTAAAAACCACATGTCCGCAGTTCACCAACTGTGGAAGAATCAACATTCCCTCCTCGCTGGGATTATCATTTATTTGCTTACCACAAAACTGGGCTGAAAAAAACTCAACCCACGTATCCGCCGAGACATGGTTAGTTGGGGTTTGCTGATCACCACATCCTCCCCATTTAACTACCTGCCAGAATTTCAATTGGTTACCTGATAGACTGGCCTCATAAAGGTCCTGCCAACGATTATCATCCCATATAGTTTTGGCAAGTTTTAGGGTTTTTCTGTACTCCGCCCTCGCAACTTTAATTGCCTGAGTATCCCTAGTTTTAATTACAGATATCAGGCGATTATGCGCCTTCCTACAGCTTGCATCATACCATTTTGCCCCCAAATTACCTTTTTTTTATGTTTAAGACCACCTTTAAACGTAAAATGGGTTTTTATTGTGGTAAATAATGATTCATGAATTGGGCCTACCTGATCAAGAATGCCCCTATTTGCCAGTATTAGCTCCAGCTTTTCAGTAGCCAATATGACATCCTTGGAGATCTTAGACAGAACTCTAGGGTCTTCCACAATCTTATCCCAGCGAAGCCTACGACAATCGTTACTAAGAACTGCATTCGCTGTTGTATAGATATCATCATTTTGTTTTCTATCTATGCCCAATTCTATTTTTAACGTGATTGACAAAGGGTTATGGTCACTTTTGGGACGTGCGATTACTTCCATATCTACCAAAAGATTCCAGTACTCCATTTTAAATAGGCAGTAGTCAATACGGCTGTTACTGTAGCCATTGTCGAAAGTGGGATTTCCTACAAGGTCAGACTTGGACCTCCCATTGGCTGCCCTGAAGTTCCACTCCAGACATAGCCCAAGCCAATGTAGCACTGCCTCTGTAGCTTTAGTAACTGGTGGTAGAGTTAGGCTGGGAATGTTCCAAAGCTGGTCTGCTTCCTCATAACAACCATCATCCATAGACAATATGGGCTCGATTGTACAGTTCAAATCACCCAGTAACATTACACAATTGTCAGTACCAATGTCATTTAACAAGAGTTCAAGATCATTCATCACTTCAGGGCATTTTCCCCCAGGTCTTCCCCTTGCATAAACATTGATCACGAATAGATCCCGAGTTTCAGCCCTAGTCAATTTCAAACCCATGAGATCATCATTCGAAGTTGGTAACTCATATATCCTGACATTTAGCAATTGGCGAACCCAAATTACAAGCCCCCCAGACGGCCGTCCCCTTGGGCCTTTGTGAGCTGGTTTGTAAAAGTTCAAAAAGCCCAGCCGGAAAAGTGCTTCCATCGACCAAGATTCTTGAAAAACCATGACATCATATTGCTCTGCAAAAATCCCCCAGTCAATCTCAACCATTTTACCCCTTAGCCCTGCAATATTCCAAGACAGTACCTTTAAACAGTTTACAGGCTCACAAGGGGGATCAGTCGGTAAAAGAACTGGTAGGTCTATTAATTCAACTGGACCTTCACACGACACATTAGACACAATAGAACACATACCCTCAGTATATTCTTCTACCATCAAAACAACAAGAGAATTATTACTCAAGTGGTCGTCCAAAATTTCCACCACATCAGTTCCTGGGGAGATGACATCTTCCACTAGCTCCCGTGTACAATTTAGAATTGAGGGTGAAATAACCTTTGTCAAACCTAGATGTCCCTGGTCATTAACCATTAATCCACTATCATGTCAATCTACTCCATCCAACCAACTAAGTGGAGCAAATCGATTTGAGAGGTGGGGCCGGAACAAAGGATGGATGGACACATCAGGAAAGGAACGTTCTCTTGAACCATTCCCAATAGGGAAATGATTGTAGTTTGAGACAGTATTAATTTTTGGGTAGAAATATTGTAATGATAGGGTCTGTACATCACCAATGCGACCAAATCTGGGCTCTCTGCAAATAAGTTCAGCAACCCAAGGTTCTCTAAAACTAATAACAATGCAGTCACCCTCTAGATCTTTTTTACTATATCCAACCCACTCTACTCT
The DNA here is from genome assembly GCF_964263255.1 of Lissotriton vulgaris. Classification (NCBI taxonomy): domain Eukaryota; kingdom Metazoa; phylum Chordata; class Amphibia; order Caudata; family Salamandridae; genus Lissotriton; species Lissotriton vulgaris. The sequence continues at coordinate 592,806,674 of NC_141697.1, forward strand.
TCTGACATTGAGTATAACTGCCTTCGTGGGGTGCGGTAGGGGTCGGTTCTTATTTAGCCAATAGTTAACTTTGTTACGTAATTCATTATAAGATTCCTGTTTACCTACTTCCAAGGGAGCCACACCAGTTAAAATAACAGTATAGGGTAGTGATTCCGGAGGAAGGTTCACATTACGTTTAGTACTAGCCGTTCTAGGCTTTTTATTGGCTGGATTAGTTTTAGGTACAGGCTTGGGGGTTTTAGGTATAGTGCTAGGAACGGGGATGGAATTATTTGCAGTAGATGGTTTACTATTTCTATTTACTACAGAAACCTGGGTATGTCCAGAATTAGTTACTTGATTGGAAGCACTTGGGGCATTTGATGGCCCAGTCGGTTTTCTTATAACCCCCATCAGTTACGTCCTTAACTTGCTCAGGGGGAATTACTTGTGGCACTACCAGGACTGAGCGGTGTAATAAATTATTTGAAATGGACATGTTTTCTTTAATTAATGTTTCCATGAGGTCCATTTTATCATTTAGGAGCCTTGTTCTTTCAAAGATAGGTAGTAGGAGTGATTTGATCAAGAACTCAATTTTCCCCAATAAGGTGGCTTCAATGCCACCATCAGCAGCGTTAATACTCCCTGGGGGTTCTAAAAATCTAGATGACAAAGAGGGTTGAGGAATGACAGCAGAGGATGGGCTTTTCGGATGCGGAGTACCCTCACTATGGATAGAATCCTCTCTTTTCCTTTTGCTCGTTTTACAAGCGGACTGGTTCTCCAAAGACTTGGGGTGAGAATTAATAACAGAACCAAGTGTATTATCAGGGGGCTGCTTTACTAGGTCGCTAGCCTTATTCACAGGAGAATGTCTAATGGAACTACTTTCCAACGAATTGTCAGAATCTGAGTCTAGATCCCCAGTATCTTCTACCAATACGACATCCTGATTAAGTGTGGTCGAAATAACATCTCTAGCATTTAAAACAACATCTGTCTGGTCAGTTAATGGGACCGGGGAACGGGCATTATGAATCGGTCCTAGTGAGGAACGCCTACCAGTCACCAAGTCCAACGATAGGCGCTTTTCGACCAGGGCGATTTCATTTTCCAAAACGCGAGTAGTGCGCTGGAAGAATTGGTCTATGGTGCCAGTAAAAACCCCATTAGAAGTAGACATCTGCACTTGCCTGACTTTGCCAGAGCGAAGAGGCATATTAAAAGGTGTGGGAGCAAGTAGATTAATATACAAATATTAAAAAACAAGAATAAGAGGTATACCAAAAATAATTGGAATATCATAAAATACCCAAGATCACAATGAAAATCATCAACAAAACAGTTCAATTAATAACCTCAGGAATCAGTTAAAAACAAAAAAAGAATAAGGAACCAAAATCCAAAAATAAAAATATAAAGGGAGTAGCCCTGCCCGGCCTCGATCGGCCTCGGACGGCCGCTGACGGCCCCGCCCTTGTCCCGGGCTTCTCCCGCGCGCTCTCCCGCGCTGCGGGAGTACTAATGGCCGATATAGATTAAACACACAAAAGGTGGGAGGTGTAGGAGGGGTCGGGGAGAGCGGCCCAGGTGTTGACGATCAGGGCTGGCGGGCGCTCCTGGGAATTGCAGTCCCAGTTGGAGCACACGCACTCGCTCGCAGCCCCGGGGAGTCACTGTCTTCGCCGTTCCCTCCACAAACCTTCAGGCTGCTGCAACAAAGTATCTCTAGCGATGCGGGACCCGCGGAGCGGGTTCCGCGAGAAGTAAAGGTAAAAGCAGGTCAATCCCAGACGGATAAGTCTAAAATCTGCAAAGCGTCCCACACGCCGTCACAAGGGAAAATGCTTATGAATCCTCGGTGGAAGGGTAGGAGGGGTCGGGGAGAGCGGCCCAGGTGTTGACGATCAGGGCTTGCGGGCGCTCCTGGGAATTGCAGTCCCAGTTGGAGAACACGCACTCGCTCGCAGCCCCGGGGAGTCACTGTCTTCGCCGTTCCCTCCACAAACCTTCAGGCTGCTGCAACAAAGTATCTCTAGCGATGCGGGACCCGCGGAGCGGGTTCCGCGAGAAGTAAAGGTAAAAGCAGGTCAATCCCAGACGGATAAGTCTAAAATCTGCAAAGCGTCCCACACGCCGTCACAAGGGAAAATGCTTATGAATCCTCGGTGGAAGGGTAGGAGGGGTCGGGGAGAGCGGCCCAGGTGTTGACGATCAGGGCTGGCGGGCGCTCCTGGGAATTGCAGTCCCAGTTGGAGCACACGCACTCGCTCGCAGCCCCGGGGAGTCACTGTCTTCGCCGTTCGCTCCACAAACCTTCAGGCTGCTGCAACAAAGTATCTCTAGCGATGCGGGACCCGCGGAGCGGGTTCCGCGAGAAGTAAAGGTAAAAGCAGGTCAATCCCAGACGGATAAGTCTAAAATCTGCAAAGCGTCCCACACGCCGTCACAAGGGAAAATGCTTATGAATCCTCGGTGGAAGGGTAGGAGGGGTCGGGGAGAGCGGCCCAGGTGTTGACGATCAGGGCTGGCGGGCGCTCCTGGGAATTGCAGTCCCAGTTGGAGCACACGCACTCGCTCGCAGCCCCGGGGAGTCACTGTCTTCGCCGTTCCCTCCACAAACCTTCAGGCTGCTGCAACAAAGTATCTCTAGCGATGCGGGACCCGCGGAGCGGGTTCCGCGAGAAGTAAAGGTAAAAGCAGGTCAATCCCAGACGGATAAGTCTAAAATCTGCAAAGCGTCCCACACGCCGTCACAAGGGAAAATGCTTATGAATCCTCGGTGGAAGGGTAGGAGGGGTCGGGGAGAGCGGCCCAGGTGTTGACGATCAGGGCTGGCGGGCGCTCCTGGGAATTGCAGTCCCAGTTGGAGCACACGCACTCGCTCGCAGCCCCGGGGAGTCACTGTCTTCGCCGTTCCCTCCACAAACCTTCAGGCTGCTGCAACAAAGTATCTCTAGCGATGCGGGACCCGCGGAGCGGGTTCCGCGAGAAGTAAAGGTAAAAGCAGGTCAATCCCAGACGGATAAGTCTAAAATCTGCAAAGCGTCCCACACGCCGTCACAAGGGAAAATGCTTATGAATCCTCGGTGGAAGGGTAGGAGGGGTCGGGGAGAGCGGCCCAGGTGTTGACGATCAGGGCTGGCGGGCGCTCCTGGGAATTGCAGTCCCAGTTGGAGCACACGCACTCGCTCGCAGCCCCGGGGAGTCACTGTCTTCGCCGTTCCCTCCACAAACCTTCAGGCTGCTGCAACAAAGTATCTCTAGCGATGCGGGACCCGCGGAGCGGGTTCCGCGAGAAGTAAAGGTAAAAGCAGGTCAATCCCAGACGGATAAGTCTAAAATCTGCAAAGCGTCCCACACGCCGTCACAAGGGAAAATGCTTATGAATCCTCGGTGGAAGGGTAGGAGGGGTCGGGGAGAGCGGCCCAGGTGTTGACGATCAGGGCTGGCGGGCGCTCCTGGGAATTGCAGTCCCAGTTGGAGCACACGCACTCGCTCGCAGCCCCGGGGAGTCACTGTCTTCGCCGTTCCCTCCACAAACCTTCAGGCTGCTGCAACAAAGTATCTCTAGCGATGCGGGACCCGCGGAGCGGGTTCCGCGAGAAGTAAAGGTAAAAGCAGGTCAATCCCAGACGGATAAGTCTAAAATCTGCAAAGCGTCCCACACGCCGTCACAAGGGAAAATGCTTATGAATCCTCGGTGGAAGGGTAGGAGGGGTCGGGGAGAGCGGCCCAGGTGTTGACGATCAGGGCTGGCGGGCGCTCCTGGGAATTGCAGTCCCAGTTGGAGCACACGCACTCGCTCGCAGCCCCGGGGAGTCACTGTCTTCGCCGTTCCCTCCACAAACCTTCAGGCTTCTGCAACAAAGTATCTCTAGCGATGCGGGACCCGCGGAGCGGGTTCCTCGAGAAGTAAAGGTAAAAGCAGGTCAATCCCAGACGGATAAGTCTAAAATCTGCAAAGCGTCCCACACGACGTCACAAGGGAAAATGCTTATGAATCCTCGGTGGAAGGGTAGGAGGGGTCGGGGAGAGCGGCCCAGGTGTTGACGATCAGGGCTGGCGGGCGCTCCTGGGAATTGCAGTCCCAGTTGGAGCACACGCACTCGCTCGCAGCCCCGGGGAGTCACTGTCTTCGCCGTTCCCTCCACAAACCTTCAGGCTGCTGCAACAAAGTATCTCTAGCGATGCGGGACCCGCGGAGCGGGTTCCGCGAGAAGTAAAGGTAAAAGCAGGTCAATCCCAGACGGATAAGTCTAAAATCTGCAAAGCGTCCCACACGCCGTCACAAGGGAAAATGCTTATGAATCCTCGGTGGAAGGGTAGGAGGGGTCGGGGAGAGCGGCCCAGGTGTTGACGATCAGGGCTGGCGGGCGCTCCTGGGAATTGCAGTCCCAGTTGGAGCACACGCACTTGCTCGCAGCCCCGGGGAGTCACTGTCTTCGCCGTTCCCTCCACAAACCTTCAGGCTGCTGCAACAAAGTATCTCTAGCGATGCTGGACCCGCGGAGCGGGTTCCGCGAGAAGTAAAGGTAAAAGCAGGTCAATCCCAGACGGATAAGTCTAAAATCTGCAAAGCGTCCCACACGCCGTCACAAGGGAAAATGCTTATGAATCCTCGGTGGAAGGGTAGGAGGGGTCGGGGAGAGCGGCCCAGGTGTTGACGATCAGGGCTGGCGGGCGCTCCTGGGAATTGCAGTCCCAGTTGGAGCACACGCACTCGCTCGCAGCCCCGGGGAGTCACTGTCTTCGCCGTTCCCTCCACAAACCTTCAGGCTGCTGCAACAAAGTATCTCTAGCGATGCGGGACCCGCGGAGCGGGTTCCGCGAGAAGTAAAGGTAAAAGCAGGTCAATCCCAGACGGATAAGTCTAAAATCTGCAAAGCGTCCCACACGCCGTCACAAGGGAAAATGCTTATGAATCCTCGGTGGAAGGGTAGGAGGGGTCGGGGAGAGCGGCCCAGGTGTTGACGATCAGGGCTGGCGGGCGCTCCTGGGAATTGCAGTCCCAGTTGGAGCACACGCACTCGCTCGCAGCCCCGGGGAGTCACTGTCTTCGCCGTTCCCTCCACAAACCTTCAGGCTGCTGCAACAAAGTATCTCTAGCGATGCGGGACCCGCGGAGCGGGTTCCGCGAGAAGTAAAGGTAAAAGCAGGTCAATCCCAGACGGATAAGTCTAAAATCTGCAAAGCGGCCCACACGCCGTCACAAGGGAAAATGCTTATGAATCCTCGGTGGAAGGGTAGGAGGGGTCGGGGAGAGCGGCCCAGGTGTTGACGATCAGGGCTGGCGGGCGCTCCTGGGAATTGCAGTCCCAGTTGGAGCACACGCACTCGCTCGCAGCCCCGGGGAGTCACTGTCTTCGCCGTTCCCTCCACAAACCTTCAGGCTGCTGCAACAAAGTATCTCTAGCGATGCGGGACCCGCGGAGCGGGTTCCGCGAGAAGTAAAGGTAAAAGCAGGTCAATCCCAGACGGATAAGTCTAAAATCTGCAAAGCGTCCCACACGCCGTCACAAGGGAAAATGCTTATGAATCCTCGGTGGAAGGGTAGGAGGGGTCGGGGAGAGCGGCCCAGGTGTTGACGATCAGGGCTGGCGGGCGCTCCTGGGAATTGCAGTCCCAGTTGGAGCACACGCACTCGCTCGCAGCCCCGGGGAGTCACTGTCTTCGCCGTTCCCTCCACAAACCTTCAGGCTGCTGCAACAAAGTATCTCTAGCGATGCGGGACCCGCGGAGCGGGTTCCGCGAGAAGTAAAGGTAAAAGCAGGTCAATCCCAGACGGATAAGTCTAAAATCTGCAAAGCGTCCCACACGCCGTCACAAGGGAAAATGCTTATGAATCCTCGGTGGAAGGGTAGGAGGGGTCGGGGAGAGCGGCCCAGGTGTTGACGATCAGGGCTGGCGGGCGCTCCTGGGAATTGCAGTCCCAGTTGGAGCACACGCACTCGCTCGCAGCCCCGGGGAGTCACTGTCTTCGCCGTTCCCTCCACAAACCTTCAGGCTGCTGCAACAAAGTATCTCTAGCGATGCGGGACCCGCGGAGCGGGTTCCGCGAGAAGTAAAGGTAAAAGCAGGTCAATCCCAGACGGATAAGTCTAAAATCTGCAAAGCGTCCCACACGCCGTCACAAGGGAAAATGCTTATGAATCCTCGGTGGAAGGGTAGGAGGGGTCGGGGAGAGCCGCCCAGGTGTTGACGATCAGGGCTGGCGGGCGCTCCTGGGAATTGCAGTCCCAGTTGGAGCACACGCACTCGCTCGCAGCCCCGGGGAGTCACTGTCTTCGCCGTTCCCTCCACAAACCTTCAGGCTTCTGCAACAAAGTATCTCTAGCGATGCGGGACCCGCGGAGCGGGTTCCTCGAGAAGTAAAGGTAAAAGCAGGTCAATCCCAGACGGATAAGTCTAAAATCTGCAAAGCGTCCCACACGACGTCACAAGGGAAAATGCTTATGAATCCTCGGTGGAAGGGTAGGAGGGGTCGGGGAGAGCGGCCCAGGTGTTGACGATCAGGGCTGGCGGGCGCTCCTGGGAATTGCAGTCCCAGTTGGAGCACACGCACTCGCTCGCAGCCCCGGGGAGTCACTGTCTTCGCCGTTCCCTCCACAAACCTTCAGGCTGCTGCAACAAAGTATCTCTAGCGATGCGGGACCCGCGGAGCGGGTTCCGCGAGAAGTAAAGGTAAAAGCAGGTCAATCCCAGACGGATAAGTCTAAAATCTGCAAAGCGTCCCACACGCCGTCACAAGGGAAAATGCTTATGAATCCTCGGTGGAAGGGTAGGAGGGGTCGGGGAGAGCGGCCCAGGTGTTGACGATCAGGGCTGGCGGGCGCTCCTGGGAATTGCAGTCCCAGTTGGAGCACACGCAGTCGCTCGCAGCCCCGGGGAGTCACTGTCTTCGCCGTTCCCTCCACAAGCCTTCAGGCTGCTGCAACAAAGTATCTCTAGCGATGCGGGACCCGCAGAGCGGGTTCCGCGAGAAGTAAAGGTAAAAGCAGGTCAATCCCAGACGGATAAGTCTAAAATCTGCAAAGCGTCCCACACGCCGTCACAAGGGAAAATGCTTATGAATCTTCGGTGGAAGGGTAGGAGGGGTCGGGGAGAGCGGCCCAGGTGTTGACGATCAGGGCTGGCGGGCGCTCCTGGGAATTGCAGTCCCAGTTGGAGCACACGCACTCGCTCGCAGCCCCGGGGAGTCACTGTCTTCGCCGTTCCCTACACAAACCTTCAGGCTGCTGCAACAAAGTATCTCTAGCGATGCGGGACCCGCGGAGCGGGTTCCGCGAGAAGTAAAGGTAAAAGCAGGTCAATCCCAGACGGATAAGTCTAAAATCTGCAAAGCGTCCCACACGCCGTCACAAAGGAAAATGCTTATGAATCCTCGGTGGAAGGGTAGGAGGGGTCGGGGAGAGCGGCCCAGGTGTTGACGATCAGGGCTGGCGGGCGCTCCTGGGAATTGCAGTCCCAGTTGGAGCACACGCACTCGCTCGCAGCCCCGGGGAGTCACTGTCTTCGCCGTTCCCTCCACAAACCTTCAGGCTGCTGCAACAAAGTATCTCTAGCGATGCGGGACCCGCGGAGCGGGTTCCGCGAGAAGTAAAGGTAAAAGCAGGTCAATCCCAGACGGATAAGTCTAAAATCTGCAAAGCGTCCCACACGCCGTCACAAGGGAAAATGCTTATGAATCCTCGGTGGAAGGGTAGGAGGGGTCGGGGAGAGCGGCCCAGGTGTTGACGATCAGGGCTGGCGGGAGCTCCTGGGAATTGCAGTCCCAGTTGGAGCACACGCACTCGCTCGCAGCCCCGGGGAGTCACTGTCTTCGCCGTTCCCTCCACAAACCTTCAGGCTGCTGCAACAAAGTATCTCTAGCGATGCGGGACCCGCGGAGCGGGTTCCGCGAGAAGTAAAGGTAAAAGCAGGTCAATCCCAGACGGATAAGTCTAAAATCTGCAAAGCGTCCCATACGCCGTCACAAGGGAAAATGCTTATGAATCCTCGGTGGAAGGGTAGGAGGGGTCGGGGAGAGCGGCCCAGGTGTTGACGATCAGGGCTGGCGGGCGCTCCTGGGAATTGCAGTCCCAGTTGGAGCACACGCACTCGCTCGCAGCCCCGGGGAGTCACTGTCTTCGCCGTTCCCTCCACAAACCTTCAGGCTGCTGCAACAAAGTATCTCTAGCGATGCGGGACCCGCGGAGCGGGTTCCGCGAGAAGTAAAGGTAAAAGCAGGTCAATCCCAGACGGATAAGTCTAAAATCTGCAAAGCGTCCCCTGTAAACCGATTAAAGGTCCTCCGTGTTTCCAGGTCCATCCACATACCATATCTTGAGCTCTTTCTTAAGAAGTACAAATGTTGTGTACGTGGGATATGTTGTTCACGAGTTAACTGATGAATAACAGGGTCCAGTCAGGCCCTGTGGTTTTGTTGTACAAAAAATATGGCCTCCTTTTTTTTTGAGGAGGCTGAGTCAAACCTGAATATACCAGCATAAGAAAACAGCTTTCCTGTCCCCAAACTGGAACTTATATATCTTGTGTTTGGGGAAAGTTTCCAGCTCATTCCGCTTGCTCTCTGGAGGTTACCTCAACTATCACTCATTTCCTCGGTTATTATCATCTTCCATTGCAAGAGAAAGACATGCAGGCCACAGTTTGCAGCAGCACTAGATCGAGCTGTTGTTTCCCAACTGGCCAAAAGGCATAAAAGAACTCCAGCTGTATGTATGTATGTGGTATTTATGTAGTTCAAATGTAGCTGAAAGTTACTGGAATATTGTACAGAGTTGAGGTCAGAGAAACAATTAGAGGGAATCCAGGCACGTGGTGCTTGGTTCTGAGGGGGGTGGTGAACTATTTATTGTATCATGATATGGGTTGTGGAGTAGTGTACTACTCGCCGCAAAAGCGATTCAACACCCCATCAGGGGTAGCAAGTGTTATATAAATGCAAACTTTTTCCCTCTTCTATCCTCTCCACTATCCTTCTGAATACAAAATACTGACTAACATATCCACTACTCAAATTACTTTCATATTTCACTATACTAATTCTCCACTAATCCTTTATGGGTTCCGGAGTAGTGTGCTACTCGCCAAAAAAGTGCTCTGACGCCTCGTCGGGGGTAGTAAGCGCTATATAAATGCAATTACAATACAATTACGATACAATATTGTGTTGTTTAAAGAAATGTGACTTCAGCTCTTTCCTAAATTCAAGACATTGTCTCGTTCACCAACCTTCAGTGACAATTTGGTATGTCATGCTTAGAGTGGGTTCTTTTTGCCCATGTGGGAGGATTCAATGGCATCAAAATCTCCTAAGAACATTGCAACCGTTGTTCAGTGAGACAAATCTCAACAGAGAAAAGAGTGACTCTTATGACTTCAGTGTAGCAACACAGCCACCGTTAACTGGTGCAGCACAGTGTGGTATTTATCAGTGGATGAGATTGTGAACTGTGCTATTGACTTCAGGGGATTGTGCTCCCCAACGTGCAGTAAGAACATCCCCATTGAAGTAAGTTTTCAATGGGCTGTGAGCCTCAGTTCTGTATTAGCAGGGAACTAATTGCGAACATCTCCTTAAGCTTGCTTTGGCCACAGCCTCCACATTTAAGTGATATTCTTGTGTTTAACTCACAGGTACTATAATATTGTTGGGGTTATATCTCTGGCTAGGAATGAGCTAGTTAAGTAGGCACCAATATTGTAGATGTGGTACTTCGTTTTCTGTGTATTAAAGTACTTTTCTTTTGTAGTTTAAAACACTGGCTGGACATCGGTAATTGAGTGATATTCTGATGTTTTACTGTGTTCTGATTATCTTACCCTCTTCACTTCCTCAAGTAAACCTTGGACTTCTCTGCCATATTACCAATGAGATTTAAGTGCTGTACACTGAGCCAAGAACACAAGTGGGAAACAACTTTAAATGTCACAACTGCAGCCTAGGTTGGTCTAGTATACCCCTTCTGTTAGCTTGCAGTCAGTCGCCGCTGCGACAAGATGTGTTTTTAATCATTTTAAATTGCGCCGCATATATCCTTTTCATTCAATTTCACCTACCTGTGTTATTAGCGCCTTAGTCCCTGGTCCATCACGATGTGTGCGATTGAACGGAGGGACAACTAAGGCAAAGACTTAACTTCCGGTTTGCCGACCGGAAGCTTCTGTTGGCGTTCCAAAGAAGCAGTTGTTTGTGCTCATTCTATACCGCATTGAGTATGCCAATGCTCTATGTGGGAATTCCTGGATATTTACAAAAAAAAATACAGACCATACATAATGCTGTGGCTAGACTTCTGTTTAACATCTCCGGAAGATCTAGCGTAAAACAGCATTTACGCGAGTTGCATTGGCTGCCTGTGGCTCAGAGAGTGCAATTTAAAGCTCTTACTCTGGCACACAGAGCTCTGCACGATCTTGAACCAACGTACATCAGGAAGCGTTTTACTTTCTATGTCCCTAACAGATCATTGCGCTCAGCCACCCACCGACGAATGGTGATCTCACGTTTCCGCAGAATGCGGCTGGGGGGTCAGTCTCTGTCCGTCAAAGCAGCTATGGCATGGAACTCCCTGCCCCTGGAATTACGGAACACTCAGAACCTCAGACTTTTAAAAAAGCAACTTAAATCCTTCTTCTTCAAGCAATCGTGTTAAAGTTTTTGCTTTATTGGGTCACTGTTATTTTGCGCGCCAGGACACTTGAGTATTTGCGCGCGGTATAAATCCATTATAACATAACATATAACATAACCTAGTCCCCGCAATTAGCTTTAACCCTACATAAAGCGGGGCAGGGCGCGGACGCGTGCAGCTGCACACCAAAGGCAAGCCCTTCTGCTGCCAGGACCCCTGCATTTTTCATTCCATCCCGGCTCCCTGCCCTGGTGCGTCCAATTGGTGAGTAAATAATATGGCACCAATAAAATACTCCAGTCAAGAGTTAAAAGATTTAAATAACTCTTACCTCAGACCCTCAGTTGCATTAGAAGAAAAAATCTGCAGAGTTCAAGATATATCATGTTTAATAGAACCTGCTTTATCGAGCATATTTAGAAAGTTTTATAGAGCGCGAACAAGATCCTCACGGATATTAGAGCACTTTACATAGTCCAACCATCTTGTGACTCAAACCATGCTATAATTCTCAAATCACTAAAGGCTTTCTACTTTAACGGACGCTGCATCCCGAAACACTCGGCAGAGATATGGAGCCTCATAGATATGGCGGCACTGGATATCTGCTTTGCTACGGAAACTTGGCTACACGAGCACACCTCTCCTGATGTACACACGGCTTTTCCGCCGCAATGTAACTAGAGTGGACAGAAAGGAGACTAGAGGAGTAGGTCTACTCATTGCCACTATCTCCGGAGTGACCATTACCTCCTTAGAAACTGTAAGCTCAGGCCAATTAGAACTAAGTGTCTTTAGGATAGAAGGACTATCTAAAGGTACCGGGAGGGGAGCCCTTATATACAGACCTCCTGGCCCTAAACACGACAATTTACTTGAGATTATCGCTCCGCAAGTACTGGCCTGACTTTTTTTTCTTAATAGGAGATTTCAATTATCATGCTGAAATTGTGCAGAATTCTGACACAGATCGGCTCATCACAAATATGAATACATTAGGATTAGTCCAACTAGTAACAGGTCCCTCCCACATTGCAGGTCACACGCTTGATCTTCTCTTTACAAACTCTCCAGATATCAGAGTAGAATATCCCACCCCACTATGATGGACAGATCATTATTTACTAAAATGTGTTATTCTAGTAAATATGACCAAAGCTAACCCTAGAAATGAACTAATATGGCGAAGGTCATGGCATAAAGTCGCTCCATCTCTCTTTTCATAACACTTCATTTTTTTCCACACCAGCCTGAAGGTCAGCATCAACTTGGCAGCACCCTCCTTTGATAAAGCAATTACGGCTGCATTAGACAAAATCACACCTCTCACCAGGGTCACAGTTAAATCTAGGATCGCCCCATGGTTCACGGAGAAATTAAAGATAGTGAAGCTATCCTGCAGGACAGCAGAGCGGAAATGGAGAAAAACCAGAGATTTAACCGACCGCGAACTATATAAAAACATCCACCACAGCTACATGGAAGACATCAGACAAGCAAAAAAATAGTTTCTCCTAAACAGAATACATAAGGCGGCAAACTCTTGTAAGGAGCTCTACCAAATCTTAAAATAATTTACAACACCTCTCACTCAGTCGCCAACCCCCAACTCTCAGGAATGGACTGACTCACTAACTTCTTTGATGACAAAATGATTGCCATCCATAACTCCTTTCCGCCTCAAGTAAACAACAACCACTCAGAAAATACGCCCAGTGTGTCTCTAGAACCCCCTTATATCTTGGCAGAATTTTCTAAATGCGACATTGAAGGAGTGGAAAAAGCTATGCAGAAAATAAAATCGGGTTTGCCTACTGATTCTGTGCCCCCAACATTTCTTCCAACTATTGCACCAGTACTGTTGGATAGTCTAATTGACTTATTTAACAGGTCATTATCGCAAGCCGAGTTCCTAAAGTTATGAAAATTATAGAAAGCTGCCAGGGTCAGGCCAATTTTTAAAAAATCCACAGCCGATCCCAAACTTCTTCTGAGCTATCGCCCCATCTCGTTGCTTCCCTAATTTGGGAAGATGCTGGAATCACTAGTAAACCAACAGCTCGTCACTCATCTTAAGAGCTACGGGCTACTGGATCCATCTCAGTCAGGCTTTAGGGCTGCCCATGGCACGGAGACAGCACTGGTCGAGGTAACAGATAACATCAGGCTAGCTTTGGACAGAGGTCAGTCATCAATCCTGGTCCTGCTTGACCTATCCGCTGCCTTTGACACCATCTCCCACAGCATTCTAGAACATTGGATGTGGGAGATTGGTGTCAGGGGGAACACCCTAAAATGGCTCAAGAGTTACCTAACACACCGAACTACAACGGTACAGGTGGGAAAAACATGTTAAGGTGTGAGTGCCACAGGGCTCCATCCTAAGCCCAACTCTTTTCAATCTTTATATGACACTGTTGGCCAAGGTGATCAGATCCCATGGCTTTGATGTTGTATCATATGCTGATGATACACAGATCTTGGTCACTCTTGTCCCAGATAAAGCAGAAACAAGGCTGCGATTCAAAGAATGCAGGTCCCAAGTTGATAGGTGGATTAGCACAAATCACCTTCAATTAAATGGTGGCAAGTCAAAGATAGTGCTTTTTGGTAAGGCTGGAGAACACTGGTCTCATGACTGGTGGCCCCCTAACCTTGGCCCCTGTCCACCACCAAAACAGACGGTTCGGAATTTAGGATTCCATATGGATAACAAACTATCAATGCAAAGTCGGATCAACCACATAATTTTTTCCTGTTTTGGAATAATGCGTAGGTTTTTAAATGGATTTCTATTGAGGCCAGGAAACCATTAGTCCAGGTACTGATAATAAACCGCATGGGCTACGGCAATGCCTTGTTGTACTCAATCAATGAAGGCCTTCTAACAAGGCTTCATATTCTGCAGAACATTGCAGCTAGGCTGGTTCTCGACCTCCAGCCCAGATCCCCTTTGGCCCCCAGTTTGAGATCTTTACACTGGCTTCCAGTTAGAAAGTGTATTCAATTTAAAATACTCTGTTTAATACACAAAAACATGTACGGAATTAGCCCGGGATATAATACTAAGCTGGTACCAGCCTTGTAGGACTCGGAGATCCAGCAATGAATCATTACTTACACCTCTCAGAATCTGTACCGCCAGAAGTGGAGGAAGGTCCTTTTCTTTTCTTGCCCCTTCATCTTGGAACAAACTGCCCATAAATCTGCACACAATCACAGATCAGAATTGCTTTCGCAAGAAGTTAAAGTCATGGCTGTTTGACAACTAATCAAGCAATCTTTCAGAGCTGTCTGCAAGCGCCACGAGACTTCCGAGTGATATGTGCTCTGAACAAATATCCCTGATTTGATTAGTGCAAAAAGAACTATTGATGGACAGAATGCAGAACAATGTCATACATTCACCACAGTACAGAGATCTGGGCCTAAATCCATCGTGTTTTTGCTCACCATGTCATTCCAGTTTGGACCCAGCTATATGCAAATCAGTCTTGACCTAGCACTGAATAGAAACAGTCCAGCCCGAACTGCCAGGCCAGGTCCTCCCTGGACTCCAAACAAGCATCCTAGGACCGGTTTCGGGGTTTCACCCCTCTTCAGCCAGGATAGCTTGATTCCAGTGGCATGGAGAGCACAGGACTCACGTCTAAGCCTATCTGTCCCACTCGGGGTGACAAATGCAAAAAGAACTACTGATGGACAGAATGCAGAACAATGTCATACATTCACTCCGGTACAGAGAACCAGGTTTCACATTGGCTGACAAGAGGCATGGATCACTAGACTTTAAGTTTTAATGAATTCCAATACCACTAAGTTTAGTGCGCAAAAATAAAGCCTATGCCCAAGATAGCTGAATGAAAGTCGGAAAAATTCAAACTGCAGGCACTGACACTAAAGAGAATGAGCAAGATGTGCAGTGCCACAGTGTTAAACACTTGTGGCAAAGTAACGCCTAAATGTTAAAGGCATAGTTTAACAAAGGGTACCTTTGATCTAGGGATAAGGACTACTGAGAACACTCGAGAGAAAAGGACTGGTGGTAACACTTGAGAGAAAGCACTTGCCCGGCAGAGTCCCTAGATACTAGTCTCCCAGGTACACTCTCTCTCTCACGCTCTCTCTTTCTCTCCTATCTTAAGGGAAGTTAACCTCGCCATCCCAGAGGTCAATATCCTGGGAGCATTTGACTTAGCTGAAGTGGTGAATCTTTGACAGTTAAAGCTTGATGTTCAAAAAGGCTCAGCTTTAGAGCAAGAGAAGAATGGCTTGCAAGATGGTGAAACTCTAGTTAGAATGTCCGTATTAAGAAGATAAGTGACGGAAGAGAGGAGAGGAGTGGTTTCAGAAGGGGGAAAAAGGCAGTGGGAAGAGAGAGAGAGAATGAGAAAGAGAAATTAGCAATACAGCAGTTATAAACAGAAAACACCCCAAGACGGCAACTCTGGAGGTGAAAGCAATTAAGTCTCCCCACACCCCCGAAATCAGGAACCTCTTACACTTCTAAGGACGTTCCTAAGGACATGATGCCCACGTACATTTATAAGTCATTATGTCATGGGCTGGCTGCACACTTTCAAGATGGCTAGCAAGGCTCGGAATGTTGACTGTAAAGCTAAATGCTTCTCTACTGTGATTGGGAGGTTTGGGTTGTCTCAAGCCCAAAACCAACCAATGAAAGCATGACATCTGGTAGATGATGCTCAGAGGGGGTGGATGTAAACGATTTTCAAATATTGAATGGATTTAATGGTCACTGAAAACTCTGAGTAGTCATCTTCAGTACCTCTAGGACAATATTTGACCACATTGAGACTGATCCCAAGCAACCCGCTATTATGGCAGATAAATGACTGATTAACAGGGTGAAGAACTCCCACCACCATTGTCAAAACTGAGTGGCTTCCTGCCAGGACATGAGCCCAAGGGGTACTCTGGTCAGCCCCAGAAAGGGAGTGGAGGGACTGAGTAATCCTCTCCTCCAAGGATAGTTTATTGCTTCCTGTGGGGATAGTCCAAGAACTGCCTGGTCACAGGCCTGTACCAGCAGTTCCACTGAGAGCCAGTGTGCTTCTGTGGGGACAGGCATAGGTCAGGGTCCTTGGGCACTTCATCTAGTCCCGAAGGACAACTAGGAGCGATGCTGAGATGCATACTTGCACATTCACCTTAAATTGATGTGTTCTGAGTGATACGAGTATCAAAGGGAGGAAAGCCCTTACACTGGGAGAATTTGCCATCCACTGGAGTACAGTTGAGTGGGGTTTTCTTAAACCAGAGGAAATCATCTTAGCCCAAGAACTATGCTCTAGAACCAACTAATGAGGATATGGACTACCATATTGCCAAGGTGGAGATAGAAGTAAATGGCAGGACAGCTACAGTCCATGTAGGGGTGGGAGATAAGCAGGGGGATGTGGGCCTGCTTGGGAATGATCTCCTCAACTCAGCTCCTACAAGAAACTAGCTTGGTACATGCCAGTCTTCGCTTTTCTTTTCATCCTTCTGATGGCAGCCAATGAATTAGAGAATATTAATGCCAGTTATTGGAGTGCTTTGAAACAACTTCTATATGGCATAGATGCTTTGATAGCTTTCATAAATGTGAAAAAATGCATTCTTTTTGTTTTTGTTATATCTGTTTCTCCAGTGAAAATTTCAACTTAGATCATCGAAAACAATGACCACGAAATTCAAATCAAAGTCGACATTCTGACTTGCCGCTGTGTGATGTTAATTTTTTTAACTATAAAGTGACGTTCTTTTTTGTAATAAAAGGCTGACACAGCAGCTCAGCAGATGCGTGGGTCCTCAATTGGATTACTGATGCTGCAGAGGGGACCGTGAGGAGCAACAGTACATACGGTTCAGGTAAGACTTCAACCCGGAACCAGCTAGTAGAACCCTTAATACCTCGTTTTAGTATATACCCAATTTGTATTTTGCTGTATATTTCCTACAGGAATAATTTCAGGGGGCCACGTTGATCCTTTGGATTTACGAGACGTCAAATATCTCTGCACACCCGCTCATAGTAAGATTTCATTTTGTCATAGATAGAAGAGCTTCTCTCTTCAGCTAACTGTAGGTAATTTCTCGGTTTTATTCACAGGTGTTCTACTTTTCATGTGGATTATTGCAGTCACAAATATTTGCATTCCGATCTTTGCTCATAGATTTATAACACCTTTTTGTTGGTAAGATCTGGGTTTTCTTGGTCTGCATATGTTTGTACAACTACTAGTTGTATACTCTCTTATCACTTCCTTTGTTTTCATTATAGATTTGTCCGTCCTGGTTTTTAGACATTTTTTATTCAGATTGGGCATACTGGAAGCCTCAACCAGCCGGGTTGGAATTATCACCGGCAGAGCAGTAAGCGCTCTTATTAAAGTTTTCTTTTTGAGTCTGTCGTCCCATTGACTCAAAGTTACTTACTACTGCTTCTGTTTCTTTTCTTCTTTCTCTTACTACAGATTTTCTTTATTTTCCACTTCGTATTCAGGTATTAAGTAGCCCTTGTGTTGGTTTATCCATACATATCCGGTCTTTTAATGATAAACAGTGGGCCTTCTTTCCCCTCCCGATCTAAGCCCTAGACAGTTACACAATACTGCTGTGTCATTGTCACAATTGAACCTTTATTGTAAGCAACACTATACATACAGATTTAAATTTCACCACAGATATAGCCACCTTGTTTAGATTTACTTGCTCACTGGGTCACTTGATTTTCACTGTGTGTTACAAATTTGTCCTAAACACAAATTGTTGCTCAATGTTTGTTCAGTCGTAGGGTTTCCACTAAAGGTGCTGTATTCCGATCACATTATTATTATTGATTGTCACACGTCCATATTGCATACGTGTATATATTTCAATGATGTGTTTACAATATTTTTTGCATCCTCCCCAGCCCTGAGGAAGTCACAGGATTTTTTCTGATAAGCGATGAAAGACCGGTTGGCTGGTTTTTTGTTCGTTTGCTCTTGAGAAATAAATCTTGGACACTATCACAAACTTTTCTATAGTGGAAATTGACATTCCTTTCAGTGGACTTTTATATTACCTTACATGGGTTTATACCTTGATTGCGACGTCTTTTTGTTTCATTCACTGCACGCTACACAACTGCACTGTCACTGCACTGTATAGTGGCCACTGCACTATACTCTGCATCACTAAAATCAACGCCACTCTACACCACTGCACTCGGACACTCTACTCTGAAACACTGCACTCTCCACCACTGAACTCTACGCCACTCTCCTTTGCACTACTCCACTGTGCACTACTTTACCCAACCCTGTGCTACTCTACACCACTCTATGCCACCCAAGTCTACTCTGCGCCACTGCCCTTTGCATCACTCAGCTCTATGCCACTCCACACTACTGTACGCCACTCCACTCTATTGTGCACCACTCTAATCTACGCCACTGCATTCTAGGATGCTGCAATGTACGCCACTGAATTCAATGCCACTACACTCTACACCTCTATACTCTGCAACACTCTATGCCTATGCACTCTATCCCATTCCACTCTACGCCACTCCAAAGTACACTACACGACACCACACTATGCCACTCCAATACATGCCATTCCACTCTACAAGACTCTACTCCACTCTTCGTCATTCCACTTCACAACACTCCACGACACTCTCCTCTATGCCACTAACATTTAGCCATGCTAAACAGTAGCCACGCTGGTGTACAACATGGCTAAAACACATTAGCAAAATCAATAGCTCTTGCATAGCAAGACCTATTAACTTTGCAGATGCTTGTTTGTTTTTTGACACACATTTATTTATTGGATTTCGATTTCAAAGCAACGATTCAACTGTATAAACTAAAAGCAAACCTTTAGAGTTACCATTTATAATTTTATAGAGGGAAATAAATGAGCCTCGTCTGTTTACAATGGGTTTTCATTGTGCTGCCAAAATACAGACTGCTGGCAGTGGATTTATCATCATGAACTGTATGACGTCTGAGCACGTGTACACGCTCCAAACGTATCCGTGCACGGCATCAAGAAGCCAGGCCACTGAGTAGATGCAGAGCATAGAGGGAACTGTGCTGCTAACTACAGTCAACCTTCCCTGTGTAGACGGATTCTTCTGACAGGAGTGTTGGGCCAGTGCTTGACCCTCAGCTCAAGAAGCAAAAGAAATAGCATCCTCTGACCACTTTCTAGAGTGAAGAACATTTCGTCATTGTAAGAACCACTCACAGACTCAGGCCTTAATTCGTTGGAACAAAGGTTGTGGTCCAGACAGTTCTCAAAAGATGTAAGGGACCCATCGCAATGAGGGGTGAGAAGTTAAAGTTGTTCCAGTTCCCCATATCAAGGGCTGGACTTTCTTTTTAAGATATGTCAATTGAATTTCCATTTGAACAGCATTACGTTCTAAATATAAAAAGGTAAAGTACACAAAAGATAGATAACTAAATGCAGGAGATACCATCATATCCACAATATTTTGTTAGCATTAACAATTCCCTTCTAGGACTCGTGAGAAAATGACTTCTTCTGCATGCTGCGTTTCACCACTTCAGGTACTGTATATCACCTTTATTTATGTATTGCCTAACCCATGACTGCTGTAAACTCTCCCTGGTTCGTTTAGTACAAAAACAAGTTAATTGTCTTAGGAAACAATCTTTCTGGGTGACACTCCACCTGCCACAGAATTCTCACCATTAGAATCTCCCCATGTGCCAGACTGGAAGCTTTTAACAGCATTACTCCTGCATGCCAGTGGGTGGCTTTCCTGTGGCTCTGTGCCAACTTCGTTCAGCCTAGAAAGAGAAAAAAAGAGCACCACCCCGCACGCTGTCAGTTTCACTCATGACTCTGTCCTTCTGTCTGCGCCGTCAGACATGGAGCCAACAATAATCAATTGATACCAGTGTGCAGATTGCTAGATTGGAAAGGAGGCTACAAATGTTTCCCAATGACACCCACAACTTCGGGAAGAACATCAAATGCTGTCAACTGCCGCCACTTTATGCATGGAAGTACACACTGTGCAGGTTAAGGTGCAGGACCCTGCCATTCTGCGACAGGATGTTCTCCCAAAACACAAGTCTGATTAGAGGACAGATGTTCATACCTAGAAGTTCCTCCTAACACACTCTTCTTGCCCAGCCTGGAGCCACTTGGATGACTTGGGCCCAGTCGTTCCTGATCTTCTTCAGAACTCAGGGAAGGAGACGTAGCAGTAGATAGGCATCCTGGAGTCCTGTGTTCCACTATCTGGAATGCGGCTTTGAGACACAGCCTTCTTGGAAACGTCAGTTAACAAATGTTTTGACATTGCACATTCTCTGTTGATGGTTAAAAGATCGAGCTAGGGTTCTCCCAATTGCGGGAAGATTCCCTGTGCCACTTTGGATCCATTTGTGATCTGCCGGATGCTGCTCGTTTTGCTTGTCCACCCTGGCATTCAAAGATCCCGCCACGTGGCTCACAACGAGGGAAATGCATTGTTGATTTGGCCAGCTCCTGAAGCAAAGCGTCTTAGGGCGCAAGACCCCACCCTCTATCCTTGAAGTACCACATGGCAGTGGTGTTGTCTGTGAGAACTTGAAACAGCCTCCTTTTGATTGACAGTAGGAAGGCCTTAAGTGCCAGATGAATGGCCCACAACTGCAACAGACTGAAGTTCAAACGGGTCTCTGAGGTAGAACAGAGTGCTCTGATCTCCATCTCTCCCAGATGACCTTTCCATCACAGCAGTAAGGCATCTGTCATCACCGTATGCTCTCGGTGGGGCAGGGAGAGGGGTTTTCTGCTGGTCCAATTGCTGTTAAGCCACCAGGTTTTTTACAGTTTCCTCCAAAACCTGGCTAGCATCCAAAAAGTTCCTTTGCTGGTGAGACCACTGAGACTTTAGGTTCCTCTGCAAAGACCACATATGGCATCTGGCATAGTCGATTAGCAGGATGCAGTATGCCAAAAGGCCCAGAAAACATGGAGTTACTCTCTTCGAGGCCCAGGACAGAGGCTGAATCATCGGGATCATAGCCTGAATGCCCTGAACTCGCTGTGGTGAGGTCACGTGAGAGACCTGGGAATAGAAAACAGGTGTGCAACATCGAGATTTCAACCCATAAGTATGCAGTTGAGATATCACAGTAATAGGTCAACATTCTGACACCATATGGTGCGGAATGTAAGGTAGGATTGTCATGGCTGATTAACCTTTAAACACAAGGTAAGAGTGTGGGAGCAGGATCGGATGAATTTATATTGAGTTTGGCAGGGATGAGCAACTCTGCACTTATATACTCTTATTTCTTATAGGAGAGTGAATGTACTGCCATTATTAGGATGCACATTGAACGCAAGTTAAAACTTGATGACTGTATGTGGGACCATGTCACTAGAAAGGATACTGGTGTGAAGCTTTGTTTAGTTTAAGAATTGATAGTTGTACTCTGAGATCCTCATATTGAAGTGAGAGCAGGTAATGTGGTGTTATCCGTGGACACATGGGGGCTTCTTTATATGCTGGTAATACATGGCTTACAGGTGTGTTTGATGGCGGCAGAACAATATACAGTGCTTCAATTAATTAATGTTTCACTGTAGAGGAAAACAGGAGTATATCAGATTGGATCTGCAGTGAAGGCTTGGTATTGCATTGTTCTTTATCTGATTTAGCACCTGTTTAACAGACACACTCAACATTATGAGATCTTTGTGTATAGCAATGATGGCGATTATTTACTCTCTGTAGGATAAGGACCGTCCTTTGGTCCACCACCAACGAAGACAACTAGACTGTAGCATCTTGCCATATAGAAGCGGATTTAGCGCACTTGTATATAAGTATTCTCAAAATACTTCTAATATAAAGATACAGTAATGTTTTCTTCCAGAATAGGCTTACTAACTCACAACAAAGCATGTGGGTATATGAGACAGATAATGGTTGTTGCTTTCTACAGACATACCAAAACATCAGTAAAATTAACACACCATCTGAGCCAATTGGAATCTTAGACAAGGACTCTTGCTTCTTTCAAACATATCAAAACATTATCAGAATTTATTTCTCTGATCATGGTTTTACGACTGGGCTTGAGGTACCTAAATAAACAGGCACTCTAGGTTTACATCAGGGTAATATATTATTTGTGTGTACCCTTACACCTCTATGTAGGAATACATTATAGGTATTTTTAGAAATTATAATAAATGTCTGTTATATAAATTTGACCTGATCTCCACTTCAGAAGAAACATTATGCTCCGCTTTGAAGGTGTAAAGATTTAGTGTAATGTTAATATATACAGCAGAGTGTTCTTTTCGATATTAACATTCTTTGTATTTGAATGTTTGTCTTTTAGCCACTTATTCAGCATTTTAAATATTTTTTTTATTGATTATAAATGTTAGAAGTGCATTAGTGTATCAGGGACGACTGTTTGTTACAACATTGTGCTGTACAAAAGAAGATGGTTTGATACATAAGAACACCACCGAAACGTGTGGACGATGTATGCGAACATGCCACTATGCAGACATGAAATTCATGACTGATATTCATCAACTCTTGTACATAATGATTTGCTAATAGAAGACCAAAAGCAATGACGTTTATTTAGGCTGTGTTTTATGTTTGTCTTCCCACTCATGGGTTTTGAACATAGAAATAATCTCTTTGAATAAATCAAATATAGTTTTATCTTTCCATATGCAATGAATGGAATGTATATTTGTGTACTTTTGTTGTAATGTCTTCTTGCAAAATGCACATACTGCCCTATATAGTTCTAGAATAATAACTGGGTTCGTTTCTTGGTTCTAGTGTCATTTAAGACCCTGCCCCCTTGGGTTTGTAGGCATCCTTTCTTTTTGATCGGGATGTATAAGCTTGTGGATTCGTTTTTTCTTTGTGCCTTGCCAGTTTTATTTGAACGTCTTCAGCTATCACCTACTCTTGCATGTCTATGATGCAGTTGGGTCACCTACGGTTGCAACCAATGTATTGCTAATCATCTCTTAGTTAGAATTGTCCTTGCGCTTCAAATATATGTCTCATTTTACCCTTTTGTCGTCTAGGGATAACTCCCAGCAGCACTGTCCAGATACCAGGACTGGCAGTCTTTTTGTAATCAGCTGTAGCTTTGTAAGATATCAGATCATAAGGCGTGTGTCAATAAACTGTTCTATATTATATGCAGCCTACATCAGGTCCTCTACATATTGGGCAAATAAAAGGCCTTTCTTGTTAAACTTTATTTAATGCCTTGGGTATAAGTAAAAGCCTGTGTAAGTCACTGAAGTGGACTAATTTAAACCTGGGCGTTAATTGAGATTCTGTTAGCTTATTGTTAAAAAGACAGATACTCCATTTCATGTAGATTAAGTATCTTTAATCAAACACAGCATCAACGTCCAGTCAGTACCAAGGCTCACACGAACTGCCCCTTCCCAATGAACCAAAAGAAACAACACTGCAAATAATTTGAAATAGAATGACCAAAGAAGGAAAAGAAAGGTCAATATAGATACAGTAAAATAGCATAACAAAAACATAAAGAGGACCGGTTTAAGACATAATATAATCTTTAAATTTCGAGGGCAAATGACGTTGTCTACTGGAAAATTGGCTGGAACTAAGATCAGTAGATGTTAAATCGGTACAAGAAGTTCCAGCACATTGGTCATTAGAGAATGACCCAACATCATTGCGAGAAAAGCTCCGAGAATTAGAACTTTTCTTCAAACATTTGACTAACCTAGACATGATCCAAACACTACCATTGCTAACTTTCACAACATTTTTCTTAATGGAGACAATAGTAAAAGGACCAATGAAGGTACTTTTGCCCTTAATCGTGTACCTGGGATTCTTTATCAGAACCTCATCTCCAACATTCCACTTCTTCCCCTTCACACACATTTTGGAATCATACCTTGTTTTGTATAAACTCTGATATCTTAAAATCTTATTTCTTTTAATATCAGCCGATAAGGCTTCTCCGTCCATCAATGGCATCCAGACAGGATTCAACTTGGAGATCGCCTTTCTACCTCTCAATGCCTCAAAAGGAGATGTTAAAGTAACAGCATTAGGTGTTGTCCTATGTGCCCACAAAGTATCTCTGAAGTTCTCTTTAAGAGAAACTTTGGTATCCAAAGCACGTTGAAGGCAAGTTTTGACACCCCGGTTCATTCTCTCCACTAAGACATTAGCCTGAGGAGAATATAGTGCAGTTTTTTGATGAATCACACCACAATTTGTGAGAAAATCTTTCATCTCAGTTGAGACAAATTGCACCCCGTTATCTGTTACAAGGAATTTAGGTAAGCCTTCAAAAGCAAACACACCTTTTAGAAATTCAATAACAACTTTTGCACTCACAGAAGAAGTAACTTAGTTACTACCCATTTGGATGTGTAATCCACCAATAAAATAACAAAACGCTGACTTGGTGGTAACAGGTCGAATGGTCCCATAATATCCAAACCTAACTTTGTCCAGACAATCTCAGGGATTTTTACTGGTGACAAGGGTGTGTGATTGGTTGCATAAGACTTGTCATTAGATGCACACAACGTGCAGTCTTTGACTACATTCTCGATCATACGGTCCATGGTAGGCCACCAGTATCTCTCTCTAACTCTAGCCTTGGTGAGACTCCTCCCAAGATGACCTTCATGAGCAGTGTTTATGATTTTGTCTCTAAATTCTACTGGGGGAATAACTCTTAAGCCTCTCAGTAAATTGTCCCCCACAAAAGAAATTTCATCCTTGACAGACCAATATGTTTTCATCTCTTGATCTAAGGATTTATAGTCAGGCCAACCTTGGCTTATCCAGGTTTTGAGTTCAGATAATATCTTATCTTTAGTCACACCATCCCTCCACTCATCCTGTGTCAGTGCATTTTCAGCAACCCAAAATACACATTCTTCTTTGTCAACACTATTGCTTTCCTCCAGTGGTAATCGCGACAAACAGTCAGCAGATTTGTTATTTGACCCAGGTATATATTGCACAATAAAATTATACTCCTGTAATCCCTCACTCCAACGTTTAATTCTAGGCGTTAGATGTTCACTATGCCTGCAAGAAAAAATCTTAACAAGGGGTCTATGGTCAGTCCTTACCAAGAATGGAATTCCCCATAAGTAAAACTTGAAATGTTGAACCGCCCAGAAAACACTGAGTGCTTCCCTTTCAATACAAGAATAGTTTGCCTCTGCCTGCTTAAGTGCCCTAGAAGCAAATGCAACTGTACTTTGTTCACCATTTATTACCTGAGAAAGCACTGCGCCCAAACCCTTGAGGCTAGCATCAGTGGTTAAAATGTTTTTTTTATTTACATCAAAATGTCCTAAGGTAGGCATTTTTCCAATCTCTTCCTTGATCTTTTCAAAAGCTTTCTGGCAATCTTCTGACCACACAAAATGCACACCTTTTTTAAGTAATAACCTAATGGGTTCAGTCACACTAGCAAAACCTTGAACAAATTTAGCGTAAAATTCCGCAAGACCCAGAAATGACCTCACCTGGTCTTTATCACAAGGTACTGGAGCTTTCTTAACACATTCTGCTAGTTCCAACTTCGGTTGTATTCCTGCACCAGAAATCACGTGACCAAGGTACGTAACAGTCTCCACACCAATTCGACACTTCTCCTTCTTTACAGTCAACCTCTTCTCCTTCAATCTTTCCAAAACTTCAAGCAATGTTTTACCATGCTCAATCTCTCCTTTCCCGTAGATTAAAATATCATCTTGAAAGAACATGATGTTACCAATTCCATCTAAAACTCTCTTCATGACCCTCTGAAAACATGCAGCTGCCGATGCTAGTCCGAAAGGCATTCTTTTGAAACAAAATGCACCCAAGGGTGTCACAAACGATGTAAGATGCCTAGACTCCTTGTGCAAAACAATCTGGTGATAAGCGAACGATAAGTCCAAAACACTAAAAATACATGCACCCTTGAGGGTACTAAGTGACTCCGAAATATTAGGTAACGGTTGCCAGTCAACCCAAATCCACTGATTTAACCCCCTCAAATCCACACACATCCTAATTTTGACACCCCCCCCCCCCATCCTTAGGGGCCAAAACAATGGGGGGCAACCATTCTGATGCCTCTATCTCTTCAATCACATCTAGTTTCAGTCTCCAACTCTTCTTTCAAAGGATCCATCATCATGTTTGGAACCTTTCTTACTTTGTAAACACAAGGTATGGCCTTATTCTTTAGAATAATCTTGTGCTCGAAACCTTTGAGACAACCTAAATCCTCAGAAAAGACCTCAGGAAATTTTTTGAAATACACCCAATTCTGATTATCAATAGCATTGCCATTACCATCACTATCAATCAGCATAACCTGATCCTTAGGATCTTTGGCAGAAGGATTGAGCGTGATCCCCAGATCACGCTGATGTCTCCAACCTAATAGGTTGTCACCCCTCATAGCCACATAAACTTTACCAAACGTCTTCCTGTCCTTAAACTTAATACAAGCCTCTATATATCCAAGAACATTAATTTTGGCTTTAGCATAACCAACTGGATTTATATCAGGTGGAATTAAAGCAGTTTCATCTAAGCCAATAACCTCATCCCATTGTTTGTTGCCTATCATGGTGTAAGGAGACCCAGAGTCAGCCAGGACAATAAACTTGAAATTATTCACCATGATGTCACACTCTGGCATTGAGATTTTATCAGCCTCAATCATACCATTTTCTTCCCTGATGCTAGACACTACAATGCGCACAGCATCAGAGTTTTTTTCTCTGAAGTCCTTGTTCACTTACAGACTCAAGCGTAATGTCCCTTAATACCACATTTCATACATACAGCATCTTTTGCATAGCATTGTGGATAACTCGAAAAATGTGTGAAACTCCCACATCTCATAGACTTAGGTTTAAGTGAATCTTTACTCCCTTTCTCTTCACTATTTACTTGAGGTTTCACAAAATTGCGCGTAGTCACATCCTTATCATTTTTTTTCAATTTGTCATTAGCAACAACTTTACTCACGACATACGTTGTTCAGAAGAATGTTCATCATTAACAACATGAATCTCACTTTCTAGCTCTCTCTTCTCCTCATGCCCTCTTTTTATCTCTTTTACCCAAGATGAGGTGTTTTCCACTCCTTCAACAATTTTAATAGCTTCATCAAGAGTAGTTTTTTTTGATAAAAGTTTCTCCTGTACACGAGAACTATTTGTGCAACGTACTAATTGATCCCTGACCAAAGAATCAGACAATTCCTCAAACTCACACGTACGTGCTAAAGTCTTGAGAGGCTACATAACCTTTGACTCGTTCAGTAGACCCCTGTGTTCTTGTGAAGAATCTATGCCGTTCTAAAACAATATTTATGCGAGGACCAAAATATGTCTGTAACATCATCATTGACATTTCATATACATCACAAGGCTCACCCTCTCCGCTACCAATTGTAAGTAAATCCATACTATCATAAATGTTACGTCCCTCTACACCCAAATTATGTAAAAGAATAGCTTGTTTCCTGACTGCAGAAAACTTTTCTCCACCAATAGCCAAGATGTAAGAGTCAAAAAGGTTCCTCCACCGTTTCCAAGGTAATATTGGATCCCCTTTTTCAGAAAGAAAAGGAGGAGGTTGAGACATTGAAGTGGACGTGGCCATAATTAGGAAATAATTAAATGGCGAGAGAGAAAAAAAAATAATAACAATAGTAGCAGGAAATCAGTAACACACGTGTAGTGATGATGTAAGTCGTATCAGAATGATATCTGGTATTTCTGATAATAGTTTTTGTTAACCTTTATACAATTTGTAGTTTTAGCAAATAGTGTTTGTAAACCTGGTAGACAGTGTCTGTAATTCTGGTAAACAGTGTCTGTAATCCTGGTAAGCAGTGTCTGTAATCCTTGTAAATACTGTTTGTGATCCTTGTAAATAGTGTCTGTGATTCTGATAAACAGTATTTGTTAAACTGGCAAGAAAATCCAAATAGAAAGAAAAACGAAATTTGAGAATACCGTTTAGAAAAAACACCAATGGCAAACTCAGATGAAGAAGCTGACACGATCCGTAGTGAAAGCCGATCTGTAATGACAAAGTAACTGCCGAGGATCGGGTTGTAAACACAGCCTTTCCTTACACAAGATGGCGCTTTCGTTCGAGCGCGGGGTAACGTCAAGTTCAATTGAGGCGCGATGACGTCTGTCAAGCCCGTCACTCTCTGTATTCAGCGCGTTCAAGGAAGCTTTCCGCATTCAGCGCATCCATGGAAACAAACGCGATGACGTTTGTCAAGTCCGTCACTCTCTGCATTCAGTGCATTCCAGGAAGTTCTCAGCATTCAGCGCATCCATGGAAACGAACGCGCGCAAGCCTCACGAGGAAATGCCAAAGCTCTCGAGATATGGAGCGTTCCTCGGGATTGAAAAAATGTGGGGCGGTTGCAGGCACTGTGTGAAACACATGGAGTAATTGAAAACAGGAAAAAATGCTACCTTAAATGTTGAACACGTCGTTGTAGTGAGGCTGTGGTTGTCAGTCAGTCCAAGATTTCGAATTCTTTCGTAATTTCGTTAAAATGAAAACAAATAAAATCCATAAAAATTCCAAAGAGATATTAGGGGAATTGATGCTGCTCCTCCACTTGTCCCCAATCAAGTTAGGTCGTCCTCGTCGCCATTGTTAAAAAGACAGATACTCCATTTCATGTAGATTAAGTATCTTTAATCAAACACAGCATCAACGTCCAGTCAGTACCAAGGCTCACACGAACTGCCCTGCCTGAGGCTTACATTCTAAGTGACATCATATGATTCCTTAAAGCAGACATCAAATTATAACACTTATCATATACTTTGCCTCACTCCTTAACCATAATGGGTTCTGCACAGTACGTGTGCCATTTACCCTTTACTGCCATAGTGCCCTTTATCTTATAGCAGCACCCTATGTATATCAGCTATCTGTTTGTCTCCCATCCAGCATTAGGATGGACACCACTGTATGAGATGCCTTAGGAGCAACAAGGAATGTTTTCCATTTCACTGGTAGTGTGATCTATAGGCATATATTTCATGAATTGCCTTGTTCCAATTTCAAAGCACTCCTGAGCTTCCCCAAAAGATATGAATTTGCCGCTAGGGTATAGGGCTCCTACATTTGTACGTTTTCCCTTCCTCATTCTATTTCCCTATATCCATCTCCTGCGCAATTTTTTCAAACAGTCTTTTACAAAACAACTGCAAATCTTCTGCACTGGGGGGGGACATTTGAGTATGGTCTTAACCTGTTTTTGCAGCACTCTTCCTAACTGTTTACTTATGTATTGGCTGTATTCCCACCATGAACTAGTTGGGTAGTTTTCTGTCCTTACGGTCTCTTTAGTAATGTTTTTTGCCCGTTCACGTTGTTATCAATCCAGTTAATTGTATACTGCAGTTGGGAGGTTATTTAATACAGTTATTCATCAAGAGAGCCTAGTCCTCGGTTTTCCAAATGCAGTTTCAGTGTCTCGAATTTCACCTGGCTATGCTTACTCGCCCCCAAACCAACAGAATCAGCAACCATCCAACTCTCAAAATAATCTTGTTGGGAAGGGGTGCACTGATCCCTGTAGGATATGGAGGCACCAAAACAATGACTCCATTTTTGCCAAAGTAAACTTTCCCTGTATAGTTTGTGAAGTGTAATCCAAAAGGCAATTGAACACTTCAATTCTTCCAGCGCTTTACCTATATTAAGCAAAAACAGTGCATCCGCATCATGCAAGCTCTGGATGCCCAGCTACCTGAACCTATTTTTCCTAGCGCACGCCTACTTCTGTATACTCAGTAGAATGTAGTGTTTTAAACTTTCTCAATGGGAACAGCATTGATTAGTCTCAGATGGAATGTAATCCAAACACTTATCTGAACCAGGTGAGCTCTTTAGAAGCAATGGGACTGATTCAGAAAGGTTTTGTAGGTAAATAAGTGCATCATCCATGTACATTAAAAACACATGGATGGTATCTCCTACTTTAATACAACATTCTCACAGAGCTGCCTGAGCCTTCAGCGGCTACACCACAAGTGCAAACAGGAGGGGTGAATTGACCTATCGCTGCCTTGTCTCTCTTTCAACAGTTCAGAGCTCAGAATTCATCTGCCCTGTTCTCAAAGTAGCTGTGCATATGCTTTAGTACTCCACATACATACTCCCCTCCGAGAGTGTCAAATGCCTTCTCAATGTCTACAAATACTAAGGCATAGTTGTCTTCTGATGTATACAGGATGTGCAATACATGTGTGACTTCACAGGTTTTGCGCTGTGCTTCTATGAGGAAGAAATCTGCATTGATAACCGTGCCTCAGGGATGTCATAATCCCTGTCGATCTTAGCAAAGTATTTTTGTAAAGTATTTTTACATCTGAGTTGACAATACAACATAATGCCTATTAGGTCACTGTTTGGAATTGGGATCGATGTAATGAAAGATTCCCCTATAGTAGCTGGAAGCTGTCCCCAATGATATGCCTCTATACAGGTGCAGTTCCTTTTTGCATAAACCAAACTACCGTAATCAATTCCTCTTTAGCAAGAGGTGAATTTAGCATATCATTCTTTTCTTCATTAAATCTAGGCAGAGTCATTTCATTCATTAGGCCCTCCAGGTCTTCCCTGTGTACACGTCCAAGCTGTTTGTAGACATCTGCCAGGTAAGCACAGCAAGATTCACATATCCATTATTGAGTAGTGATATCCTTCACTCTTTTTCCCTTTTATTTGGGTGAGTGGTCTTGCTCTCTTCAGAAGACAGGATAGCAGCCACTGAGTGTTACTGAGTCTTCTGTCTATATTTAATTCTCGTAAATCTATCCAGGTCAGTCAAGAGGCCGCATTATGTAAAGGGCACAGTATCCCTCTAAGTAAGCTGGGTTCAAACAGGGGCAGTGTGCCTCATCACAGATAATGCACTGTTCCCAGGGCTGCTGCAAACTTTGGCGACCCCGAGGGCAGCACGTTAGTGAAAGGTGGACTGTTTATTTGAAGCTGGCAGTCCATCTTTCTTTGCATGATGCAATGCAGTCTGCATTACAAATGAGGACAGAGATCCTGCAGCTATGTGCAGTGAATAACCGCACCAGCCCACAGGAAGGTGTCTAGCGGGTCCATCTTCCTGTCGGGAGTACCCTGGCGTGGGGCACTGACTGTGCGCTACATCTTTGTGGTGCACAATCACTATGTCTCCCAATGGCCTCTTTGCCTGAGTCAATAATATGGCACAGGGGTGTCAACCTCATTTGCATTGGACTGTGCCCCTATGTTAATAAGGGAATAACCCTATAGGATAGCACCAGAGCTACATGTGTGCCAGCATCTGTGGCCTTATCTGTAATAGCAAAGTGACCCGGGTGCAGAAAGCAGGTATACGCACCTGCTGTACCACCAGATCACTTTAGGTAATATGGCCAAGTATCTCCTATCTGTCTCCGTGCACCAACAACAGCTGCTCCCCACAGCTTCCACATCCAAGGGTTTGAGGATCTGCTCCTGTTTTGTGAGTGTCTGTTCCAATTGAAGCCTGGTTCCATATATACTATATAAACAATCTCCTCGTATCACCATTTTTTATGTTTCTCTTTCATTCGCTCTAGTTGCAATCTGTCCTTAATAAACTCTAAAGTATTCCCTTAAATGCATCCCCTATCTTATCATCCCATGCTCGACCAAGGAGTGCCTCTGCCCTAAGGTACCATGTAGGGATTCTACCTCTACTGTCCATAGTCTTATATGTTATCTCAAAAGAGGAATAATCTGACAGGAACCTACTTTAAACAGAGTGAGCTGGTAAATCTGTGTTGCACTGCCTGTCTAACTGGAACATAATCCGGCCTATTATATGCAGTGTGTGCCACTGAGTGAGAGACATACTCAGTGTCAGCTGGCTGTTGTCTTCTCCAAAGATCGAACAAATCAATTTCTCACATTTTCATTTCAGTACTTCTGTCATTCCCAGTTTTATTTTTTGAGAGGGATATTATTTTTCTGCCCGCCATGCACACAGTTCATGAACCCTGCCTATAACTTTATGGGTCAACATATGGTAGGGATATGTGAAACAGGTTTGGGAAAAATAGAGCATTACCTATATGAGGGACAAACCTTAATTAAGCCCAAATTTCTGCCATCTAGGGTCCCGAACACCAATAATTCCCTTGAAAGAGCTGACACAGAGAGTTGCACAGGTAGAATATTTTGCAGTGAATATCTGACTTGCCATCACTTTGGGAGTAAGCACATTCCTAGTGCCATTGCCCGGCTACCACCAAAAGAGTGTACCTGAAGGAGAGATGTGTTCAGCTTTCTAATCCTAAATTGAGCCTGAAAGAGTAGGGAGGAGGAGAGGAGGGCGGAGGCTGGAGAACTGTGCCTTGCAGCAGTAAAGGAAAATGCTACTTACCAGTATGCATCTGTTCTTTGCATGTAGAGCTGCAGATTCTTACACTGTGCATTAGACCGCCACCTGGTGTTGGGCTCGGATGATTGCATGTTGTTGTCGTCTTGGAAGGTAGGTAGGTGACTCCTTCCTTGGACGATAGTGCGCATGGGCATCGGCTCCATCCTTAGATTGTTTTTTCGCCATGATGGGAAATGATGGAGTTTGTAGAAAGAAGAAAGGATGTCCATGCATGTATATCTAATTAAGATAGAACTGGAACAGATACAGGCCCCGGGGAGGCGGGAGGGCATGTAAGAATCTGCAGCTCTACATGCCAAGAACAGATGCATACTGGTAAGTAAGCATTTTCCGTTCGAGGCATATGAGCTGCAGATCTTACACTGTGCATCGATTGTACAGCAGTGTCTCCCCTAGCTGTTGTCACCTGTATCTGTTTGAGCAGTTTGTAAGAGGGTTTTGAGGACAGCTTGGCCTACTGCAGCTTGCGATCTAGCTTGCACAGCAACACAATAGTGTTTAGTGAAGGTGTGTGTTGTAGACTATGTTGCTGCATTGCAGATGTCTTCTAGGGGAATTTTCCCTAAGAAAGCCATGGAGGATCCTAGTTTGCGTGTGGAATGCGCTCTAGGAGGAACTGTTAATGTACGTTTTGCTTTTTGATAGCATATTTGTATACATTTTACAATCCACCTTGTGGTGGAGAGAAAGCTACAAACAATTGCTTTGTTTTGCGAAAAGATTTAATCCTATCTATATAATAGAGGAGAGCTCCTCTAACGTATAGTGTGTGTAGAGCTCTTTCTGCTACAGAGTCTGTCTGGGTCTTGGAAAAACACCGGTAACTCTATAGATTGGTTTAAATGAAGCGGAGTAATGACTTTTGGAAGGAATTTAGGATTTGTTCTGAGAAGCACTTCATTACGGTGTAATTGTAAAAATGGTTCTTGTATAGTGAAAGCTTGAATCTCACTAACTCTCCTAAGAGAGGTAATAACTACTAGAAAAGCTGTTTTCCATGTGAGGAATTGCAGTTCACATTTGTGTAGAGGTTCAAAAGGTGGTCCCATGAACCTTGTAAGAACAATGTTTAGGTTCCACACTGGAGAGGGTGGTAACCTGGGAGGAATGATTCTTTTTAATCCTTCCATAAATGCTTTAATAGCAGGCACTCTAAATAAAGACAGATGTTGTCTATTTTGTAAATATGCTGCAATTGCTGCCAGATGTAGGCGTATAGATGAATATGCCAAGTTACATCTTTGTAAATGTAGAAGGTAGCAAATGATATTTTGGATGGAAGCATCTAGGGGGTCAATTTGGTTATTGTTGCAGTAAATGGCAAATCTTTTCCATTTAGCAGCATAGCAAGCTCTAGTAGTAGGTCGCCTGGCTTCTTTAATGATATTCATACAGTCCGGTGGTAGGTTAAGATAACCAAACTCTAAGACCTCAGGAACAAGATCGCCAGATTCAGTTGGCTTGGGTCTGGATGTCTCCATAGTTCTGCGTTAGCAGGGATGGTGTCAGACGTAGCTTTTGGTGTAAAACTAGGGATAGTTCTAGCAGAGTTGTATACCACGGTTGGTGTGCCCATGTGGAAGTTACTAAAATCATTTTGAGCGACTGTTGTAGCTTGCGCACTATTAGTGGTAGTGGCGGAAAAGCGTGCGCAAATCTGCCTGACCAGTTCATCCATATCGCATTGCCCTTTGACCGCGAGTGTGGAAACCTGGCAGCTAAGGTTGGGCATTTTGCGTTTTCGTGTGTGGCGGACAGATCTATGTCTGGATGACCCCACTTGTGAAAGAATGGTAGAAGAACTTGCAGATGTAGTTCCCATTTGTGAATTTGTTGTGTCTGTCGACTTAACAGATCTGCTATTTGATTGTGAACTCCTGGAAGGTGTTCTGCTAACAGATATATGTTTTGTGGAATGGACCATCTACAAATGTTCTGTGCAAGCTGGGACAGCTGTAGATAGTGTGTCCCCCCCTGTTTTTGTATATAGTACATGGCTGTCATGTTGTCTGTCCGGATTAAGACAGCTTTGTTTTGTACTTGAACTTGGAATGTTTTGAGCGCTAAGAATATTGCTAGCAGCTCTAGGTGATTGATATGGAACGTTCTTTGTTGAATGGTCCATTGCCCTCGAGTTGTATGATGTAGGAGATGGGCTCCCGATCCTATTTGTGGGAAGGTTCGAGGAACGGCCGCCTTTTTGTCAAGTTTTTGGTGTTCCACCACTGCAGAGAGCGATGTGTGCGGCTGTCTACCAACACCAGGTCTGTTAATTATCCTTGAGCCTGATTCCACTGTTGTGCTAGACATTCCTGTAACAGACGCATTTGCAGTCTTGCATATGGTACAATAAAGATGCAAGATGCCATCATGCCTATTAGTCTCATGAACCCTCTGGCTGGGAGAGAGTGTTGATGTTGAAATTTTGTGACTAAGGCTTGAATGCTCTATATCCTTGCTGGACTGGGATACGCTAGAGCTGAAGAAGGGTTTATTGTAGCCCCTACATATTGATGTACATGAGAGGGCTGTAGGTGCAACTTGGTGTAGTTGATTGTGAACCCTAAGTAGCGCAATGTTTGAATTGTTTGATGTGTGTGTTGGACACACTGATTGAATGACTTGGCTTTTATGAGCCAATCGCCTAGATATGGGAAGACATGTATCTGTTGTCTTCTGAGATGTGCTGCTACTACTGCTAGGCACTTTGCGAACACTCTTGGTGCAGTTGTTACCCCGAATGGAAGGACTTTGAATTAAAAATGCTGTCCTTCCAGTACCAACCTCAGATACTTCCTGTGAGAAGGATGTATGGGAATGTGGAAGTAGGCGTCCTTTAGATCTAGTGTTGTAAGGAAGTCGCCTTGTTGCAGCAGTGGGAGCACTTGTTGTAAAGTGATCATATGAGAATGATCTGGGTGTATATATTGATTGAGGGGCCGGAGGTCGAGAATTAGTCTCAGTGTCCCGTCCTTTTAGGGTATTAGAAAATACAGCGAGTAAACCCCTGTTCCTTGATGTTGTAAAGGAACTATTTCTACTGTGTCCTTTTGAAGAAGTGATAGGACTTCTTGTTTGAGCAGTATAAGATGTTCTGCAGGCATTGGACGCTGCCTAGGTGGTATGTGTGGAGGGGTAGCTGTAAGTTCGAGGCAGTAGCCATACTGGATAATTTGTCTTACCCACCTGTCTGTTGTGATGGAATGCCAGACAGGAAGGAACTGTGTTAGTCTGCCCCCTACAGGAGTGCTTTAATATAGGCAGGATCCTCAGGAGCAGGCCTGTACTTTTTCTCAATTCTAGGGTTTAGAATCCTAGCACGTACAGGATCTTTAAATACTTCTGGAGCATGTTTGATGACCCCTTTAATCATAGGAAGAATTTGAACAGACCTTTATGATTGTTCAAATGTATCTAATACAAATTCTTCCTCTGACTCATCTGAATGCATGGTGACCCCATGATAAATGGCAGCCCTATTCAGTAAGTGCCAAAAACCAATATTGTCTTTAGGGGGAGAAGGTTTTGTTGGATATGAATGTGGGTCAGGAATATCTGGCACATCTTATGGGTTTGGGTACGCCCAATCTAGATCATCAACAGGGTAGGGAAAAGGCTCATTCTGGGTCTACCCCTCCTCCTATGCTATACTAATCATCATTTGGAGGTGTATGTGGTGAAGAATGAGGAGGAGAGTTTTGAGGTTAAATGTTAAGAGGAACAGGAGATGAAGGAAAATCAAGTATAGGAGAAGAAGGGTGCATAGGAGATGTGGCAGAGTCCTTCTTCTTGACAGGCACTGCAGGTGTAGGTGCTGTGTCTGATTTCCTCTTCCTGTGTGGTGTAGTGGATACATGACCTGTCTTTGGGTCAATGTAGATCTTCTTTTGTAGAGGATCAGTTTGGAAAAGGTCTTCTGCTTGCGGAACATTTGCCGGCGCCAATTTTTTCGGTTCTGGGCGTGGTTGCTGCTTGTCTTTAGCCTTAGAAGTTGTTACTGTGTCCTTTGGTGTAGATTTCGACACTGAAGGTATTGTTTTCTGAGTCGTAGGCTGTTTCAGGGGCTCGAGCGCATCGGAATCAGGCCTTGTAGGTTTCGGTACCGAAGATATTGGCTTCGGAGTGGAAGCTGGTCTTGTCGGCATCAGACGCTGGCTTCATAGTTTTGTCTCTAGAAGTAGACGATTTCGGAGCCGGGACTTCTTTCGGTGCCGAGGGAGCTGGTGGGATCGGCACGTGCGGGTTGCTCGGTAAGGAGCTACCAAAAGGCTTGAGTATTTTCTTTGGAGCCGGGCTCAATGGCGGGGCTTTCTAAGTGTTTTTTTGGTCGCAACTGGGCCCCGGAGGCGGAGTGTTGACCTTTGCCTTCGATTTGGGTGGTGGGTATGGGGCAGGGGCAGTAGTACTCACACGCTGACCCGATGGTATGGAGTCTTCGGAGTCGTCTGCCTCGGATACGATTTGGAGATCGTCTGAATCTTCTTCGGGAAAGAGCGGAACTTCTTCGTCGAAGATATCCACCGGTTCCGGAGCTGATCTCTGCATGTTGTGTCAACAGGCCCTCCGAATGGTCTTCTTGGATCGAAAGGACGCACAGGCTGTACAGTTGGATTCGTCGTGTTCTAGCGATAAGCACAGGTTACAGACCTCGTGATGGTCACTGTGTGGAAACTTTGCTCCACACACGGGGCATCTTTTGAATGGCGTCCTTTCCATGAGGTGTAGGCCTCATGGCGTGGATAGGCCCAGCAGCCCGCGTCGACGACTGGAATCGAGCCGATGGAGTCGAGACAACGTTTGTCGATATTGAAAGTAGTTTGGTGAAGTTTGAATACGTTTTTACGCGTCGAAGTACTTGAAAAGTAGGTTTCGAACCATGCAATCATCCGAACCCAACATCAGGTGGTGATCTAATGCACAGTGTAAGATCTGCAGCTCATATGCCTCGAACGTTTTGTTTATGGCAGGCAGAACTGCGCACAATTCACAAACATTTGTAATTAACCAAAGCACAATTAGTCAAAGAACAGCTGAACTACAGCTTTAAAGTCCATTTTATTGTAGTGAGAGGAGTACACACTATTGACCTTATAAGCAGCCTCAGGTAATCAGCGAAGACTTGTGAATGAGGGGACTAGGTAGCAGAGAACAGGGCAAAGCCAAACGTTTTGTTAATGGTGGGCTTAAGTGCATATAATTCACACTTTTTTTTAAAATAACAGAAACATAAATTGTCACTTTCTAACTACTGCTTGCTATTCTGATTCAAACATATGAATCTATGAAAGATCCAATACTTGAAAAACACAAGTTACTTACCTGTACATATTGTAGTTCTCCACCATGACTATCATTAATAGATTTGAATGGTATTCACCCTCCTCCACAGTTTAGGCTCACTTATTACGTTCACATGTTGTAGGAAGCTGGCTCTGTATATACTATACCAAAAAGAGGTATAGTGTGCACAGAGTCCAGTGGAACCCCAAAGGTAGTCAGAGGTAAAAGTAGATAGCGCCTTACTCTCTATTTGTGGTAGATTTGGCAAGCGGTAAGGCTTTATCAGAGGGTATCAGAGGGTAGTGTTAAGCATTTGTTGTACACACTCAGGCAGCAAATGATGTCATACACTCAAAGACCGAACTCAGACCAATTTGTTTGTATCAACAATATTATTTAGTTATTTTATTTCTTGAATCAAGCCAAGCTTTGTGCAGGTAAGTGAAATAATACTTTGCAAATTTGTATGCAGTTATTTACAGTTGAATGCAGCTTCAAATGCAGTTGGTTGAATTACAGGAAAATCAACAATTCAGAATTACTTTTCAATTACTTTATAGATTACAGTGCACGTTACTTTTTAGATTACTTTTTAAGTTACTTTTGCTAATCAGTGTGATATCCCTAGATATCACAATGAGACATCTCCTAGACAAAAACTAAGTAATTCATTTTTAGTGCATTTGCAGTTTTTCAAGTTTTAACACAAACCAACTCCACACTTAAAACAATTCTCAAAAAAAGCAGTCAATGCAATCCTATCGGAGGATATTGAGTTATCGGTTTACGGGTTAGTAGTTATTTGTGGCAGTTGGTATTCTGGGGTTAGAACCAGAATTCCGCCAGGGTCCACGATGCACTCTCAGAACGCCCTCAGCTGCACTAGTGCGGCCGGGTGCAGAGAAAGGAGGCCCAATGTTATCCAATGGGGGAAAGGCGGCCTCCGGTTGGTGGCTGCTCACGAGCAGGCCACAATATTGTGGGAGCAAAGCTCCAGGTGTCAGGCTCTTGGCAAAGTGGAATCAGAGTTAGCACCCAAAGTACACCCGGAGCAGCGGAGGGGCGGCTGGGGGCAGGGTGCTGTTTTGGCGTCAGGTGCCCTGTTGATTTCAATGGGGATTCTCCAGTCGCAACAAAGACTGCAGACTCGGGGACGAAGATCTTTTGGAGGTGACCACCGGTTGGAAAGCTAGGCTGCGATGCCTGGGGATGTTGGGTCACCCAAGGCCGTGGGACATCGGGTGCAGTGATGTCTTTAGGCTTTGTGTTTTCTTGCCAGCTCCGGTTGCGGTCAGGGGGATCCTCCAGAAAGAGACTGCAGCCGTCGTGTGGAGAGTCGAGGCAGGTCAGAGATCCCCAGATAAGGATCGCCGGGGAGATCTCCTTATGGTGTTGGGCAACTGGAAGTCGGGCCGTGGGTGTCGGGTGCAGACTCGTGGATTTGGCCGGAGCCAGAGTCTGTGAGTGAGCAAATCCGGTGCTCACGGGAGACCAAGTCTTGTTTTTGGAAGGCAGGGCAAGTCCTTCAGGTTCTTGAGGCTGCCGGCTGCAGCACACACCAGGATTTCGCTGGAGCAGGTTCGAGGTGAGGACAGGCCAGTAGGGCTGGGGCTAATTCAGTGGGTGTCCTTTTAGTTTCAGCACGGCTTCTTCGGCCCTTCTTCTTCTCTTCTTCTGGTGGGTTCTTGTCTGAGGAGGCAAGGTTCAGGGTTGCCCCTAAATACTAGATTGAGGGGTACTACAGGTAAGTAATGGTCGGGACCAATGGGTCTCTTCCTTGGGGTGGATACACCCACTATTATGCCACCCTTCAATGGGAGTGGGGCATATGCCTCTCTCTGGTTTGCTGGGTCCCCCCATCTGAAAGATGGTGGGGCTGTGAGTTGTGCTTCACCTCATCTTCCCCACCTAAGGGGTGGGAGGGGCAGAGGTGGGCACACCTTGTGGGCTGTGCTAATTTTTTCCACCTGTCTTCCCGTCGAAAAGGAGGGAGACAGGAAGGGGGCCTTCCCCTGATAGCAGGAGAGGCTGTGGGTCGTATTACAAAGACAGCAAGGCATTTGGAGTTCCCCTGCCACCTCCAAGCAGGAAAGGCCTTGTTTCTGGGCTCAGGGAGCAAAGGCTCCCACCCCAAGGTGCCAAGAAACATGTCTTGTGGTGGCAGGCTGGGGTTTACCAGTCAGCGAACCCACCAGAGGCTGGTCGTTTTTCAGGGGGCATCTCTAAGATGCCCTCTGAATGCATTGTATAATAAATCCCATACTGGCATCAGTGTGTGTTTATTATGCTGAGAGGTTTGATACCAAACTTCCCAGAAGCCAGTAAAGCCATTATGGTGCTGTGGGATTCGTAATGATAAACTCTAAGATCATATACTCCTTGTGGCTTTAATGCACTTACAATGTCTAAGAATGGACTTGGACACTGATGGGGAACAGGGCTCATGTACCTGTACCCTCACCAGTGGCATAGTGCTCCCAGCTAGAGGGGAGGCTGGCTAATGCCATAGGCAGTGGGTTGTTGGTATGGCACACAGGATGTATGCCATGTCGATTCTTCACTTTTCTCTGCACCAAAACACGCAGCCTGCAATGGCAGTGTGTGTGTTAAGGTACAGGACCCTCTAAGTTTGGCACAATATGTGCTGCTGCTCTTAGAGGCCTTGCCTGGTCACAGTGCCTTTGGTATCCCATGGTATCTTTTACAAGGGACTTACATGTGGGCCAGAGAGGTATCAACTGGGGGTAAAAAGGTACAGTTTTGGGAAAGAACACAGGCCCTGGGAACCTGATTGTCATGGACCCAGGGCACATCAAGTCAAAGTGCATCAGAAATCTGGCAAAGAGTGGGGGGTTTCCGCAACAGAAACCTAGCTTCCTACAATGCCCTTACCTTGAGGAGGGAGTTAATGGCTGTTGCGGCTTGACATTATTCAGAGGAGGCCTGTTTGGCTCCAAAGCCTTCTTTTAATGCCGACCAGAGCCAGGTGGTGGCGTCGTAGACTAAGAGGCTGTTGTCCCTTTCTGCCTAGCTCAGGACTTCATGCTAGACTCCCATGGGAGTGGTGCTTTGCCTCAGTGTGGGGGAGTTTAGTGGTGCAGAGTTTCATTCTTGACTTTTTTGGACATGCGGAATACTTAATGCACCTAGGTGTCTTCTTTGATCGAGGCCTTGTTGGTTATTACACTGAGGAGGCCCCATCATAGGAGCTCTAGGACAGCTTTTCTGTGCAGGGCATAGGTTGAGTGCTGAGACTCCAGAAGGAGCCATTTCTGCCTCATTGATGTTGAGAGGTTATGTTATCTGAAGATCTCAGGGGTCTCTGAGGAAGGTTGCTGCTGCATGTTTCTGCACGCCCAATGCCTACCTCTTGGATACCTCTGCATCTTTTTTCATCAAGAAGACTGGCAGAATTCAAAGGAGGCATGGTCGTGGTTGGGGGAAGGTAGCAAACAGCATGCTGGTCCAACCAAGGGTATTTTGCATTGCACCTTGGGCAGAACTGAAAAGGTGTGCGTTCCATCGTCCCCTTTTCTCTATTCATTCCCCACAGCAAGATCCAAAAACCCTAAATTGCTTTGGCCGATTCGAGGAAGGACAATCATGGGACCTCGAACTGTGACACTGCTGGTAATGGAAAAGATGGGGCGGTTTACCAGCCAGAAAAGCTGACTGGTATGTGCTGACCACATGTTGATTATTTTCAAAGTGTTCAGTCTCGAAGGGTAGGACAAGTAGGCCTGAAAAAGCCATAAGCATACCCAATGGTGTCAAAGCCATTGCTGGATAGGTTTGAAGGCGATGATAGAAAAAAGTCTAGGATGGAGTCAGTGCCGATGTGTACTGGAGACTAAGGAAAGAGACAGCGCACATCCTGCCACTCGAAACTTCCACAAGAAAAACAACTTGTGATGCCCAAGCCCAGCACTAAATAGCAGGAGTATTCAGAGCATGTATATCAACACCCATAGATGCTACGAACATAATGTTATCTGCTCCACAGGCAAGCATATACCGAAGCTAAGTGAAGCCTAATGCATGTGTATGCCAGTCCTGGTTTTTGCAGGTTCTACAGACACTAGATAATGTCTTGAACCAATGGCTGCAGATGTTGCATATACTTACTAATGCAGTAATTAACAAATTGTTTCCACTTTGTGGCATTAGCAGCTTAAGTGGTAGGCGTCAGAGCTTCTTGCAGAATGGGCGAAGAAAACAAGTTACTTACCTGTAACTTTGGTTCCCCAGTATTGGTAACTTTCATAGATTCCCATGCTTTGTATCATTCCCCGTCGTCGGAATGGGAGCCTCGGTAGTATAATAACCATAGAAACAAAAGAGAAACACAGGCCTAAGCCTTATCTCATTTTGTATCCTATCACTCTCTTTGTGTAAAAGAGACCAAACTTTTTGCTAGGACCAATCAGAGCAGCCTCACCCTCTAGAACCTTCCTGAGGGAGCTCAGAGCCTCAGATTTTCGTAGCCGTTGTGCAAACCGCCACTATCACATGTGAAAAGGCTGAGCTTTCCCAGGGGAGGGGGGTGGGCGCATGGGAATCTATGAAAGTTACCAATACTGGGGAACCAAAGTTACAGGTAAGTAACTTGTTTTCTTGCCCCAGTATTGGAACTTTCATAGATTCCCATGCTTTGTATCAGAGTAGCTAGCAGTAATAACCAAAACACATTTTGTAGATACATGGCCTCACATAAGCATCAAGTATATACACTTACATCATAGTACACAAGAAACAAAATGTGCTCACCAGGATGGAGGGTTCGTGGGGAAAGCTCACCTCTCAATGGAAGAGATTCCGCAGAACTGCTTGACCAACAGCCGCGTCGTCTCGTCCTGCAGATTCTAGGCAGTAATGTTTTGTGAAGGTGTGAGTACTGCTCCACGTTGCTGCCCTGCAAATATCCTTAATGGCGACTCCAGAGAAAAGAGCCACAGATGATGCCACAGACCTAGTAGAATGGGCACGAACCTTATTGTTCAAAGGCTTACCAGCCTCCTGATGGCAAAATTGAATGGCACTGGAGATCCAGCGGGAAATGCCACTCTTTGCTAAAGGAAATCCCTTCCGTGGTGCGCTGTAGGACACAAACAACTGGGAAGATTTCCGAAAAGGTCTTGTACGTTCCAGGTAGAATTTTAAACATCTTTGAACGTCCAAAGAATGTAGAGTGCGTTCCGCAGGTGTAGAAAGAAGGACGCGGAAAGAAAGCCTTTAAAATCAAGGGTTCGTTCAAGTGAAACTCAGATGGTACTTTCGGAATGAACTTCGGATTGGTGCGAAGAATAAGAACATCCTTTTTGAATTGAAGGAATG
This sequence comes from Lissotriton vulgaris, assembly GCF_964263255.1. Lineage (NCBI taxonomy): Eukaryota > Metazoa > Chordata > Amphibia > Caudata > Salamandridae > Lissotriton > Lissotriton vulgaris. The sequence continues at coordinate 592,849,392 of NC_141697.1, forward strand.
GATGGACTATGGAGAGGGCTTGAAGTTCACTAACTCTTCTTGCAGAAGTAAGAGCTAGAAGGAGAGCAAGTTTCCAAGAGAGGAACTTCAAATCCGCTTTGTGCACCGGCTCAAACGGAGGTTTCATGAGTTGAGCCAGGACAAGATTGAGCTGACAAACTGGAGGAGGAGGTCGAACTGGAGGGAACATCCTGAACAGACCCTTCAAGAACTGTTTAACAATCCGAGAGGACCATAAGGAAGGGCCTGAAGAAGTACGCAGAAATCTTGAAATGGCCGCAAGATGGACTTCCACAGACGAATGTGCCAACCCAGATTTAGCCAATGATAGAATATATTGCAAGAGTTGGTGAGGCAGAGATTTATAAGGATGGAGTCCTTGTCTTTGACACCAGAGGCAGAACCTTCTCCATTTTGCCTTGTAAGTCTTATTTGTTCTCGGTGCTCGAGCCTGTGACAAAACCTCTCGACATTCTTGGGAAAGAGTTAGATGACGGAACTCTGTGTTCAGGAGCCACGCTGTCAAGTGGAGCGATTTCGGATCCGGATGGTAAACCTGCCCCTGATTCCTGGACAACAGGGACGGAATGGACTGTAAGCGGATCGGAGGGGCCTGGGAGAGCCGCAGGAGCTCCGTGTACCAAAATTGTCGGGGCCACGCTGGTGCAATGAGAATCATTTTGCATGGTTCCGCCTTCATCTTCTGAGTACTCGAGGAATGAGGGGAATTGGAGGAAAAGCGTAAAAGAATGCGCTGTACCAGGCCATCGAAAGGGCATTCCCCAGGGACCCCTGATGGTGAACCCTGCTTGCGTAAAACCGGCATTTGGCGTTCACTGGGGAGGCAAACAGGTCGATGGTAGGTGTTCCCCAAACCGAGAACACTCTCTCCAGAATGAACTGATTCAATTCCCATTCGTGCGTCCCCTCCGCCTGTCGACTCAGGGCATCTGCCTCGACATTGAGTGAGCCTGCCAGGTGTTCGGCTCTCAGACTGATGTTGTGAAGGATGGCATAATCCCAGAGTTTCTGAGCTTCTGTGGACAGGGTCTGTGATCTTGTTCCCCCTTGCTTGTTGACATAGTGCATGGCCGTCGTGTTGTCTGTCCGGACCAGCACTGAACGGTTGCGAACCTTGGGAAGGAAAGCCTGTAAGGCTAACCAAATGGCCTTCAGCTCCAACAAATTGATATGGCACTGGCGCTGAACCACGCTCCAGAGTCCGCTGATTTGAAGTTCGCGAAGCACTGCACCCCAGCCTTCCAAAGAGGCATCCGTGGTTATGATGAGGGGGGAAGGCGAGATTCTGAACGACAGACCTTGTGCGATATTGTCCTGCACCAGCCACCATTCGCATGCCTTTCTCATTGCCGAAGTTACCAACACCTTGTCGTTGAAAGATCCTTCTGCTTGGCGCCATTGCTTGTCTAGTTCTTCTTGCAAAGGGCGCATTCGCAGCCTGTAATGAGGTATTAATGATATACAGGATGACATCGACCCTAGAAAGGTCTTGTATTGACGGACTGACAAGCATGTCTTCTGGAGCAGGCGGCGAGCTGAGATCATCAACTTGTTGACGGTCCTCCGAAGGACGATCCGTGCACTGTGTGGTGTCCAAAATCGCCCCCAGAAACCGTGCGGTCTTGGAGGGAAGCAGAACTGACTTGCTTCTGTTTAATTGAAGGCCTAGGTGTCTGAATAACTGAATGCAAGTCGAAACAGCCTGAGAGGTTTCCTCGAAAGATGGAGCCTTGACTAGCCAGTCGTCCAAGTAAGGGAACACCTCTAGGGAATGAGTCCTTAGAAAAGCTGCCACAGGTGCTAACACTTTGGTGAACACCCGAGGTGCAGACCGTAGGCCAAACGGAAGCACCTTGAATTGGAAATGGCTCTTGCCCACTGTGAACCGCAGATATTGTCTGTGAGCTGGGTGTATCGGAATGTGGAAATACGCATCTTCCAAATCCAGGGAAGCCAAGTAGTCGCCTGGGTTTAAAAGAGGAAGGATTTCCTGGAGAGTGACCATCCTGAAAGAGAGTTTGATGAGATAAGTGTTGAGCTCCCGCAGGTCTAGAATGGGGCGCCAAGTCTCTGTTGTCTTCCGCACCAGGAAGAACCTGGAATAAAAACCTCTGCCCCTCTGAGAAAGAGGAACCGGTTCTATTGCTCCTTTGAGGAACAATTGATGGGCTTCTAGATGGAGTAGACCCAGATGTTTCGTGCGGATGGCCCCCGGAGCTCGTGTTGGAGGTTGATCTTGAAATTCCAACGTATGGCCACTCTGTACAATATTCAGGACCCACTGGTCCGATGTTATACACCTCCAGCTGCTCAGACAAAAAGAAATCCTGCCCCCCACTGATGTTACTGGGAGGGAAGGAACAGCAGGTAGAGCCAGGAGGCCGCTATTGTCGTTTGCCACCGTCACGTCCTTGACGGTTCTGACGTCCTCGCGGTGTCTGGCGAGAGTAAGATGCCGACTGTCCCTGCCGCTGATTAGAGTACTGGGTCTTGTAAGATTGGGACGGTTGTGATGAATATCGCTGCTGGGCGTTGCCTCTATACGAGGAGAAACCCCTGCCTCGAACGCCCTCAAATGGGACCTTGCAATAGTTTAGAGATCCCAGCGACTTTGCTGTGTCGGTATGCTTCTTTATGTTTTGAAGGGCATCATCCACATGCTTCCCGAAAAACATTTCGCCATCAAATGGGAGGTCCAGGATCCTATTTTGGACCTCCTGACGAAACCAGGTGGCTCTCAACTAGCCCTGACGACGTAGCACCGCTGAACTCGCTAAGGCTCGAAAAGCCGTGGAGGCGATGTCCATCGCACAGTCAATGACCTCGGAAGATGATTTTTCCCCTTCCATCAGCACCCTCTTGGCTTCCTCTCTTGCTGCGTCTGGCAATTGTTCCACAAACGGTGCCATGTCACACCACATCTGGCGATCATATCTGCCCAGAATGGCGAGAGAATTGGCAGCTCTAACCAGCAAGCTGGCCATGGTGGAAAACCTCTTCCCCACATTATCCAGACGTCTACCATCTTTGTCTGGAGGCGTAGTCAAAGGCGTTGTTGGATTCTTCGACTTGCTTTGGGCGGCCTGAGAGATGACTGAATCAGGCTTCGGTTGACCAAGAAGACAAGCTGGACTGCCTTCCGGAACTTTGTACTTCTTTTCCAGTCTGGGGAGGACTGGAATCACCGTGGCTGGATTCTGCATGATCTTTATGCCTTCCTCCCACACATGTTCGATGATCGGAACTGACTTGACGGATCTTCTGTATTGCTCTTTAAAATCGTAGAGGAAGCATTCAGACTCCTTTCTTGTAATCGGAAGTCCAAACCTTTTCGCCGCTCTCTCCATCAGGTGATGGAACCCTCCTATGTCCACAGAAGGGGATATAGATGTATCACGACCAGTGGCGTCCGGGTCTTGTAGGCCACTGTCACCCTGATCCATATCTGGGTCCTGTAATGGATCAGATAAGGGATCCACTTAAACCGCCTCCTCGTCTGAAGAGGTATCCAGATTGACAGGATCGGTTGGGTCCGGATCCGGCGTTCGAGGCCAGACCAGAGGATCCGGTACTGGGAGGTGGGACACCACCTGCGAAGGAGGCTGACTAGCAACTGCTTGAGGCAATCCCTGAGGAGGAGGCTGTGTAGACTGCGTAGAAGGCGCCGATGGAAACCTGTTTCTGTAATCCTGTAACATTAGTTGAAGATCAGAGAGCAGAGAGACAGGCATGGCCACCATGTCCTGTCCTAAACCAGAAGGACGTCGCTCCTCTGAAGCATAGTGCACCTGTTGTTCACATGCATGTTCGAAATAGTCCTCTGTGTCAGTGTCCTGCATTTTCACATTCAAGTCTGAGGGACTGTAGGCATCTCCATAATGACTAAACTCCTCTTCTTCCTCTTCTGACTCCTCCTCTAGGAGCATATTTGGTGGATGCGACGACACTCGTCGTGGAGATGTCATTTCTGGTGTGATTATCATCTTTTTCAGAGGAAAATGTAGTTTTTGACCCATCGACGGTGTCGACGTCGATGGAGCCGCAGTCGTCGACGGTGAAACCATCTTCGTTGACGGAGCAGCAGTCGTCGACGGTATATTCCCCTTCGTCGACGGAGTCTTGGTCGTCGACAGGGTCATCGTCGACGGAGCAGCCGTCGTCGTCGATGCAGCCTTGGGCGTCGACGGAATGATCGTCGACGGCTTCATAGACGAACTCGTCGTCACAACCATCATTGTAGACGTAGAAGTAGTCGTGGTCGTCGACGTTGTCTTCGTCGTCGACGAGCCCGTCGACAGCCCCTTGCCGGAGCTCATCGTCGTCGACGTGGAAACCAAAATCGTCGACGAACCTGGTATCTTGAAAGACGACGACGTCGTCGACGTGGAGAAACCTACCGCCGACGAGCCCGTCGACGGAGCCAAAGAAACAGCGGGAACTTTAGCAGAAGCAACCGTCGTCGACGTACCTGATGTTTTCGTCGTCGACGAACGCTGTTTTTTCTCCGGACCAGTTCCAGAAGTGACAGAAGAGTGTTTGTCATTGGACTTCTCTCTTTTGGATGGAGGAGAAGTAATGGAAACCTCCTTTTTGTCCTTAGAAGTAGTAGCCAGTCCAGAAGCCTGTCCCTGCCTCTCCTTTTCACTTCCGTGAGGAGATTGAAGGGGACCAGCCCTCTCAGACCTATCAGAGATCTTGTGAGGGGCCTTAAGAGGGGGCTCCATAGAAGAAGAAGCACCAGGGGGAGACCTACCCCTCTTCCTGGACTTATGAGAGGATGCCATAGATGTTGAATCCTCCTCATCTGAAGAAACCAGTTCCTTCCGAGTCTTCATCTTTTGAAGCCAGGTCAAAAGTCGACCCTCTCTGTCCCGGAGAGTCTTGGTAGAGAATGTTCGACAGATCTTGCAGTCGGTGGCCTTGTGGTCTGGATATAAGCAGTAAATACAATTGTCATGCTTATCCTCAACAAAAAGTCGTTTTTTACCACAAGAGGCACAGAACCTGAACAGGGCCTTCTTCTCCTTGTCAGACATCTTGTAAAGTAGAAGTAATCCAAATAATCCAATAAATCCAATAAGTTGTAGAAGAAAAACTGAGCAGAGCTCAGTGGAGACTCCCTAGCACAACGTGCAGTAGAAAAATCTGAGTGATAGGATACAAAATGAGATAAGGCTTAGGCCTGTGTTTCTCTTTTGTTTCTATGGTTATTATACTACCGAGGCTCCCATTCCGACGACGGGGAATGATACAAAGCATGGGAATCTATGAAAGTTCCAATACTGGGGCAACTTTATTCCCTTGGGATCAAGGTTGGCATCAAAACAACTTTCAGAGCAGACTTCAGAGTCAACTTCCTCACCAAAAGTGGAGGTTAGAGAAGTCGGTCTGACTTTGAGGGTCAGTGTACTATTGTGAAAAGCTGGGTTTCTATTGCAGTAATCCCCTCCACTTTTTGCCAGACTACTGATGCACTTTGACTTGATGTGCCCTGGGTCCCTGCCAATCAGGTTCCCAGGGCCTGTGTTGTTTCCCCAAAACTGTACCATGTACCTCCAATTGGCACCTCTCTGGCCACATGTCAGTCCCTTGTAAATGGTACCATGGGTACCAAGCGCACAGTGGCCAGGGAAGGCCTTTAAGAGCTGCAGCCCTTATTGTGCCACCTTTAGAGGTCCTGTAATTCCTGGTTCCCATACCTACAACCCATTGCCCTGGCATGGATCAGTCACCCCTCTAGCTGGGTGCACTACACCAGTGGTGAGGGCCCTATAGCCCTACAGTGTTTAAGTCAATTCTTAGACATTGTAAGTGGAGTGCTGCCATTAAGAGTATATGGTGCTGGGAGTTTGTCATTACAAACTCTACAGTACCATGATGGCTGCACTGAAAACTGACAAGTTTGGTATCAAACTTCTCACCACATTAAACCCACAATGAGGCCAGTGTGGGATTTAATTAAATATGCACTCAGAGGGCATCTTAGAGATGCCCCCTGAAAAACTACCAGCCTCTGGTGGGTTTCCTGACTAGTACACACCAGCCTGCCACCACTAGACATGTTTGTGTACCCCTAGGGTGGGAGCCTTCGCTCCCTGAGCCCAGAAATAAAGCCTTTCCTGGGCAAGGTGTTCACACCTCCCCCAGGCCAGGAAGAGACATCTGTGGCAGGGGAGTTTCAAATGCCTTGCAGCCTTTGTAATGCAACCCCCAGCCTCTCCGGCTATCAGGAGCAGGCCCCCATCCGGCCTCCCCTCCTTTTCGGAGGGAAGACAGGCAGTAAACATTAGCCAGCCCAGAAGGTGTGCCCACCTGCAGGCAGCAACCTCAAGAAACCCAGAGGACCTACCTGCCTTCAATCCCAAAGACTGTCTCCCGTGAACACGGATTTGTTCAAACACCAGACTCCAGCTCCACAAGGATCACTCTGTATCCGACGCCCACGGCCCAAGTTTGAGTGGCCCAACACCAAGAGGTGGTCTCTCCAGCGTTCCTGACATGAGATCTGGTAACCCCTGACCTGCCTCAAGCCTCTAGCTGACACCTGCAGCCTCAAACCGGAAGGTGCAACCAGGAGCTGGTAAAAAGATCTAACCCTAAAAGGCAACCTGCACCCGAGGCCCCACGGCCTTGAGTGGCCCAACCGACGGTTCCTAACCAACCCCCAACATCCCAACTTACCTCTCCAAGTGGTGGTCGCAACCAGAAGACCTTCGTCTCCGAGCCTGCAGTGCTTTTAAAAACCGGAGACTCCCCATTGAAAGCTACAGGGCTTCCAACGCCAAAACAGCACTCTGCACCCGGACGCCCCAGTGCCGCTGAGGGTGCAACTTTTGTGCTGGCCTAAACCCCCATTTGCCCTGAACTTAAGTCCAGGAGCTTTTCTCCCACAACCCAGTGACCTGCTCGTCAGCAGCCACCAACCGGAAACCTCCCAGCCCCCATTGGATAACATTGGGCCTCAGCACTCTGCACCCTAGTGCAGCTGAGGGTGTAACAAGAGTGTCCTAGACCCTGGGGGACCCTTGAATCTAACCCCAGAATAGCAACTCCCACAACAAAGTACTTACCTTAAAACCGATAACACTATTTTCCTCCATAGGATAGCACGGACTGTTTTTCTATGAAAAGTTAAGCGTGGAGTTGGAAAACCTAAAGAAATTCTTTAAAATTGTACTAACTAACGAAAACGCTTTTACTTACCTGTTTACAGGAAATGTCCCAGTGCAGTATATAGGCATACTGCACTGTGTAAGAAAAGTAATCGAGAGTAACTTATCTGTAATTTTACTAAAAATCCTATACAAAGTATATGTACTGTATTCTGAAAAGCATTGCATTATCAGTAACACTACTGTAATCAAATCAAAGTACCTTTACAATTGCAATTCAAACTGTGTTACAAACTGTATATTTACTGCAAAGTACTTATCACTTACCTGTGCCAGGCTTGCTTGGTTCTAGGAAATAAAATACCTAACAAATATTTTTAGACAAAAACAATTGGTCTGAATTCCAGTCTTTGAGTGTGTGAATTAATTTGCTGACTGACTGTGTCCAACAAATGCTTAACACTGTGCTCTGATGAAGCCTTAATGCTCGACCACACTACCACAAATAGAGAGTAAGGTGTTATCTAACTTTACCTCTACCTACCTTTGGGGTTCCACTGGACTCTGTGCACACTATACCTCACTTTGTTATAGTATATACAAAGCCATCTTCCTACACCCATGCTCAAGTATTCTCTAGAGTCAAAATAGGCTGTTGGTGCAGAGCAAACTTGGGGACAATACTCAGAGCCACTTGTTGAGGTCTCTACAGCACATTCTAAGGGTATGAAGTCTGACTCTCATGACTGGTGTCTGCTCCGACTTCGAGACTCTTGTCGAGAGGGATCATTCTCAGATGGTGTAATACGTATGGAGATTTTCTGTACATTTTATAACCAGAGTGCTGGTTTCACAGGCGTCCCTGAAGACATGGCTTCTAATCTCAAATTTCTTGAGGCGCAACGGAATACCAAATGAACCTTTCCCATGAGAACAAGTCTCTGTTGTTTTTGGATCAAACGTCGTAGATGGCTCTGTAGGGCCCTGGCGCTACATTTCATAAGGAATGTGCAAAACATGAGACCTACAACTACACCTGCTTCAAAATTATATTTCCAGGCACTCATTTACTGACAAAGCAAGTATGGCGGAAGTCTGGGGGGTGGGGTGGTGGAGGCAAATAATAACAAAAGAGAACGTGGATTAGAAATACAATGCAGATGTGCTAAGTTGGGCATCAACTGTCTTCAAAAAGTCTTCAGCACATCACAAAGGAGGGGAGCCATAGATGGTTGCAAAGACGTGTATTAGGAAACATACAGATCTGATATCTTGAGCATAGGTACGTTGTCACAGGGTAGTTCTGGCAAGAGAGCTATGATAGTAGTAAAAAAAGACTTTCTCAATCCTGTCCTTTTTGCACTGGCATGGCTGAAAATGAATGTGGTATTCAGCAACCCTCCAAATGAACTACAGGCCTTTTAGGGGGAGAGATACAGGCAGGTTGTAAGCTTTACAAAGACAACCTGAAGAGAAAGACCTGTCTTGTGCTACAATCCATATGTTTTTCCACAGGAAATCATTGAACTAGCACTTAAACGTTCAAGTATGTAACACACACACACACATACACACACACACACACACACACACACACACACACACACACAACATACACAAGACATATCAAACCCCAAAAATACATTTCAAAGGAAGAGAATAGTTCCAGTTATGGTGGACTAAGCTCATTTTGCCAGAAGTTTCAGCAGACCCTCTCCCAAAAGTACAGGTAAATAGATCTTTATTCCTACAATTACATATTCAGCAAACACAACCTGTCAGTCTCCCCACAGTTTGTAAAGGGTAGAATCTGCCCTCCAATAGGGCGAGGGAAGTCTTTGGGATAAACCTCCGTGAAGCAGAGGTGTCTATTCTGCCGAGGAAGCAAAATAAAATATTGAGCATCTCTAGTGAGCTTGACAACGAAGATGGGAGGAGCACATTGACAAACTGCTCAACCAGCCCGCGCCGCAGTCTACTCTAGACATACAGCCAGCTGACAAGGACTTGCCAATTCATTGCAGCAGACCAACCAAGGAAGAAATACAGCAAGCCATCAAACATCTGAGAAATGGGAAGGCAGCAGGACCTGACAACTTTACTACAGAGGCACTGAAGGCAGACATTGAAATATCAATAGACATGCTCTACCCTATGTTTGGAAAGATTTGGAAAGAGGAAAGGGTGTCATCGGACTGGAAGGAGGGATATCTCATCAAGATCCCCAAGAAAGATGACCTGAGTAACTGCGCAAATAACAGGGATAACCCTTTATCAACACCAGGCACAGTGTTCCATAGAATCCTGAATAGAATGAAGGAACAAGTTGAAGCTCAGTTGTGACACCAGCAAGCTGGCTTCTGAATAGATAGAGCCTGCACAGACCAGATTTCAACACTGCACATTATCATTGAGCAGTGGATGGAACATAACTCCCCCCTCTATGTTAACAACATCGACTATGAGAAGGAATTTGACAGCATGGACAGAGAGACCCTATGGAACCTCCTTCGCCACCACAGTGTGGGAGATAAACTCGTAAGAATTATCAGGAACTTTTATGAGGGAATGAACTGCAAGATAGTCTACAGAGGAAGACTCATGGAAGTCTTCCAAGTGAGGACTAGAGTCTTCCAGAGTTGTTTGCGCTTCGCTTTTATCTTTCTGCTGGCCATAAAACGGATCATGAAGACATCCACAGCAAGGGGGAGACATGGGATCCAATGGACGCAGTTCAACAACCTGGCCTTACTCTCCCATACCCATCTGCAGATGCAAGAGAAAACAGACAACGTGGTCGCCACATCAGCACAACTTGGTCTCAACATCCACAGGGAAAAACCAAGATCCTGAAGGCTAACACAGACAGCACAACTGCAGGTGTTGCACTGGAAGAGGTTGAGGCCTTCACTTACCTGGGCAGGGTCACAGACAAGCAGGGTGGCACAGACGCTGATGTCCAGGCAAGAATCGGCACAGCAAGGGCTGCCGTCACTCAGCTAAAGAAGATCTGGAGCTCTAAAGACCTAATGCTGCAAACCAAGATCAGACTTTTTAACACCAACGTTAAATCGGTCCTTCTGTATGGAGCAGAAACATGGAGGACAACGAAGTCCAGACCTTCATCAACCCCTGTCTGAGGAAAATCCTCCAAATTCACAGTCCAAACACCATCAGCAGCAACAACAATCTATGGCAGCAGACTTTCCAACTCCCTGCTCATGATCATGAAATCATGAAAAGAAGCCGAGGATGGATAGGTCGCACCCTCCCCAAGCCCACCTTGAACACCAGCAGGCAAGACCGGACCTGGCACCGTCAAGGGAAAAGGAAAAGAGGAAGTCCAAGAAACACCTGGCACCAAGGCTGACCACAAGGAGATGGGTTATACCTGGAGTCAGATTGAAAGAAAAGTTGGCGGGAGAGTCCAGGTTAATGGCTTCTACACCAGGAGGGGTGATAGGCGTAAGTGAAGTTGCATATGTCAAGCTCACTAGTAAAATCAGAGGAGTATGCTAGAAAAGAAAAAAATAAGCTAAGGGCTAAACTTTCCTACCAGTTTGAGGATTTGCATCTCTACTTGAGGAACTCGACCTACCAGCATTATTCCACCTGATAAAACTCTATCCCCCCTCACAGACGAGTTTACCAATACACCAAGATTATCACTTTAAGTTAAATGGCCATCCAAGTACACAGCCATAGCTGGCACAGCACACATTTCCCCTCACAGAGCCTGGCAGTTCTAGCACCACAAAGAAAGATTGCTCATTCCTCCCCTTGGACCTCCTACACCCCTGGATTCTTAGGACCCCTCATTCCTTCTCTTGGGCCAGCACATCAAAACCACTGTCTTATGCTCTTCGATCTTGTGGAAGTGGAGCATCTGCAGCCCTAAGTTCAGGTGATCCTCTTTCCTTCCCTGCTTCCCTTTATGAAAAGATACATCCTTCTTTACTCCGTTTCTACAAAGCTCTCCAGGGAGTTAACCCACGTTGCAAAGAAGCAAGAACAATTGTCAGACTAAAAAGGCGACTGCCTACCATGTGCCTTGATGCTTAACACTGAAACTATGATGCAAGAAGTGAAGGTGGCTCTGTAAATATTTTCAAAAAGACGTTGCAATCAAGCAGCTTGCAGTTATACATTAACAACAGCAACAGAAAAGACTCCAAATGCCATAATCTTCAATAGTGGCAAGACCAGAGAAGTAACGCAGACACTGCATGGGCTTCTACACTGCATAATTCCTGCTAGGGAGAATAAAGGAATCACTGGCACAGACAAATTTACACTGATAAATGACTAAACATTTTTGCTCTTTGCTGAGGCTCCCTTCCACCTAAGCTGCACTATCCCCCCTCTTTTAAATTGTGTCCACTTGTGGTAATAGAATGGTTTAGGGATGTCTGATGGTTAGGAGTGACTTAAGGGGGTCAAGTCTTCTCTATGGACTGGGGTATAAGGGAGACTCTGTAAAAAAAGGACATCACAGCCCATGCATCCTGGGACACCTAGAATTAATTGAGAATCTCCAAAAGAGATGAAGGAGGGAGGAAATAGAGGGGAGATAGACATGCCCCCTTCTACTCCCACAAAAACAGAGAGGGGGCCACAAGATGGAAGTTGGGCAGGAAAGGGAGAGGGACTGCATTAGGCATATCCCACTCTAGAAGAATGTACCTAGAAGAATGTACCTTTGGATGTGAAACTGAACAATACAAGCTACTATCTTTTTCACAAGATATGTGTACCGGTCTCATTAATGAGCTGTTTTGAGATCATTTTTATGTAACAGTCATGTTAGGTGTTTAAGTATAAACACCCTTGTTTTGATGTATGTAAATGTAGCTTGCTTGACTGGTTGTGTGAAGGTAAGACTGTGGTTTTGTATGTAGATTTAAAATTTATAATGAGATTGATAATTTCTAAACCCTAAAAAAAATGCAATTCAAGCGATGTAATTTATGCTATTGTATCAATTATGATATAAATAAGCTTCCATTTTCATATATTCATGCATGCTTGGCCCTTAATGATATATTGTGAATATATATTTGTACGTTGCCAGGGGATTTTTCAGTACATTAATACCCCATTCTAGACCTAGGAGTCCTAAACCTGGTAAACAGAGATCTTATGCTGCAACACTTTTACCAACAAAAACCAAACTCCATCCACAAATTCTCCTGTTGTCTAAAATGTTTCCAATGTGGTGGGGGTACAAGATTTATTATGCAGGTGGGTTTTCCGGAGGAAAAATGGCTCCCATAGACTATAATCCAAGCCAAACTCTTTCTTTTAATGTCTGCTTCACAAGTCAGAGAACAGGACTATGCCATTGTTACTACAGACAGCTTTTCCTGTGATTGGGAGTGCAGTAAAATGATGTGCATTTTTGGGGGGCCAGATAAGGTGTCTTGGCCATAATGTTCCTTTACAGCAGAAAAGAAGTTCGATCTGCCTTCATGGATGGATTCTTGGAGTGAGGGATGATTTACACATGACCAATCAAGGCTCAGTGGACCTTTGTATCGGCTGCTATCAAAGCATTTGTCACAGGCTTCTAGTTTATTTTCTCTGTGTCCCACATGTCTCCAACTTACATAACTTTTCCCCTGACTGTACTCTCATATGTTCTTCTGCGAAAGCCCTCATATCTTCTACCAAGACTTCTTTGGTCTCTCTGTCAAGCACAAAAATAAATCTCCACTCAGTCTTGCATTCTAGTAACTTACGCAGGGTTTCTGTGTTGGCACTCTGCTCTAACTTGGAAGAGTCCTTCGGGAGGGTGCAATCCCAGCTGTCAACGACCAACTGCTCAGACTTCTCTGCAGGAAGGAAAAACAGCCTCATATAAACACCTTCTCAACCTCACAACATATGAAGCAAGGAAATCCCTGAACCCAGAATACATACACATCCTCGAATTCTACTTCACTCTCCCTGCGGACAAAGGAGAGATCTAAACCTTGTAGAATATACCCCACCACAGGATTCGTCGTACACACTCATATCTTGCAGACAAATGCAACTCTTTGTGCTTCTGAAGGTAAGAAAAACACCTGTAAACAAACTCATTTCAAAGGTGTACACCAGGAAACCAATAAAGCAAATTACACTAAACTAAGTGCAATTTCAAATAGGAGTAAGAAGGGGGGACGGAAGAGAGGGGAGGTTACGTATAAACAGTAGTAGAAAAAGTAGGTGGAAAGGTAAAGGAAGGAGAATTATGAGGCAAATGGGTCTAATGAGGGAAAGATGAAAAACAAGGGGTGGCAGAAATGGTAAACGGTGGTATGACGATGAAAGCATAGACTAGGAGCATATAGGTAGGCAAAGCTTTGTCTCAGATGGTGCCTGCTTAAGAAACATAATCTCTATCCCTACAAGACAGCTCTCTTCTTCAGGCAGAACCTGTATGAGGCACTATGCAAATCGCAGGGTATACTGAAGAAGAGGGCACTATGTTTAGCTATATATCATTTTATATCTCCAGGCCTCTATGCTGTCAAGTCCTCCTAAAGGGCACAGGCCAAACTCGGTCTCAAGTAAGTAATACATTTTACTCAAGTGTTTGTAGTATGAATGTGTGCCACAGATGTGCTCCTGGCCAGTGTGGTTATATCACTCCATGTATGAAGTACACAACTGTGCTGGGAGGGGACTGCACCTTAAAACCACTGCTCATGCTTGGAGTACTTTTATTTCTCTTTTCCTTGCTACTATGGACAGTATCTTGGTAGGTTTCGATGTTAAGCAGATGCTGGCAGACTTCATGAAAATGCAGACCAACCTAACACAAGTGGGGCTACTTTTGGCACCTGGCTCTTTTTGTACCAGAACTGATGTGATGACCTCAGTACCGAGTGGCTTGAAGATGACTTTACAGTCATTTTTGCATAGGTACTGGAAACTAGTCATTACAAAGACCAAATAAAAGGTGCCTTGCCATTCATTATTAGCACAAACCTTTTACACCCTTTGGGGGTTGGTAGATTTAAACTGTTGGACTTGGCCCTCTCTGAAGAGTCACCACCAAAAATGTTTTGCCTTTACCTCCACGTTTTGCTGAAATTAGTTTTTGTTGGCCAAAGGACTCTGTACACTTCACCACTACTAACCAGTACTACAGCGGTTATACTCACTCCCTAAAAACATGGTAACACTGGCTTTCACCCTATTGGCAAACTTAATTGACTTATAAGTCCTTGTAGAGCATCATACCCTATGCCCAGGGTCTGTAAATTAAACGCTATTAGTGAGTTCAGCACCCTTTAAGTATCCCCCTAAAACATGTCCCAGGCCTGCCATTGCAGCATGAATGCAGTTTTAAACTGTCAATGCACCTTGGCAATATAACCCCGTGGCCAAGCCTTAAGCTCCCATTTAATTGCATATAAGTCACCCCTAAGGTAGGTACTAGGTAGTCCATAGGGAAAGATGCATTGCAGTTGGAAGGTTGGACATGCACTTATAAGATTTACATGTCCTGGTAGTGTTTTTCACTACTGTGAGGCCTACCTCTCCCATATAAAAAAATTATGTTGCCTTATTATATTTAATAAGTGCTAACTTTTGTTCGGGATCAGGTAAACACATTTTATTTTTTTGGTGTCTGAGGAATTACAATCTAAACTCCTCTTAACATTAAAGTCTGATTTTAAATTACAGTTTTGAAAATGCCACTTTTAGAAAGTCAGCCTTTTTCTGCCCTAGTTATTCGGTGCATGCAACCTGTCCTAGGTCACACGGCTGGGTGTAATTTGCAGTTGGATGTTGTATTTTCCTCCCAGAACCACATAATAGAGATATTAGGTGCACTTGATGTGCCAGCAACTGCAAGGATATGGGGACAGCCCCACTTGCAACTGAATAGGCTGTGCTCTGCCTTCACACAAAGGACTGGTCACCCCTGCATTGTTCATGCAGCCAGCTTGGAGCCTGGGCAGAGGAAACAGGAAACTTCAAGCACTTCAAAGGGAATATTCTAGAATCTTTAAAGACGGCACCAGGTATAAAAATAGGTTCCTCAGACCAACTCATCAGTTCACTTTCAGGACCTGCAGAAGGACTCGGAGGACTGCCTGCCGCTGTGGTCTGATAATTGATAGAAACAAGGTGGTCCCAGATACTAAAACGAATAAACCATAACTGAACAGCTTGAATGAATTCAAAGAAATTATAACAACATTGTTTTTATTCACAACGTGTACCATAAAAAATTATTCATAAAATACATCCATAACTGATCACATTTGATGCCCCTAAAGAGATGGACAGGGAAGGGTAGTGTTTGGATAGTGAAGGTACTGAATGAGTAATAGAACAGTGGTCACTGTGACCTCAATAAACCAGAAATAATGATTAATTGACAAACTGAAAAACACAATTCATTTATTGATTAAAACAAACTCATGCCTCAGAGAAACAAAATCACAAATGATAAATCAGGAAAGAGGCTGAAGATAAGGAGTGTCGACGTTTCGACCCAAACTGATGCAGGCATGGAGTGAAACCTTGCTAGAGGGTCTTCATCAGGACAAGGGCACGGAGGGGGGCAGTGAATCTGGTCTAGGAGACGTAATCCGAGATGGAAAGGAAATCCGTCACGTGGATCAGGATCCGGAGATTCTTAATAAGGCTGTAGGACACAAGGGGCTCCTATGTGATAAATCTCTTCAATGATGTAGTAGGACTTGTTCTGACGCGTTCAAAACGCTGGACTCTAATGGGGGGATCTGGATTGGAGGTTAAATTGAATCGAAGGTGAAGACAACCGTCGAGAGGTGTCCAGTTTCTTTAAAAAAGGCTTCTCGGGCTGTCTCGAGGGTCTAAAATATCATGGTGAGATAGCCACACACGTAGATAAGGAATATACTGGAGAGAAAATCACTGGTTTCCACGGGGGTTCAGTTCATCAACATTAGTCGGCATACGCCGTCCGAATGAGAAAGGATATTGGCTAAAACATCGTGGTGAGATAGCCACACACGTAGGTAAGGAATCTGCTGGAGAGAAAATCACGGGCTTCCATAGGGGTTCAGTTCATCAACATTAGTCCTAATGTTGTTGTCTTCACCTTCGATTCAATTTAACCTCCAATCCAGATCCCCCATTAGAGTCCAGCGTTTTGAACGCGTCAGAACAAATCCTACTGCATTATTGGAGAAATACACATAGGAACCCCTTGTGTCCTACAGCCTTATTAAGAATCTCAGGATCCTGATCCACGTGACTGATTCCCTTTCCATCTCTGATTAAGTCTCCTAGACCAGATTCATTGCCCCCCTCCGTGCCATTGTCCTGATGAAGACCCTCTACCAAGGTTTCACTCCATGCCTGCATCAGTTTGGGTCGAAACGTCGACACTCCTTCTTATCTTCAGCCTCTTTCCTGATTTATCATTTGTGATTTTGTTTCTCTGAGGCATGAGTTTGTTTTAATCAATTAATGAATTGTGTTTTTCAGTTTGTCAATTAATCATTATTTCTGGTTTATTGAGCTCACAGTGACCACTGTTCTATTACTCATTCAGTACCTTCACTATCCAAACACTACCCTTCCCTGTCCATCTCTTTAGTGGCATCAAATGTGATCAATTATGGATGTATTTTATGAATAATTTTTTATGGTACACGTTGTGAATACAAACAATGTTGTTATAATTTCTTTGAATTCATTCAAGCTGTTCAGTTATGGTTTATTTGTTTTAGTATCTGGGACCACCTTGTTTCTATCAATTATTCACCCACGTCCCAGCGACTGATTGGGTCAACCCGTGTTTTTACAGCAAATGCTGCTGTGGCCTGCTCTGTACTCCACAAGACTGCGTTGCTGCACCTGGAAGGACTGCTTTGCTGTCTGGAGCCTGCCCTGAACGCTCAGAGGCATGCCCTGCTGCTTCAGCCCTGTTTTATGACTCAAACTCCGAACTGGCAAAGTGACTCTAAAGGCAATGTTGGCTGGCCTCCTGATCAAAGCCTCAGGAACAGAAAAGGCTCCAACCATATCAAACCCACACCTGGACCCAGCCTGAGAGAGTCCTAAACCACCAAGTGGTGCCCCTCCAGTCCTGGACCCTTGGCTGTGCTGTCAAAGGTGCCCAGATATCCAAATCCAAAACTCAGCATTATGGAGTTTTTTGGCTAAAAACTGCTCTCAGAACCGAGAGCAGACTGGGACTAACCTGCTCGTTTATCCGCCTGAGGTGCATAGTCAGTCGGCCTGATTTAGTGACTTCCACAACGTTCTTCTGTGCAACAACAAATCCTATTCAGCGGTCCTTCGCCAAAGGGGTATTCAGCCTTGTGGAACTCTCGTCGGTTGAAGCCCCATGCCAAAAAAGAGATTAAGTCTGTACGTAGAAATCTTTACTGCGCCTTCATCGATCAGTTCCCCGAAGACAACGCACCCTAAGCAGGACACTGTCTGCAGCCTTGCCCCGCTGAACTTTTGTCAAAACACTTTCTTCAAAAAATTTTCACGTCCGAAAGTAAGTGCTGACCGGGGGCAATCCACTTCTTGTATCCAACTCGTGCGCCATTGCAGTCGGCCATATTTTTGGGCTTAGACCCGGTCTTGCGCGGCTAGATGTCTGCGGTTGGTGCTTTGATCTTTTATGAGCTACTTTTTACTTTAAACTTCAAACAATTCATAGCTCTGGTTCTACTAATTAGAGTTTTGCCATTTTGGTGTTACATAATTTCTTAAAATGTACTCCATTTTTCCAAATTAGTGTGGGATGTTTCTTGTGATGTGTTTTCACGTTATTACTGCCTCCAAGTTAAGCCTGACTGCTTTTGTGCCAAGTTACCAGAGGGTTAAGCACTGGTTAATTTAGTGATTTTTGAGGAAAAAATAATAGAATGTTACCTGCCCTTACCTGAAGTTCTCCAGCACTGATATCTTTCATAGATTCTCACAGACACTAAAATTCCCAATTGTCAGGCTAGGAATCCTGAGAAGGATATGTAATATTTTCATCTTTGGCACTGGATCTTTCACAGCTTCACATGATTGAACAAAGATTAATAAAGACTATCAGTTGTAGTACGGTTCATTGTAAGTGCTGTGGACTGTACGTCAAGGCAGTAGTCCTTGGAGAAGAAGTACGCGGTCTTCCAAGTCACTGCTCTGCAACTGAACTTTAGAGGAACCTCAGCAAAGAGATGCAGTTGCTGCTGTGCCCCTTGTGGAATTACCTCTGTATTGCCAGATAGTTTTTTTTTAATTCTTTCTAATGAGGCCAGAAGCCTTCATAATACCAGACAATCCACAGTGAAACTCCTTTTTAAAAAGTGCTTTTCTTTTGTTATGTTAACAACAAGCCACAAAGAGGTGGTATGATTGGTGTGAGGTGCTTATTTTGCATAAACAGAACTTTACACTTCTTTTACTAACAAAGGAGAAGAATTATTTCTGTGCTGCTGAATCTGGTTGATGACAAATATTAGTAGGGGAATATTTTCAATCAAGGGAAATGACAGAAGCTCTTTAGATATGAACCTTCGGTTGGTTTTGAGGATAACTTTTTCCATGTGGAAACCGAGGCACAGCCCCTTTGCTTCCATCTTGCCGACTCTTCTAGTTGATGTAATTTCCACATTGCTGAATCATAACTGTTAATTAATTCAAATGAGGCTTCCATTAATGCTGCCAGAGCTATGTTAGGCTGTGCTGATGGTGCCGATTTTCACACTGGGGAAGAGTGCAGAAAACTGTTTTCATAAACCATTTGATAAACCCTCAATGCAAATAAGAATTTGCTGAACTTATCTATACATTTTTTCTAGATACTGCTCAAAGGTGGAATCTTAGAGCATTTTTTTAAGGACAAGCCAAGTGGAGCAGGCCGAGCAAGAATGGATGTTGAGACAATAGATTCAAGTGATTAGAACATCACAAATTGGGCCCATTTCAGTTAGTGAATCTAGAGTAGAGTGCGATCTGGCCACCTGCTACATTTGTCTGCACTCATCAGAATGTATAATGCACCAAATATTAAGTCTTAAGCAGTCATGTTGGTAAGTTTAAGAACCATGAATGTGGAAGCACTTTACCTTCATCACTTGATAGAAAAAGAATGTCTTTCGCGAATTGAGTAGGTAGTTTTGGCTGACATCTACCACAAATGGGAGAACCAGCGCTGCCTATGCCAACTCTGGTGCCATCATGGTGATCAGGCAATGTTCTGACCACATCTTGCAAAGCACCCTGGGTATGAGAGGAATCAGATGAAATGCATACAGAAATTTGTCAGTCCAATCCATGTAAAAAGTTTTCTACATCAAGCATTCCATGTTCTGCTCGGGTTGGAAAAGGACCTAAAGTGAATCCGTATCGCTGGAGGATCAACACCCACCTACTGTCCAGTTACCGTTCGTGGTTTGCTGCAAGTAAACTGTGACTCAGTGCAACTGTGCATGCATTGTCTGTTCCAGACACATGCTCTGCGGAAGAGTCCTCCTTGTGACTCATCAACCAATGCTAAAGACTCTGTGCTCATATGGACAATCGGAGTGACCTTAACCTGTCCAGCTATCTGAAGTACAAGATCTTAGTTGTATTGTCTTTGTGGATCAATTTGGTGTTTATCACTCAAAGCGGGAAATCTTTGAGACATACATAGCCTGACAGACCTTACGTCTAACAAGTATGCAGTGAAGTTTTCCTCAGGGACAATATATGACTAACAAATACATTCTGCAACCTACCTACAAGGAATCTGTTATAAGGAATAGTTGCTACCGGGATATAACAGTCATTTCTGCAGATGCATTCGGTCAAATCTAAAGCCTTTGCAGAGCTGCTTTGATTTGAAAGGCAACTGACAGTTCGTCATCCCAATCTCCTTCCACCTTGTGCCACTGTTTCTTCAATTTTCTTGAACTGGACTCAATCCCAGTCTTCATTCTGTTAACAGCTGGATGCAATAAGATATGAAACCTAATTGTCTAACCGATTATGTATCCCTTGGCATCTGTGAAGTTCCTGTAATCGATGGGAAATAGATGCATTTGCTGCTGGCATTTATAAGGCGATGTAACTGATGGTTTACTAACCAAGGATTCTGGTGCAGGCAGCAGTGTCACAGGCTGATTTAAATTCAACAGCATGTTAGCAGACAAAGGAGCGCTGATAAGTTGTCCCTTGCAACCCATAACTCTGGTGCAGGCAGTGGGAGAAATGATGGTGCTGAAACAAATGGGATAACAGCTGAAATGCAATGATCAACGAGGTTGTCTCTGAAGAAGTTGTAGCCTTTTGTTCGCTGGAACGGATGAAGGATCAGTCCGTTTAAGAGAAGCATGAATCAATGGTAAATTCTTTGTCATCAGCAAGGGGGCAACCTTCAGAGAAGCATCTTTTCAAATGGCAGTACAATGTTCTACATGTAGAACATACAGTTGACAAGAAAGCAACAGAGATTAGAAAGGCAGCTGACAGTGAGTTGTATGTTAAACATTTCTGGTTGGTATTTTTGATAAATTGAGACAGACTGACATTTTGCTGTTGATTTCTCAGCAGTTGAGAATTAATTTTTTTGCTTGGCTGCAGGCAATTATGGTAGGTTGAGTGACCGCACCTTAGCGGCAGTATCAGTGAGTCGTTTGGCCACCTCAGGCGTCGAGGGAGAGAACCTGTTTTTGAGTTTACTGGTCAAACATCATTTTCTTCTTTTCAGAACTGACTTTGAAGAAGCATAGTTTTCTTCTCCCAGAACCACTGAGGATAATTAATTTCTGTCTTCCAGGGCCTTCTTAGAATACAAGACACAGGATCATAGTGCAGATGAACATATGAAAAACACACAGTTAATGCTTCTCTTCACTACAAAAAAATCATTCTATTGCCATAAGCAGTGCATTTTTTGAACAAAGACTACTTTCAACAACTTTTAGGTATTCTACAATTGCGTACTGAAATCAAATGCTGCTGAATAGTCTTTCCTCTTAAGATGTAATGAAGAGCCCAGATAATTGGAGAACGATGTTGGAATTCTTGAGCAGAGCTCATGAGGATTACCTTTACACAGACATCTGTCTGGCAGTTGAAACATTTGGGGTGAGGACTGCTCTTTGTATCTTTTAGGTCAAGTCATAAAATAGGAGGGGCAGACAACATATTTTCTATGGCTGTTCAATGTTGTTGAGTATGTTATTGTATGGTGCTAAAATTTGGCGCCAGGGAATATTCAAGCATGTCAATTTCTGAAATATCTAATGAAGAACCACTGACATTTGTCTAAAAGGCCCTCCTTCCGGCAGAGAAATACTCTAAGCCAAGCAGAATTTTTTTAATCAATATGGTGTTGAAATTCGCTAAATTCAGTATGGTTCAGCCTTCTTGGAGGGAAAACAAATATTTACCACCAAGAGTTCAGGATTGAGCAGCCAAGTGTGGAACATGATTACTGGTAAACATAAAAAGGTGGACCGAAGCAGACGTGAGAGAATAATCAAGAGGAGAGGGAAATGCACAAGATAAGGCGAGAGAGAGTAGAAAAAGGGTGTGAAAATTGAGTACAGCTAACATGGAGAAGATTGAATTGGGTTATGAAATAATTTGTGTTTCTTTCTTCCATTCGCATTATCTTGCAATCTCATGCTTTCTTTAGGGCTGTTACCTGCCAGTTCCTTCATCCTCTTAACAGTAGGAAGTGCAGCTGGGGTTCGTGTCTGCAGAAAGAAAATTATCAGCAGAGTCAGGGCATAATTGTTCAGTAGTGGCCCACCTCCAAAAGGGTTTCCTGTGGTGAGAAGAAACAAGGTTATATTACTTACACACAGCCAGGATACAAATAATTCGAGGGGAGGGGGGGCGTGAAGGATTTGAAAGTGTTCCTGAACCCACAACTGTCTGTCCGGAAGAAATATTCTATCAGCGTACACTTAACAAATAAGCCATCAACAGAAATGTTACATTTGTATTATATCTATGAGTATTGGTATTTCAGTACTGAGAGGGCAAAGCAAGGCTTCTGCACCTTTCATGAGTAAGTGGGCCACAATCAGTTCTCCTACACCTTTCAGTTCAAAGGCTGGAACCGCCAGGGGACCCCGGAGGTCTCATAAAAGTTTTTTCCTTCAGTTTAAATAGCCTCTTTTTCTCTGTAAGTCTTGGCTCTATGCTCAGGACAACGATTTTTCTACACTCACTGCTCTTCACCGATGTTCAGCTCTTTAAATTAAAACTTCTGGATCTCCTTTGTATCTTCACATCTCCTTTTGTACTCTTTTCTACTCTTCAGACGGATCCCACTTCTCAGACAAAACTACTAGATCTTTCAACAAGTTCATATCTGAATGATGCTCCATCAGTTTCTTGAAGAATCCTCACAGTTTTTAGGTCTCGACGGGCGTACAATGAGCAGCAGTGTCGCGCAGCTCGAGAAATTTTGTTTTCAAGAGTATGGGGTTTGACCCGCCTCTCTCTTCCATTGGCTAGCTCCATAAATGGAGGCTAGCCATTGGAAGAGAGATGTGTCACTCATTCTCGGAGCAGATTCGTGGGGGTTTCGGTGTTTTTTTTAAAGCTCCGCCCCTTTGTTTACGTCATGCGGCGGTGGGCCATTGTGGGTGTTATCTGGGGAGGGAGCCCACAGCACGGCCTTAGCCCACGCCGAGGTCTGGCAGCCCCCGGCAGGCCTCGTGCTCTCCCACGGCCCCCTCGGATCCATCGGGAGGCCGGGGCTTGGCCCTGGGAGATCCTCATGGCCCCCTGGTCACCCCCGCTCCTTCACTTAGTGACACTGACCACCGAGCGCCTCTCCTCTCCCCCTTTGGCCTGTTGTGTTTACACCAGCGGCCTTCCGTGTGCAGGGGCTGGCACTCAGCGGAGCTGCTCGCTGCAGCCGCCCCTTTGTTTTGTTTTATGTGTGTGTGTGCTTGGGATTCCCCATGTGACCTAATGAGGGAGTTTTGGGATGTAAAGTGTGCCCTTTCCCATACAGGCCGTGCTCGTGTGGGGGGAAACACTGCGATCGAAGGGGTTTAGAGAGGTCTCCCATGTGTTGTCTGATAACCTGAAATCAGAGCCTTGTGTTGTGTTGCTTGTCATGCAGGTGATTCACGGAGTAAGCACGTCATTCTAGCCGCACACATTGCTAGATAAGATTGACCCATCAAGCCCACCTTGTCCGTTTTCGTAACACAATGGGAATTACATTAGAATCGCATACAGGATGCATGTGTGTTTCAGATATGGAAGTCACGCGGTATCATGTATTCACCTTTTTTCAAAACCATGAAGGTCCAGCTAATGATGATGTTGGTGCTGTTTTACTGTTTTGGACTTTAAATCCAATCGAGAAGCTCCCATCCCCAAATCTTGTGAATGGGATTCACCATGTCTGCGTCCAGGAGGTTTGTGCAATTAAAAATATAGCCCAAGAATGCACTTTGGAGGCGGCTCTATCGACAAGGCGCGACAGCTGTAGCCTGTCAGTCTGGCCTCGATTGTCCGTTAGGCCAGACATCCAGGAGGCCGTGTGTGGCTCTGTGTGTGTGTGTGTGTGTGGCTCTGTGTGCCTCCGTGCGTGTGTGGCTCTGTGTGAGTGGCTCTGTGTGGCTCTGTGTGTGTAGCTCTGTGTGTGTGTGTGTGTGTGCGTGGCTCTGTGTGTGTGTGTGTGCAAATGCAATAGGTCTCGCATTTGCGACAGATTAAGCTATTGGCATTGTAAATGACAATGCCATTTATTTATCTGTTTTCAAAACCAACACATACATAACATTTTTGTCATTTACAATGCCAATAGATCTAACTTTTGCAAAGGCGAGACCGTTGCATTGTAAATGCTTGTTATTTTCGTCATCATCATCATCAAGCAGGAGTCCCATCTCAACACCATTCTGTGAAACATCAGCGTCTAGCATGGAGCAGTGATGTCTGTAGGTGATACCAGACCCTTCACCCCTGATTATCAAAAGGTACCTGAATGCTTGTCATCAGTCCTCTTGAATCTATAGCCCCTGTGCTGTTCTGTTTGCAGTGTCATTTCATCATCATTTGTGGGACATGTGATATGAAAGATGCGAGTAACGTATGGAGTGTGGGGTATGCACGTGTGCAACTGGACTGGTAAATGCTGGATTCCTTGTGTACAACACACAATGGGGGAGGATGGGGGATTATATCCTTAGTGTTAGATGGGCAATGTCTTTCTCAGACATTTCAATCTGCCCATAGACTCCCCAGACTCCCTTCCCGAAACCGGTTGGGAGTCGGAGGTAGCCTTCCAAGATTCTTTTTCTTAGCGCTCATTACCTCAGACAAGGTAAACCCTGTCCTTTCCATTTCCTACATGTGACCATCCTCCATAGAAAACGGATCTTGAAACAGAGCAAAGCTTCATCCTCACCTGAGGCAGTTCAAAATGGTATTGGTCTGGACAGAAGGGTAAGAAGTCCCAAAAGGAGTATGTTACATAACCTGCAAGCATCTATTTGTAGCCTGTAGTGTGTCAGGTTCACATGCTATGCACATTTCTGCCATCTGGTGTTGGGATCGGAATTTACAAGTTGTTTTTCTCAAGAGAGCCTTTTTTAATCGTAGTATGACGTCGAATCTCCACCTCCTTAAGGGAAAGCACAAGTCCAACGGCTCTTTTGACTAGATTGTTAATTTTTTCTCCCCCCATGTTGGCAAATGAGGATGTAGTGTTATAAGATAGTAGATGCTGTTGAACATGTGTGCAATAATACATATATGTGTACATCTGACACTATCTTTTACCTGCTGGGCAGGCAGGAGGGTGTATGTGAATCTGCAGTACGAATATGCTACTTACCAGTATGCATCTGTTCTTGGCATGTAGGGCTGCTGACATTCATATCTGTGCATAGATCGCCGCCTAGTGTTGGGTCCGGATGATTGCACATTGTTATCCTGGAAGAGTCTTCGAAGTATCACAAGATACATGGCTCCTCCCCTGGACTACAGTGCGCATGGGCATCAACTCCATCCTCAGATTGTTTTTAGCCATTGTGGCCAAGATGGAGTGAAACTCAGTGAATGATGACCATGCTATGAGTATATGTGAATACTGCAGCTGCTACAGGCGCCGGGGAGGAGGGCGGGCGATATGAATGTCAGCAGCCCTACATGCCAAGAACAGATGCATACTGGTAAGTAGCATATTCGGTTCGAGGCATGTGGGCCGCTGAATTCATATCTGTGCATAGAATACATAGCAGTCCCTCCATTAGCGGCGGCCGCCCGTGCCAGCTGCAGCAGTTTGGAAAAGTGTTTTGAGAACAGCCTGCCCTACAGCTGCCTGCTGTTTGGAGTGCACATCAACACAGTAATGCTTAGTAAATGTGTGTGTGGTAGACCATGTGGCTGCTCTACATATGTCTTCCAAAGGAATGTTTCCAAGGAATGATTCAGGGGAGGGGAATTCCTATCGCCCGACGCCCAAGACATCTAGATTTCTTGCAAGGGCAAGAAGTTTTAATGTCTGTTTTGTCCGAAGGACAAGAAGACTGTGCACTGTAGTAATCGAGACACCTGACGGAAACAAAGTGCTTTGTATGAGATGCAGTTACATTACACAGGGATTCATATTTTATTTTTAGGCACGGGGAGATTAAAAGATTTGCCCAGACTCACAGGATGTTGAACAGACACGGAGAACCGAACCTGGTTCCCCAGCTCTAAAGTCGTACGCTCCGGCTTTTAGGCAGCATCGTCTCCATTGAATTTGAATACGAGTATGAATATGTTCAAATTGGCAGGTTCAAACACAAATTGCACAGCGCTGTCAGCTGAGAGGTTTTTGTCGGTCTCCACGCAGCTTTCATGCAGCTTCCAGGCTCCTCTTCTGGCTCTTTCAATCCTCAGAGCAAGAGGGAAAAATGATGCAGCTTCTGCAGTCCGAGGACAGCCACAGCATTGGCGGGTAAGAGCCTGGCAGACCCTGCTCTCACCTGGGCTCTCTGTTCACCCTTTTGATGCGCTGCCCTTGGGCCTCTCAGATACAGCCCTCAGGTCGCAACCCACTCACTCGCATTTGAGTCCTGGAGTGAAGTAATTCACGGCCCCCTCCCTTCGCACATTGCTTTCCCTCTGCACTTATCTGGTGCCTGTGCCCCCCACCAGGCTCACCTGCAGCCCCTGCTCCCTGCCCCTGGACATCTCATGTTACAACCAGGGTGTACATTAAAGCTCCGTCCAGTACTTCCATTTCCATAAGCCTCTCACATTTCACACGGTGCCTGCACTATGCCTTTATCTCTCCTCGTGGCTTGTCTGGCCCTTTGACCCATAATTTCAATTAAGTAACGTTACCAAAACCTTGCATTTAAAATTGTCAGGGACTTCACATGCTTTTCTGTGCAGCAGTAAGCGTGACTTTAGGGATGCACTGGGGCGCTAAACTAAGGGTGATCTCTTTAATTTAACACATGCCCAGGATCACACAAAGTGGTTAAGTGGTTGTGATTGGAGGCTCAGCGCCCTCGTGTGGCAGCTGATAATAAAGCCACATTTCCATAAGAGACTGGCGCATTGTGTTCCTACATAAGGCAGAAATGTACTTCAAATGTACTGGGAGGGGTAAATAAAGCAGCATGTACGGCAGGACAGTGGGTTTATGCAGTGTACAGAAACGTGTTTCTTAAAAATAGATAGGAAAGTAAACTGCGTTGAGAAGGTAATGTAAGTGTTTCCAAAGAAAATTTGCCTATAGAACCCCGGATTCTCTTCCACAGCTACATCTTGCAATGAAGCTGAACATGAAATTACACCACAGATCCAATAATTTTACTCCCAGGCAGTCAGGAAGGACGTTCTTTCTACTGGAAAGTAATCCTATGCAAAACAAATAAATACATCACATGGAAAAGTTCCAGTTAGAAGCTGCTTAAAGCAGAAACAGCTAACTTTGCAAACCTCTCAGGAGAGGCAGCAGAAGCAATTGAACGTGTACTTATGCTGTGTGCCAGCCGGCATAAATTACAAACTTACCAACTATAGAACATCCTCTACTTGCTACGTAACACCCTAACCACCTCAAGCTATGTCTACCACCCTTACCTTCTCCTGTTTGCGGTCTCAGAACTTGTCTTTTTTCTAATTCCCTGCTCACCCCATCTCCTTTCTCTTGCTGTGTCTAAAGTCTCTGCCATTGGTACAGTTTACCATTGTGACCCAGTATAACCCCCATGCTGTATTTTTTACCCAATAAAAGCCCCCTTTTTTTGCTTTTTATATATATCCTTATACATCTCTAACCAACTTTGGCTCCCTTCCTTTTCCTCTCAAACTACCAGGGTAAAACCACTATTCCTCCACTTCCCTGCTGCCCTCCCTTCTTTCTGCCCTCTACTAACCATCTAGTTCCCTGTGTTTCTCATCTCCCTTTTCTGTTAAATGCCAAACCATCTCTCTTCTTTAAAAATCAGCATAACCCTAGCTTTGTTGTATTCCCTACCCTGAAGCCATAAGTGGTTCCTTCTTTAGGACCTCTCCCATATTTAGATGTTAACTAATGGGCCATCCGTGGTTCCCACTTTAACCCCCACCTAAGGGCATTGCTGCTTCCTCTGCAACTCCTCCTTCCTCCTGCCCACCCTGTTATATCACTGCCACCCTGTGTACCTCCTCCCTCAGGACATCACTGCATCCCTCCGTAACCCACCCTGCACCCCCCCCCCCGATACATCACTGGCTCTCCATGTAACCTCTTGATCATCACTGACTCCCACTGTAATGCTGATGTGAATGTTTGTAAATGTTGTTACCTCTGTCATACATGTGATGGAGGGTTTTCCATGTTCTGGTGTCGGGGTGTGCTTAGAACATGTTACACCTGGAGGACACTGACAGGTGCTTCATTTTAAAAATTTTGTGTACAGTGCACAGGTGCAACACTTGCCTCAGTGATCTCTATTGACTTGTTCTCTGGCTGCTGTCCTGAGGGAGACACCTACGGATTTGCGAAGTATTAATCACATTCTGGGGATGTTATCAATTTTTGGAGGCTGAATACTGGGGCAGCCACCTCCATATTAACCGCATGACCAAGGTGACCATCGCATTTACTGTGAGTTCATTCTTTTTATCCTATTTTTCCAATCCTCCTTCTTCTTTTGCAAATGTCTGACTTTTTATGTTGTCTTTCCAACACCCAACTATGTAACCCTTTCTTTAAGTTGCCATTGATTTTTGACCCTATTCCATAACCTATCATTCCTTTCTGTCTATCTGCAGACTTGTGAGTTGGCTTTCCGGGACAAAATGATGGTTGAGCAAATCCGGATAGCACAAAGTAAAAACTATTCATAAGTTGTTCTTTCTGGTCAAAATCCTCAGTGTCTGCGCCTATGTCATATCAAAATGCCCCTACAATTTGCTAGAGTACTCTCGAGCCTCCATCTGAAAAAATTGAGAAAGTTTTGAAAACAAACAAGTTAATTCTTCTGGCTTTTGTCATCAGGCCCCGGAGATCTTTTTTTGCTAGATTTGTCCTGCCAGTCACATTATTCATGGTTCTCCCTGGATGTCTGCTTATACCACTGTGTACTTTATTAAAACATGCCAGTCTTGGTTCTAGCTGATTTGTGACAATCTTTTATATTCATTGTAAATATCTTGTACAAAAATATGTCATGTAAATATGCAATATTGATTTACCAGTATAGCATACACCGGGTAAAGTGTAATTTCTGATTCATGTATGCTCCCTCTTTGTGGACATTGTTCTCCCAATGCTTCAGCACTAGGATGCCTAAAATGCACTCTCTAAGATCAAACGTGCAATTTTGGCGGTCGGTTTAACTGATTTAGGAAATAGGTAAGACAAGTAGATTTCTTTGCAGGACAAGTAGTTTTCTGCACAATTTTGTCCACTGGACAAGTACATTTTTTAAACTATTCCACACCCCTGGAATGCCATAGAGGCCCCCAACTTTCTGGTGGAGTGGGCTCTTGGTGGAATGGTAAGAGTACGTTTTGCTTTCAGATAGCAGATCTGGATACATTTAACGATCCACCTAGCAATACCAGCCTTGGAAATAGGGTTACCTTTGTGGTGTGGTGCAAAGACGACAAAGAGTTGCTTAGTTTTCCTAAAATCCTTGGTCCTATCGATGTAATACATTAGGGCCCTTTTGACGTCAAGGGTATGGAGCATCTGCTCCGCCAATGACTCGGGATTTGGAAAGAAAACAGGTAATTCAATAGTCTGGTTGATATGGAATTGAGACACAACCTTGGGAAGAAATTTAGGGTTAGTGCGAAGCACTACCTTGTTGGAATGAATTTGAATAAATAGCTCTTGGATAGTTAGGGCTTGTAATTCACTAACCCTCCGTAGCGATGTAATTGCTATGAGGAAAGCCACTTTCCACGTCAAGAACTGAATCCCGCAGGAATGCAGTGGTTCAAAGGGAGGACCCATCAGCCTGGTGAGGACCACATTGAGGTTCCACTCTGGAGCTGGTGGGGTCCGTGGAGGAATGACCCTTTTGAGTCCTTCCAAAAAAGCCTTAATGGCAGGCACCTTGAAGAGGGAGAGGTGCTGCCTATTCTGGAGATAAGCGGCCACTGCAGACAGATGAATGCGAATGGAAGCATAGGCCAGGTTACATTTGTACAGATGGAAAAGGTAACAGATGATATTCTGAATGGAAGCATCCAGCGGGTTAATGTTGTGGTCTGCACAATAAATGACAAACCGCTTCCATTTGGCCGCATAGCATGCTCTGGTAGTGGGCTTCCTTGCCTCTCGAATGATGTCCATACAGTCGAAGGTAATTGCAGGTAGCCAAACTCTAGGACTTCAGGAGCCAGATCGCCAGGTTGAGCTGTTGCGGATCTGGATGCTGAATGTCGCCATGGCTCTGCGTCAGAAGGCTGGGCGTGAGACGTAGCCTCTGATGCGGTACCACGGACAGTTCTAGAAACGTGGTGTACCATGGTTGGCGAGCCCACGTTGGAGCAACCAGGATGAGAGTCATCGAGTGCTGCCTGAGCTTGCGTGCCACCAGCGGAATCAGAGGTGCTAGGGGAAAAGCGTACGCAAATTTGCCTGACCAGTTCATCCATATCGCATTGCCCTGCGACTGTGGGTGTGGGAACCTGGCGGCGAAGCTTTGGCATTTTGCGTTCTCCCTTGTGGCGAAGAGGTCGATCTCTGGATGACCCCACCTTCGTAAGTACGGCTGGAGAACTGATGGATGTATCTCCCACTCGTGCATTTGGTGGCTGTGCCTGCTGAGCAGGTCCGCCATCTGGTTGTCTTTGCCCGGGAGGTGTTCTGCCATGAGGAAGATGTTCCTTTGAATGGCCCACTTCCACATGCTCTGAGCCAGATGAGACAGCTGCGGAGAGTGTGTTCCTCCCTGCTTTTGAATGTAGTACATTGCCGTCATGTTGTCCGTCCGGATCAACACGACTTTGTTGCACAGATGTACTTTGAAGGCTTTTAGTGCCATGAAGATCGCCATCAGTTCTAGAACATTGATGTGCATCTTCCTTTGCTGTTGCGTCCATAGTCCCTGCACAGTGTACTGGAGTACATGCGCTCCCCATCCCTGGAGAGAAGCGTCCGTCAGGATGATCTGTGGCACAGGCTCTTGGAACGGTCGGCCCTTGCAAAGGTTTCGTGGATTCCACCGAAGCAGAGAGTTGTATGCCCGACCGCTCACCAACACTAGGTCTTTCAACTGCCCGTGAGCCTGAGTCCACTGACGTGCCAAGCACTCCTGAAGCGGACGCATATGTAGTCTCGCGTGCGGGACTATGGAGATGCAGGAGGCCATCATGCCTATCAACTGCATGAACACTCTTGCTGGAAGCGAGTGTTGAGGTCTGAACTTTTGGATCAGCGATTGAATGCTGTTGACTATCACTGAATTCGGCTGTGCTGTGGCCGCCAGAGTGTCTATGGTCGCGCCCAGATACTGCCTTATGTGGGCGGGCTGGAGGTGGGATTTTGGGTAATTCAGTGAGAATCCCAGATCGTGCAGGAGGTGAATGGTGTGGGACATGTGGGCGGCACACTGCTGGGCTGACTTCGCTTGGATGAGCCAGTCGTCCAGATAGGGGTAGACGTGGATGTTTTGCCTCCTTAGATGTGCCGCCACTGTCGCCAGGCACTTTGTGAACACCCTGGGTGCCGTGTTGACACCGAAAGGCAAAACCTTGAATTGGTAGTGCTGGTTTTGGATGGTGAACCTGAGGTATTTCCTGTGTGAAGGGTGTAGTGGAATGTGAAAGTACGCATCCTTCAGGTCTAAGGTTGCGAGAAAGTCCCCCTGCTGGAGCAGTGGGAGCACTTGCTGCAGGGTCAGCATATGGAAGTGCTCCGACAGGATGTAGTAGTTGAGGGGCCTGAGGTCTAGGATGGGCCTGAGGGACCCGTCCTTTTTTGGTATTAAGAAGTACAGGGAGTAGACCCCTGTGCCTCTTTCCTGCACCGGCACGAGCTCTATTGCCCCTTTTTGCAGCATGACGATGACCTCCTTCTGCAATAAGTGCAAGTGCTCGTCCGACATAGGACTGTGCTTTGGGGGCATGTTGGGTGGAGTGGATGTTAACTCCAGACAATAACCGAATTGTATAAGCTTTCTGACCCACATGTCTGTGGTGATGGACTTCCAGACGGGCAGGAACTGCTGGAGTCTCCCCCCGACCGGTGTTGTGTGGTCGGGGGGCAGTGACAAGGCATCACTGTTTGTTGGTGGTAGAGGACCTGGAGCTGTTGCTGCCACATCCTCTGCCTTTGGCGCTGTTGCCGCGATATCCACCTCGACTCTTGTTGGCATAAGTAGTCTGGGTGTTGCTTTTGTAGAATTGCGTGGCCTGGGAAAGCTGACCCCTTGAGACGCCTCTAGTGTTGGAGCGACGAAAGGACCCACCCCGAAACTGCTGGGACTGTAAGGCACCCATGGATTTTGCAGTGTCCGTGTCCTTCTTCATTTTCTCTAGGGTGGTGTCAACCTCTGGGCCAAACAGGTGATCTGGGTTGACCGTTTGGTTCAGGATGGTGGTTTGGATGTCTGGCTTAAATCCAGAGATTCTCAGCCAGGCGTGTCTCCGATGCATAACACTGGTGTTAATAGCTCGCGCAGCTGTATCGGCTGCGTCTAGAGCGCACTTAATGGAAGCGTTGGAGATTAGCTTCCCTTCTTGGATCAGCATCTCAGCCCCCTCTTTGTATTGATCAGGCAGATGTTGCAAAAGGGTCTCTAGTGTATCGTATTGCGCCCTGTCATAGCGCGCTAAAAGTGCCTGTGTGTTAGAGATACGCCATATGTTGGCTGCCTGTGCTGCTACCCTCTTCCCCGAAGCCTCAAAGACCTTGGAATCTTTGTCTGGGGGAGGAGCATCACCCGTAGTCTGAGAATTGGCCCTCTTCCGGACATTCGAGACGACAAGGGAGTCCAGAGGCAACTGTCCTCTAAGGTAGGTTGGATCAGTAGGTGCCGCTTTGCATTTTTATCAATCCTAGGGTTTATCACCCTTGCCCTGGTAGGCTCCTTAAAGACCTCAGCAGCATGCTTTAAAACACCTTTGAGCATAGGCAGAGTTTTCACAGTCTTTTCCGATACAGAAAAAGTGTCAAAGAGGAAATCCACAACCACAGGGTCAGCATGCAGCTGGACATTGTGATTGTTGGCAGCCCGTTCAATGAGGGCATTAAAAGCAGCAGAGTCTTCAGTAGGTGAAGTCTTAGCAGAAAAAAGTTGAGGATCTTGTCCTGAATGAGGATCTCCAGGGTCACCACCAGCTGCCCAGGGCTCACTGGCATCCTCAGGCTCAGTGTAGACTGGATAACTGTATTCATCTTCCTCATCACCATCACCAGCGTCCACATCGGAGTAAGTGGGCGAGACATCATGAGTTTGTGGTGAAAGGGGGTCCACCAAGGCAGGAGAGCAAGCAGAGTCCTTCTTCCTCTTGAGAGGGATCCTGTAAGACTCCAGTTGGGGTTCTGGGGTGATTTTCCGCTTCAGAAGGGAAAGTTTGCCCGTTTCGGCGTCAATGAAATGTTCTTGACGCTCTTCCTCCGAATGGTGTCGAGGTTGCGGGCCGTGGACCACCAATCAATCAATCAATCATAGGCATTTATACCGCGCACTACTCACCCGGAGGGTCTCAAGGCGCTAACCAACGAGGCCTTTGGCGCCGAGGAGACCTTCTCGGGCACGCCGGCCCCCGGTCTAGGAGCGAAAGCCTTCATCGCCGTCTTAGGCGGCAAGGTAAAGAGGATCGGCGTGGACGCCTTAACCGGTTTCTCCACAGGCTTGGCAGGCGGAGTGTCCCTTGGCTCGACCTCCGCGGCGCCGTCCCCGATGCGTTGCAGGGAGTCCATGACCTTCTTGGTGCATGTGGCGGATGGACGCGCCGGTTCATCGGAGCCCTTGGAGGCCACTTTCGGAGCCGAGTCCTTCGAGGCCACCTTCGGAGTCGACTCCCGAGGCGCAGCACCCTTGGCCTTGTCGTGTGGACGCGGGGCAGAGATGACCTTCGGGTCATCGGGACGCTTCTTGGAGTTGGCGACAGTTTACTTTGGGTCGTCGATCGCCTTCTTCGGGTCGACCAGGCCCCTGCCGGCGTCGACCGTCTTTGGCGCCGACGCGCTGGCGTCGAACACCTTGACCTTAGTCTTCGGCGCGGCAGCCTTTGGCTCGGCGCCCTTGATTGGGCCCTTCGGCTCGACAGCCATCTTCAGCTTCTTCGGCGCCGAGGCCTCGGAAGTCTTCGATCCGACTAATGTGATGCGCACTTTCGGTTTCGATACTTGCACCTGCGCAGTATCTGGCGTTGAGACCGTAGGTTTCACTTTCGGTTTCGTTTTGACCGGGAGTGGCTCGGTAACAATGTCCGTGGCCGGGCCCAAAGGCGGGCCGTGGAACCCATATTGAGGTCTTGGGTAAGGCCCGAAGGCGATCCCGCGACCTGGGCCTCATAGATAGGCACGGCCCCAGAGTCAGATTGAGGGAGCTCCTCGTCCGAGCTATCCTCCAAGGCCCCGAGGGCACCGTCGTCGTCTCCTACCTCCTCGACGACTTCTCCGCTTTCGAACACCTCAGCATCAGCGTCGTATTCTTCTTCGACGTCCGACGCGGGGTTTGATTCCGAGACGTCCTGGATATATTCTTCCTCGACATCCCCAGCATCGAAAATGTCCGTAGGCGCCGGAGCAGATTGCTGGGCCTCCAGGCGCGCAGCTCGTTGGAGCTTGAGTGTCTTCTTGGACCTGAATCGGGAACAGGCCATACACTTGGCCTCATCGTGGTCCGACGACAGACACTTGTTGCACACCGGGTGGACATCGATGTGTGGATACTTCGAGTTACAGACCGGACATCTCTTGAATGGACTTCGGTCCATGATGGATGGTCGATAAGTTAGGAGCTTCGACTAGGCCGTCCGCGCCGAGAGCACGCGAGAGTACGGAAAACGGCTCGGAGCCGAGCTAGAAGAAAGTAAGCCGAACGCAAGACAATAGCGACGTATAGGCTAAAGACCTTTTGGTCTCGAGAAAGTTTTACTATCGATTCTGACAAGAGGGAAATAAAGACATCCGAACCCAATGGCAGAAAAAAACAATCTGAGGATGGAGTCGATGCCCATGCGCACTGTAGTCCAGGAGAGGAGCCACCTATCTCGTGATACTTCGAAGACTCTTCCAGGACAACAATGTGCAATCATCCAGACCCAACACTAGGCGGTGATCTATGCACAGATATGAATTCAGCAGCCCACATGCCTCGAACCTACGTACTACAAATAGATGCTTACAGGGTAAGTAACATGCCCCTTTCGTAGCACGTATTAGCTGCACATACACAAGCTATACATAGACTGTAAAGCATTACTCCGCTCGCGGTGGCTTTAGGCATTAGATGGTGCAGTTGAAATAATGTACATAAAATTGTTTGCCCTACCAGAGATTGTTGTCTGGCATCAACATCCACACAGTAGTGTTTTGTAAATGCGTGTGGGTTTGTCCATCCATGTATCTGCTTAGCAGATATAGAATAGTGGTATGTTAAAAGTAATTGTTGCACTTTTCATTCTTTTAAAATGTGCTCTTGGAAATGTTGGCAGATTTGTTTTGACTTTTATTTAGCAAATTTTGCTGCACATGACAATCCACCTTGCAATTCCGGCTTTTGACATGGGGTTACCGTTTCTAGAATTTGAGAAAGCTACAAATAGCTGTTGTGCCTTTCTAAATTGTGCGACTCTTGACCCTGTTTTCAGGCAACTCGCCCTCCACGCCGCGCAGCTCCACAGGACTGCGCCCCGCTCCTGTGACCAGCCTGATTTGGCTAAATAAAGAAAATATGGCAAGATTACCTCCTCTTGACCGCTAGTAGGATTACAACCATTACGCATACGCCACAAGTAAAATCTCTTCCATTTAAAAGAGTAAGAACTTCTTGTGGATGGTCTCTTTGACTCCCTCAAAATGTTAATTCAGTCCTGAGGGAGATTCAAGTGTCTATTTTACAGGATCTCAGGAGCCATTCTGCCAAGCTCAGTGAGGAAAGGCTGGGGTGCATAATCTCCCCACCCATTTTGGTCAGAAGATCCGGTCTGCACAGAAGCTTCCTGTGTGGACAGATAGAGAGCTGCAATAGGTCCGGATACCACCATTGGCAAGGCCAGTCCGGTGCTATCAGGATCATCTTCATCCTGGATCGGATGAGCTTGGTAGAAAGGAGCATGCAAACATCCCGGACCAGTCTATAAAAAGAGCATTCCCTCTCATTCCTGGCAGGTAAAATCTGGACGCGAAGGCGTGGCATTTTCTGTTTAGATCCTCTGGAAAGAGGTTGATGGATGGATGACCCCATTGATTAAAGATGTCTGCCACCATGTTGTTGAGCATCCATGTTAGAGGGCCGATCTCAGGAGGGGACAGATTTCGCACCTGACCACCCTGGGACCCACCTCTCGTAGGAATACAGCCGAGCACTGGCGGGAGACCCTCAGGCTGAGGATCTCGAATCTAGAATCGTACGCGCTGCACTAGCACCACTTCAACAGAGAGACACCACACTGGAGATTTTAAGAGAACGTATGCTTTATCTCTTCAAATAGCACTGGATCTTTATGATCTGCAGAGTATTACGTACAGACGAGCCGGGGCTCGAAGAGTCTTGGCATGGGTAGGGTAGCGGGACAGTCTCAAAGTTCAAGGTATCCGGCGCACAGCTCTCAATCTTCGAGCTGGGGGATACAGGATGATCTTGGGTCCAGCCGGACCAGAGTAGTCTCTCGAGCCGCGATCGAATCAGCAAGGCTCACGGTGATCTTCTTGGTTGCAAAGGAGCCGCGAACGAATCAGCAGGGCTCAAGAGTTCTTTAAAGCAGCGAGGGAGCCGAGACAGCGTCAGCAGGGCTCGGTGATCTTCTCGGTTGCAAGGAGCCGCGAACGAATCAGCAGGGCTCAAGAGTTCTTAGAGTGGCGAAGGAGCCGCGACCGCGTCAGCAGGGCTCGGTGGTCTTCTCGGTTGCAAGGAGCCGCGAACGAATCAGCAGGGCTCAAGAGTTCTCCGGATAGTAGGGAAGCCGCGACCAGGTCAGCAGGGCTCTCGTAGTCCAGGATACAACTGGTTTGGTCGGTCCAGAGCCAGGCCTGATATAGGACTCCCTATCTTTGATGTCCGGAGTCATCGCAGGCGGAGGTCTTAGCACCTGGGGGCTGGTTGTTGGGGGTTCCGCCTCGGCGGCTCCTTTCATCCTTTGAAGTTGGGTCTGGGGGGATCCCAGACACTCAGCAGGCCTGCTGGTTGTTGGGGGTTCCGCCTCGGCGGCTCCTTTCATCCTTTGAAGTTGGGTCTGGGGGGGATCCCAGACACTCAGCAGGCCTGGAGCCAGCCCTCGGGGAGGCCGGATGGGTGATCGAAACTCATCTTCGAGGGGAGGTGGAAGGTGTGACCAAGCTACTCCTCCCTCTCTCGCTCACAGGGAGCGCTCTACCCCCTGGCTGGGGATGGAGCCGTCGGCCGAGGTCTGCTGGGGCCGGGGCGGCCATTTTAGGTACAGGGACATGGGCCTCGGCCTCGGATGTCATGAAAATGGGTGACGAGGTCGGGAAGCCCAGGCTCGGGGATGCTATCTGGTTCAGGAGTGACCACGCCACGAGGCCGGGTCCAACAACCCAGACTTCTTGTTCTCCGAAGAGTCAACTGAGAGCGTCTGCCTGCACAATCTGTTTTCCTGGCAGATGCCCCGCTATGATCGAGAGATTCCTGGCCAGGAGCCAGTGCCAAATTGCTTGGAATTCCAGTGAAAGTGGGCAAGAACGTGTTCAACCTTGTTTGTTTAAGTAATAAATGGTGGTCGTATTGTCAGTTTGTAATAGTATCGAATCAGACTGAATCGATGGATGGAGTGCTTTGAGGGGGATAATGAACTGCCTGCAGTTCTAACATGTTTATATGATAGGTTTGCTCTTTGTCCGACCATCTACACTGAGTCTGTAGGTGACCCAGGTGAGCCCCCCCCCCCCATCCCTGAAGAGATTCATCCGTGATCAGGGATTGTTTTGGAAGAGGATGATGGAAAGGGACTCCCAGTAGGAGATTTTTCCGTAGAGTCCACCAGACAATGGACGTTTTTGCTGAGTGGGAAAGGAGAATCCAATCCTACCAATGCCCTGAGGATTGGTCCCATTTGTCTTCCAGATCTTGCTGTAGCGGTCTCATTCTCAATCTGGAGTTGGGGATGAGAAAGATGCAAGAGGCCATCGACCCCAGCAAGGATGCCACTTGTCGTACTGTAGGGTATTGCAGAAGTATTGCACTTCTGCTTCATTGAGAACAGTCGCTCCTCCGAAGGAAACACTTTTCCTACGATGGATTCTATGGTGGCGCCCAGATAATGGAGAGTTTGAGTGGGCTGATGGACCGATTTTTCCATGTTCCCATGAAGGCCAAAGCGGTGTAGCAGATTTAGGCAGATCCGATAGTAGTTAATCAGCATTTGGGGGATGAACGCTTCCACAGCCAATCGTCCATATACGGATACACGAACAGGCCGTGACAATGTAAAGTTGCGGCCACCACTGCCATGCGTTTCGTGAATACTCTTGGTGCAGATTTGAGGTCGACGGTAAGACTCTGAACTGTTAATGTCTGGTGCCTACCATAAATCTCAGGAATTTGCGATGATGTGGAAGTACGCATCTTGGAGGTCTGTCGAACACATCCAATCCCCTTTCTGCAGGTGCGGATATATTTAATGTAGCGCCAACATACAAAACTTCTACTTCTGAATGACCTTGTTCAGAGATCGAAGATGCAGGATAGGTCTGAATGATGTGCTTGGTCTTTTTTTGGCACGAGGAAATACCTGGAGTGGACCCCTTTTCCTCGCTGAGCAGGAGGAACCTCTTCTAAGGTCAAATTTTGTAGAAGGATCAAAACCTCCTGACGTCGTAGTTTTAGTTGGTGAGGGTGTGATCTTACTGGAGGAACACACATTGGTGGTGTGAGGAAACATAGCGCATATCCATTGCTCAGTATATTTAGCACCCACTGATCTTTGGTTATGTTGCACACTCTGCTACATGACTTGAGATACTTCCTCCCACTGGAGTGGTCAACAGCGCTAGAGGAAGCAGAAAATCATTGTTTCCCTAAGGCTTTTGTTGCAGTGGAGGATTGCTGTTGCTGTCCTCCTCTGCCTCTGGAGGATCTTACAGCTTTGGAAATGAGATTTGGACTGTTGGAATTGCCTCTGCGACCATTGAGGGGTTTGAACCCTCTTATGGTCGTTTTTGCGGTTGTAAGACCTGTATCGGCGTTTGAATTCTTTTCCAAGCCTACGGCCTTCAGCGCGTCCAGCTCGTCCTTCATCCTAGCCATCTCCTCACCGGTGTGGGTGCCAAAAAGAGAGCTGCCAGAGAAGGTAGATTTAAGATCCGTTGCTGGACTTCAGGTTTCAAAGCCATTAAACGTAACCAATAAAAAATCCTTGCACATATTCCAAGCGCATATGAATGCGCAGCCAGAGAAGCCCCCTCTGCTGCTGTACTGATTACTTGATTGGCTACCAGCACCCCTTCCTGGAGAATCTCAGCAAAATCTTGGAGATCCTCTTTCGGCAGTTTGTCTTTAAAGTGCTCCAGGGAATACATAAAGATCTGTCATAACGGCCCAACAGGGCTGCAGCACTAGACACTTTTAAAGAGGCCGCCGCTGAACCACATGCGCTCCCCCAAGAATCTTGGGCTCTTCTCTCTTTGTCTGGAGGAACTGAGGAAGAAGAGGAGAGCGCATGCGTTTTCTTCGCTGCTGCTATGATCACTGAGTCCGGTGGAGGATCCTATTTGAGAAATAGGGAATCCTGATCAGCAGGCTTGTATTTCTTCTGGATTCACGCAGTAGCAGATTTGATCGATGATGGGGTGAGGAAAGTCTCCATCACCGTTTGAAGGAGACCAGGAACCAGTGGGAGCAAGGGTCTAGACACAGACCGTTGGCGCAGTTTTGAATATAACTGACGCTGATGCTTGAGGTGCGGACATCTGTATATTCAGTATCTGCGCTCCTCTGGGAAGCACATAGTAGAAGGTATTGAGGTCATCAATAGGCGATGCTATTGATGGAGGACTTTCTGAGAGGGTAGGTGAATAATCCCTCTGAGAGGATCTAGTCGAGGAGGATGACAAAGAAGGGGATCTTCATCTTTTACAGTGGGTATGAGAAGATCTGTGCACTGAAGACTTGTCACGGCGATCTCTGGGCAGAGTAGCAGGTGACCTGTCTAAAGCTTGCACCAACTGTGCTAGTGGCGATCTATGTAGCGGACTGGAATAATCCTCAGGCCGGTGTGCTGTTCCTGCAGATCCTTTCTACCTATGGCTAGAAGCCATCTTTGAGAAAGATGAACAGAAGGCGATCTATGCCCTTGTGTAGGAGATTTCCGTGCTTGTCGCTCTGAAGATGGAGAAGATGAACTTCTCGACGTCGAGTTCACAGGAGTAGAACCTCTGGGTGATAAAGAAGGTTCTGCGTGATCCATGGAGGTGGAACAGTGTGAGGAATGGTGTGATGTCAATGGTGACTGCCTCGGTGTCGAACGGCTATGCGTCAGCAGTACTGGAGAGCTTTTTGAGAGAGATCTTCTCTTCGGCGACATTTTCGACGCAGAGTGATGCTCTGCCGATGGGGAAACTCCTCCCGCCGTCGAACCCTTCGACATCACCGATCCCGCTATCAACATTGATCGTCTGGTAGACCTCAACGGAGGAGTGTGCATCCACTGAGAGAACCTTCTAAACGTCGGGTCCTTCGATCTCTCTGATCTCGTTTTCGATGTTGAGCATCTAGCAGAACTCAACGGGAGGTCTTCTCGATGTCAACAGAGATCGCTGCCTCAACGTCGAATGCCACGTCAAATATTTTACCTTCGGTCTCAACGACTAGTTCTTCTCCGCCAATGCTGATCTGGCTCTCGACATTGACCGCCGCCTGGATGACGACAACGGGGATGTCCGCTTCGACTTCTTTCGCCGTACTGACGGCGAAGTATGTCTCGACGTTAAATGCCGTGCCGACGGCAAAGACGGGGAGATATATCTCGACGCTGTTCGATCGCGCACCAGCACTTCGATGCCGATCACCGCCAGGTTGGCGACGGGAGAGGGTGTGACATACCTTTGTTCTTAGACGACGACCGGTGTTGTCTTCTCGTCGACGTTTTTGGTGCCGGTGGGGGCATTTTTGGCGCGGAGTCCGACGCCGATGGAGAGCAGACCGGAATCTTACTTCTGGAAGAAGATCTGGCTCTCTCTTTCCTCTGCCTCACCGGAGACCTGCCTCTGGAAGATTTTCCTTTTTCAGCCAGTCCATAAAGACAAATTCTTCCTCTGTCTTTCAAAGTACGCTTGGACAAGGACTGAATGTTGGCAAGTCTTTGGAACATGATCTTCAGGAAGGCAAAGAATCAGACAGGATTGGAGTCTGAATACGCCTTTTTACCACAAGAAGGGCAAGAGTCAAAAAGAGGGCATTTTTGAGTGGGGAAAAAAAGCTCAACTCTCTCAAAAATGGCAAAATACTACTCCAACAAGTAAAAAAACGTTGAAGTATAAAGAATTTAGTAAAAAAACAAGAGATAATTTCTAACAAAAAAGCCAGAAAAAGAGAGCTGATTAACCAGAGTCCTGACTGAAGGAGCCGGAAAGAACAACTGACCTAACTGTCACCCCTGAGGCATGATGGGAAGCTAGTGGTCATGACTGCCTTAAAGGCACGGTGCCAGTTTTTTCTGAGTAGTTCTATGGGTTGATTTTCAGCTTTTATACAATGCAGCCTGTGAGCTGGCAATGCTTTTATTCCTCTTTGCAGGATTATGGTTTCTACTGTGCATTAAAGTAATTTCAA
Organism: Lissotriton vulgaris; assembly: GCF_964263255.1. Lineage (NCBI taxonomy): Eukaryota > Metazoa > Chordata > Amphibia > Caudata > Salamandridae > Lissotriton > Lissotriton vulgaris. The sequence goes on from NC_141697.1 coordinate 592,890,880, forward strand.
ATGTGCTTTTATTTCCGCCTGCTTTTTCTGTGGTTTGTGTATATGTGCAAAAAGAATTCTTACAGTATTACTCAGGTCTTGGTTTATGGAAGGCTGCATTTGTAGCTCATATATATATATATATATATATATATATATATATATATATATATATAGAGCTTCATATATGTTTTCACATATATGTGTATATGTTTTTCCGGGGTCCCCTTGCATGCGCATGGGCGGGAATATTTGTGTGCTTATGACTATTGATGAGGATCCCCTGGAAGAGAAGTGTTTGGTTCAAAGTGGGTCACCCTCTATCGGAGGAGGACGACACCACCCATAATTCTGAAGCCCTAGGTGTTTTGGACATTTTCAGGTACAATCCCCCAGTTCTATGTGTTGTTGTTGTTGTTGTTGTTGTTGTATGTAAGTGGTAAATGGACACCACATTGTACCACATTAGGCCACCCTGTCCCTAATGATGGCTGTGAGCTTTTCCGTGGCATAGATGTTTCGCACCCCCCCACACACACATATTTAGCGAGGGTGCTTGAGGCTGCTTTCACATCTATCAATCAATCATAGGCATTTGTAGAGCGCACTACTTACCCGGAGGGTCTCAAGGCGCTAGGGGGGGGGGGGGGTGCTGCTACTGCTCGAACAGCCAGGTCTTGAGCTTCTTCCTGAAGGCGAGGTGGTCTTGGGTCAGGCGCAGGTTGGTAGGGAGGGAGTTCCATGTCTTGGCGGCCAGGTAGGAGAAGGACCTTCCTCCTGTCGTCGCTCTTCGGATGCGGGGGACGGCGGCGAGGGAGTGATTGGCTGATCGGAGGTGTCGGTTGGGAGCGTAGAAGTTGATGCGGTTGTTGAGGTAGCTCGGGCCTTGGTCGTGAAGGGCTTTGTGAGCGTGGGTGAGGAGACGGAAGGTGATTCTCTTGTTGACCGGGAGCCAGTGCAGGTCCCTCAGGTGTTTGGAGATGTGGCTGTGTCGTGGGACGTCGAGGATGAGTCTGGCTGAGGCGTTCTGGATCCGCTGGAGTCTCTTCTGGAGCTTGGCGGTGGTTCCGGCGTAGAGGGTGTTGCCGTAGTCCAGTCGGCTGGTGATGAGGGCCTGGGTGACCGTCTTCCTGGTCTCGGTGGGGATCCACCGGAAGATCTTCCGTAGCATGCGCAGGATGTTGAAGCACGACGAGGAGATGGCGTTGACTTGCCTGGTCATGGAGAGGGAGGAGTCTAGGATGAAGCCCAGGTTGCGTGCGTGGTCTGTCGGTTTGGGTGCGGTGCCCAGGGCGGGGGGCCACCAGGAGTCGTCCCAGGCGGAGGGCGAGGATCCCAGGATGAGGACTTCCGTCTTGTCCGAGTTCAGCTTTAGGCGGCTGGTCGACATCCACTCGGCTACCTCTTTCATACCTTCGTGAAGGTTGGCTCTGGCGGCGGCGGGGTCGTTGGTCAGGGAGAGGATCAGCTGGGTGTCGTCGGCGTAGGAGATGATGTTAAGGTTGTGTTGGCGTGCGATGGCAGCGAGGGGGCTCATGTAGACGTTGAAGAGGGTTGGGCTCAGCGAGGAACCTTGGGGTACGCCGCAGATGAGTTCGGTGGACTCTGATTTGTACGGTGGTAGGCGGACTCTCTGTGTCCTACCTTCGAGGGAGGAGACAATCCATTCTAGTGCCTTCTCCTGGATTCCGACGTTGCTGAGGCGCTGCACTAGGGTGCGGTGGCAGACGGTGTCGAAGGCCGCGGAGAGGTCAAGGAGGATGAGGGCCGCTGTTTCTCCGTTGTCCATCAGGGCTCGAATGTCATCGGTGGCAGCGATGAGGGCGGTCTCGGTGCTGTGGTTGGCCCGGAAGCTCGACTGCGAGGGGTCTAGGGATCCATTCGTCTCGAGGAAGGCGGCCAGCTGCTTGTTGACGGTCTTCTCGATGACTTTGGCCGGAAAGGGGAGCAGGGAGATGGGACGGTAATTCTTGAGTTCGGTGGGGTCCGCTGTTGGTTTCTTGAGTAGCGCGCTGAGTTCGGCATGCTTCCAGCTCTCTGGGAAAGTGGCGGTGGTGAAGGAGGTGTTGATGATGTCCCGTAGGTGGGGTGCGATGACATCGTCGGCTTTGTTGAAGATGTGGTGAGGGCAGGGGTCGGTCAGCGATCCGGAGTGGATGGAGTTCATCATGCGGACGGTGTCTTCGGTGCTGATGTGGGTCCAGGCGCGGAGGGTGGTGGTGGGGGGCGTTGGTTCGGTCGGGTCGGTCGTGGCGTTCGTCGGTTGGGTGCTGAAGCTGTCGTGTATGTCCGCGATCTTGTTGTGGAAGTAGGAGGCGAGGGAGTTGCAGAGTTCTTGCGATGGGGTGATGTCGTTGTTTCCGGCGTTGGGGTTGGAGAGCTCTTTCACGATGTTGAAGAGTTCCTTGCTGTTGTGTGCGTTGTTGTCCAGCCGGTCCTTGAAGGCAGTTTTCTTGGTGGCACGGAGCAGCTGGTGGTGTTTCCGGGTGGCAAGCTTGAGGGTGGCCATGTTGTCCGGTGTTGGTTCTCTTCTCCAGGCTTTCTCGAGGGCTCGGCAGTTCTTCTTGGAGCTCTTGAGTTTGTCGGTGAACCATGGGGCCTTCTTGCTGCCGGGTCGGCTGGGCGGGGTCCTCAGTGGGGCGAGTTCGTCCGCGCAGTTGCTGATCCACTTCGAGAGGTTGACGGCGGCCTGGCTGGGGTTCGCAGAGCTGGCGGGAGGGTGCTGGCTCAGGGAAGCGGCGAGCTGGTCGGCAGTGATCTTGTTCCAGCTTCTTCGGGCAACCTGTTGCTGGTGGTGGTGTGTCGTCGTTCTTCTGAAGGTGAAGTGGACGCAGCTGTGGTCCGTCCAGTGGAGTCCTGTGGCGTGGCTGAAGGCGATGTCTTTGCTGGATGAGAACACGGCGTCGAGTGTGTGTCCGGCGAGGTGGGTGGGGGTGGACACCAGCTGCTTGAGTCCGAGGTTGGCGAGGTTGTCGAGCAGGATGCTAGTGTTGCGGTCGTTGTTGTTCTCCAGGTGGAAGTTGATGTCTCCCAGGAGGATGTAGTCAGCGGAGGGGAGGCATGCGGGCTGATGAAGTCGGCGATGTCCTCGCTGAAGTGTGTGCGTGGTCCCGGGGGACGGTAGATCAGGGTGCCTCTGAGGGTGGTCTTCGGGTCGGTGTGGATCTGGAAGTGTAGATGTTCGGCGGTGGTCAGGATGCCGTCGGTGTTGGTCGTGATGCGGATGGTGTCCTTGTGGATGATGGCGATGCCTCCTCCCGTTTGGTTGGTCGTGCGGTCCCTCCAGGTGATCTTGTAGCCCTCTGGGATGGCGATGGCGATGTCGGGAGCGGAGGAGGCGTTCATCCAGGTTTCGGTGAGGAAGGCAACGTCAGGAGATGTGGTGTCGATGAGGTTCCAGAGTTCGATGGCGTGTCTGTGGACGGAGCGGGTGTTGAGCAGGATGCACTGGAGGTGGCTGCTGCTGGTGCTCTTCTTGGCGGATGCTGGTGTGTGGCAGGTCCGGATGCAGGTGAACTTGCAGGCGTTGCAGCCGAAGGGTCCGTGGGTGCGTCTCGGGGTGGCTCGGTAGCATCCCGGGAATCGGCCGTTGTTGAGTGCGTTGAGGGTGGCTGCGTCGTACGTCCGGCGGGTGGGCTGGGAGGTGCGGGGGCCAGGGGTCCTGGCGCTGGGCGCGGTCCAGGCACGGACGGGCGCAGACGGGCTTACCTTTGGCGCGCCTTTGGCGCGCAATCGGCGCACCCGCTGCGCGCGACCGCTGCGCGGTGGCCACTCTGCCATAAGAGGAGAGTGGAGGGGGCGGAGCGAGGGAGGGGCAGCTGGGAGGCGGGAGCGGGGCGGCGAATGGAAAGGCTCCAGGTGGAGGGGGGCGGGGCCGCAGGGGAACAGCGGCGGGGAGCGGGGAGGTGACGGGGGCACAGCGGGAAGAGAAAAACGGCGGGAAAACAGCGGGAAACGGCGGACTGGGCAAGGGACAGTCAGAAAGAGAGAAACGGCGGAAAACAGCGGGAAAACGGCAGGAAAGCGGCGGACTGGGCAAGGGACAGTCAGGAAGAGAAAAATCAGGAATCAGGGGCACAGCTGCGAGCAGCGGCGGGAACGGGTCAGCAGGGGCACACCCACGGGGAGTGTGCGCAGTGCGAGGAGGAGTGACCGGCCCAGGGGCACAGAGGTCACAGAGCACTACTGCGAGCGCTCTACCTTAAATGCTACAGTGGGAGGGAGGGGCAGCTGGGAGGCGGGAGCGGGGCGGCGAATGGGAAGGCTCCAGGTGGAGGGGGGCGGGGCCGCAGGGGAACAGCGGCGGGGAGCGGGGAGGTGACGGGGGCACAGCGGGAAGAGAAAAACGGCGGGAAAACAGCAGGAAACGGCGGACTGGGCAAGGGACAGTCAGAAAGAGAGAAACGGCGGAAAACAGCGGGAAAACGGCGGGAAAGCGGCGGACTGGGCAAGGGACAGTCAGGAAGAGAAAAATCAGGAACCAGGGGCACAGCTGCGAGCAGCGGCGGGAACGGGTCAGCAGGGGCACACCCACGGGGAGTGTGCGCAGTGCGAGGAGGAGTGACCGGCCCAGGGGCACAGAGGTGCTGTGCACAGTGTTGCACAGTGTTGCTGCTAAGAGTAGATGGGAAAAAGCCGCCCTTGCAGAGTCTATCTGCTACTGGGTCACCCAGGGGTTGGTCACAGGGTAGTGAAATGCTAGCGATGAAGTGTACCTCAAGAAGGACCTTGTCCCAAAATGTTTGTACCGTCGGGCATGTCCACCATGTATGTAAGAAAGTACTTCGTTCCCTGCACCCTTCTGACATAACTCTGAGCTCCCAAACATTCTGTGCAAGCGCACTGGTGCCAAGTACCAAAGTGTGAGGGTTTTATAAGAGTTCTCATTATAGCAGAGACAAATGGAGGACTTGGAAGCCCTCCAATCTGTTAAATCTGTGGTCAGTTCCCTTTCCCATTGCTTCATGTAGGCATGCTTCTTTGGTGGGGTAAGATTCAGTATGTAATGATAGAGCCACAATATGCCTCTATGCTGAACATTAGAAAGGTGTAAGGATTCTATGGGTGTCTCTTCCTTTTTCATGGCTAAGAGGCCTGAGGGTCGTCCGGCCCAGTGTACAGTGCTTCCCAATCTTATAAGTGTCCAAGTCAAAGCGTATTTCTTGACTAGGTCCCCTTGGTTCTCAGGTCCTCATCCTCGTAGAAGTCTCTCAGCTTGGCAGATCTACAGCGATCCCAACTATAGGAACCGGGATGGACCGTGCCTGGGAGAAAGTCTGGGTTGCGAGCTAGAGGGGTAAGAGGAAAAGGACAGGACGGAAACCTACGTCTACCACAATCTTCTCTCCAATAAGTTAGGAGTGTGGATTTCAATAGGAGAAGTAGGGGGTTGTGGGTCCAATCTAACATAGGAAGACTCAAAAGGCAATCAAGGGGAACTTTCTGTTTTTTATGGTGTTTCCATTAAGAAGTCTGTTTTCTCCTCTGTAGTGTCCATTATGACCTTGTGATATTCAGCTGCTCTTTGAATAACACCATGAAATGATGATGAATCATCTTGGGGAGATGCTTTAGTTGGTATTGGGGGTTCTATGCCAGTATCTGATAGCACTATGTCATAGTCATCTCATGGGTCTGGGCTATGTGGGGGATCTCCTTCTGAGTCTGAATCATCATGAGTATAATAAGTTTGACTCCCTACTTCTTCCTCTGAGTGTATGGGAGAAAGTGATAGAGGCTGCGGAGATGTATTCAAGTCCAGTGGTATAGAGCTTGTGGCTTTCTACTCTGTGGTTGGCTTGGCTTCTTTGGAATTGGCTGAAGTATATCAATGTCTTGCCTTTTCCTCTTTTGCGTTTTTTTCTGGCAAAAGTTCCTTTCTAGTTTGTTGTTTCTTTCTCATTTCTTGAAGGCTCTCGAAAACTTTGCCTTCAGTGTCTGATGCTGCAGATGTTTTAGCTGGAATGTCCTTTTCAGCTTGTTTTTCTTTGCCTCAGTAGAGGTGGGCTGCTTTGTGTCGAAGCGGTCGATTCCGTAGCCTTCTTTGGAGCCGAACTGTGGCTGTGCTACAATGCCTTCTCCGATGTGTACTTCGGCTCCGATGAGGTGTGTGTTGACCCCATGTGTCTGCTCGGCTCAGATGGTTTAGTCGGTGCCGGCGGATGCTAAGGTGTAGGTGCCGACTTGTGTGCAAGAGCTGTTGATTTTTTTCAGCACCAAGTGCTGTTGCATGTCGACTCCAGTGCCTATCCCAAGAGTCTGTGGACTGATTGGGACTGAGTAGTGTCTCATCCGGTCTCGTTTTCGAGGCACACTCACAATGTTGACCAGAACCTGAAGGTTGTGGCCCACTATGGCGATGTTGGAAGAGCTGGGCGCTTACTTTATGCATGTGGGGTGGGTTTTGAGTGCTCACGGACCTTGGCTCTGTCTGTGTCTTGGTTTGCGACCCCAATGGGGTCGGTTCTTGTGTCTTCCCCATGACCAGCAAGGCAGTCTTCTTCACCTTGCTGGGTGAAGTCTTTGGATTCAACGTAGTGTGGACTGGCAGCTATGGCACCTTCTGTCGTATCGCCTTCTCCTTCATCTCCTAAGGTTTAAAGTTGTTGTTTCTCTCCTTCCTGTGAAACTTCTACCTCTTCTGCCATCTTTATATTATGGGCTAACCATCTGTCTCGTCTGGTCCGGAGTGTCTTTTTGTTTTTCACAGACTGCTGGCTCCTCAGTCCTGTTCCTTGTGTTCCACCGACAGGCAGAGATTGCATATGTCACGTGTGTCTGAATAAACATATTTAGCCCCACATTTAGGGCGTCTACGGAAGAGACTGTATTTTTTACCATCCACCACCCGGAACCAAACTGGTTTGATATCGAACTTCTCAGCACATTAAATCCACACTGATGCCAGTGTAGGATTTAATGTACAATACACGCCACAGCGCAACTTAGAGTTGCCCCCTTAAACTAACCCACAACCCGTATCCTGACTGAGAAGCTGCTTAGGCTGCCACCCAGCAGACAGGTTGCTGGACCCCTGGGCAGAGAGCCATCCACTCTCGTGGGCCTGCAACAATGCACATCCTGGGGCGAAGTGCTAGGCCTCCTTCCCCAGGATGGGCAGGGGAAGCTTCAAAGGCATGCCGCCTTTGTGAGCTTCTCCAGGCCACTTGCTGTACTCCGCAACTGGCCCCCACCGGTTCTGACCCCCACTCTGGCGGGAAAACCAAAGTGAGGAAAAGGGGTGTGCCAGCCTCTGCCAACCCCACCCCTCAGGTGGGGGAGACGAGGTGAAGCACAACTCCGGGCTCTCGTCTTCTTACAGATGGGGAGCCCTACCCAATCAGGGCTAGGCTCCTGCCCCCTCCCACTGGAGAGTGGCAGAATAGGGGGTGTACTCACCCCAGGAGAGGGACCCATTGATCCCTGTGCTTTCCTACCTGTAACGCCCCTAAATTTAGTAATTTAGGGAAGCCTGAACCTTCCTTCCACAGATCCCGATTCGGAAACTAAGAAGAACAAGAAGAAAGAAGACCTGCTGTGCAGCTGCTAACAAGAGGACGGCACCAACTGACTTGGCCCCAGCCCTACCGGCCTGTCGACCCTCGAACCTGCTCCTGCTAAATCCAGTCGTCTCCTGTGGTCAGCAATGTCGAAAACCCCAGAGGACCTGACTGCCTTGCTCAACCAAAGACTGGGACTCCCTTGAGCAGTGATTCTGCTCAAAGATCTACTACCCCTGGTGCCAGCCAGGAACCGCGAATCCAGCACACTCTGCAACCGCCGAGCCCAGCCTGTGCCTGAGTGGACAAAGACCACGAGGACGTCCACCCGGCGACTGTGACCCAGAATCCAGCACCCAAGGACCCTCCTCGACGCTCCTGACGACACCTGCAGCCTCACAACAAGGGACCCCTCCAACCGCGACAGGCAGAGGGTAAGATTTCCTGACACCAAAAGACACCCCTGCACCTGGTGCCCCACGGCCCCTTGTGCCCAACTCCAGGGTGTCTACCTATCCTACAGCTTCCCAACTTAACTCTCGAAGTGGTGGTCGCACCTGAAGAATCTTCGTCCCGAGCCTGCAGCCTTTGTTCATCTTGCAGCTTTCCCATTGAAATACATTGGGTGTCCGAAGGCCCAAAAGCACCCTGCACCCAGTCGCCCGAGTGCCTCTGGAAGTACAGCAACTGTCCTATCCTACTTCCTCACTTGCCCTATGTGAGTGACCCAGAGCTCAGCTCCCATAGCGTGGTCTGCCTGCTAGCAGCCACCAACCTAAGGCCCCTTACCCGCCATAGGCTAACATTGGGCCTACTCTCTCTCCACTCGGCTGCCCCTGTGCCACTGAGGGTGTAACTACTGTACCTACCTGAAACTGGGGGACCCCTGAGTCTAACCCCAGAACCTTAACTATGCCAGTCGAGTACTTACCTGAAAACTGATAACCTACATTTTCTCCATAGGGTAACACTACTGGTTTTCACTTGGAAATTTTTCAGTGTCGAGTTTTGAAACTTTGAAATATTCACTAAAAATCACCCGGTCAACGTAAACGAAATTACTAACCTGTTACCAGGAGAGATCCCAGTGCTAGATCTTTGTGCCCATCACTGACCCTGAAAAATAATTACAAGTGCGATTTTCCAATAAACTGATTTTCCTCCATAGGATAACCTTGGCTTGTTTTTGCCAGAAATTCTTAAGTGTCGATTTTTGAAACATACAAATATTCCTTAAAAATAGTCTGTGGAACGGTATGCTCCTGATGTGGTATTGTTACAGGAAACCCACTTGATCGGAAATACATGTAAAGCGATGCATAGGATGGGTTACAGACTAGTGGGGCATGCAGGTTTTACTACAGGCTCTCGGGGAGTAGGAATCCTGACTCGTAAAGCGCTCCCATTGGTGATTGATTCTGTTACTGAGGAGGATAGGGGCAGATATGTTGGTCTGACAGGTCGCTGGGAGGGGTATGTTCTGTCATTGTTGTCTGTGTATGTGCCGCCTGGACTGCAAACTCTAACTTTTGTTGATTTGGGAAAGGCTCTGCTAGATCTCCCGAGTGGACTATTGATCTTGGAGGGCGACTTTAACGCGGTCGTTTCTAGAACTCTTGACAGACATCCCCCGAGGGATGTGGGACGCGCTCATGGCTGGCTACCTGACTTCCTCGAGACCATGGGTTTAGTTGATGGTTGGAGACTGTTCCATCCGGATCAGAAACAGTATACCTTTCACTCTGGGGCTCATGGTAGCATGTCTAGACTGGATTATTGTCTTGTCCCGGCTGTTTATGTGTCTTACGTGTTGGAAGCGGCGCACCTCGCAAGGGGGATATCCGATCACTCCCCGCTTTGGTTCCGTTTCGGTGTGGCCTATCGTTCTGAAGGTAGAGTGGCCCCCATAAATCCCTGGCACTTACTCAATCCTAAAATTAGAGGAGACCTGATTAAGGCATTAGACCACTACTTCCTTGAAAAGGAAGGATCAGTGCCCTCGTCCGTTACGCTCTGGGAGGCTTTCAAGACTGTACTTCGGGGTCAGGCTCTCTCTCTGATAGCAGGAGCTAAGAAAGACCGGAATAAAGAAATTGTTGCGGTGGAGGCGGAGATTGTGGGCCTAGAGGGGGAGCTGGAAGGGGAGGTGACTCCTGCTAAGCAACATGTCCTTAGTCTCAAACAGCATGAGTATAAAACGCTGGTTACGAGCAGCGCTAAGGCTCTGAGTAGAGAGCAGCAGGGTCGGCTGTATGATGTCGGGGATAAAGCTGGGAAGCGTATAGCTTGGCTGGACAAGAAGGATAGGGCAGATCGGGTTGTCCCAGAGCTTGTGACGGAGGACGGGCTCCATCTCACTGATCCCCAGGCTATAGTTGATAGCTTTGCTCAGTATTTTCACATGTGTATACATCGGTCTCGGACCTCCCGGAGGAGGATTCCCAATTGATGCTCCGCGACTTTCAGCTCCCGTGTTTGTCTAGGGAGGACCGGGATTTTATGGATAGAGACCTCACTACGGATGAGGTGGCCCAGGCGGTATGCTCTTTAAACTCCGGTAAGGAGTTGGGGCCTAATGGGATCCCAATTGAGCTATACAAACTTCGACCCGATAGGATTGCCCCCTACCTGCGGCACATGTTCTTTGAAGCCCGGGAAAAGGGGAAACTGCCCTATGATCATAGGGTAGCCTCTATAGTGGTTATTCATAAGGAGGGTAAACCAAAATCCTGTTGTGCTTCCTACAGGCCTATCTCGTTATTAAAGGCGGAACCCAAGATCCTGGCTAAGATCCTATCTACTAGATTGATCAAGGTAATCAGTGGATTGATACATCCCGATCAATCAGGTTTTATCCTCCATAGGAATACGGCCCTCAATCTGCGTTGGTTGCATGGGGTGCTCGCCAGGGCTCACACCCTCGTGGAACCCACTGTAATAGCATCGCTTGATGCAACAACGGCCTTTGATACGATAGAATGACCTTACCTATGGGCTGTCCTTGCTAAATTTGGCTTTGGCTCTGATTTAATCCGCTGGGTCCGCTTGTTGTATACCGAACCCCTTGCCCAAGTAATCGTGAATAACCGGGTCTCGTCGTCATTTAGTCTTGGACGGGGCACCAGGCAAGGTTGCCCCCTTTCTCCCCTTCTGTTCTCACTGGCTATGGAACCGTTGGCCGCCTGGATCCGCTGGGAGTCCTCGGTTCGGGTCTCCGGTGGGCACCACAGTGGGAGGATAGAATTTCTTTGTATCCTGACGATATCCTGCTTTATTTGGCCTCCCCTAGGAAATCCCTTGATGCGGTTTGTGACGTGTTGTCCTCTTTCGGAAGGAACTCGGGGCTCTCTATAAATTGGGGTAAATCGCAGTTATTCGCTCTAAGTGGAGACGCCCCGCTTCCCCCCGCGAAACTGCCCGATCCAAATAGCTACGGATGGGTTTACGTATTTGGGGATATTTATCTCCTTGGACCCTGTGATCCGATATGCTAGGAATCTCCCCCCCCCCCCCCCCCCTTGGTTCGATTGCGCAGCGATGTTGCCGGCTGGAAAAGACTGCCTCTTTCCCTGCTTGGGCGGGCAACTCTCTTTAAGATGATGTCTTTGCCGCGCTTTCTTTATGCCTTTCAAAATACGTTAGACGTTGTGCCAGCGAGTTACTTTTGAGAGGTTGAGGGATTACAACGTCGTCTGTTGTGGGAAGGCAAACCCCGGATCGCATTGGCTAAACTGACGCTCCCGTGGTATGTCGGCGGGATTGCACTCCCTGACATTAGGCAATACTATTGGGCCTCACAACTAGCAGCCATTAACCTTTGTACTTATGGATCCCTGACTGACCCTGGATAAGCAATGGATAGATGGCTTCTCCGTGGGGGTTCCTATAGTCGTGCACTGTACGCCAGGTCGGTGGGGAGTGGTTTGACTGGACCAACTAGGCATGCGGTACGGATTTGGCGTGATGCTACCAGCTCTTTGGGATGGAGGGACCGCTTGACGTAGGCTACCCCGCTTTTCGACTCCGAGAAGTTGGGCAAGCTTTGGAATACAAAGGGCTTGGACAAGTGGGATCTGATTGGGATCTCCATCATCGGTGCGGTTTTGGTTAACGGGAGGATTAAGACGTTTGAGGAATTGCAAACTGAATATAGATTGGGGACAACGGAATACTTTAGTTATGCGCAGGTCAAACATGCGTTGATGGCGGCACTCTCGGTGGTGGCAGACCTCCCCGAGGCGTTTCCTCTGGAGAACAGAATCTTGGATGGCCACCTGCCCGAAGAACAAGTTACTTACATTCGGTAACGCTTTTTCTGGTAGATACAGTATCTGCCTGTGGATTCGTCACCTTGTGAATATCCCCTTTGCGTCAGCAACATTCTGAAATTCTTTTCGTAGCTTCGTGCCGACGTGGACTTGGACGTCATAGAGGCACGGCATCGCTCGCGACTCCGCTGACGTCGCCGACGCCCATAATAGGCCCACGCCGGCGTGATGACATCAGTTCCGCCCTTTTTTCCGTGCCTTCGAGGCACACGGACGGACCAATGACAGTAGATATATACATAGTATACACAGTACACAATAGTCAAGTTAAAACACACAGTGTAAAGTTAATATAAGAAAACATTTGAAATGACACATTTTCCTTGACCATAAAATATTTACAACACAGATACTCTGGTATAGAAGAGCGGACAACGGGGAGGCGGGTGGGTCAGTGAGGAATCTACAGGCTGATGGCAAATGCTACTTACCAGTTTGCATCTGTTCTTGGCATGTAGGGCTGCTGACATTCATATCTGTGCATAGATCGCCGCCTAGTGTTGGGTCCGGATGGTTGCACATTGTTGTCCTGGAAGAGTCTTCGAAGTATCACGAGATAGGTGGCTCCTCCCCTGGACTACAGTGCGCATGGGCATCGCCTCCATCCCCAGATTGTTTTTAGCCATTGGCAGAGATGGAGTGAAGTATGTGAGTGATGACCATGCTATGAGCATATATATAAATATATGAATACTGCAGCTGCTACAGGCGCCGGGGAGGAGGGTGGGCGATATGAATGTCAGCAGCCCTACATGCCAAGAACAGATGCATACTGGTAAGTAGCATTTGCAGTTCGAGGCATGTGGGCTGCTGAATTCATATCTGTGCATAGATTACATAGCAGTCCTCCCATTATTGGCGGCCGCCCGTGCCAGCTGCAGCAGTCTGATAAAGTGTTCTCAGAACAGCCTGACCAACAGCTGCCTGCTGTTTGGAGTGTACGTCTACACAGTAATGTTTAGTAAAAGTATGTGTGGTAGACCATGTGGCTGCTCTACAAATATCTTCTAAGGGAATGTTACCTAGGAAAGCCATAGAGGCCCCCAACTTTCTGGTGGAGTGGGCTCTTGGTGGAATTGTGAGAGTGCGTTTAGCCTTAGCGTAACAGATCTGAATGCATTTCACGATCCACCTAGCGATACCAGCTTTGGAGATAGCGTTTCCCTTGTGGTGTGAGGCAAACGCAACGAAAAGTTGCTTGGTCTTACGAAAATCCTTTGTCCTGTCAATGTAGTACATTAAGGCTCTTTTAACGTCAAGGGTGTGGAGCATCCGCTCCGCCAGCGACTCTGGGTTTTGAAAAAACACTGGCAACTCAATTGTCTGGTTCATGTGGAATTGAGATACAACCTTGGGTAAGAATTTAGGGTTAGTGCGGAGCACCACCCTGTTAGCGTGTACTTGGAAGAAAGGTTCTTGGATGGTGAGCGCCTGCAACTCACTAACCCTCCGTAGCGATGTAATTGCTACTAAGAAAGCCACCTTCCAAGTCAGAAACTGAAGCTCACAAGAGTGCAGTGGCTCAAAGGGAGGACCCATCAGCCTTGTAAGAACCACATTGAGGTTCCATTCCGGAGCTGGTGGTGTCCGTGGTGGAATGACCCTTTTGAGTCCTTCCAGAAAAGCCTTGATAGCAGGGACCTTAAAAAGTGATAGGTGTTGCCTATTCTGGAGGTATGCTGCCATTGCAGACAAGTGAATGCGGATGGAAGAATACGCCAAATTGCATTGGTACAGGTGGAACAGGTAACAAATGATATTCTGAATGGAAGCATCTAGCGGGTCAATATCGTGGTTTACACAGTAAATGACAAACCGCTTCCATTTAGCCGCATAACAAGCTCTAGTAGTGGGCTTCCTTGCCTCCCGAATGATGTCCATGCAATCGGGGGGAAGATTGAGGTAGCCAAACTCTAGGACTTCAGGAGCCAGATCGCCAGGTTGAGCTGTTGCGGATCTGGGTGCTGAATGTCGCCATGGCTCTGCGTCGGAAGGCTGGGAGTGAGATGAAGCCTTTGATGCGGTACCACGGAGAGTTCCAGAAACGTGGTGTACCATGGTTGGCGAGCCCACGTTGGAGCAACCAGGATGAGAGTCATCGAGTGCTGCCTGAGTTTGCGTGCCACCAGCGGTATCAGAGGTGCTGGGGGAAAAGCGTACGCAAATCTGCCTGACCAGTTCATCCACATCGCATTGCCCTGCGATTGCGGGTGTGGGAACCTGGCGGCGAAGCTTTGGCATTTTGCGTTCTCCTTTGTGGCGAACCGGTCTATCTCTGGATGACCCCACCTTTGGAAGTACGGTTGGAGTACTGATGGATGTATCTCCCACTCGTGCATTTGGTGGCTGTGCCTGCTGAGCAGGTCCGCCATCTGGTTGTCCTTGCCCGGGAGATGCTCCGCCATGAGGAAGATGTTCCTCTGAATGGCCCACTTCCACATGCTCTGAGCCAGATGAGACAGCTGCGGAGAGTGTGTGCCCCCCTGCTTCTGAATGTAGTACATGGCCGTCATGTTGTCCGTCCGGATCAACACGACCTTGTTGCACAGATGTACTTTGAATGCCTTCAAGGCCATGAAGATTGCCATCAGTTCCAAAACGTTGATGTGCATCTTCCTTTGCTGTAGTGTCCATAGTCCCTGCACTGTGTAGTGGAGTACATGCGCTCCCCATCCCTGGAGAGAAGCGTCCGTTGTCAGGATAATCTGTGGCACAGGCTCCTGGAACGGTCGGCCCTTGCAAAGGTTTTGTGGATTCCACCAATGCAGAGAGTTGTATGCCCGACCGCTCACCAACACTAGGTCTGTCAGTTGCCCATGAGCCTGAGTCCACTGACGTGCTAGGCACTCCTGAAGCGGACGCATATGTAGTCTCGCGTGCGGGACGATGGAGATGCAGGAGGCCATCATGCCTATCAACTGCATGAACACCTTCGCTGAGGTCTGAATCGTTGGATCAGCGTTTGGATACTGGCGATTCTCACTGAATTTGGCTGCGCAGTGGCTGCCAGAGTGTCTATTGTCGCGCCCAGATACTGCCGTACATGGGCGGGTTGGAGATGGGATTTTGGATAGTTCAGCGAGAATCCCAGATCGTGCAGGAGATGAATGGTGCGGGACACGTGGTTGGCGCACTGCTGTTCTGACTTTGCCTGAATGAGCCAGTCGTCCAGATAGGGATAGACGTGGACGTTCTGGCGTCGTAGATGCGCCGCCACAGTCGCCAGGCACTTTGTAAAGACTCTTGGCGCTGTGGTGACCCCGAAAGGCAGAACCCTGAACTGGTAGTGCTGGTCTTGAATCGTGAATCTGAGGTACTTCCTGTGGGAAGGATGCAGGGGGATATGAAAGTATGCATCTTTGAGATCCAGCGTAGCCAGGAAGTCCCCCTGTTGAAGCAGAGGGAGGACCTGCTGCAACGTGAGTGCTCCGATAGAATGTACCAGTTGAGGGGCCTGAGGTCCAGGATGGGCCTGAGGGATCCGTCCTTTTTGGGGTTTAGAAAGTACAGAGAGTAAACTCCTGTTCCCCTTTCTTGCAGTGGAACGAGCTCTATTGCCCCTTTTTGCAGCATGACTTGAACTTCCTGCTGCAACAAGTGCAAGTGCTCGCCGGACATAGGACGGTTTCTTGGAGGTATGTTTGGTGGAGTGGAAGTAAGTTCCAGACAGTAACCGTACTGGATAAGAGATTTGACCCACCTGTCCGTGGTGATGGATCTCCCCGCGGGCAGGAACTGCTGGAGTCTCCCCCCGACCGGTGTTGTGTGGTCGGGGGGCAGTGACAAGGCGTCACTGTTTGTTGGTGGAGGAGGACCTGGAGCTGTTGTTTCCACGTCCCCTGCCTTTAATGTTGTTGCCCCTGTAACCACCTCTACCTTTGTTGGTGTATGAGGTTTGGGTGTTGCTCTTATAGTACTGGGTGGATTGCGATGCCTGACCCCTTGAGGTGCCTCTGGTATTGGAGCGGCGAAAGGAACCACCCCGAAACTGTTGAGACTGGAGGGCCCCCATAGACTTAGCAGTGTACGTGTCTTTTTTCATTTTTTCAAGGGTCGCATCCACCTCGGGGCCAAACAGGTGGTCTGGATTAACTGTTTGGTTCAAGATGGTTGTCTGTACATCTGGTTTGAAGCCTGATATTCTAAGCCATGCATGTCTCCGAAGCAACACGCTAGTGTTGATCGCCCTGGAGGCAGTATCAGCCACGTCCAGCGCACATTTGATGGAAGCGTTGGTGATCAGCTTCCCCTCCTGAATCAACATTTCACCTGCCTCCTTGTACTGATCAGGCAAGTGCTGCAGAAGTGTCTCTAGGGTGTCGTAGTGCGCCCTATCGTGGCGTGCAAGTAGGGCCTGCGTGTTTGAAATGCGCCAAATATTAGCTGCCTGCGCAGCAATACGTTTCCCTGAGGCTTCAAATATTTTCGACTCTTTGTCTGGGGGAGGAGCGTCACCCGTGGTCTGCGAATTCGCCCGCTTACGTGCGTTGGATACAACCAAAGAATCCAGTGGCAAGTGTCCCTTGATGTACGTTGGATCCGAGGGCGCTGCCTTGTATTTTTTGTCAATACGAGGATTGATGACTCGCGCCCGAGTGGGCTCCCTGAAAACCTCTGGCGTGTGCTTCAGCACTCCCTTGAGCATAGGCAATGTCTTGACTGACTTCTCAGCCACTGAGAAAGTGTCAAACAGGAAATCGACATCCACAGGATCTGCATGTAGGTCGACATCATGATTAGCTGCAGCTCTCTCAATCAGAGCGTTGAAGGCTGCAGAGTCCTCCGTTGGAGAAGTCTTTGCTGCAAAAAGCTGCGGTTCATGACCCGACTGAGGGTCCTCAGGGTCGCCTCCGGCAGACCAAGGTTCATGTACCTCCTCTGGATCTGAGTATGCTGGATAAGTGTACTCGTCCTCCTCATCTCCGTTACCTTCCCCAGCGTTAGAATGCGTCGGTGAAAGTTCCAAATTATGTGGAGATGCAGGCTCTATAGGGGCAGAAGTACCCGCAGAGTCTTTAGTGTTCTTGAGCGGAATACGAAAATGTTCCAACACCGGCTCCGAGGTGATTTTCCTCTTAAGGAGAGAGAGCTTCCCGGTATTGGCGTCGATGATAACCTCTCGACGCTCCTCATCTGCGAGTGGCTGGAGCCGAGGCTTCGGCACTACCAATGACGCTTTGGGCATTGACACCACCTTCAAAGGCACCCCGGCCCCATGCCTCGGAGCGAAAGCCTTCGGCGTCGTCTTCGGCGGCAGCGTGAAGTGGATAGGCGTCTGCGCCTTTGCCGGCTTTGGTGTAGGCTTCGGCACCACATCCTTCGGTTCGGGAGCCACAGCGTCCTTCCGAATCCGCTGCAGGGACTCCACGACCTTTTTTGTTAAGGCCGGGGAGGGCTGGACCGGCTCGAGCGATTTCCCAGAGTCTGGAGTCGGGTCGGCGAAAGGCACGGTCTTCGGAGCCGACACATCACCATCCTTGGCCTTGACGGCCGGAGTCGGCGCAGCCAGAGCTTTGGAGTCGTCCTGACGCTTCTTCGGAGCCTTCTTCGGGTCATCGACCTCGATCACCTTCGGCGCCGACGCGGCCGCGACGGTCGTCTTCGGCTTCGACACCTGTGTCTTTGGGTCGGCCATCTTGGCGTGGCTCTTGATGTCGGCCATTTTGAATTTCTTAGACATTGAGGCCTCTGGAGCCTTCTGTCCCACCAGTGCGACTTTCACTTTCGGTTTCGAAACCGTAGGTGCGGACCCCGATGGCTTCACTTTCGTTTTCTTCAACGGGAGTGGCGCATCAGAAATGTCCGTGGCCGGGCCCGGAGGCGAGGCCGTGGGACGATTAATGAGGTCTTGGGTAAGGCCCGAAGGCGATCCCTCGACCTGGGCCGTATAGTGGGGGTTGACCCCTGAGTCAGTTTGAGGATGCTCTTCCTCCGAGCTATCCTCCACGGTGGCAATGGCCCCATCGTCGTCCCCTACCTCACCGACGACTTCATCAAACTCCTCGTCTCCCGCGTCGTAGTTTTCTTCCTCCGACACCGGGCTAGAGTCCGAAACTTGAAAGACATTGTCGTCTCCAACGTCTTCTTCGAAGATGTTGTCTGGCGGGGGCGCCGATAACTGGGCCTGGAGCCTAGCGGCCCGACGAAGCTTGAGCGTCTTCTTACACCGGAACTTTGAGCAGGCCATACACCTGGCCTCATCATGGTCCGGCGACAAACATTTGTTGCACACTGGGTGCACGTCGAGGTGTGAATACTTTGAGGTGCACACCGGGCACCTCTTAAACGGAGGAGGGTGTCCACTCTTCTAAACCAAGAAATCCTGGAGGGCAGAGCGCGCAAAGTGGCCGTCCCTCCTCACTTCGGAATCCAAGCAGTAATGCTTCGCCAAAGTGTGGAGGGAAGACCAAGTTGCCGCCCTACAAATGTCCTCTACTGGAACACCTCTAGCCAATGCTGAGGTTGAAGATTTAGCTCTAGTAGAATGAGCCCTTTTGTCCTCTGGTGGTTCCTTACCGGCCAAAGCGTAGCAGATCTTTATACAGAGGACGATCCTGACAAAGTTCTTTTATGGACCGCACTTCCTGCTTTGCAGCCAGCAAACCCAATGAAGAGCTGGTCATCCAACCGACAGTCTTTAGATCTGCCCAGGTAAAAGGACACCGCCCTTTTGGGGTCCAGACGGTGTAATCTCTCCTCCTCCTTGGAAGGGTGTGGGGGGAGGATAAAAGGTACGGAGGGTAATGGATTCACCAAGGTGGAAAGGAGTCACCACCTTTGGGAGAAAAGCAGCCCTGGTCCTAAGAACCATTCGATCAGCATGAATGGTCAAGAAAGGGGGCTTGGAACTAAGAGCTTGAAGCTCACTTACCCTCCTTGCTGAGGTTATTGCAACGAGGAAGACTGTCTTAAGAGTCAAAAGCCTCATAGGACATTTGTGATGAGGCTCAAAGGGAGCACCCATTAAAAAGGTCAAGACAAGATTTAAGTCCCACTGAGGCACAATAAAAGGAGTAGGAGGGAACATATTTGTGAGGCCCTTCAAAAACCTTAAAACTACAGGAGATTTAAAAGGAGATGGCTGGTCTGGCAAGCAGAGAAATGCTGACAGCGCTGAAAGATAGCCCTTAACTGTGGCAACAGCAAGCCCTTGTTGCGCCAGAGAGAGGGCAAACTGGAGAACATCAGACAAATGGGCTCTCAAAGGGTCAATAGATTTCTCCCCACACCAAGTGACAAATTTTGACCATCTATATGAATAGATGGACTTAATGGAGTCAAGCCTGGCTGACAAGATGACATCCACCACGTCAGGCAGGAGAGAAAGGGTATTCAGGTTGCCCCGTTCAATCTCCAGGCATGAAGGAGTAATGTCTGGAGGCGGGGGTGTAGAACCTGCCCCTCCATCTGAGAGAGGAGGTCTGCCCTGAGAGGGAGACGGAGCGGCGGGTGAGAGGAGAGGTGGAGAAGATCTGTGTACCACACCCTTCTTGGCCAATCCGAGGCGACCAATATGACTTGGGCCCGGTCCTGGCGAATCTTCCTCAGAACCCGAGGAATCAAGTGTATGGGAGGAAACGCGTAAAGGAGTTTAATTCCCCAACTCAACTGAAACGCATCCCCCAAGGCTCCTTGTATCGGATACTGGAGACTGCAGAACATCGGGCAGTGAGCATTCTCGCGAGTGGCAAACAGGTCCACCCGAGGAGTTTCCCACATCCGAAAGATGCCGAGAACAACCTCTGGATGGAGCCTCCACTCGTGGTCGGCCGAGAACTGACGACAGACTGTCTGCTCGCACGTTCAGAACCCCGGCCAGATGATTTGCCATCAGACAAATCAGATGGTCCTGGACCAGAGCCGCAGAGCCTCTCTGCAGAGACACTCTGCCCCTACTCCTCCCTGCTTGTTGATGTACCACATCGCGGTCGTGTTGTCCGTCAGGACTTGCACTGACCGACCGCGAAGGGAAGGGAGGAAGGCCTTGACCGGCAAACGTATCGCCCGCAATTCTAGAAGGTTGATGTGAAGCAACCTTTCCTCTGGAGACCAAAGACCCTTGACCTCCAGATCCCCCAGATGAGCACCCCACCCTAGAGTGGATGCGTCCGTTATCACAGTGGCCACCGATGGAGACAGATGGAAAGGCTTCCCTTGTCACAGATTGCCTTCCACGCCCCACCAAGATACATCCGCTGCAGCCTCTCTGGAGATCCTCACTGACTCCCTGAGATCCCCTTGGTATTGAAACCACTGCCTGCGGAGGCACCACTGGAGCGCTCTCATATGCCAGCGTGCATCGTTGACCGACAGAATGCATGAAGCCATCAGACCGAGCAGACGAAGAACCTTGAGGACTGGAACTACCACTCCACTGTGAAACAAAGGAACCATTTCCTGTATGTCGCGAATCCTTTGAGGAGGGGGGAATGCCCGACATACAGTTGTGTCCAGTACGGCACCTATGAACAGGCTGAGCTTGGAGGGCACCAGGTGAGACTTGGGTACATTTATCAAAAAACCCAAATGGTACAACAACTGAGTTGTCTCTAGCAGATGCTGGAGCACTTTCTCTGACGACTCTGCCTTGATCAGCCAGTCGTCCATACCGGAATCCCCGACTTTCTGAGATGTGCCCCCACCACCGCCATCACCTTGGTGAAGACTCCAGGCGCAGTAGTAATTCCAAAAGGAAGGACCACAAACTGATAGTGCTGCGATCCCACCGTAAAATGGAGAAACTTCCTGTGAGACTTCAGGATTGGGATGTGAAAATACGCATCCTGCAAGTGGAGCGACACCATCCAGTCTTCTTCCAGCAGCGCTTGAAGAACCAGTGCAAGGGTGAGCATCTTGAATTTTTCTTGTTTCAGATAGAGATTCAAGATCCTGAGATCCAGGATTGGACGAAGTCTGCCATCCTTCTTGGGGAATCAGGAAATACCGGGAGTAGCATCCCTGACACCTTTCCTGCTCTGGGACCACCTCTATCGCACCCTTTCTTAATAAAGTCTGTACTTCCTCCTGTAGAAGCAACAGATGTTCCTCTGTGCAATAACCTTGGCAAGGAGGGTAATTGAGAGGAAATTCCAGAAAGGGAAGGGCATACCCATTTTCTACGAGATTGAGAACCCAAAGATCTGATGTAACCGATTCCCAATCCCGTAGAAAGTAGATAAGCCGACCCCCCACCGGACCCACATGATCCTGAATGGCGGATCTAGGGCTGCTTTACTGAGGCTGGGGGGTTTGAGGAGGAGGAGGAAGAGGCTTGACGCCCTCGAAGAGGACCTCTTTGCTTCCCCCTGTATGACCTGTACAAGGTGTTCTGCTGCTGCTGCTGTTGTTGCTGCTGCTGACCTTGTCTAAAGTTCCGAAAGGAAGAGCGTCCAAATTCTCTGAACTTTCTGGCCGATGCACCTCTAATTTGGAGACCCAAAGATCTGGCAGTAGCTCTGCTGTCTTTAAACCTCTCCAAGGCTGTATCTGCCTTCTTGCCAAAGAGTCCTTCTCCGTCAAATGGCAGATCCAAAAGCGCTGCCTGAACGTCAGTAGAAAATTCCAAGGACTTTAGCCAAGCCGATCTTCGCGTGGCAACTGCAGTACCCATAATCCGAGCCACAGAATCAGCTGTGTCCAGACCGCTTTGAATTACTTGGCTTGCCGCTGCTTGGGTGTCAGACAACACCTCCTCGAAATCACTCCTGTTTTCCTCAGGGATCTTAGGAGCCAAAGCTCGCATTGAGTCCATAAGTGCATGCACATACCTCCCCATGAGACAAGTGGCACTTGTAGACTTCAAAGCCATACTTGCAGACAAGCAAGTTTTCTTGGCCACCTGATCTTGCTTTTTGGTCTCCTTGTCCCCAGGAACTTGGGGAAATGCACTTATTGATTTCTTAGAGCACGCAGTCTGAATCACCAGGCTCTCTGGAGAAGGGTGAGATGTCCAGAATGCAGGGTCTTCTGGAGCTACCCTATACCTTCTAGCCACACTCTTGGATACAGCAGGAGCAGAAAGTGGCTTTTTCCACACCTCCATAATGGGCTCAGTTAATGCCTCATTAAATGGAAGTAACGGCTCCACAGCCGGACTCGGTGAGTGAAGTACTTCTGTTAGAAGGTTAGACTTAAATTCAACCGTTGGTAATGTTAAATTTAAAAGTCCCGCAGCCTTTCTCATCACCACATGATATGGCTGGACTTCCTTTGAAGGCGCATCATGCCCTGAGGGCAATTCTCATTCTGGGGAAAAATCCAGGCCACTGGCATCAGCCAGCTCTTCAAAACAATCTTCACCCAGCTCACCTTCCTCTGAGTCAGGGCGAGAATCGGCATAACTTTGTTCCTCCAAGAGGCGTTGTGCTTCTCTCCTGGACCTCTCCTTTACACGCCTCGGGACTGGATCCACAAACGACTCCGTCGGAGCCGATGTCGGTACCGAATTCGATGGCCCAGTTGTATGCTCCCGATGTCTACTTGGAGCGGGCGACGCCAGCATCGGAGTCGTCGACTTCGGACGAGCCGGTGATGACCTCGGTGATGACCTCGGCGGAGCCGGGAACTGCCACGGCGTCGTTGGGGCTGGCATAAACGGCATGAACGGAGCCGGGGCATAAGAATGTGGAACACCCAAATTGAATGCCAGAGGACCCATGGGACCCGAAGGTGCACCAGAGGGGTACCACACCCTTGTAAATACGCCATACATAGCGTTCAATAACGCTGAAGGGTCTTGGCCTGGCGCTGGAAAAGGTGGTTGAACACCCTCAGGCTGACCTCGAGGTGGGATCGAATCCGGCTCAACCATATGCGCAGATTCATCATCTTCCACAGGGACTACTACTTCCTCCTCTCGAGCCGGAGACAGCGCCGGAGATGGATTGGATTTCGGAGCTGGAGAGGGTACCTGCGACCTCGAAGGCGAAGCCTCACCTTCCTGATCCGGAGTCTCCTGCGGCGGGACCACCTTCGAGCGAACCCTCCTGGGCGACCTCGGCCTCGAGTTCGACTTCTCACCCGAGTGACGTCGAGAATCATGCCTCCTCTTCCTGTGCTTCTTCCTTGATCTTGATGGTCCGAAGAGGACTTCGAGGCCGAACCCTCTCGAGATCGGGACCTTTACCTCGACCTAGACTTCGTCCTCCTCGAGCGGGATCTTGAAGTCTTCTTACCCTTGTCAGCCTTTAGCTTTGCCACAAGTAGTTTGGTTTCCCTCTCCCGCAGGGCTTCGGATTCATCTTACGACAAGATGTACATCCATCCACGTCGTGATCGGAGCTTAAGCACCAAATACAGTCCTTGTGCGGATCCGTGATGGACATCATTTTCCCGCACTCCCTGCAGGGCTTGAAACCGGTCTTCTTCGACATCGTCACGAAACAAAGAAGCAGGAAACACAGAAAAACGAATCAAAGTCACCAGTATAGCTACTGAGATTCCCGAAACCGTTAGCGTCGTCGCCGCAGAAAAAAGGGAACTGATGTCATCACGCCGGCGTGGGCCTATTATGGGCGTCGGTGACGTCAGCGGAGTCGCGAGCGATGCCGTGCCTCTATGACGTCCAAGTCCACGTCTGCACGAAGCTACGAAAAGAATTTCCGAATGTTGCTGACGCAAGGGGGATATTCACAAGGTGAGGAATCCACTGGCAGATGTATCTATCAAAAAAAAACATTTCCTTGATTTATAAAAAAGTTGATAAATCATAGGGCGGATCTCCTGACCGAGCTAAGGGACAAATGGTCCAACTATGGTATTGAACTAGATGATGAGGACTGGCAAGCTGCGGTCTCCTCGCTGAAGGTGGTCGCAATCCCAGCGCGCCTGCGTCTTGTTCAGCTGAAAATATTGCATAGGGTTTATGTCAC
The DNA here is from genome assembly GCF_964263255.1 of Lissotriton vulgaris. NCBI lineage: Eukaryota > Metazoa > Chordata > Amphibia > Caudata > Salamandridae > Lissotriton > Lissotriton vulgaris. The sequence continues at coordinate 592,914,556 of NC_141697.1, forward strand.
AGGACCACGTCTGGTTCGGATGGGACTATCGGAGACTGGTCTGTGTAGACGAGGTTGCAGCTCTATAGGTACTTTCCTTCACATTATTTGTTGTTTTGTGACCGAGTATTGGAGTGCGCTACATGATGTAATGCGAGAGGTTCTGGGAGTTGTTGTGTTGCCAGAAGCACAGAGATGCCTCCTGAATATTTGGGAACCTACGGATCTAAATGTGGAGCAGATTAAATGGGTAACGTTGGGTAATATGATTGCGAAACGGAATATAGCACAGCGGTGGGGTGCGGAGAGTGTGCCGACTGTAGAAGAATGGATGGAGAACATGGATTGGTGTATGTTCCGAGAAAAAGACTGTTTATGTGGCGAGAGGCCGCCCCCGTAAGTGGGCACCTGTGTGGGGGCTGTGGAATCATTATAGGAGGGACATGTGTGTGCCACAGGTAGATTCGCCCATTGATATCCCTGCCTCTCCGTGATTGTTGATGAATATGTAACATGTTTCCCGCTTTTCCCCACCCTCTCCTTTTGTTGGACTTTTGTTGGACTGTGAGCACGATGGAGATTGTCTCTCCCATGTAATGTTATCATTTGAGTTTGGTTTTTGATGCCTTGTGTTAATAAAAAGAAATATAAAAAAAAATTGTCTGTTGAACAAAAAACGATTTCTTTCAACTGTTTACAGGAGATGCGCTAGGGCTGAATCCAGGATCCAGCTCTGAGTAAGAAAAACCATACGTAAAGTAATTGATATTGAATTTTACTTAAAACTCCCATTGAGCTCAATGTTATAATTGTGTTTAACTTGTGTTGCATATTGCAACAACTGTATCTATTGCATTGAAAAGTCTATTACTATTTGAAAGTATTCAACTGTAGCATCTCATTCTAAGAAAGTATTTTTATACCTACTTGTGATTCTAAAATAAAACAATATATTTTTCTATACAAAACAATTTGCCTAGAGTTCAGTTCTTGAGTGTGTGAGACCATTTGCTGACTGAGTGTGTACAACAAATGCTTTATACTGTCCTCTGATACTGCCTTACTGCTCGACCAAGCTACCACTTTAGAGAGTAAGGTTATATCCAACTTTAACCTCTGCCAAACCTCTGGGGACTGTGGACTCTGTGCACACTGTACCTCACTTTAATCCAGTATATACAGAGCCACTTTCTTACACATATCACCCCAGCTTCCATGCCTACTAGTAAGGCCACTGAGCTGCCTCATTTTTACAACCTCCTTTTCTGGAATGTGGTGGGACTTCGTTCCAATGTAATTCCTGGGTGGACTTCGTTAAGTTTTTGCTTCTTTGCTTCCAGGAGAACTGGGCTTCGGAACCCATAAATATCAACAGATATAAAACCTTCCATAAGCCCGCAGTGCAATCTCACGCCATTAGATCAAAGTGGGGACTGTCTACTTATGTCTCGAACTTGCTGCCTTTTCCAGTGCATAGATCTGAATCAACTTCATACTATCCGTTTACTGTGTGCATTCTCCCACCCAACATTTTTATTTATTTATTTAATGCGATTTTCTATAGCGCAAACTTTATCTGAAGGTGTCAGTGCGCTTTACATAAGAACCAGTTGCAAAACATAAGGACTTAGGATTACATGCGCTACATAAAAGATAAAAACTGAAAAAATTACACATGTACAAGATGTAAAGTCACACAAGGAGGAGATACAAACAGAAAGAAAAATTGCAAATGTACACGTTTTAAAGTCACTCAAGGAAGAGATACAAATGGATATACTTTAAGAGTCACATAGGAACGGTAGAGAGTACAAAGGTCTATTGCATATACTAATGATTAGAGTTATCTCTATATACATATATATATACACATAGTAGATTTTCTCAGGTCAAGACCCCCCCCCCCCCCCAAAAATTAAAAAACAGGAGAGCAGAGTTCCATTAAGCGGGGTCGGAGGGGGGGACGCAGTCCCAGCACCAAGGGATGTTGGGGGTGATACAAGGATATGGGGAAAAGGCAAAACACAAAAGGGAATAAACATTTGCGGATCGTCAAGGGGGAAACGAGGGAAAAGGGTAAAGGACGAGGGAATGGACAAGATGGCGGGTCATGGTCCAGAGAAAAGCGGCCGTGAACAGCAGCAAAATGGCGGCCAGGACAAAAGAAAAAGTAAAGAGGTACATGAGAGTCCGTGGCGGGACATGCCGCTCCGATGAAGAGTGTTCTCTGGGGGCCTGGGGTGGGTATGTTTCGGAAGGGGCTGCGGTGTGCCAAGCAATATAGGTCGGACTGGAGGGTAGACATGTCCAGGGTTAAATCGCAGGACCCAGTATGCACGTTGTGCCATCTTCTGGTGGCAGGTTAGTCTCCGAGCATGCTGTACCTCTAGACTGTGCATCAGTGCAGCGCCCCTCCTTACCCTTGCAGATGAGGTTGTCGATGTCCGGATCGACACCGGTGCGGTAGCCTCCAGAGCCCCGCGTGGGTGGAGAAGAGCAGGCGGCCGCAGTGCGGGGCCTCCAGCACGCCCAAACCCATCATGGCCCGCCAGTTCTCCAGTAGCTCCTTTGGCTCGTGCACGCCGCCGGCCGGCGCCGGGGAGAGGAAGCCCAGGAGGCCTGGTAGTGCACCGCGCAGTTGGTAAAGCGGCATGACCTGCTGACGCTGCTCCGGTGGCGACTCTGCGGCGCCCTGGACCCCTGGCTGCTGGTGGCCGTTGCAGATCTCGCGGTCCCGCCGGGTGTCCATCTGGTACCAGTGGTCACTGAAGATGGCGGTGACGAACAGCGCCAGGGAGATCAGGCCGAGTGCCAGGCTCAGCGCTGTGATCCGCCCCGGGGCTGCAAGGTCGGGGCTTTGGGCGCATCACACGGCGGTCGAGGCTAGACGGGGACGGCGCAGGGAGACGCGGATGTTGCGGGCTTCCGGGGGAGATTCCAACAGGGGAAACAAACATTTTTATTGTGAACTTTAATAATAATGCTTTTCAACTTAAAATTAATATTGTTCTCTTTCAGCTCGAGCAGGCACTGGACAATATGCGTTGTCATGAAAGGAAGGAATCTTTTATATTGTGGGATGGTGATTTTAATATTTACTTATGCCCTTTTCAAACTAAAATGGATTGTGGTATAGTAGATTCCAATAATGATGATCAATCTCACTTCCTGCACAATGTTTATGGGTCGAAATTTAATGGTTCATTGTCGAAACGGAACCTTGGTTTTTCCAATGAATTGTGTTTCCCCTGTATATGGCCCGAACTATGACTCCCCCGATTTCTATGCCCGCTTGGCTCTCTGTTGCAGAACTTACACCTCGGCACATATGCTTTGGGGGGGCGATTTTAACTTGGTCCTAGACCCCGGGTTGGATAGATCTTCTGGTCCCATGCGGAGGCCGGCTGCAGCTGCGATGACCCTACAGGCAGAGCTGCTGACTTTAGATCTAGTGGATGTCTGGAGGAGCAGGAACGCGGGCAGGGGTGGGTTCACACATTACTCTTCCTTTCATGACATACATACCAGGATTGATTACTGGTTGGCCTCTCACTCCATCACCAGCCAAATTGTGCAATGCTCCGTGCTCCCGCGAACACTGTCCGACCACTCCCCAATTCGGCTGGTCCTTGCGACGCCAAACCGCAAGATTCCCCCGTTCACCTGGCGTTTCCCTCCGTATGCCCTACTTGACGATACCTTTAGAGGGGAACTGGCGGAGGAAATAGATGTTTTCTTTGAAAAAAACCTGGGTTCGGTGGATAACTTCCACACGGTATGGGAGGCCTTTAAGGTCTTTATCCGCGGGATAGCCATGGCCAAGCATTCCAGCGTGCTGAAGGCCATACAACAGCGGCTACGCACCTTGGAATCCCAACTAGCGGACCTCGAGACGAGACTCCTGACTGACCCTGATCCCGCTTTGGTGGATAGGCTGAGATCTCTCATCTCGGAGTTCAATGAAGAGGCGGACAGAGAGGTCTGTTACATGGGGAAATACGCCTCGGCGAGGACTTATGGTGAGAGTGAGCGTCCGCGTCCTAGCTCACTGCTGGCAAGACTATTGCGAGACGACAAAAAGACCCCTAGAGTGGCGGAGCTTGAAACGCCGGGAGGACACAGTCACGGCGGATGCGGACATTCTCTCTACTTTCCGCGACTACTATTCGGTCCTGTACACTACCAAGACACACGACCTTGAGGCTGACATTGACGATTACCTGGAACATATACAACTACCGTTCTTGGCGCAATCTGATAGAGAGTTTCTCATGTCACCGATTCAGGCGGACGAGCTCTCTGAGGCCTTAGCCTCCATGCGTGTCCACAGCGCTCCCGGGATCGATGGATTGACAGTAGGCTTCTATAAGGCCTTCAAGGACCAACTTTTCACACACCTGTTGACCCTGTTTGACGAGGTATGCGAAGAAGGCAGCATGCCCAGCACTATGAGGGAGGCCCTCTTGGTCACTATACTGAAGCCGGGCAAGCCCCCTGGTGTCTGCAGTTCGTACAGACCGATTTCGCTCCTAAATGTAGACGCTAAACTTTATGCCAAGGTCCTGGCTAACCGACTGGCCCTTATAGCGCCTGAGGTGGTTGCCCCAGAACAGTCCGGTTTTATACCGGGACGGAATCTGTCCTATAACATTCGCACGGTACTGGGCACCATGCAACATGTGCGCCAGGATGCGAAGGCTGTCGCAATCTTCCTTGACATGGAGAAGGCGTTCGATTCCGTTGAATGGCCTTTCATGCTGAGGGTCCTGCGGCGCATGGGACTGGGTGAGCAGTTCTTGCAAATGGTGGGCGCCCTGTACTGGAAAACGGTGGCCCGGGTGCGGCTGGGAGATCAGGTTTCGGACCCTTTTCCCATCAGCAGAGGCACGAGGCAGGGCTGTCCCCTGCCCCCGCTGCTATACGCCCTGGTCGCTGAACCACTCGCGTGCGCACTTCGGGAGTATCATTGGCATAGGGGGGTTAGCTTCCCGTCCTACAAAATAATCATCTCGACATATGCGGACGATACGCTACTGTACGTACGAAATCCGGAGTTCAACCTGTCCCCTGTTCTGCGGAAGGTGGTGCGCTTCGGCGCCCTCTCGGGTCTTAAGGTTAACTGGGAGAAGTCGGTGGCATTCCCGCTGACCCCGGTGACGGATCGTTTTGAAATGGAATACCCGCTGCGCTGGTCGGCAGAACCGGTGCGGTATCTTGGCATTAAGATTCACACTGACCCGGAGATACTTTTCTCTGAGAACTATGGGGTGGCTTTTAGCAAATGCGAAGAAGACGTGGCACGCTGGTGCAAACTCCCGCTTTCCTTGATGGGCCGAGTAGCCATCATGAAGATGGTGATTCTCCAGAGATTCTTATTTCTATTCTCCGCCCTACCCATAATTCTGCCCAGAGCCTTCTTTCGGAACCTCACTGCACTGATGATCCGCTTAGCTTGGGGGGGTAGACAGCCGCGCGTCCGGTGGCGTACACTTACGCTCCCGTGTGAACTGGGAGGACTGGGTGCGCCTGACCTGGAGAGATATTATAGAGTGGCCCAGGCCACGCACCTGCACACGTGGATTCATGGGGACAAGAACATCCCGCACGTACGGATGGAACGGCTTTTCGCGGAACCTCTCCCACTCCCGGCCACGATCTGTACTCCAGTTGATCGTAGGGTGGGCGTATTAGACTCGATAACGGCAACAAGGCATGCATGGAATGCCCTAATGCAGGCTAGGGAGGAAGTACTCTTATACTCCCCTGCGATGGCGGTAGAGTGGCTACAGTGGCTGGCCCCCATCGGAGACAGGAACGTACTCCGAGCACTGCATGAGCTGGGCCTCAATATTGCGGGAGATCTATTTGAGAACGGCAAGGCCAAAACATGGGATCAGGTTGCACAGGGTGTCGAGAACCCGACACTCTTACAGAGGTTTCAGTTCCACAGACTTAGAAGTGCCCTACGCGACGTTCTAGGGCCGGAGCTAATAGAGCCGCCAGACATTCCGGAGCTCTCGTACGTCATAGCGACAGCCTCTCCGCGGCATTTGACGACGCATCTGTACAAATGCATTACCTCCCACAGAGCACAGGAGCCTTCCAAGGCCCGATTGGCCTGGCAAATTGACCTAGAGGCGGAAATAGATGACTCGATGTGGGCATATTGCTGTGCCAATACTAGAAAGGTGTCGCTGAACGGACGACACAGGTTAGTACACTTTAAATTCCTACAGAGAGTGTATTACACTCCTGAACGGTTGCATCGCTATGGCCTTAGACAGTCCCCGGACTGCGAGCACTGCCACGCTCCAGTGGCGAACTTCCTACATCTGGCGTGGGGCTGCCGCAAGATATAGGAGTTTTGGGAGGCGGTTATCTCGGAATTGAGCGAGATATTAGACCATGACCTGCCTATGGACCCTGCTCTGGCACTTCTGGGCTATTCAAGGTCGTTGCCGGTGGCGTGTAGAAGGCTGGCGGACATGGGATTATTGTTGGCGAGACGTACGGTGGCACAGTGCTGGATGAGAGGGCCGACCCCGACCAAAAAACGCTGGGCCAGGGACATGGTATACTGCTGCACGCAAGCTGAACACTACAGCGAGCTCCTGCCTCCCAACAGCAGGCCGAAAAACTTCTGGAGCTTATATACCATCTTCAGAAACACCAGGGAAGAGGCAGAGGACGCACAACGAGAGGGAGAGGAAGGTACACACTAACGGGCATGCACATTGAGCACCCTAGAGGCCTTAATCGGGGATGGGAGCACTTCGAGTGGGCTGGTGAGGTGATGGCTGGGCGGAGTATTGAAGCCTGGCTGTCCCAGGGTGGGGAACGGACGATACCACACAAGGGGGGCCCCACGGGGAGGGGGTGACACTTACCTGGCCTGTCCAGAGGGAGGTACACCAGGGGCGAGGGAGGCAGACACCAACACGACACTACACTTGGCACTACACCCAACGGGTGGGTTAGCAAACGGGTAGGGCAGCAAGAGGGTGAGGGGTTTAGGGAAGTTCTACGGGAGGTTCTTCTTCCTTGTTTGCTTTTGAAGGGAGAGGGTAGTTCACTGTTGGGGGGAGGGGGTTAAAATACAAAACACACCTACATTTCTAGCTTTACAGCTTGCGGCCTACTAAACCTGACCTTGGTAAGTGCACAGACACTGTCCTGTGCTCACCCATGAGGCCGGAGGAAGTCTGCGATTGTGTACTCCACCAACTAGGGCTGATGCGCCGCCATACCCCCGGGTTGACGGCTTCAGGCTGTGTACTTTGCATGAACTGTATAGAGTCTACTTGCATCATTTTGCCTCTATCGCATCGCCGGCCTGGGAGGTTGTAGGCGGAATGCTGTGTACGACTGGAATCATGTCAATAAAGGTGTTTAAAAAAAAATGTTTCCCCTCTTTCCCTTTAATCCTACCTTTTTGGGTGGTGTACATAATTCAGTTATTGATTATTTTATGTTCTGTTAACTGTCCCAGAATCTTAGATGATTTTGAGATCCATTCCATTTGCAAGTGCGATCATTTCCAGCAGTATTCATGTCAGACTGTGTACAGCTGTAGAACTATTCATGTTGCACATACCACTGATACTTTGGCGTTAACCACTCGCAACGGTACCTCCCTCCGTTGGTCCTGGGTGAACTGGGGATATTTTCTTGGAAAATTGTTCACTGCTAATCGGGGTGCCTTCAACTTGATTGGACATGTCTTCTAGCGACACAGACACTAAGGCTGCACTTTTTTTTCAATTTCCAACTGTATTAAAGACGATTTACCTAGAACACAGTCTCAGTCAAATAACCTAAAGCCCTGGTGGTTCTACGCTTTTCTAAAGCCCATAAACATCTTTTGATCGCTCTCCATAAGATAGCCTTTTGCCCCTTCCCAGGATAGAGTATAATTTAGCAATAACAAAAAGGAAGAAGGACTTACAAAATCTTGCATGGGAATTGCTGATCAATGCCAGCACATCTAAAGATACTTATGCTTTCTGGCGAGTCATTGATGGCCCCCTAATAAAGGATGACCCCGCCCCTAGTTTGGTGGCAGCAATCAATGAGACCGAGTGAGTCGCCCATTACTCAAAGATTTGTTAGAACCCCCGCCAGCTGTCCATGGGGCTTGACCACTCTTTTACTGAAGTTTTGTCTTTCAACTTCAGTAATTTGTATTTTTCTTTGGACTAAATCAACATGGCTATAGCAGGTAGTAAGGGTGGCTGGTAAAACCCAGGGACCGGATGACATCCGTATTGACTTGTTTATGGCTATTGTCGCTTTGTGGGGTCCAATTCTAACCAGTGTATTGCAGGCTTGTTGCCAATCTGGCACCCATAAAACCTGGTCGGAGGCTGTAATTGCACCAATTTCCAAGAAAGGTGATAGGTAATAATGATAGTGCTGATCCCATCTGTTACCACCCTATACCACTTTGATTCCCTGGTTAAAGTGACCGGGAGAATTTTGCTGAATAATCTTGAAGAGTGGCCAGAGATCAATAATATTCTCTCTGACTTTCAGTTTAGCTTCCAAGAAGGTTTGGGGGTTAAATTTTAATTTACTGATTGGTAAATATACTGTTATGAAGAAGGGACATTTGTTTTTAGAATTCATCGATTAACAAGTGCTTTCGATTGTGATTATAGCCCTTCTTTGAGATATTTACTTCGGTGACAAGGCCAGAGCACGCTTTGGCCTCGGGGTGAATGCACTAGCACTTTTGATCTTAAAAGAGGGGTTAGACAGGGCTGCGTACCCGCTCCCTTTCTATTTACCCGGTATACTAACAGGTTTAGGCTCTGCCTTAAGCTGTATCTGTAGCAATCCTCCCCCAGATTGGCTACAGACCTATACCCTGTCTGCTCTATGCCGATAACGCTGTGCTTATGGCCCACACTTCGGTGGGTCTGCAACCGCTACTGAATGGCTTCGTCGGCTTTATGTCTGATCTTTGTCTGATGGTTAATATGAGCAAAACCTTTGTAATGAAGTGCAGGAGGCAAATTCGGAAGAACTGTGATTTCAGGATAAGCAATGTTCAACTAAGTTTTACCCTGACCTTTTGCTATCTGTAAATGCAATCGACGATCGTGGTTCATGGATATTAGAAGGCAGCATTGTAACAAATGTATCTCTGCAATGCTCAATTTTGCTACCAAGTTAGGCAACAAACTGATTGGAGAAATGTTAACTATTTCCAATTCAAAATGTGCATCTGTGGCCCTATAAGAGGTGGGAATCTGGGCTTAAATAACACCATTCAGCTTCAGATGCTGGAGAATGCCTTCTTAAGGAACCTTTTGTCCATCCCAGATTGTTGCTCCATTTCTTTATGTCATGCAGAAGTAAGTGTCCCGTTTTTTATCTGCTCTGATAAATATTAGGCAAATTCTAATTTTGCATTAAGTTTGGACCAGTGGTTTTACCATCTTAAACCATTTGATCCTTAGAGACTGTCTAAAGTTGAATAGTTCTGGAGCATTTTTCTGGTTCAAATCTGTTAAACAATTTTGTACGCATTTGGGCCAAGCTGACTATTTCGATTCACACTATGTTTTATACAATGTCAGCAGAAGTGACTTGAAAATCAATGTCTGTCATTCCTCAACGACCGAAGATTCTCTAGGGAAATGGCTAAATCCAGTGTTATTAAAAACCTGTTGACTCTGGTCACAGATGGTGTTCAGCCATATCTTATAGCTACACAGAATAGTCAGCATAGGTTTGTTTTAATACATTTTTAACTCAATATTTTTTATCACATAGTCACTTTCACCGTTTGTAACGATTGGTCAGTGGTTCTGAACAATTGCACTTGTGATGGCATCTCTAGGCAAAGCACCTTGCAATTTGTTTTTCTCTTCTTTTTATGCTGTGCCTTGGAAACGTTTAATTTTACCTATTTTACGTTACAATAATTTAAAACAATGTTGTCCAGCACTACTGTTCTTGCAACGGAATTCCTTGCAATATTTCTAGTTTCTTATGGATTGTGTTATGGTTACAGAAAATTAGACTGTGCAGTAATTATGTTTATCTGTTTATTTTATATGTTTTTATGTTTCCTGTTTTAAGACTATGAAATATGTTTTTAATTTATGTGTTCTTTTTTTTGTGGTTTCTTTCAAGATAATCAAATAAAGCTGATTATGTTATGACTTTGCTGCTTGACTTTAGGAAATGGAGGGCCTACTGAACTGCACAAGGAGAAGGACTGCACATGCCAGGACAGTGACTTGATCAAAGAAATAAGATTCAAAGGCCCAACAAATCAATGAACTAAAACAAAGGAGTCACAAGGTCAACCTAGCCCAGCTGCCTAGAAAATGCAACACAGACATTTGGATCAGGGAGCTGCTACATCACAAGTCAAGAAGGATGGTGTGGCAGCTTAATTTTAATCCTTCCTGTGCCCAGTTATATGTGATTTCATACAAAAACGATTTCTTAGAATACCATTACTAAGAAATCATTTCATCTAAACGGTTCAATTAAAGTTTTCAGAATGAAGGCATTTACCATTTCAAAGAAAACAATTCATAGGATGTCTTTTCAATCGAGATTGGCATTTGCTTGCTTATTTTCAATGTGTGAATGCAATGTCTGCAGACCTTCCTTTCAGAGGAAGGTCTGAGGAATGTATTTCATTGATTTACTTCAGGGGACATTATTTCAGATTTGTGTCATTTACATTATTAAACAATCACTTCAAATGTTTTTAATTCGCTGACCCCTCACCACCTCTAAACACCACCAATCCCTGCCCCCTAAAAACTTCTTACCACACCTAAACTACCCCATCCCTGAACCTTAAAAGCCTTTTTTACTCCTACACTCCACTTATCGCTGAACCGTAAAAACTCTCACTACCGCTAAACTATACCCATTCCGGAACCTTAAAAACTCCTTTCTACGCCTAAACCCCAACCATCCCTGACCCCTTAAAACCCCTCACCGAACACAAACCACCCATCCCTGAACCTTGAATAAACCCACTGCCCTTCAAAACCACCTATCCATGACTCCTTAAAACCCCTCAACTCCCCTAAGCTCGACCTGGCCCTGAACCCTAAAACCCCCTTTTTAGGTCTCGGCCTGCTAAAGACTGCGCACATGCGCAGTTGAGTTGGCGAGATTTAATGATGTAGGTTTTTTTTTTCCTAGCGAGGTTAAGCCCCGCCCCTCTTCTCCATTGGCTGGCGTCATCCTTCATGCAAAACGATGGCCAGCCATTGGAGAAGAGGTCCTAGTAACGTTCTTCTTTCTCTTTTAGCCCCGTCCTTTTCAGACTGGGCTCCTTGACTTACTGCTGGCGTAAAAGGTTTCTTATCTTCTTTATGGGTCCAGATGGCCCCATAAAGAAGTTAAGGAACCTTTTACCACAGCAGGAAGTCAGGGCACCCAGTCTGAAAGGTACGGGGCTAAAAGATAAATTCTTTCTCTCATCCTACTGGCCCAAACCGGCTCAAAACAGCTTGCAAGGTTTATTTTGTCTTGCGAAGTGAAGTCTGGTTACTGGCACTTATACCCATAACGTATAGTACAGAAACGCGGTTGTCATACACTTTAAAACGTGACTCATCAGTGTATAAAGCCTGTAAGTCCACAGGTTTTAATAAATAATTATAGACTCTTATTTTGGCATTTCAGTATTTTCATGACAAAACGTATGTTTTTGATTTGGTAACGCATTTTCCAACATGTCTTTCCAGGTTACGTGGTGCGTCCTCCTGCTCCGGATAAGCACAGGTATGAGAAACCGGTGTATGCGTCTCGCATAAAGCGCCTGCGTAGTGTCTCCTGGTGGCTCTCCTTAGCCGCGCCTGCGCACTGTCTGCCTCCTCGCTCTGCCGGCTGCCGCCAGCCTCCCTCAGCAGTTGATGACGATGGCCGGGCCCAAGCCCGCCAGATGAGGCCTGGGACACGTGGGCACCGCCCCACCCTGAGGATGTGGCACCCCCTCTCCTCCAAGGTCTGCGCGCAAAATGGCGGCAGAGGCCGTTGATGAAAATATCAAACCTGGCGTCTCGAGGAGTGGCGGGTGACAGGGTGGGAGAAGCCCGAGGGTGGGGTGGAAGGGATTGTGCCACACTGGTTGCGCTATGAGAGATTGGGGTGCGTGTAGGGTATGTCACTGGTTATCTGAAGGGCCCCTCACTGTACGGAATGGGATTACACTGTCTCTTCTGTCTGGAAGAGTACCCCATCAGAGGGCGAGGCCCTACACCATCTCAGCTTGGCCGCCTGCTCAAGAGTCCCATAATCTGATCATTTCTCCATTGTTTTGCGCGACCATTTGACCTCCAGGTTCCCATGACTGTGCCTCTCTCCTCATTACCTGTGCAACCTACCAGCATCTCGCTGTTTACACCAGGGCTCGGTGTACCCTTCAGTCTACGCCCCTCTCCAAAATGATTCCACTGCTAGTAAGCGCCCTGTGGGTCCAGTCATAGTGTCTGTGTCCTCCTGTTACTGTATGTGCTTTAATAACTTAACATCTCGCTGGTGCCATGCCTAGGCCCCTCAGTCTGTATCTGTCACCTATTCGACTTCACATCTAGTAGTACCCACTAGTTTCTATGGTTGTACTCTCCTCTCCAGTGTGCGTGCATCTATCACTTCCCTGTTAATACCCCTCTGTTTGTGCCCTTCTACAACATGGGTCTACATGTACTATCGACCAGATACCTGTATCCGTATTTGTACTGTGTGTCCCACCAATAGCTCAGTCTGTGCTGCAGAAAGTCCTTTTTTCTGTTCTCTTCTCCAGCATGATTCCACTTTGAGTTCCGTTTAGTTTCTTATTTCTGTACACTCCTCAAACTTACAGTTTAAGTCACCAGTTAGTCCACCATCAGAACCCCATTTTCTTTGCTGCTTTAGGACTCGTCACCCTGTGTAGTTCTTCCCTTATTTATCTGCCCCCTTCCCAGTCATCCACGTCTATGTGGAATTAGATTAGTGAAGTTTCTCTTATGTGATTGTAGTGATCCCTTGCCCCTAAGCTGTTTGTCGAGGATGCTCGTGTCAGTGTACGGCCGGACGACACTTCTAAAACATTCCTATATATATGCAGATGTGCTATTTCTGTATTGTCTTGTGTCCTGGCACCGTAACCTATCCTGTGGGAATATACACCATCACTGAGCAGCTTTGAATCTTCCCTGTGACATTTATGACTGTGAGGGAACCCTAGCTTTCTAAACTATTGTGTGTGTGTGTGTGTGTTTGTGGCTCTGTGTGTGTGTGTGTGTGTGAGGCTCTGTGTTTGTGTGTGTGTGTGTGGCTCTGTGTGTCTTGCGGGAGATTAAGCTATTGGCAGACAATGCCATTTATTTATCTGTTTTCAAAACCAACACATAAATAAAAATTTTGGCATTTACAATGCCAATAGCTCTAACTTTTGCAAAGGCGAGACCGTTGCATTGTAAATGCTTGTTACATCTAAACGCCACTGATCCCTAAATCCTTAAAAACCCTCACAACCCTAAGCTACACCCAATTCTGAACCATAAAAACTCCTCACCACTTTTATTCTCTACCCATAACTGAACCTTAAGAACACTCACCAGCCCTAAACTCCGCCCATCCATAAAAGCTAAAACCCAGACACCCCTACACTCCACCCATCCCTAAATACTAAAAACGCCTCACATCCCTAAACTCCTTTTCACCCATGAACCCTAAAAACCCCTCAACATCCCTAAACTCCACCCACTCCTAATACCTAAAAAAAGTCACCACCCCTAAATGCCACCTATTGCTGAACCCTAAAACCCTCTTTCTACGCGTGAACTCCACCCATTCCTGACACTCTAAAACCCCTTTCCACTCCTAAACCTTACACATCTCTGAACTCAAAATCCCTCATTCGTCCTAAACTTCGATTTATTTTGGATTTTTCCAGAAAATTATCTTTCCTTTAAATTTCGATTTTTTTTTATCTCCTTAAAATAGTCTTACCTTAAAATTGTTTTTCCATGATTTGATTTCCTCCAATATGCAGAAACATCAATGCATACACCTATATCCTCTCTCTAATGGAGCCAGGAAACAGTTGATCTTCATCCCCTGGCATCCATCAGCTACAGCAGGTAGTACTGATCGAACCATCACTCCAGCCCTTACAGAGATATCGGCAGCTGAAGCCATGCCCTCCCCTTCTTTTAACTAGAGTAGGGGCTACTGGTGGCAATATGACTTGCTGTGGTTACCCAACCACAGAAACAACCCCTAAAACGTGTGGATTACTAGACATAGGCCACTGCTTCAAAAATATACTTTTTGAGACAAATAGTAGGACTGCTCCACTATTCTGTCAATTCTCTTCAGCTATAATTTAAGGGACCAGTTCAGCCTTTACCCAGTCCCATGTTTCCAGTGACCTGGACTGTGATCCCTCGTGCCCACTAGTATCCTGCCTTCTGGCTACAGCAAAGAAGTGCCAAGGATCTGTGAGGGTGAGAATCATATCATGTTTGATTGGTGCATTTGAAGACTATATGTTTTGACTCACTTTAGAAAGGATTCTGGTTATTTAGAAACATCTTTGGGTATGCCAACTCCTCAAAGAACGTACAGCCTGGGAACCAGTATTCCTGTCTGTATCTGGTTAATGAAACTCCAATTTTCAGAAAATTGACAAGAAAGATTACGAACTTTGGTGATCTGTCCCAAAGAATCCCTCCCTGGTTAACTGACTATAGGGCTAATTTTAAAGACATTTCTATATGCCTAATGCAAGGCAGTCATCAAAATATTTGGGGATGGATTGGTGGCCCAGAAGATGCTAGGACATTTGGGTTGTCTTTGTATATCCCACTTAAAGTATGCCATTTTACTACTATGTTATTAAACTCATTAAAGACATGAAAGTGTTTATAAAGTTCTATTTACTATGTTATACTACATTCTGAGTTTCTACATCCTGTGGCAGGTAGACCCTACCCCCTAAAAGGTAATGCCCAGTAATTGCTGACTACACTAAGACTCGAAGAAGGAGTACCTAAATGGAGTTCAGCCTGGAGTGCAGACATACTTTTTGCTGTGCAACACCAATGGTGAATGACAGTGACCACACAGAATGCTACATGGAAAACAGGGGCTCTAATTTGCATATTGAGACAACACTCTTTAGAAGAACGTAGAACCAACTTGTATCTTGCTTTACGTCTGCCATCTACTGTCTTCAAAAATTAGTTGAGCTGCTTCTATTCTTTATGAAATTATTGTTATTGGAATGTTTCTAAAATATTTCTCTTTTCATCCCATCTGCCAACACTATTACTTTTCACGCACATTGTGCATTTTCTGCCCTCACACAACAACCTTTAGATGCAGAAAAGAGGTGCCACTGGCTTCTCAGTTTTTAATTTGTTAAAATATTACTGTCTCCTAAATACATTGCCATTAGGAAAACTTGGCTGATGCGATATGTCACACCCTATCCTGGAGACATCAAAAAGAGGCTGTCAGAATTTTAACGACTGATAACACACAGTGGTTAGTGTATGCTGTGTCTAGATACTTGTACGTATGGTGGTTAAGATACAAAATCAATCCCCTAACCCAAGGGATATAAATTTGATCCCTTGATTGGATAAATTATAATTCAGTTTGCCATTTCTGTTGGTAGGGTAACCTTTATGTTCAGGCGTGATTATTGGCATATGCTTGTTACTTTTTGTACACTTTATAGAGCCAAAGTGATATAAATGCGGGTCCTTTTAAATTAATAATTAATTTTACCTAGGATAACGTTAATTTACAAAACAGATAATCCATCTCACTGTAAACTTTGATTAATCAGCAAGTACCCGCTCAATACGACTCCCTGTGAGCGAAGTACAGTGCAGGAAAAATTTGTTAAATGCTAGTGTGGTGGTCTACAAGATGCTTCCTTGCAAGATTATTTGCACATAAGCACTTTTAGGACCATCCGATTGTTGTTTCAAGTAGCCTGCAGTAAATTGTATGTTTTTTAATGTTTTTATGGATTTTAAGTTTTTTAAAAGAAGATTGTACTTTTTGATGGTTTCTAATCAAAACCAAATAAAGAATATTACTACTGAGTCCTAGATGTATACATTAACACTGAACAAAATTCCCTTTAGGTTCCGTTGCAATTGTTTAACATATTTTATGAATGAGTACTCATAGCCATTATGTAGAATTAAGGCACACGTGTTAAACGGAGTGCAAATTAGAGACAATATCAATTTGCATCAGCTGGTTCCCAACCTCGGTAAATGGGCCTTGGATCAATACAGACGACTGCCTACGCAGTTGTTTTTATAAAACACAAACTGCTAACAACCTAGTTTCAAATCGTAACACAAATAACTGTCCTGGTTTGTGCTCTGAAAAAACTAGTAAATCACTCAGATTTGCACACTGTCTATCTCTCAGTGTTACACTACTAGGTGTAAACGTAATTGCTAGTGTTGCATATGGCTGCCACTGGAAGCCTTTAGCATGAATAACACAATTAACCCATGAATAACTCAAACGGAAACCAGTTAGTTACTGCAGTGGCGTCAGAACAGTGGTTAACCACACTAGTTAACGAAAGTTGTGACGTTTCCCTAGGGAAGCCTTTGTTTTACTGCTTCAACCACACCCCCAAAGATATCAGTGCGTTGGTAAAATGGTGGCGGTTCGGGATCCCACCCTCCTTCTCCTGCCACTCCCGAGTCTCCACAGACTCAAGAGAAACGAGAGAATGCTGGCAGTACTAAGCCTGTGCCACCTACCGTCTCCCTTGTCAGCTCGAGTCTGCAATACAGCTGCACTTCCAAGTGTTCTTCACTGAGCCGCACTCAATGTGGGCCAGCCCTCTACTCTCAATGTAAGAGCTGGGTGTACAGCTTTAGGCTAAGAGCGGGTGAATTTATGCAGAGGGTGGTGAAGGTGGGCTGTTAATTCTTTTTTCATTTTGAAGCATGAGGTGGAAGGGGGGGGGGGGGGGGGGGGGTAAAGTTTGCAGTGGGTGGTAGGAGGCCTGGTACACTTTAGATACAATCTGTTTGAAGAGGGAATTTTGGCGGATTATGCAGAGAGGGTGGTGTGGGTGGCAGGAGGCCAGCTCTTTCTTTTTAGGTCTCGGCCTGCGTAGGCTGCGCTTGCGCAGTCTCGCCGGCGACATCTTATGTCTCTTAATGTGGGGCTTGAACCCGCCCCTCTTCTCCACTGGCTGGCTTCCTAAACGGAGGTCAGCCATTGAAGAAGAGGGGCGTCTGTCAGTTTAAGCCCCGTCATTTTGGGATTCGGGCCGTGTTTTTTCATGTTATTTCTCTCCTCTTCCCATTGGCTGGAATTCTACTTTCCAGCCAATGGGAAGAGGAGAGAAAGAAAAACACGCCCCCAAATCCCAAAATGATGCTGCGTTTCTCCGAGGCATTTCTGCTTGGCCTCGGAGAAAGATGGAGGAATGTTGTTTTCCTTGGTATGTTTATTCCATCGCTTGTTTAGTCTTTCTTTTTAGAAGCTCAGAAGGTTCCAGAATTACCCACTAACTGTTGCCATACACAAAGTTTCCAACTTGGAATTACATGAGAGATGGCTACTTGAATTGGCTTTCGGGTTCTTTTTACACCTCTGGCGATATACATATTTTATGCATTAACATGAATATACATTCATTGTAGATTGAATACCAACCCCAACTTTTGGCTGCAACAGTTACTGATATTTTACTAACGCGAGTTGTGCTCGTGCCCATGTAGAATTGCCTATTTCAAGATCGCCGTCACTGTTGTTCGAGTGGTGTAAGTCCATCTTTACCTTTGTGATATTTTCACAGGATATTACTTTGTGCGTTTGGCAAGTGATTTAATTGTTGTTGTATTTTTGATTGATAATTCCTTCAAGAGTGATTAGTGTGGATGGTAAGCTAGGGGTGAGACACTTCACATGTTTTTTTCCTCTTTTCATTTCTTTTTTTCCTTTCAAGTTATACTCATGCTTATGTGTAGTTGACTATCTTAAGATGGCCGCCACTTTTTTGCGTGGTGTAAGTCCTTCCTTACTTTTGTGATAGTTTCACAGGAAATGATCTCGCACATTCGGCGCGTGATTTCATCGCTCGGTTCTTGGCCCCATAACCATCTTCCATTGATTAACTGTGGCCCACAGACCAAATACTGATTAATGAACATTGATTAGTGCCCCTCCACCGGCCATATTTTCGTTTTTTGCAGTGTCTTATAGCGCAAACTCGACCTAATAGTATTGGAGCGCTTTGCATGACCACCCAGGTATGTTACACAGCGACACATTTATTTTTCTCCAGAATCACAGGATGTTGAGTCGAGGCAGAGACTCGAACCTGGTTCTCCAGCTCCAAGTTCGGCTGCTCTGGCCCTTACACCACTTCTTCCCCTGCTACTTGTGCTGGAATTCAGGTACCATTTATGCGATATGACACAGTCAACGACACGTCAGGGCTTCTTAAACAGTTTTTTTAAGCTATCCGGACCCCCTGTCGGTTTCTTCTCATTACGCCCTGGATATTGTTTTTGCAGCTCTATGTATTCCTCAGAGTTGACTGCTCTTTTGTTTATTTTTTATATTCACAACAACAACAAGTGAGGAGGGTCTAAGGGCAAGTTTACCGACCAACCAGATATACGCCCCTAACACAATCTATCACAACAATTGATATCTGGGGGTCAGAAAGAGAAAGGAAAGTTTTGACAGTAGGATCCACTATACCAGACAGTAACAGTGAGAAATGATAAAAGAGTGGTCGAGTCAAGACTCAAGGGTACCAGGAGGGAAATATTATTCCCATCAGAAGCCACACTGTACCGCCCTTATTATCATCATATGGGATCTCCTTACCCAGGAGGCAAGACGGCCGGTAAATATTACCGTGACCGAGATGTAATATGAGGTATGAGAGCAGAACAGAGAAGTGTGGTAGTGGCTGCTGAAAAAAGCAGTGTATAGTGATGAAAAAAGTGAAGGGTACTAAAATTAGGTGAATGGGTGGTAAAAAGAATTTTAATAATAACCCCCAAACCCTAAGATTAAAAGGCAGGTGTAGGTGCAGGCTTTAAATAATAACCGCACTTAGTGGTCGACATGTTTCAGCATATTGTAAGATGTTCTTAATGCATTCCTCAGGACCTGTATATAATACACTACTGCTTTCAAAAAATAAATTAAAGGTGTCACCTGAAAGTCCAGGCGTGCTCAACCGTAAACTGTCAATGAAATGGTTAGGGATCCAACATGTAAAACAAAACGACAAACAAACAAACAAATAATACAATGCACGTTATTATTTGTATTCATTACAATATGTTCAATCATGCCTGATCGTTATTTCAGGTATGCACTCACCCTTATGTGTAGGCTGAGGAGCTTCACCCCACCTGGCTGCAGCGCAGGTAAAAGGAGCACCGCTCTGTGAGAAATCACATAACGTTTAATCGAGCGGTCAGTGATTAAACACTAACTCATTTGAGTAGCATAATAAACTTTGAGATGGCAGGTTAACTGGGCTATTTATAACCAGGCTGGGCGTGGGCGCCGTGTTCTGTCATGACTCAGGGGCAGTGACCACACGATGGGGATAGGTAATACGAAAGGGCCGTGCAGCGTCAGTTTGGAGATCGCTTAATATTTAAGTTACAGAAAAGCATCTAAGAGCGTGTCAATTTCAGAACGCGCACAAGGGAAAGAAAACCGCTACGCATTGTAAAGCGGCGTTCAGGGTGGAGAGAAGCGCTGCAGATGCTCGATGTCAGGCTGGCCTCTAGCGGCAAACACAAGCCGAGCGAGGCATCAGAAAACTACGCATAATGCGTTGGATCATGCGTTAGCTCACCTGGCCGTCGGCGTCTCCAGGCAGTCTTCAGTACTGCTCGGGGGGGCGCCGACCGCCGAGTGAGCCAATGTTTTGTTTGATTCACGGAACCAACGCGTTGACGAGCAGTCACGTGATAGTGAGACTGCTGGGAGTTGTAGTCCGCTCTAGGAACCAACTCTGTAGGACCAAATATGCTGGTACTACCAATGTCAAGTGTGGGTCGTAAGTGATGTACTGAGATGTGCAAATGTATATAAATGATTTTTACGAGTACATTATAAAAACATGGCCTTAACAGCATGACTCTGGGGCAGTGTGTACTATTGCGCAATGGATAGATGTTAAGTTACAGACGTCTACTAACAATGATGATAATATGAAAGCGCTCTTTAAGGGGATTGTTATGCGCCATTGGAGCTGATACACATATGCGCAGTGGATGTATAAGATGACTGTTGCTGCTGATGTTAATATTAATGCGCTTCAAAGGGGTTGTGATGCGCTATTAATACTTGCATATTTTGAAGGGAGGCAATGGAGACAGATTGCCAATGGGTATTATGTACAGTGCTAAGGTGTCAATGGGAGGAATATAATGATTACGCCCAATCAGAGGGACATCCAGGGTATGGGTTCATTGAGTCCCTCCTTGTCACTGTTGATGCGGTATACCCATTTCTGTTCTATCTTGAACAAGAACCTGCTTATATCTGCACATGAGTCTGGAATGTGCGGTTGTTCAAGAACTGTCCAGTAAAAATCTTCTGGACCATGGCCTTTCTCCAGGAAATGTGCGGTAAGTATGGTTGCTTGTTTGCGGCAACGCACCGTGCTTTTGTGTTCCTGGATGCGTGTGCGTACCTTTCTGGTAGTCATACCGACATACCGTAATCCACAAGGACATTTGATCAGGTATATCAGGTTACTGCTATTACAATTAGTAAACCTGTTCTGTGTCCATGGGCGATTAGTGCCGATGTCAACTTCTGTGGATTTATTAGTCTGAGGGCAGACAGAACAATTACCACATGGGTGGTGGCCAACCACAGCTGGTAAATCCCACAGGGTCCCCACTTGTCTCTCTCCTTTACTACGTGGGCGTGTATGAACCAGTTGGTCCTTCAAGTTGGGTCCTCTTTTATATGCAAACATGGGCTGGGGAATGTTGTCACCTCCCGTTTTTAAGATGGACCAGTGTTTCTTTATGATTTTCTGCAACTGGTTGGATCGGCTATTGAAGGTATTTACAAAGGCAATCCGGTCTGATTTTTCTTTCGGAGGATTGATTGCAAGGAGGGCATCCCTCTGGTTGTTAGAGGCCCTCTTTTTAGATCTCCGAATGATTTTCTTAGGGTATCGTTTCTCCTTTAGTTGTTCCTCCAGGTTTTTGGAGTGCGTTTCAAAAGACTCCTTCTTGGAACAGTTTCTTTGTACCCTCAAGAACTGGCCAAAAGGTAAATTGTCCCTCAGGGCTCTTGGGTGGCAACTGTCATACCGTAACAAAGCATTCCTGGCCATGGGTTTACGATATAACTCGGACTCAATGCCCGCTGGGGTTGCGTGTAGTCTCAGATCAAGGAATGCCAGTGAGGTTCTACTGTGCTCTATGGTGAACTTCAGATATTGGTTTACGTTGTTTAACCAACCATGAAATGATAGTAGTTGTTCTTCAGTGCCCCGCCATACTACAAGAATATCATCAATATAGCGTTTCCACACGTGTATTGATGATAGGTATGGGTTGGTGTTAGTAAAAACACTTTGTTGCTCAAAATGGTGCACGTATAGATTCGCCAGGCTCGGCGCGAAAACACTGCCCATGCTGGTCCCGGACGTTTGTAGATATAGCGTGTCTTCAAAACAGAAGTAGTTCTCTTTCATCGCCATTTCTGCAAGTTGCATTATGAATGGTATTGGTGTCATCGATTGATGGTTATTCTGCTCCAGAAGTGCTCCCACTACTTCTAGAGTCTCAGTTTGAGGGATCGAGGTGTATAGGGATTCGACATCGAACGATACTAAGATGTCAGTCTCCATATTGTATTGTATCGTCGGAAGAAGTCTTAGGACATCTTTGGTGTCTTGTAGAAAGGTGGGCATAGCTTTGACCATCGGGTTAAGGAAGTGGTCCACAAAAGTAGAGAGGGGTTCCAATACTGACCCAATGCCAGAAATAATAGGCCTCCCAGGTGGTGGCCTTATTGGCTTGTGGACTTTGGGCAAGCAATAAAAGTAAGGAATTGTAGGGTGTTGTGTGACCAAATATTGTCCCTCCTGTGAGGTTATCCATCCCTCACTCGTGGCTTCTTCTACCAAGGCACTTATTCTGTTTTGTAGACCTTCAGTAGGATCCGATCTCAGTGGTAAGTAGGATTTACGATCACTGAGTTGTCGCAGACACTCATTTCTGTACACTGTAGTGTCTAAGATTACAGTCGCTCCCCCTTTATCAGCCGGTTTTATGGTGATATTATCGTTGGCGGTGAGTGAGCGCAAAGCTTGCTGCTCATCTCTGGAGAGATTCATAAATGGCTTAACATCCTTTTTATATAGGTCCGTGACATCCTTTTCAACAGCCATTTCAAAGGTAAGGACTTTCGGCGGTAGTGTGGCACTGGGTGGATTAAATGAAGAAGGTCTCTTCAGACCAGTGTTAACGTCCATACAGGTGGTCTCCAAAGTAGTTGTTTTCGCAAAAAAGTAATGCAATCTTATCTTCCTGAAGAGCTTGGAAAGTTCAATTTGAGCCAAAAAGGGATCACCTCTTTGGGTAGCCACGAATCCCAAACCTTTATTCAGGAGAAGTTCCTCATTGGTAGACAGGGTATGTGAACTAAGGTTTATCACAAGGCCGGCTGGTTGCTTGTTCCCGCAGCGTCTTGGGGGACTTTCTTCCCGCTGCGTAGACCCTGCGTAGACAATCGGGAATGGGTCTACGCAGCGGGAAGAAAGTCCCCCAAGACGCTGCGGGAACAAGCAACCAGCCGGCCTTGTGATAAACCTTAGTTCACATACCCTGTCTACCAATGAGGAACTTCTCCTGAATAAAGGTTTGGGATTCGTGGCTACCCAAAGAGGTGATCCCTTTTTGGCTCAAATTGAACTTTCCAAGCTCTTCAGGAAGATAAGATTGCATTACTTTTTTGCGAAAACAACTACTTTGGAGACCACCTGTATGGACGTTAACACTGGTCTGAAGAGACCTTCTTCATTTAATCCACCCAGTGCCACACTACCGCCGAAAGTCCTTACCTTTGAAATGGCTGTTGAAAAGGATGTCACGGACCTATATAAAAAGGATGTTAAGCCATTTATGAATCTCTCCAGAGATGAGCAGCAAGCTTTGCGCTCACTCACCGCCAACGATAATATCACCATAAAACCGGCTGATAAAGGGGGAGCGACTGTAATCTTAGACACTACAGTGTACAGAAATGAGTGTCTGCGACAACTCAGTGATCGTAAATCCTACTTACCACTGAGATCGGATCCTACTGAAGGTCTACAAAACAGAATAAGTGCCTTGGTAGAAGAAGCCACGAGTGAGGGATGGATAACCTCACAGGAGGGACAATATTTGGTCACACAACACCCTACAATTCCTTACTTTTATTGCTTGCCCAAAGTCCACAAGCCAATAAGGCCACCACCTGGGAGGCCTATTATTTCTGGCATTGGGTCAGTATTGGAACCCCTCTCTACTTTTGTGGACCACTTCCTTAACCCGATGGTCAAAGCTATGCCCACCTTTCTACAAGACACCAAAGATGTCCTAAGACTTCTTCCGACGATACAATACAATATGGAGACTGACATCTTAGTATCGTTCGATGTCGAATCCCTATACACCTCGATCCCTCAAACTGAGACTCTAGAAGTAGTGGGAGCACTTCTGGAGCAGAATAACCATCAATCGATGACACCAATACCATTCATAATGCAACTTGCAGAAATGGCGATGAAAGAGAACTACTTCTGTTTTGAAGACACGCTATATCTACAAACGTCCGGGACCAGCATGGGCAGTGTTTTCGCGCCGAGCCTGGCGAATCTATACGTGCACCATTTTGAGCAACAAAGTGTTTTTACTAACACCAACCCATACCTATCATCAATACACGTGTGGAAACGCTATATTGATGATATTCTTGTAGTATGGCGGGGCACTGAAGAACAACTACTATCATTTCATGGTTGGTTAAACAACGTAAACCAATATCTGAAGTTCACCATAGAGCACAGTAGAACCTCACTGGCATTCCTTGATCTGAGACTACACGCAACCCCAGCGGGCATTGAGTCCGAGTTATATCGTAAACCCATGGCCAGGAATGCTTTGTTACGGTATGACAGTTGCCACCCAAGAGCCCTGAGGGACAATTTACCTTTTGGCCAGTTCTTGAGGGTACAAAGAAACTGTTCCAAGAAGGAGTCTTTTGAAACGCACTCCAAAAACCTGGAGGAACAACTAAAGGAGAAACGATACCCTAAGAAAATCATTCGGAGATCTAAAAAGAGGGCCTCTAACAACCAGAGGGATGCCCTCCTTGCAATCAATCCTCCGAAAGAAAAATCAGACCGGATTGCCTTTGTAAATACCTTCAATAGCCGATCCAACCAGTTGCAGAAAATCATAAAGAAACACTGGTCCATCTTAAAAACGGGAGGTGACAACATTCCCCAGCCCATGTTTGCATATAAAAGAGGACCCAACTTGAAGGACCAACTGGTTCATACACGCCCACGTAGTAAAGGAGAGAGACAAGTGGGGACCCTGTGGGATTTACCAGCTGTGGTTGGCCACCACCCATGTGGTAATTGTTCTGTCTGCCCTCAGACTAATAAATCCACAGAAGTTGACATCGGCACTAATCGCCCATGGACACAGAACAGGTTTACTAATTGTAATAGCAGTAACCTGATATACCTGATCAAATGTCCTTGTGGATTACGGTATGTCGGTATGACTACCAGAAAGGTACGCACACGCATCCAGGAACACAAAAGCACGGTGCGTTGCCGCAAACAAGCAACCATACTTACCGCACATTTCCTGGAGAAAGGCCATGGTCCAGAAGATTTTTACTGGACAGTTCTTGAACAACCGCACATTCCAGACTCATGTGCAGATATAAGCAGGTTCTTGTTCAAGATAGAACAGAAATGGGTATACCGCATCAACAGTGACAAGGAGGGACTCAATGAACCCATACCCTGGATGTCCCTCTGATTGGGCGTAATCATTATATTCCTCCCATTGACACCTTAGCACTGTACATAATACCCATTGGCAATCTGTCTCCATTGCCTCCCTTCAAAATATGCAAGTATTAATAGCGCATCACAACCCCTTTGAAGCGCATTAATATTAACATCAGCAGCAACAGTCATCTTATACATCCACTGCGCATATGTGTATCAGCTCCAATGGCGCATAACAATCCCCTTAAAGAGCGCTTTCATATTATCATCATTGTTAGTAGACGTCTGTAACTTAACATCTATCCATTGCGCAATAGTACACACTGCCCCAGAGTCATGCTGTTAAGGCCATGTTTTTATAATGTACTCGTAAAAATCATTTATATACATTTGCACATCTCAGTACATCACTTACGACCCACACTTGACATTGGTAGTACCAGCATATTTGGTCCTACAGAGTTGGTTCCTAGAGCGGACTACAACTCCCAGCAGTCTCACTATCACGTGACTGCTCGTCAACGCGTTGGTTCCGTGAATCAAACAAAACATTGGCTCACTCGGCGGTCGGCGCCCCCCCGAGCAGTACTGAAGACTGCCTGGAGACGCCGACGGCCAGGTGAGCTAACGCATGATCCAACGCATTATGCGTAGTTTTCTGATGCCTCGCTCGGCTTGTGTTTGCCGCTAGAGGCCAGCCTGACATCGAGCATCTGCAGCGCTTCTCTCCACCCTGAACGCCGCTTTACAATGCGTAGCGGTTTTCTTTCCCTTGTGCGCGTTCTGAAATTGACACGCTCTTAGATGCTTTTCTGTAACTTAAATATTAAGCGATCTCCAAACTGACGCTGCACGGCCCTTTCGTATTACCTATCCCCATCGTGTGGTCACTGCCCCTGAGTCATGACAGAACACGGCGCCCACGCCCAGCCTGGTTATAAATAGCCCAGTTAACCTGCCATCTCAAAGTTTATTATGCTACTCAAATGAGTTAGTGTTTAATCACTGACCGCTCGATTAAACGTTATGTGATTTCTCACAGAGCGGTGCTCCTTTTACCTGCGCTGCAGCCAGGTGGGGTGAAGCTCCTCAGCCTACACATAAGGGTGAGTGCATACCTGAAATAACGATCAGGCATGATTGAACATATTGTAATGAATACAAATAATAACGTGCATTGTATTATTTGTTTGTTTGTTTGTCGTTTTGTTTTACATGTTGGATCCCTAACCATTTCATTGACAGTTTACGGTTGAGCACGCCTGGACTTTCAGGTGACACCTTTAATTTATTTTTTGAAAGCAGTAGTGTATTATATACAGGTCCTGAGGAATGCATTAAGAACATCTTACAATATGCTGAAACATGTCGACCACTAAGTGCGGTTATTATTTAAAGCCTGCACCTACACCTGCCTTTTAATCTTAGGGTTTGGGGGTTATTATTAAAATTCTTTTTACCACCCATTCACCTAATTTTAGTACCCTTCACTTTTTTCATCACTATACACTGCTTTTTTCAGCAGCCACTACCACACTTCTCTGTTCTGCTCTCATACCTCATATTACATCTCGGTCACGGTAATATTTACCGGCCGTCTTGCCTCCTGGGTAAGGAGATCCCATATGATGATAATAAGGGCGGTACAGTGTGGCTTCTGATGGGAATAATATTTCCCTCCTGGTACCCTTGAGTCTTGACTCGACCACTCTTTTATCATTTCTCACTGTTACTGTCTGGTATAGTGGATCCTACTGTCAAAACTTTCCTTTCTCTTTCTGACCCCCAGATATCAATTGTTGTGATATATTTTTTATATTCACCACGGTTGTCCGGGTGTTTCCTAATACCATACATCTTCCACAACCATGGAAAGGTACATTTGTGTATACCTGAAGCTAAAACTTGACCTTCGGCACCTTCTGCTATTCTGCTAATGATTTCATTTTAATGATAAAATAATTTTAAAATATTTGCTGTTTTATGTGTGGATGACAAGTTTAGTCGCTGCTCCAGTACTTTGGGAAAATATCTAAAGTTATTCTAATCAATGCAATCTTGACAATTTGTCTCCTGTGGTAGGCTCTGTTTCAAATGTCTTGAGGTGTCACTACTGTGATGTCACACGCGGTTGAAAGTGCTGGTGATACGTTACTTTATTTTCGCAAACGTTACTAGTTTTGTGATGTAACGCCTGTATTAAACCATGCGTCTATCTTTTTTGTTGTTGCAGTTTTATATAGCGCGAACGCGATGTGAAGGTAGTGGAGTGCTTTACATGAACAACAGTTATATTACACAAAGCACATTCACTTTTAGCTTTGTATTTTCGCCCTGGTTGAATAATTGATTTGCACAGAATCACAGAATGTTGAGGTGACACAGAGACCCGAACCCAGTTCCCCAGTTACAAAGTTGACAGCTCTGGCCCTTATGCCACATCCCCTCACCAATTCAGCAGTAGTCTAAGCAGTAGCCTCTGGCATGTTGGTTTTACAGGGGAAACATACATGTGTTTTTCTTAACTGCAAGCAAACTCTTTTTGAACCACAACCTTCCTGTGGCAGGACTGAAGCACCACAGCAACAGTATGTTGCTTTGGGATTTGCTACAGACCACCTATCCACGGTAACCCACTTGTAGACACAGTGCAGCCTTCCTCACCTTGAATAAATGCATTTGCTGTGTTTTAGAAATAAGGTAGGTCCTAGTAAACCTCTGAATTGTATGGCATGCTGTGCAGTTCAAAAGATAATTTTCTGAGCACAGTTTCAGTGCTGCACTGCATTTTAAGGCCTTCCCGTGCTCTGTATCCATGGTGTGTGTGGCTCTGTGTGTGTGTGGCTCTGTGTGGGTAGCTTTTTTTGTAGGTGACTATGTGTGGGTGGCTCTGTGTGAGGGTGGCTCTGTGTGTGTATGTGGCTCTGTGTGGGTGGCTCTGTGTTTGTGTGGGTGGCTCTATGTTAATGACTGTGTGGGTGGCTCTGTGTGGATGGCTCTGTATGTGTGTGTGGGTGGCTTTGTGTGTGTGTGTGGCTCTGTGTGTGGGTGCAAATTCAATAGGTCTCGCATTCGCAAGTGATTAAGCTATTGGCATTGTAAATGACAATGCCATTTATTTATATGTTTTAAAAACAAAAACATAAATAAAAATAATGTCATGAGCAATGCCAATAGCTCTAACTTTAACAATGCGAGACCATTGCATTGTAAATATTTGTTATATTTAGAGATGGGTGGAGGAGGTTGGGAGGGGCAAAAGATGAGGTATTTCTTTTTTACTTTGGGGAAGGGAGTGGTGATATGACGAGGGTGGTTGAGGTGTAGGCAATGTTTTTTAAAAACCTTTTTTAATTTTTATATGCCCCATTACTCTACTCCTGCATATATGTTGGAAGCAGGGGCTGATGATTTTTTTGAAGGGGCAGAGGCATGTACTGATTAAAATTATAGATTGATAAAATGTGAATTACAGGGATGTTTTTCATCTTGGACTTATTTCTGAGTGATAACAGGCAACTCAAGCTTGGTTATCGTTCTCTATTTGATGTCACTCGGAGCCCCTTGGAGAAAAACATCCCCCATAAATCAGTGTTACCCATCTACAATTCTGTATATTATTATTATTATTATTTCACCTTCTGGAAATGTGGATTATTTTAATGGATCAGCCTGTCATTTTTGACCCAATAAGACTCGCTTGTGGAATTGTTACATTCTTGCGTGGGGGTCAGGTTGAATTTTTACGA
Organism: Lissotriton vulgaris; assembly: GCF_964263255.1. Lineage (NCBI taxonomy): Eukaryota > Metazoa > Chordata > Amphibia > Caudata > Salamandridae > Lissotriton > Lissotriton vulgaris. Next base: position 592,943,311 of record NC_141697.1, read on the forward strand.
GAGACTTTGTTTGTCCTTTTAGAATGGCCTTCTGCTCCAATGTGTTTATAAGCAATGCACCACAGGAAAAGGAGCTACTGCCAGTCTCTCACAGGATCCTGACAATCAGGCTACTGTCAACTTTCTTCCAATCGTTGGGAATCGTAACTTAACTTGGTTTTGAGCCGCAGGTTAAAAAAAACATTGAAACCCTTGCCAATTTACTCTGAAATAAACTAAATTATACATTTTGTTATTATTCAAGTAAAAAAGTTGTGTCCTCTTTATAAGCATTTTGAAATTCACTTGTATATTTTTTTTAATTGACTGTCTAAATCTGAGGTTAATATTCTAAATAAGGCTTAAATGTGGACTTGACGAGGGTAAATTTACTTCTTATGTTCAACTTTACATGCAACCTTTAAAGCTCAATTAGACTTACTGCTTTGTAAACTGCAGTATGGCACATTGCAGAAGTGTTTAGATTCCTTGCTCTGTACAAACAAGATGCTGGGTTTTGGTCTCTTTTAACGATCATCCATGTGTGAAACTCCCTTACACCAGTCAGAGACTATACTATTACTAACTATTCTCTGAAGATCCCCATCAAACTGGCTGAAAAATCTATTTTTTGCATACTTGATTACAATCTCTATATCACGTAATTTAAAAAGAACCCTTTTGGTGCTACAGCAAATATCTTAACAAACTCCCAAGTATAGAAAGTCCACTTTATTTCCTCACCTGTGGTCTGGATGTCTCCCATCCACTCTATTCCCTCTATTTCCTTCCCTCTCTGGTAGAGGAAAGACAAGTACAAAATGCCTCTTACCTGCGAGCAACTTCTGTTTGGCCCAGTAGCGTAGAGTGTAGGCCAGTGGCCGCAACCGCTCTTCTGTCTCTGTACACAGCTGCAGGAATCTAGTGTTGCACAGTGCCAGCCTGTAGAAGAAATTGAATTTTATATCAGAGCTTAGGGAGGTGGATCCATATAATAACACAGTTCTACCTCCATTAGACCCGAACCAGCAATTGGATTCGGAGTGCATGCTGTCCACAGTGAGATATATTCTTTCTTCTAGTTACCAGACATAGACCACCAATGTGTAGTTAGACACTATAGCCAACAAAAGGGTTAATTTCATATATCCCACCATCACTTTACATGCTCTTTGTTCACTTCTCCCAGCCATGCTAACCCATACACCTGACAATGTGAACTCAGCACTGAATCAACACTCCACAGTCATCAATGAGGGGTACCCCGACCTCACTCACAAAGCCACACCATAATCTCCCTCACATAATCATCTCAGGCTCTTGAAAGGCTGCACCCCAAAGTCCCTTTCAGTTGTGCTCCATGATGAGTGCTGAGCCACAGCTCATTTGCTGCACTTTACTAATTTGTAGCCCCAGAGCCTGGTGAGCTGCACTGACCCCACAGCTCATGCTGAAAGTAACATCATGCCCGCGGAACTGTGCCTTAAAACACAGCAACATACTAAGGTCAAGTTGAAAAGCACCACAGCTAGTTATGTCAATTGTTCGCCTCACCCCCAAGCCCTTGTGTGTATGCATGTTGTATTTGTATAAAGTTATCCTAGATGAAAAGACAGGGCAGCGATTTACAGTGTCCAAGGGCAATGCAGTCAATGTGAGATAGGAGAGGTAGCTGGTTAGGTCTCGTCTGAGACAGCTAATATTCTGTCTGTTGTGAGACATGTTGTTATTTTACAGTAGGCCCATTGCTTCCCCATTGGTTGGTTTCATTGTCATTTGCTTGCTTCTTATTTGTTAGCTGTGTGCACTTTCCTTACTCTTCTTGCGTTTGTTCCACCCCTAGAGCATGGGCACATTATCATGCCCTTCCACTGCTGGCTTTTTTAGGCTCTACTTTTTTCTTTCTGTTTAAGCACTCTCTGAGAGTACATGCATTTTCTAATGCCTTCAGTGAGGGGGGCATTGTCAATGGTGAGCGGGAATGACAGAGCTTCCCTGGAGACAGCTTTGGTGAAGCACAAGGGTAAGACATATTCACAGGAAGTTGCTTTGAGGGATTGAGTGCATCAGCAGGATCTGTGAGAGACAGGGCTTTGAAGGATGACCACTGTGGCAATTCTAAGAGAAGGGGTGGGCGTAAGAAGAGAAGCAGCTTGCCGTTGTCGATCTTCATTACTTTTTAATTGAAGAAGAGATTTATGGCACTGCACATGTCTGTGGAGTGTAGGGTAATAGGGTCAGACTGGGTGATGCATTGTTTGATTGTCTTGAAAAGTGTTCTGTTTATGCTGGTGACTTCATTATTGGTGCTGGTATAGTACTTTGCTGTGTCTGATATGAGGAGCTGTCTGTGGGATGAGCAGAATGACTAGTTTCAGGAGGTCATCGGAAGTACTGTTTTACTTCTAATTTCTTGTCTACAGATGGAATGTTTACGGTTAGCAAGGTCTTTAAAGTACCAGGGTTCTCCCAACAAACTGCTTAGGCTGTCATGTTGTGGGCCGACTAAACATCGGCTGAGATGCATAATGCATGCTTGCTGATTTATATTAATGCTTCTTCTGAGTTACAAAATGAAGATCAGCTGAGATACACCTGGAGAAAAACAAGATTTGCAAAACAGAAAACTGGAACTGTCCACAGGAAAAGATGTAGGACTAAATGTTGTGATGAACCATGGAACCAAAATCACTACATTGACAGAACACAGTGGCATAGAAGGATCTCGCAGAGAGAATAAACAGATCACGGTTTCAGAAGTTGGGTACTTTGTCTTTGTTGTACGTCAGGAAGTTCAGACTAGCCAAAAAAAAAGGAGCTAATGGAAATGTCAAATTGTACCAAGTCACATACAGGTAGTTAATCCAATCTGGTTGTCTTTGCTTTTTGGGACTAGTAATCCTGGATTTACAGCAGTAATAACAAACCTACAAGCATCAGATATCAAAGAATAAAACTGGGACTGGGTAAACTCTAGTGCAAGTTTTTTACGAACTGACTGGAAATATGAACGTTGGTCTGTAGAAAGGGAATTATTTACATTCCCCAAATCTGGTACTAAAAATAAACATGCAGGGTCTGTTTTCCACACTTGCTAACAACCAAAAGAAATGCACAAACTTCTGTGAGATGAACACCCTGAAAAAGAATATATTTTTTATCAACCCTCTTCATCCCCCATATTATATGACGCATCATGGAAGGCTAAGGAGCCTGGACCTTACAGAGCATTTCATTTGATGTTGATTTAAAACATTCTGTCCTACATGAATGAGGTGAAGTGTTGTATGGAGGACGCAAGCAGTAGGAAATCCAAGTCCCCAAAACCTAAGGGCCTGGAGGTGGGGTCTTTGTCACTGCAGCTACACAGCCTCATCACTGCACTTTAAAGTGCCTAAGGAGGTCCTGAAGCATGGGCCGCGCCTGTTCCAAGGGCGGGCCCGTCCTGCGCCCGTCAACGCCAGGAAGGGGCAGGGACGCCCTTCTTAGCTCCTTTGCAAGGATAAACCATCAGCCAGGGATAAGACAATTTGCCTTTCTGTGCCCTCACGTCATTGCATAAAGTGTTGCAGTATTGTTGGCTACTGACCTCTTGAGCTGTGGGCTGGCAGTGATAATGCAATACTAGATAAGCTGATTTCTCTGGCCAGATTCCATGCAGTCCTCCCTGAAATGCCTAAACTTACCTGCTACAACTGCCATACTTTGTACCTAACTATTAGTTGCTTGAGTTTTTAAATGTCTCTCTCCATGGGTGAAGCGCAAAGCGAAAGAGACCCTTCAGGGGAAAAGGGTCAAAAACCGCAAGTCAAACACGAGCCCGTCCCTTGGTAATCCACTGGATAGCTTAACTCTAAAGGACATTGATAATCTAATAGAAGTAGTAGAACATTTTCTGGGAGGTGTCGATGACTGTAGTGCCCAATCATCCCAACTGCTGAAGAAAGTGCCTTCTAGCTTTCTAAACAACACAAAAAAAGAATACAAAACAGTCACCATAGGTTCCTTAAACTTCAAATTATGTTCTGGACATTGTTGCAGTAGAGGCTGCTGGGGACGACACTGATTCAACGCCTATCCTGCACCAAACTGTATCAGGAGATATTATGACTGTGCCTGTTCCTCTTTCACCCTCATTAATCTGCGTAAACACATTTTTACCCCTAGCGAGCCCTGTGCGGGCTTTGGATTCATTAGAAGGCCCACCAAAGACAGCTGAGGCTCTTCCTCTGCCCGCCTTGCATGCACCTCCTTTGCAATCAGCTGCTCTTGTTGATAAAGCAGGTTAGAATCGGAGCTCTCATAAACTTGCTCATACTCTGTGAGGTCTCCAAACAGAGGTGGTGAATCTGACTGAGGTCTGAATTTACCATGTTGATGATAGGTATCAGAGAGCTCAAAGCTTTAATTAAACCATTCTGTCCATCCAAAACTTTCCAAAGGGTAGATAGTCGTGTTTATACCACAGTAATTCACCTCAAAAATGGTGAAAAAAATAACAGCATTACAAAAGGATGTCCACCCCCTTCCATCTCCTCCTTCATACCTCCCCCGTAAAAGATCTACCCCTTAAGGGGCACCTGCGCCAGATTTCAAAAGGGCCGGCATGCCCCTTGCCTAATAGATTAAAAAGGCATGCTGGCAGGGTGCAACTTTGTATTTACCACCTGGGGGAGGAGGGATATGTTATTTGTCTATTAAGAAAGCCTTGAACATCAAATGTATCATGGTAAAGCAGTATTGTAGGAAGCTGGCTCTACTTATATTTTATACCAAATAAGGTATAGTGTGCACAGAGTCCAGTGGATCCCCTGAGGTATAGCAGAGGCTAAAGTAGATAATACCTTACTCTCTTTTATGGCATTGTGATTTTGTGGTTGAGCAGTCAGGCTTATCAGAGGGTAGTGTTAAGCATTTGTTGAACACTCTCAGGCAAGAAATGATGTCACACACTCAAAGACTGAATTCAGACTAATTGTTTATATAAAAAGTTGATACATTGTGATTTTTATTAGTAGAACCATGATTTACTCAGTAGAAGGTAAGGGATACTTTAAATACAGTGATACTTTTCGTTCGTTCTAAAACTTTATTCGACCTTTGCATTTAAGATCATAAAAGTACCTGGCAAGTATTCACAGTGTTACAGAAAAAAAAGTGATATACACATTTCACAAATGAGAAAAAGAAAGCAATAAAATTAATTTATCTCTCAAATGGATATACCTTTACACACCTATCCATTCTTCAATGAAGTTATGAGCCATATCAGTTAAAGAAAAAATAAAATAAAATAAAACGATCCATAACCTTTTTACAGTTGCACGTCTCCTTTTGTTTCTACAAGCCCACAAAAATGACGCTAATGAAAAACACACTTAAGGACCAAGCAAGGATTTAAAAAAGTATAAGGCAACCCAACATTGCTTAAAATGGTATTGCTTTAAAATGGGTAAAATACATTGATTTCTTTCTCTCTGATAAAAACCCACAAAACAATAAAATGTTGAGGTCATTTTGAGGAGATTTTGAGTCACAAGGACAGAGGGACAATTCAGTGTTTAAAAGTCCTCTCTGGGAACCCTAACATTAAAGGTACTAGGCTCAGACGGAACCTCAGCAGGATGAATTTGTGGTGGGCAATGGGAATATCTACCAAGTAAAAATATCCTCCCTCTAACAATGGTGGTGTTAATTGGTACATGAGGGCTGCCTGCTTACAATAATTCCTTTCCTTTCTGACAACTTCTGTTTGGACATCTTTTTGCAGGTTGTAGGGATTTCAAAAAGCTCCGCCAAGCCCAGGGTGGTTAACTCCTGTTTCACATATTTCAACCACCTAATCCTGCCGGGGTTATCCATCTTTAAAAAATCTCTAATTATGTTTTGGGTTAGGGTCACTGTGTCCCTGCGCCAGATGGTAAGCCAAAGCTGAAGGGGGGCCAGTCTGATAAAGTCCATAATGTCCAACAGACCAAGTTCCATGTGGGCTAGATAGTTCGAGAATGATTCTGGGAGGGAGACCACAGATTTAAAAAAATAGTTTTTGATAATTTGCAATGGCTCAATAGATGCCATACCCCATACCCCAGCTCCATAGGTAGCTGCCGACTTTGCCTTGGCATAATAGATTATTTTTTTGGGAATTAATGGTTTTGCCCCCAATTTTTTGGAAATAGATTTTATTTATTGCTCCTACACTGCTCTCCATCCCCAAGGCTCTTCCTGTGCCCATGCATGTTTATTGTCGAATAATACCCCTAAGTAAGGGAATCATCCTTCAACCACAGAAATTAGACCAGAATCCATAATAAAATATAGCTGCTTCTCTCTTAACAGCTCCAACGACCATTACAAATGACTTGGACTGGGTTACTTTCAAACCCAGCGAAGCCATATATGACGAGTAAGCTGTAATAAGGGACTGGAGAACTAGCCCTGCTCTAGCCATCAGGACACCATCATCCGCATAGGCAAGAATCGGCAGCCGTTTTGAACCTGAAACAGTGACGTCCAAGGTTGCATCCGCAAGGGCCCTCTCGACCCCATTAGTGTAAATAGAGAAGAGAAATGGGGCGAGGACGCAGCCTTGCCTTACCCCTCTAGTGATGTTAAAATAACGGGTACATTCACCAATTTTCCCTTAACGAACGCATGCCGAAGCGTTATAGTACAATTGGCGAATGAAATCAATTATGGCCCGATCAATTCCCATATCTCCCATTAAACAACAGAGCTTAGAGTGGAAAACACAATCAAATGCCGAAGATAAATCCATAAAATCAAGATACAGTTTCCCACTCTTCGCCTTGGTGTATTTATCCATAATTAAAGAGTCAAAAGTCAAAAGAGGTTTATTGCATAATTAATTAAAATCATTACAATTTCCACATGTCAATATTATGATACAACAAGCATTGGAAATGCAATAGGTCTCCCAGCATTAGAGTTAGTGCTTTTAGAATTGTTTATGGGTTTTTTTGTAAATCTTTAGCATTTTTGTTTCCTGTAGCCAATGCTAAAGAATTAAAAAAAAAAAAAGCCATAAACATTTCTAAAAGCTCTAACTCAAATGCTCCGAGACCTATTGCACTGTGTGAGGGTGAGGGGTTGAGGGGGTTGAGGGTGAGTGAGGGTGAGTGAGGGTGAGGGTGGGTGAGGGTGGGTGAGGGTGGGTGAGGGTGGGTGAGGGTGAGTGAGGGGTTGAGGGTGAGTGAGGGTGAGGGGTTGAGGGTGAGTGAGGGTGAGGGGTTGAGGGTGAGTGAGGGTGAGGGTGAGTGAGGGTGAGTGAGGGTGAGTGAGGGTGAGTGAGGGTGAGGGTGAGTGAGGGTGAGGGTGAGTGAGGGTGAGGGTGAGTGAGGGTGAGGTATTGAGGGTGAGTGAGGGTAGAGGGTGAGAGAGGGTGAGGGTGAGTGAGTGTGAGGTGTTGAGGGTGAGTGAGGGTGAGGCGTTGAGGGTGAGTGAGGGTGAGTGTGGGTGAGGGTGAGTGAGGGTGAGGTGTTGAAGGTGAGTGAGGGTGAGTGTGGGTGAGGGTGAGGGAGGGTGAGGGGTTTAAAATGTTACTCAACAAGTGATTAAATTGCATCCTAAAGTACGTAACAGCTTTTTACTAACAGAGCCCCTTCTATCACTCAGAGTAAAATATTTATTGAAAAGTTGCAATTTGCACTTAGCACAAAAAAGTCTATGTGCACACTTATAATAAAAGGTGCCCCTCTTTTATTATGTGCATTCCGGTGATGATAAGGTTTTTTTCAAGCACAGCAGTGAACTGAAAGAATTTGCTGCAGTGGGGGTCAGAGCAGAAAGTCAAAGCATGCCGCCCGCGGCTGACGGGAGCGGCGCCAGCACCTCTGCGTGTGCCGTGGAGGAAAATGCCTGCTGAAGGGGGTGAGCAGTACTACTGGCAGGCCGTTCCCAGAGTATGGGTGAAAGAAATCCGTGCCCCAAGAGGTGTATGCCAGCAAGGTACGTTCCCAACCCAAGCGGAAACGAAGACCACAGAAAAGTAGCGAGATCTGGGAGTTTCCGAAAAGCAACTCCTGCCCCTTCTCCCCACGCAGCGTGGGTAACGAGCGATACAGCGACGGGGCGAGGAGGGAGACAGACGATGGGCCGGTATAGCAGCACGAGTGGCACAGGAAGACGAAACAACGCCTGCCATTCCTGACGCCGCAGTGTAAGGCCAAATTGCTGGGGGGTAGGGCAGGGGAGGGGGCGGAGCGGGGAGAGGGAACAGACGGAGGGAAGGCCAGATAAGGGGAGGGGGGGAGGAGAGTAGGAGGAGGAGAGTAGGGTTTGCAGTTTGGTGACTAAGTTGAGGATGGTCTGGCCACTTCCTCAATGAGTCTGTGATCCGTGCTATTTAGTTGTCTATTCTATGATTGCAGGAGTCTGAGCTGGACGTTTTCTTGCGAAATTGTTGGTTTATATGTGTGGCGTCATTACACTGGCTTGTAAATTACCGTTATTTTCTCCTCAAGCGAAAGGATCGGAGACACGGCGACACGGCGGGCAGGGGAGGGGGCGGAGCGGGTAAAATAAATAAACAAGACGGAGGGAAGAGAGGGGAGGGGGAGGAGAAATGCGACACGGCGGGAAGGGGAGGGGGCGGAGCGGGTAAAATAAACAAACAAGACGGAGGGAAGAGAGGGGAGGGGGGGAGGAGAAATGCGACACGGCGGGAAGGGGAGGGGGCGGAGCGGGTAAAACAAGACGGACGTGCACGCGCTTTTAAGCTCAATGCGCATGCGCATTGAGCTTAAAAGTCACGGGCACTGCAAGGAATCGCCACGATTCCTTGCAGTGGATAAAGAGTGGATAAGCCCCCATAGTCTCGCTTGCTCGATGCGCATGCGCATCGACAGGCGAGACCTAAAAATATATGCTACTAGAAAAGATTGGACTCTTCCTTTGTTAAAATGGTATAACACAGTTAAAACGGGTTTCTTCCAGGGAAACTCCCACCGTCTTTAAGAGGTCAGAATTTTATTAAGTGTTTGTGCAAAGGTTACCAGTCATTGGGATCAAGGCAGAGATATTACACCGCTTATTTCACCGTGTTAATTCACTTCTGCCAGGAATTTTATTCCCCGGCATGCCAAAATAATTGAACTCCCTCCTAGCCAATAAGTTACCGCTTGCCTACAGGTGCGGATTTTTAACTCGTTGCAGATCTGTTTTAGTAATCTTTGACGTTGTGCCAGGAGAGCCGGACAGACGCACAAGAAATGGGCTAATGATTCCATTTTGTAGCCACAAAGTCTACAACTCTCAGTCTGATGTTTACCTTTCCACGATGGTACTAAGTCTTTCGAAATGTGCATTCCCAACCTATAGGCTGTAAAAGCTCTTTTTATATGCACGTTAAAATGAGAGGTTAAATATGCGTGCGGTCGTCCAGCTTTGAAGGAGTTGATTATGGTCCAGCCATGTCGCCGCTTGAGAAGTAACGCTTTGTCTTCTTGAAAAGATTTCGTCCTTGCTGCCTTGTTGGCTAAACTACTTATGGTTGCTTTGTCCTTCACAGATTCCCAAGTTCCTTCCAACCCCAGCTCTTTCACGCAGGTTTTCAGGTATTTTCCCCAAGGGCAAAGGGTTCCAGTCACTCCTTGATTTTTTATGGCTTCCCAGTTTAGCCAATCCATTGAATCCGGATCTGCAGATCTTAACTTGTGACACAGTTTTATGAAGCCGCTCATGCTCCTATATTTCTGGTTTTGTAGCCCGAATTCCAGCCTTACTTGCGAGGTTTAGACACTGGTCTACTATCCCCATCTCTCGCTGAAACCCATATTGGGTTTGCATTAACCCCTTCGATGCTTGTGACGGAACGGTTCCGTCACGAGCGCCGGTTGGGCTGTGCTTATGACGGAACCGTTCCGTCACGGCCACGCCCGTTTCTTAGAACCTTCAGCACAGCGCGAGAATTCGCGCCGCGCTGAACGTGTTAAAATATCCCTGTCCAGTGCCCATGTCTCCAATCTCACAAGAAGAAGGCGTCCCATGAGTTTCGCTGTAGTATCGATAAGAGAAATTGGTCTATAGTTTTTGGGATTGCCCTTGACGCCCTTTTTGTAGATCGGAACCATCACACTGGTTGACCACGAGGACGGCCGGCCCGTTATTGCGATGTTATTAAAAGCGTTGGTTAATAGGGGAGCCCACAGGTCTTCATTCGCCTGAAATAGATCTATCGGGACCCGGGGACTTCCCCGCTCTGCACACCTCTAGCCCACTCCTTACTTCCTCCAGCGTAAATGTTAAATGCACATGAGTTGAATCAGCTGAGAATTTACATTGTGAGACGGGTGGATCACTGGGCGGAAAGATGTTTCCAAAATGTTCCACCCAGTCGTCCTCTCCAACATTGGTATCCAGAGTAGAATCCATTTGCCTTTTAAAGTAAGGGGCAATTAATTACCTCTCAAAAATCTTTACTACTGCCCTTAGTTGAAGCCTGTTCAAGTTTGAGCCAGGCCTCCTCCCTCATGGTCGTCTCCCTTTCCTGTCTAGCATATTTATAATCACTTCGAAGTGAGATGATTGCGGGTTGGTTTCTGGGTTTAGCTCTCAACGCTGTCAAGAGAGCCTTCCACTTTTTCGAACAGGGAGAATCAAACCATCCCTTGGCCTTTACAGCTTTCTCTTTTTTGCTCCGGGTAAGTACCACTTTTATCTGTCCTAAGAGTTCAGTAAAGGAGGATACCAAGGCTAAAGGGGAATTACCTAGATCTAGACATCGCACAATGTTATCATAAGTAGACCATATTACTTCAGGGGAAAGGCTAAGCTTGACTATCTCAGCCCATCGTAATTGGTAACCATTGCGTCTGGATAATAATGGTAGGTCTATTTCCTGTTGAATAATTACTTCCTTAAGGTTAAGGGAGAGCTCACATGTTAGGATCGCATGATCGTAATAGGTCGTAAATTGTGCATCTAAATATCAGCACCTATCGCTGAGGGGGGTAGTAACCAAAATAAAATCAATATTCGTAGAACTACCAAAATAAAATCAATATTAGTAGACCTATGATTTACTCAGTAGAAGGTAAGGGATACTTTAAATACAGTGATACTTTTCAAGATACAGTATGTACTGGTTTTGTAGGAGCATACAAATTACTTTGCAGTCAAGAAAATTAGATGTAAGCTCTTCAGAATGCTGATAATTACTTTAGGATTACTTTTTAGTGACTTTTCAGTAACCATTCAACTTTTGCACAAAACTAACTATTCACAGTTTGAGTAGTGTAGGACACGAGCAAGCAGGTTATCTCTTTGGCAGACACCAAGTTACTTTGTTATGGTACAAAAAACAGGTTCAACACGAAAAACCCACCACACAATCCGATGGAGAAAAACGAAGTGTTAGGTTTGCAGGTAAGTAAACGGTTTTGGTAACTGAGTTTTGGGGGGTGAAATCAAAGTTCCCCAAGGCTCAGGTTAGCACTCAAGGTGCACCACCAGCAGCACAGGGGCATCTGGGTGCAGATTGCAGCACACCAATGTTAGCCAATGGGGCTAGGGGTACCTAGTTTAGGGGCTGCTCATGGGCAGGCCACTTGGTCTTGGAGGCAAGCTCCTGGGGTTAAGGTAAGGACAAAGGGGTCCCAGGTGAGCACCAAGTCCACACCACCAGTGGTCGCTGGGTAAAGGGTACTTAAGAGGTGTCGGGAGCCCAATGGTTTCCTATGGAGGTTGTCAGTCGAGGAAAAGGACTGCAGCCTGGAGCCAGAAGACTGGATGAAGGTAACCAACGACTGGAGAATGAAGTTGAAGAGTTGCAGAACACCAGGACACTGTCGGTCAGGCACCTCACAACTCAGGGGTGGCAGGTGCAGGTGGGTCTTTTCGTGTGGGGTTCTTCTGACCAGTTCCGGTCAGAGGGACTCTTCAGGGTGAGACTGCAGGCGTCAAGAAAGGTCGGAGGAGGTCGTCCAACGCGTGATTCCAGGTCAGGATTGCAAGGGGGACCTCACTGGGGTTTTGGACCATCGGATTTGGGCCGTTGGTGTCAGGTGCAGAGTGGTGAGGACCCGAAATTCCAGCTGAATCTGGAGTCCTGGCTTGGGTTGCTGTTGGACAAATCTGGTGTCCACGAGTGATCAGAGTCCTTTGGGAATTCAGGGCAGGTCCCCGGGGTACTTGGTGGCTGCTGGCTGTGGGACACGCCGGTTTCAGCTTGTAGGGGTTCTGAAGCAGGAAACAGGCCGGTAGGACTGGGGCCAAAGCAGTTGTCATTGTCCTCTTCTTCTGCAGCACGGCTCTTCAGTCCTTCCTCTTCTTCTTGAGTCGAATCTGAAGTCTAAGTTCAGGGCTGCCCCTAAATACAGTATTTAGTGGGAGTTTTAGTGGTCTTGAGGTGGTAGCCTCTACTGTCCTTAGGGTGACTACACCCTTAGGATACTCACCTCACATGTTTGTGGGCACTATCCCTAATTGGAGGGTGCCTGTCATCTGCAAGATGGCAGGCACAGAAGAATGGGCTTCACCTCGCCTCCCCCATCTGAAGGGAGGGGTTGGCAGAGGTGGGCACACCTTCTGGGCTGGTCTACTTGTTTTTGCCTGTCTTCCCGCCAAAAAGTGGGAAGATAGGAAGGTAGCCTGCTCTTTATAGCAGGAGAGGCTGGGGGTCACTTTGCAAAGACAGCAAGGGCTTTGAAGCTCCCCTGCCACAGATGGCTCTTCATGACCTGGGGAGCCTCCAAGGAAAGGCTTAGTTTCCTGGGCCCAGGGAACGAAGGTTCCCACCCCAGGGGTCCAGAAACTTGTCTTGTGGTGGCAGGCTGGTGGTCACCAGTCAGAAATCCACCAGAGGTTGGTTTGGTTCAGGGGTCCCCTCTAGAAGGGAACCTTGAGTGCAGGGAATAAATCTAACACTGGGATCAGGTGATCATGGCTACTGTGTAGCCGAATCACGTCCTGCCCAGAATAGCCTGATTAAATAAACTAACATGGATTACTTCTGCCCCAGAGTGCTGTTTCTTTCACAAATATGGAAAGATTTTTGTGGCATTTAACAGGCGCTAGCTCTTTTACGTGCACCACCCGCGTTTTGGAAGCATGCCGGCATAACCGTAACCTGGGGATGGAGATATATATATATATATATAATAACAAACCACACCGCAGCTTCCACAGTGCAAATACGAGCCCACCAAACCGGTCAATAATAAACAACATATTTTATTTGAGGGATATGTAGCATAACGCGTTTCGACCTACCTTAGGTCTTAATAATATGCACAATGTCAAGCACTCAGGTGCCCGTCCTTTTAGGGTCTCCATATATCAACACTGTAGAGAGACTTTAGTTTCATTGGCATTTAAAGCAACCTTGTGATGGTTTTGAAGACTTGTGAAATCTTGCCATAGTACTCCACGTAGGTTTCTATTTAATTTAAGAATCATATTAATTACGATTATCCCCATTCATGTTCGCTATTTTTCATTATTGTATTCCGGTATGTACATCCATCACAACAGACTCCAATGTCTACAATGCACTGCACTGGTGTTTTCAAAATCAATGGTCCTTCCGTTCTCAAAATTTAAATTGTATCATAAAGCCTAGTCGCACTGGCCTCTGAAACAGGAGGTGCAGTACACCCCATCACACCACCATTACCGGGAGCCTGTCCTCAAGATGGCGGCTGCCCACCCATAACCACTAATCATCGAAAATCTCATCGGACCCTCCAGCACTCCTACCCTCTCCCTGGAAACTAGGGAATAACAATCTCAGATGCGCTGGCCTCAGAAAAGGGAGGCACAGTGCACACCATCACTTCCCACGTCTTGTGCCACTTTATCTTCATTCTGATCGTCCTGGAGAACCTATGCTGTGTGCGTCATGTTCTGGATGGCAAAGCTTCTGGAATGGCCTGTGCTAGGCTTTTATCTTAGAGATGGGGCAAACTCATGGCCACAGAGAGAAAACAGTCTGTGCCCCAAACTGATGATGTTTGTTCCCATTTAGTACTCTTTCTTTCTTTGTCTACTTCCTTTGCTCCTATCCCCTCTCCCCTGAATCTCTCCCCTCGCCTGCTACACAGCCTAGACCCCTGCCCTTTTGTGCCCTTTGACTAAGCACTCCTTTTCCCCTTGTTGGGGAAAGATCCAATATTTATACTCTGGAGTCTCAGCGAACCCGCTGAGAGAGTCCACAGCGCCAAGGGAACCACTTACAGTTGAGGTATGGTATGGCACTCCTTGCCAAAGCTCTCCCTCTCCCTTTTTTGGGGAAGGATCCAGTATGCAGGGCTTGGAGTCTCAGAGACCCCTCTGAGAGAGTCCACTCCGTATAGGAAGCCTCTCGCAACAGAGATGGGGAAATTATACCACTTCCCCTGGGATCACAGCTTGCTGGACTTTGGACGCAGCTTTGTCTCGTCTACCGGTTTGTGTCCCCGTCACTCTCCCCATCCTCTTTCCATGCTGCGTCTCTTACCCTCCCCTCCTCTTTCCCTCCTTATTCTCTGTCTACTTTCCCTGCTCCTAGCCCTCTCCCCTGAAACTCTATCCTTGCCTCTTTTTCCCTTACATATATGTCCTTCGTGTTGGTCTCGACCTTATGTTATGTTATGTTATCCAGGGTTTTGTAGAGCGCTCAGCTACTCAATCAGAGTGTCCCGGCGCTGTCAGACCCGGCAAAGCACAAAACAAGGAAGCAGATGGAATTATTGGCAGAACAGCCATGTTTGGAGCTCTTTTCTAAAAGACAGCAGGTTGTCAATCTTTCTTAATGACAATGGCAGTGCATTCCAAGCCCGGGGCGCCAGATGTTTAAAGGAGCGACCCCCTATACGAGCACGCCTAATTGCCGGGATCGTGGCTAGCGACAATGAAGCTGAGCGTAAGGCTCTGGCCAGATAGTGAAAGCCAATCCTGTTCCTAAGATAGCGGGCACCATTGCCATGAAGGGCCTTGAACGCGATTGTAAGAGTCTTAAAGACAATGCGTTTCCGAATGGGCAGCCAGTGGAGAGATTTCAGAAGTCCCGCGGCGTGGGATCTCCGGCTAAGGCCAAAAATTACCCTCGCCGCAGAATTCTGAACCACCTGCAGGCGCGACAGGGAGGCCCAGATATAGCACATTCGCATAATCCAGCCTCGATCCAATCAGGGCTTGCATAGTAGTCCTCCTATGAGCAATGGATAGGAGTGGGAGGAATTTTCTCAACATTTTTAACAGGCCAAAGCATTGCCCAACCAGGCCCAGAATCTGTGGTTTGAAAGTGAGACCATTGTCCATCTTCACTCCAAGATTCTTAGCGACTATAGTATCAGCGGAGGGTGGAAACATAGCAGCCGGCCACCAGGACTTCCAACAGGGGTCTGGGGGACAACCAAAAAAGAGAACCTCTGATTTGTCAGAGTTGCATTTCAGTTGGTTCCGTTGGAACCAAGCAAAGACGGCACCCAGGCAACTCTTAATCTGCTCTCCATTGAAGTCCATGTTCCTTCCGGACGTAAAGAGGAGCTGTGTGTCATCGGCGTAAGAGACAATCTGGGCACCGCAAGACTCAGCCATCTCCGCCAGAGGAGACATATAGATATTAAAGAGAGTGGGGCTCAAAATAGAACCCTGGGGAACTCCCACCTCCAATGGCGGTACTACGGCTGAGTGCGGAGGGGCCCAGAAAGTCTGTTGGCGGTCGGAAAAAAAGATTCAAACCATCTGACCTTACATGTAACTATGTTGCCATGCTCTAATAACTGTATAACCTTTGTAACAATGTAACCTGCAACTATGGTCTGATACTCATGTAAAGCGCTCCGATACCTTCGGGTCTAGCCAGCGCTACATAAAACCTTTAAAATAAATAAATAAAATAAAGTCTTGTTCCCTCACTTCATTATTGGCACACGTGATGTCATAACGTCTCAAAGAATACAATTTCACATCGGACTGAGGCCTGTGTGCATCCAATGAAGTATATAGAACGAAACTTCAGTTCTTTGCGTTCATTACAATTATTGCTTCAGAAACTTCTTAAACCTTTCGCTGCACTGAGGTAACAAGACTTTATGATACAAAATACATTTTGAGAACTGAAGGACCAATGGTTTTGAAAACACTAGTGCAATGCATTGTGTGCACTGGAGTTCATGGTGATGTATGTACATAAAAAAGCACCTTGATGGAATATATATGGGTGATACGTCAAGCGGGTGACGAGAAAACAGGGGGGGCTGAAAGGGACCTCTGGCTGCAGCTCGCATAGATGGCTGTAGAGGAAAGAAAAGCTGAGGCAGAGAAAGCCTTGGAGGAGAAAAGGGTCTTGCTGGCTCACAAAGTGCTTGTCAAGGAAGTGGACTTGAAGGCCAAATAGCAGTTAGAGTCTGGCAAAAATGGTGGGAGAAAAACTATTGTGTCCAGTGCAGAAGAGAGAGTACATACACTCAGACACACAGAGGAACTCTGAGGAAGATTGGGTAACTGGCCTTTGAAGTCATATTCCTGGTGATGGGAGGGACGCACTACTGGCCCAAGAGAAGGGAGAAGAGGGAACCCATCATGAAGAAGGCCCTTATCAGTAAAAATGAATTCACCCCAGAGGAGTGCAGGTTGAAATACAGGGACAGCGAGAAAGTGTGTCATCAGTCCTGGGAGGATTTTGTGGGGTACTTTTGAAATGTTTGTAAAAAGTACTGTGGTTTTGTAAGAAGATTTTTCTAACAGTTTTATATATGTTTCCTTTTTTTCTCAAAGAGAACTAAAAAGAAGGATTATAAAACACATGAAGGTTCAACACAGAGCTAAGAAACAAAATTAATATTTCTGTTGACAATACCTTGCACATCAATGGAAAAGTAGGTGCATCTTTTCCCACAACAGCATACGAATATGAGGAGCACCTCTTGCTTGGAACTTTTTGTTGTGAAAAGAAATCAGTTCTCCAAGAAGTGGATTTTTGTAGTTGCAGATGAAGGAAAGCATAGTTTCCAGTCTGTGCTAAAAATACATGCAAACATTTGTCCAGCTGCACCTACTTTGTCCCGCATGATTTTGTTGTGGTCCACTTCCGGAATTGTTTTTAAGTGCTTCCACACAGAAGTGGTCCCATGTAAATACTTTTTCCTAGTGCCCCTGGATAACAGCTTGCTGCAACTATTGCTGTAGAAATATTTATCTGTAACCGGTTTTCCCTTAATGGTATTGTAATATGCTTCTAAACAGCACTTTGTTTTGTGCTTTTTGAAGTGCTTGTGCACAAAAGTGTATATGTAAATAGTTAATAAGTTATGTGTTTATTTGTTAATTGTTTTGGTTTAAATGGTTTTGTTATGTGTTAAAATGTATTTATAAAGTTATAAAAATGTATATTAGTAATTTTAGTTATCATTCACAAACACTCATACATGTACTCCTACATGAACTTGCACGCCTATAGAATCATTTACACAGGTACTGACACACCCATACATACAGCTACTCAAAGTCCCTTAGTAAGTCATACACCCATTTACACATGCAAACTGCTACTTAGATAGACTCACACACCCATTCAGCCTTTCACACACCCACTCACAGTCACTCACACACACACCAAACCACACATCAATGCAGCAACTCATACACCCAGTTATACACTTGTACATCCACTCACACACCCAAACACATACATCAATACAGCTACTCACATACCCAGTCATACATTGTCCCAGGCTCACACCTATACAACCTCTGATACACCCAGGGGCACACCGATACAGCCACTGACATACCCAGACACACACTGATGTAACTACGGATACACCCAGCTACACACCGATACAGAAACTGACAAATCAGGCACATACCTTTACAGTCAATGACACACCCAGTCACATATTGATAGAGCCATTTAAGTTTTGGTCAAACACTGATACAGCCTTTCAACACTCCTACACATATTGGTGTAGCCAGTGGCGCACCCAACTACACACTAATACTGACATTAACACACCCTGCCAAACATTATTGCATGCAATAAGACACCCATGTACACACTGACACAAACACTCAGGCATACACCGATGCATAGACTGAAACACAGGTAAACAGCAATGAAGACACTGACACACCCAGCCAAACACTAATGCATACAATAATATACTGAGGCACACACTGATGCATAGACTGACACTTCCAGGCATACTGCAGACACTGATAAACCCAGGCATAAACCAAAGCAAACACTGACACACCCAGACAAACACTAATGCATCCAATAACACACCCAGTCATATATTGATGCATAAACTGACACTCTGAGGCATGCAGCAATGCAGACACTGTCACACCCAGCCAAACACGAATGCATCCAATAACACACTTAACCCCTTAAGTGTTCCCGTCGGCAAACGGCTGTCGCGAGCACAACCTTCGTAGTGCTGCGCACGTCCATTGGCTGACGCGCCGCGGTTAAGCACACACTAGTGCATACACCGATACAATGCAGACACTGACACACCCAGGCATACAGCAATGTAGACAATGACACGCCTAGCCAAACCCTAATGCATGCAATAACACACCTAAGTAGACAATCATGAATACACTAACACACCCAGGAACACACTAATGCACACACTGACCAGCCAGGCACACGCTCATCCATACACTAACACACCCAGTCACAGACTAATGAATAACCTCATAAACCCAGGCAGACACTGTTGTATACACTGACCCAGCCAGGTACACACTAATGTATACACCAACACACCCAGGCACACACTGAAGTATAAACTGACACACCCAGGGACACACTCATGCATACACTGACATACCCAGGCACCTACTCATGAATACACTGACACACCCACGCATGCAGTAAAGCAGAGACTGACACACCCAGCCATACACTTATGCATGCAATAACACACCCAGGAACACCCTGGTGCATACACTAACACAGACAGGAACATACCAATTCATACACTTACACAGCCAGGCATTCATCAACGCAGACACTGACACACCCAGCCAGACACTGATGCATCCAATAATACCCTCAGGCATATACCGATGCACACACAGACGCACCCACTCTCACACCGATATGTTTACTGACACATTAAAAACAAAGAGCAGCTCTTTGTTTGACCAGATGGTGGTTCTAGCGAGAACCGTTTTTTTTTCTAGAAGGGTTTTTTAACAGTAGTACATTTTTCTCAAACAAAATGTAAACAGGGTAGTCAAAAGCGTAAGAAAATGGAAATGCAAAGAAGCCACTGTCTTCAGTCTTCAAAAAACATTATGTGGTCACTGGAAGTAAAAACAAAAAACTAACAGCGATGATTCTTCACTGTATCCAAAAATATACCCACAGAAGACATTTTTACAGCAGCAAGTATGTGGCATTTCACACAGTTAATAACCATGTTACTCACTTCTTCACAGGCAGCTGGTATTGTAATCACTATCTTTCCTAATAAACCTCTTTTTACTGTGTTTTAACATAGTTGAAAGGATTGCTTTTGAATCTGGTCATTAAAACGTTCAAAAAGAGCTTGCTCTGTGTTAGTGATTGAAATTGGGCAGTAATTAACACAATATTATATATAGGTTCTTCACTGGAACTTAAAATGTGTATTTTCACTACTTCCTTTAAACTAGATGGGGGTAATGGTACCATTTAGAATGGAATGAAATAAGTTTAGAATAGGATCCAATATTGTTTTTAGGACTATTTAAACATCTTCCAGAAAGTCATCCAGTCTAGAGGCCTTTTCTTTTTTTTTATAATCACAAATCCTTAATCTAATTTTAACTATGTAGCTGGTTCCAAAACTACCCTCATCACTGTGTGTGCCATAGGTAAGTTAAGGCCCTTAGCCAAAACCTAGTTGCTTCTTTGTCTGGTGACAGATCCTCTGAATACATCTTCCCAAAGAATGAGAAGGTGGATTTAATGTCAGAGAGGAAATCCTGCAATATGTATACATAAAGGCTGAACATTGTTTCATTGTTCATTGTTCTTGATTTTAGTCTTAGATTTACACAACAGAATCTTCTCATCGTTAGAGACCTTAGGTCTCACAAAGAAATGTGTTTTGAGGGTCTCAAAGCCTGTGATAGGTAAAAAAACATTGTTTGCAACTGCAAAACACCTCTTAAAATTGCTTCACAGCCCTTTTACGAGCCAGAAAGGTCTTGCCAACTAATTAAAATAGTTTTTGAGATCCTTTACTAATCACAAATAGTTGCAAAAGGCTCGTTCCCCCTCCAAACTGGGTTTTGCAATAGTATGTATCAATAGTTTGTGACCGATACTGCAGTCATAAACCATTGATTAGTTCCAGAACTCTGAGCTGCGGTGGTAACCAATTCGGATAGAGGAAGCTGTCCCATGTCAGTTGCCATGGGATGAGCAGGTGGTGGTTCCATCCATACATTCTCAGCCAATAGCAGGGGTTTACAAATTGCAACCTGCCTAATTAATATTCATACGGTAGGTCATTTTGAGAATGTACACCTTGCAATGTGACCTGTTACTACATAGGATGCATCACAAAATGTATTCTGATTTACAAACCAGACAGTATGTAAATTGCACATCCCAGCTTTACAAATGGCAATAACACATTATACATTTATTTAATTTTATCTGACAGCAGATCCTACACTGTTTGAATTTGCTTTCAAAATTATCCCTCATATCACTATCTAATTCAAGAATTTTTTTGCTAAATGTACACATTCAGCTTTTCTTGTTCTCTACAGTCTATAAGTAAGATTTGTAACAATTACTCTTTGGAAACCTTTATTAGCGTCCCAAACTACTTGTGGCGGGGCAGTTACTAACCGAAGCTAAAAACCACAGCCAATATAATGCTGCATTTGTCTTGTAATGGAATAACAAAGCAGAATTTAAGTGGTAGGTCCAAGCCCAAATACTACTGTGTTGTTCAAGGTGAACATACAAATGTATTCCTGCATGGTCTAGCAAGTGTATCACTCAGTTGCCTCTTCCTTGACTCCTATGCAAATTAAACCAAAGTCAATAAGGGAATGTTGACCATATTTCCGTGAATAAAAAGAGGAAAAAGAAACATTATTAGTTGTTTCTCTTCAAATATCTATCAGTAAGTCTTTCGATGTCCTAGGTTTGCCAAGCAGTTCAATCTGTGACAGGATTGAGGGCCACAAAAAAGACAAAGAATAACATCAAGTGCTCTTTATACAGCGAAAACACTAATTCCAATAAGTCAAGGCCATAAGAGATGGTGTCCTAATAAATGTCCAGTATGAAGGAAACCATTTCCCAACTTGCCCTTGCCACGACCATCCTACCTTGGATATTTAAATTTACTTTAGGAACTCTACTTTAGGAACTCTACCATGTAACTCTTACCGGACAATAACCGCAAGAACTCTAAATATGGGTATGATATTTTTCTGACGCAAGGACATTTATATATGTACTGATCATGACTAAGTCCAAGAAGTTTTTCCTGAGGTAGAATAAAATTTGCCTCAGATCATCCAAGAAGTTACTTTATAAGTGTAACATTATGGGGCTATGTAAACAGTTTACAATTAAGAACAAGAACTGGGATTTAAGCTCAGTCATCATTTTTTACCTCAAAAGCATGTCTACACATCACGGAGGAGGAATATATATTTATATTTTTCCGTAGTTTTACATAGCGCACACTTGACCCGAAGGTATCAGAGCGCTTTACATGAGCACCAGTTGCGCAACACAAGGACACATTTATTTATCTTAGGCAAGGGAGATTAAGTGATTTGCCCAGAATCACAGGATGTTGAGCGTCATTGCTGAGACTCGAAATCGGTTCCCTAGATTTAAGGTCGACCGCCCTAGCAGTTTAACCACATCCCCTCCCCAATATTTATTATGTATTTTCCTATCTGCCTCCCATCCATACACAGTCTTTAAACAGTTACTTTACTATCCAACCTCAGGAAGTATGCTTTTAATTTGAGAATATTTCGAGACATCAAGATCTTTACTTCACAAAAGCAGCTCATCAAATTGACTGACGGTTTAGGGACCAGATTTTCTAAATGGACAATTGTTTTCTGCAAGTATGAGAGTTAGACAGCCATGACATCTAATCGGCTGAATCAAAGGGCACATATAGCCATTAACTGGCATTAGTAATAGAGAAGAGCCTTCTGGTGCTCCAAGCGAAAAAAATAGGGCATTTTGATCAATAAGGTAGTAAGCCAACCTGACTGAGCGTAGGTTCTTAAATAAGGAAGAGAACCAGGTCTCAACATGGCCCGGAATACCTACATCTTTCAGGTGGGACATTAGTATGTAATGATGCACCGTATCAAATGCCTCTAAGAGATCCAGAAGGAACACTGAGTGACTGAGTCACCCTCATCCAAAACAGATCTTTATTCATCAACTGTTCATCAACTCCTTTGCTATAAAGTGGTCTGTTATTTTCTCTAGAGCAGGCAATCAATCATGTAATGGGCTGGTACGTGCCTACCAAAGAGTTATCCAGGTTTTACTTTTTGAGGATAGGGGTGACTATTCCTGTTTTTTATTTTTGTGGAATTACACTCGAGGTGAGTGAAAAATGTATTATCTTGACAAGACTTGATTCTAATGCAGAGGCACAAGACTAAAAGAAAGTGACTGGGCAAAGGTCATCAGTGGATCCCGATTTATTTATTGGCAGGAATGGCATTAGTTATGCAATATCGGTGCAGATAAAAGTGGCCCAGATGATAGGAGGAGATTGGGGGAAACAAGGAGTTTGTAGATGTTTAGGAGGAATGAGGGCTTCCTACGCTTGCATGCATTTTTGGGATTTTCACAAAAGTTCTGTGAAGTCGAGCCAACAGAAAGAGTGGATAAAAGAGTTTATAACGAATCTTAAGGTCTGGAAAAGATGTCTTTCCACTGTGAATGATTGTAAAATACAATTGCAGAGGAACCTTAATTTGGCTTGAAATATTTGTAAGCTTTTAACTGTCATTTTAAATGGATATTATAAACTACTGAATATGAGGATTGCCATTTCAGTTCCAACTGGCTGAGGAATAATCCACTGTTTCTCAAGTTTCACTAGTCCGTAAAATGGGTGCCATCTCAATCATATCTCATTGTCATTTAGCAGCATATTCAATAATGGAAGTGAATTGGGGAGTGCAAGCTGTTAGATTGGATGTATGACGTTACAACGCATGCTTTTACCACGCATGCTGTTACAACGCAAGTATTACAACGAAAACCTTTACAACGCATTACACTTGGGGGTGCTGGATAGTGAATAGTTTAATTTACTATTCCAATTCCAGTCCCCATGGACACTAGGGAAGGTGTTGGATAGTAAATTAAAACCATTCCTTATCCTAGAGCGCCTCCCAGTGTAATGCGTTGTAATGGTTTTCGTTGTAATACATGCGTTGTAACAGCACTGCGTGGTAAAAGTTGCGTTGTAAAGGTTGCATACCGTTAGATTGCTAAGGTACCATCTGTAAACAAGCATTGGAAATGCAATAGGTCTCGCATTAGGAAAGTTTGAGCGATTGGTATTGTAAATGACACTTTTTTTTTATTTGTGTTGGTTTTAAAAATAGCAAAATTAATAGCTTTGTCAGTTACAATGTCAATAGTTTGAACTTTCGCAAATGGGACACCTATAGCATTTGTAATGCAATGTGTGTTGTATTTACGTGACTTAGATGTATTGATATTACAAATAACAATGGCTTTCAATTTTATAAATAATTAATACTTAAATAAAAGTTATTGTAATTTATAATGGCAATAGCTTAAACGTTTGTAAATAACTTTTGTGAAGATTATGTTCAGTGTATTTTATTGTGACGAAAATCCAAGAACATTGCATTTGCACCTACACACACACAGAGCCACACACACACATATAGATGTGGTGATGGTGGATCTGGGGGATGTGGTGGTGGTGATTGTGGTGGGGATGGTGGTGGATGTGGTGGTGGTGGATGTGGTGGAGGTGGTGGATGTGGTGGAGGTGGTGGATGTGGAGGTGGTGGATGTGGAGGTGGTGGATGTGGAGGTGGTGGTGGATGTGGTGGTGGTGGTGGATGTGGTGGTGGTGGTGGATGTGGTGGTGGTGGTGGATGTGGTGGTGGTGGTGGATGTGGTGGTGGTGGTGGTGGATGTGGTGGTGGTGGTGGAGGTGGTGGTGGATGTGGAGGTGGTGGTGGATGTGGTGGTGGTGGTGGATGTGGTGGTGGTGGTGGATGTGGTGGTGGTGGTGGATGTGGTGGTGGATGTGGAGGTGGTGGTGGTGGTGGTGGTGGTGGAGGTGGTGGTGGATGTGGTGGTGGATGTGGAGGTGGTGGTGGATGTGGAGGTGGTGGTGGATGTGGTGGTGGATGTGGAGGTGGTGGTGGATGTGGAGGTGGTGGTGGTGGTGGATGTGGAGGTGGTGGTGGATGTGGAGGTGGTGGTGGATGTGGAGGTGGTGGTGGATGTGGAGGTGGTGGTGGATGTGGAGGTGGTGGTGGATGTGGAGGTGGAGGTGGATGTGAAGGTGGTGGATGTGGAGGTGGTGGATGTGGAGGTGGTGGATGTGGAGGTGGTGGAGGTGGTGGTGGTGGATGTGGAGGTGGTGGATGTGGAGGTGGTGGATGTGGAGGTGGTGGATGTGGAGGTGGTGGATGTGGAGGTGGTGGATGTGGAGGTGGTGGATGTGGAAGTGGTGGATGTGGTGGTGGTGGTGGATGTGGTGGTGGTGGTGGATGTGGTGGTGGTGGATGTGGAGGTGGTGGTGGTTGTGGAGGTGGTGGTGGATGTGGAGGTGGTGGATGTGGAGGTGGTGGATGTGGAGGTAGTGGATGTGGTGGATGTGGTGGTGGATGTGGTGGTGGATGTGGTGGTGGATGTGGTGGTGGATGTGGAGGTGGTGGTGGAAGTGAAGGTGGTGGATGTGGAGGTGGTGGATGTGGAGGTGGTGGATGTGGTGGTGGTGGTGGATGTGGAGGTGGTGGATGTGGAGGTGGTGGATGTGGTGGTGGTGGATGTGGTGGATGTGGATGTGGTGGTGGATGTGGTGGTGGTGGTGAATGCGGTGGTGGTGGATGTGGTGGATGCGGTGGTGGATGTGGTGGATGCGGTGTTGGTGGTGGATGCGGTGGTGGTGGATGTGTTGGATGTGGTGGTGGATGTGTTGGATGTGGTGGTGGATGTGGTGTTGGTGGGTGTGGATGGATGTGGGTGTGGATGGATGTGGTGGTGGATGGATGTGGTGGTGGATGGATGTGGTGGTGGATGGATGTGGTGGTGGATGGATGGATGTGGTGGTGGATGGATGTGGTGGTGGATGTAGGTGGTGGTGGATGTAGGTGGTGGTGGTGGATGTGGTGGTGGTGGATGCGGTGGTGGATGCGATGGTGGATGAGGTGGTGATGAGGTGGTGGATGAGGTGGTGGATGTGGTGGTGGATGTGGTGCATGCGCACAGCAGGCGAGCCCTAAAAATATATATGTGCTCAGAAGTCACTGCGACTAAAAAAAACTGATTGTGTTCCTCTGTGTTACGTGTTTGGAATAGTGTCTAATTAAATGCAGTTGTATTGATTAAAAAAAATTGTACAGCTGCCCATCTGGAGTGTCGCTTGTTTATTTGTTACACTACATAGCATCTGTTGCAAGGGTTGATTGTAGGGCGAATATCTGGACACTTGGCTGCGCCCTTCATGTGACCCTGGTTGTCAGATGGCCACAAGGGAGGACGCACAAGTTCAGCCAAGGCGTGTTACTTAAAGGTAATTACATTCATTTATTTATTAATGCTGACCCCCTCTGATCCCTCTAGTTATGGAATGATTCATGGAAGCTTTCAGCAAAACAGGAAGGTGGGTGGACACATCATCGCTAATTACGCATTAGGAGAGTTTCTAATATTTATTTTGGAGCATTTGTTGGGCTCCAGGTGAGCAGAATATGTAATCGAACTGAGTCTACCGAGCTGTGAAACTAACTTCCAAGCGCGCAGTGGGATTGTTGCTCTTGTCATTTAGCTGTACAATTATTAATTGCTCCTCCTGTCATCGTTGCAAATCTTCCACAGGAAGCCGCCGAGAAGCTTCCGCTCGGTTCCGGCCGTTGATTGGCTCCCCAGTCGTTCTCTGTTGCTGGACGGGGTGTCCTTGCGCCAGTTTTAAGCAGGATGTGTGTGATTTCTTCCACAGCTGGACCGGCACATTCCATGTATGCCCAGAGGGGACGCTGCCCGCTAAGCGGTTTCTAAACTGGCGATTTTAGTAATGGTAACGCCCGGAACCTCCGCCGTCTAGCCCCCAGAGGGTAGGAATTATCAGGTGATAAATATACCCAAAGCTCCACAAAGCCGGTTTCTTTTTGTAGAGCCAGGACACTTTCACTGAGGGAAAGCGAGTGCCAGCGTAAAGTAATTCAAAGTATCCCATTAATGCCGGGTGCCGGCTGTGTCTGCTGCCATCAATCAAAGAACAATATGTGAGAAGGGTTGCATTACAGCGCTTATAAATGTACGCTAGGAGTCTGGGAGCTGGCAGCCGGCCACTGCGGCCTATGTGTGCACTATCTGAGCTCCTGATTCTCAGGGCTTCTCGTGCACGTGGAGAGGGTTTGCCTCCTGGCAGGGGCCGCCTGCTTGGATGTTTGTAAATTGTGGTCCTTTGCACACGTGGTCCAGAGGTAAATGGCCCGATGCCTCTAGGGAAGGCAAAATGTGTGTATTGAATTGTACTGCTATTTGCATTTCAGAAGAGCCAACACGTGTATTTCTCACTTTATTTTCGCCTGGTTGTTAAAACAGCTATGGGTTTAAATTAATTATATTAGTTGTGTTTGTCCCGTAAGGTATCAAGGGTATCTACAAGGTTAACCAATTCTGAACGGCCTGCGTCCGTCTAAGTGAATGTACGGCCGGCGGAGGGCATTGCTGTGGGGAGGGG
Organism: Lissotriton vulgaris; assembly: GCF_964263255.1. Classification (NCBI taxonomy): domain Eukaryota; kingdom Metazoa; phylum Chordata; class Amphibia; order Caudata; family Salamandridae; genus Lissotriton; species Lissotriton vulgaris. The sequence goes on from NC_141697.1 coordinate 592,970,196, forward strand.
GGAGGAGAAATGCGGCAAGGCAGGCAGGGGAGGGGGCGGAGCGGGGAGAGCGGCATGAGGGTGTGAAGCAGCAGGGGAGGAGTGCTGCTGGCGATTGACTGGCGATTTGATGATGTGCACGCGCATTTTAGGTCAATGCGCTTGCGCATTGACCTAAAAGCCACGGGCACAGCACCAAATCGCCCAGTTAGTTTAACTCTGGTTAAAGCCCTATATGCTCGCAAGCTCGATGCGCATGCGCATCGAATAGCGAGACCTAAAATGTATGAGGTCACCTGATTTCTGGCAAACTCCTCCCCAGGTGGGCTGTTGACATTCTTCCCTTTAAGAACTTCTGGGTAGAGATCCACAAAAAACAAACTCCTGGGTAGAGTCCACAAAAAAAAACAAATTACTTCGGTAAGTTTTCTCATGCCCAGTTGGGATGCCTGTGCTTCATGAGCTCTGTACTTCGGTATAAAGTAATTATAATATAATTGGCTGCTCGCCTTTTAAGCAAATAAATCTCCCTATTCAGCCCTCCCATGAGCAGGCAGAGGAGTCCTTTGGAAAATGTCTCTGGTTTATGGGAATACACTGTGTACAATACAATGATACAGTAAAGATTGTGCTGGCCTGTCCGGCCTATCAGTCACCTTCACACGGAGCAGCACCACGCCTGCTATGAGACCTTTCTGCCACCTTTGATACTGTCTGTTCTTGTGAGGGAGGTAATATGCAAAACTACTGTTGATATACAAAGCCATCGCATATTAGCATAATACACATCCAACAGACAAAGTGCATTAAGTCAGATTAATGAAACTGATCAGTTCATAAGACACATTCAGCCCAGGTTTGCTGATTAGAATCAGAGGAGCCACCTGTACTTTCTGCCCATTAATTCACTGATGAGACTGCCACCCTTCTGCTCAATTATGATTTGTTCTATGACTTGCCACCAGAGGTTGTCTACTGTGTGGTTCAATTGTTGATAATAAACCACTGCGTCACTGGATGTACTGCATCAGATCCTGCTCTTGCATCATAGTCCACAGGTGTTCGCTTATTGGTGGATTGCCCAAAGTAAATCCTAATATAGATGCACCCAACTGTGTAAACTATATTGAGTTACAATTGATGTTGTCCTTTAAAGTGAAATCGAATAGTTCATGTTGGCAGATTTTGCTGCTGAATGTGTTAGCTCAAGTACTGCAGTTACTACATTTGAGTGTTCCAAAAGCACTATTCTTTAGAAGGTGTTAACTACCTCTGTACTGAGGGGTAAGAAGGTCTGCAGTGTGGCTGAAAGAAAATGTTGGTCTCAGTTCGATAATCGTTTGCCCATGATATTAATTTTCTTTAAAAAATAAAAGTAATCAAATTTCCTGAGCAAACTGTCCAATTATACCCTCATATAAAGAAATTTAGTTTCTTGGCGGGCTAAGAATGGCACATCTCTGATCAGTACAAAGATCTGTGCTGGAGTGAGGTAGTGAGTGGATACGTTCAAGATGGATACCAGTATGACACTCACACAGCGATCCTTTACCTAAGAAGTTTACAATTTGTAGATAACAGTTCTGTAAGTGTTTTGTCTTGAGCTGTTTTTACATTTAGAAACCCTGTGCCTGTGGACTTAGCCAAGCTCCCTTCTGAATTCCTTTTTACAATGGACCCAGCAATACACTGAGCACTCTGCTTTTCAATCTTTGGGGGTTTGCATTCACCTGAGGTAAGACATAAATCATTCTACTGTTTCAGATTAATTCCAGTTCTAGTTTTTGGTTACTAATTTTATCCTATATTTTCTTTGACCCAGAAGCTCCTCCACGTTGGGCATTTTCACATTTTTTGCACTTCCTCTCACATTTTAACATCTAAATGTTATGTTTTTTATGTATATTTGTAAAATGCACCATCATCACTAGAGTATTCTGGTAACCTGAAGGTTAAATGAGTGTTTATCTCCTTAGATTTTTTTCAAAAATTACATAGCAGACTTCCTTTCATTGACTGGTTAGGGTAAGCTCAAAAATCCCAAGGGCCCAATTTACAAAGGTAAATACAAACCTCAAGTCTAAGTTTAAACGTGAAGTTTAAGAGCCCAATTAACAAAGGTAAACTTAGACTTCATGTCTACGGTTTCCTTTGTGAATAGGGCCCTTAGACTTCCGGTCTAAACTTAGACTTAACACCTTCGATGCTCATGACTAGCTCAGCTCGTCATGAGGTACACCTCTCGTACACTCATGACGAGCTGAGCTCGTCATGAACAATGGGAATAAATCGGGGTCAGCACAGGAGGGGAATACCATCAGCATTGATGGTGTTAAGGTCTAAGCTTCGCTGCGCCCACCCCCGCGTTCGCTGCGCCCACCCCCGCGCTGACTTCTATCATATGGTGTGGCTTTGCCCTGAGATACAGCAGTACTGGGAGTCTTTGATAAGGGAATTGATGGAGGTTTTGGGCTGGGAGATACCTTTGGATCCCACACGAGTTCTTTTGGGAGTCAATGATGGCTTAGATGGTAGCAGAGCCGAAAAGCTCTTTCTCAACACGGCCTTGGTGGTAGCTAAGAAAAATATCGCTGCCCAATGGCTGACTGATACCGCACCAACATTGGCACGTTGTCCCAGAGGAGTGGACTGGTGTGCTGCTCAGGAGCGGCCTCTCTATGTGGCCAGAGGCTGCCCTGAGAAATTTGGATGAATGTGGGGGAAGTGGGTGGGAGTGATGGAGATTTAGGGTGGGCTGGACGGGCTTACAGATACAGTGTTGGTCCCCGATTTGCCTATATGTCATTTAACGTATCGATGTGGTATGCGTTTATTTTGGTCTGATATAATATGATATATTTCTGAATGGTGCTGTTGGTTTGGTTATTTTGAAAATTCAATAAAATTGATTATCAAAAAAAAGGTCTAAGCTTACCTTTATGAATTGGACCCCAGGTGAACTAGTTACTTACCTTCGGAAACCTTTCTTTTCTGTGAATCCTGTTGACTATAAGAGTTTCTTATTCCTATGGATATTTCTAACCTCAGATTCTTCCTTCTGAACAGCTACTAAAGAAGTAAGTCCTAATAGGAGGAGGGTCTGAGGAGTGGGGTTTACACCAAAAGATCCTACAACACTGGGTGTACCAAATTACGCTCTCCCTGTGGACCTGAGTCAAGGCAGTTATACCCAGGTGAAAGTGTGGACAGATGTTCATGTAGTTGTATAGCAGATGTTCAGCACCAGAACACCCTTGCTAAGGCCAAAAGAAAAGCCTTAATTCTCATACAATTAGCCCACAGGCCTTCAGTGGGCTTCATTCTGGCCAAGCATTGTTATGCAGAGAACACTATGTGTACATGGTCAGTTTATGTCTTACCTTCTTAACACCGTTGAAGTACATAAAATGTTGGTCCTTCACCTAGTGCCCCTTAGGACAATCAATATAAAAGCTACGGCCTCTTTAAAAGGTCCAGCTAATGAAGCTTCTTATCTTCTTGAAAAGGATGCGGCAGAGAGTAGAAATCATGGAGCATGATGGACTGCTCCACATTGAAGAGCGACATCACCTTTGGCAGAAAAGTATGCTCAAGTCCAAATCAGCAGATTGTCCAGAAAAAGGTTTGAACTGACCGCCTTCAGTTCAAAGACCTGGCACGCTAAAGTAGTCTCAATAAGTAAGACCGCATAAGGGTCAGCAGCCTCGAAGAGCAGCTGTGAATAGACCCAAAATCCATGCACATTAATAAAAAAAAATATGTCCCACAGCAACGTAACAAAAGGTGCTTGGGAAAACATATATGTAAGCCCTTTCAGAAAGCACATTACAACTGGGGACTTAGCCGAAGAGGGCTTATCAGGCAACTGAAGAAAGACAGAGGCCCACAAATAATTTTTTTAATTGTGCCCACGACAATGCTGTGCTTGGCCAAAGACAGGAAACTTAGAAATACATCAGAAAGTTCAGTTTGCAGCAGCTCAACCCAACAGTCTTTTCACCAGGGACTTTGCCCAGTTTCCAAATCAGATCAACTTTGTGGACAGGCAGTGGGTGAGAAGCCAAGATGATACCCAACACTTCCTGGGGCAGATTGTATCCCCACAGCTGGCTTTATTTAATGTCCATGCTTCGATGTGAAGATTGTAAAGGTTTGGCAACCCGGTCCTGTTGTTGGGAGAGCAGGTCCCTTCAAAGAGGCAGACGGATCAGGAGAAGTCTCTCAGAACCAGCATGTCAGAGTACAAGTCCCTCCGATCACAGTCCGGAGCTATCAGCTAAGTCTGATCGGTCCTGATCTTTTTCAGAACCCTGAGAAGCAGTGGCAGAAGCACTAACGTATAGGAGACCAGTGTTCCAGAGAAGGCGGAATGCCTCTCCCAGTGAACCATGAGTCAGAAAATCTAGAGGGAAAAAGACTTGAAGATGAGTATTCTCAGTGGTAGTAGAGCAGATGCCAGTAGTGGGCAGCTAGACAGCTGTTAAGCTTGTCCAACATATTGTTTATGGATCCTGCCAGATGGGAAATTCCCTGAAGGGAAAGCCAGCACCGCAGCCTTGATGCCTCCTGGAAACGCATATGACACCACACTGCCCTATTTCCCGCAGTACCACATGGTGGTCATATTTTCCATCCAAACTTGCACAAGGATGCTCCTGATGGAAGGCAGAAAGACTTTGAAAGCCAGTCAGAAAGCATGCAGCTCCAAAGATCGATGTGGTACCTCTTTTTTGTCATAGACCAAAGGACTCTGATCTCCACCTTGCCAGGCCCAAAGATGAAGCGTAAGTAACAACTGTGATTTCTGGATAGAACCCGGAGCGTTTTCTGCCACAAGTCAAGTTGGATCATTTCATCTACCACTAAAGGTCCCTAGCCACCTTGTTAGACACAAAGATGTTGTCAGAGAGAACTCCCAGTGTTGAGTCCATTAACCAAGAACTAATGGCAGTAGCACTCTTTGCTCCTATACTTCTTGGAGACTCTTTCGATTGCTCCTATGGCTAGCAATTATTGAGTCTCTATGGCAAGGATGTAGGCATGTTCTGTCAAAGTATGAACAAAAAATAGGTTTGACCAGGACAGAAGCTTTACCGAAAAGAAGACTATAACTGTGACAAACAAGCTGCAGTACCCACTAGTATGAGGTAAATACACATCAGGTGAACAAGTAAACATTTATTTTGCCCCCAACTGTCCCAAGGGGTAATCAAAGCTGCTTGACTTCAGCAAAGGCATGTTAAGAGTAAGATTAGGGCAGTTTTTGGTGGCACAATTCTCTGCTGCCACCACGCCTCTTGATGCTTTAAAAGGGATGAACATACTACTGAACAAACTAAGACATCTATGTATGGCAGTAGGCCACGCCCTGGAAATAGCCCCAGAATTTATGGGGTACTGTTGATGGAACTTGGTGTTCCACAGAGAGTAAGCTGAGAAAACAGATCATATTTTGACTATCTTTGCACTGCTCCAAAGCTGAATCCATCTGCTCTCCAAACACCCTGGAGCATATACATTTGGGATGCCTGCACTTTCCTAGAGGAATCCAAAGGGAACATCCAGGTGTGATGGCAAATCACAACAATACTATCCATGCCACAGTCCACACACATTGTTGTGTTCTAACTGGCCCATAAAATGTAGTTGGCTACATCCTGTTTGTCATCAAGTGGCTGCTCCTCCGCTATGGCAGAGGAGCGTCGCCCCACTGCTCTGCAAGCAGTAGTCAAAGGAAAACTAAAATGATAATAACTAGCGTTATCATCATTTTAGTTTTGCAGCTCTTGGTGCGGGGCGAGGCAGGACTGCCAGAGCAGGAGCCAGGAGGAGTGGTTGCTCCACTCTAAGGTGCACATAACTGTTTGTCCGTCTCTCTCGGGTCGACCAAATCAGTCTTGCGCACTTTGTATGGTCTGCACACAGGCTGACTTACAGCTTGGGTGGAGAACATGCCCAGGCTGCTATTGCCTGTCTGAGCGCCGAACCACGGCACTTACACCAATCACATCACTGAAATGCAGCGTTTTGATTGGCTAGGGGAGTCAGAAGCTTCAGTGCTTCCTGGTTCCTGGCTCCTGCTTCCGAGGAGCAAGAGGCGGCGGCAAGTGGACCGACAAGAGGCGGCTGGCCTGGTGGCTGGCCTGAAGGTAAGTGGTTTTTTGTTATTTTTTTTATTTACATGATAATTACCTAGAGCTGGATATAATGGTCCGAACAAGCTCAAAAGGTGATATTTTTAAAAGAAGGTCAACATGTTTCTTGCCTATTTATTGCCAAAAAATGATCATGAAAATTCATCAGGACCGTAATTCACTCTATTCGTGTTTGGGCTGCCAAAGAGTGCAGGATATATTAATCGTACCCAAAGGTTTTCACACAAGTATGACGTATACTTTCAGAGTAAAAAAAAGACCATATTCAGGGGAGTACTGTGCCCCAATAATGTGTGACAGAGAAGACGCTCACAGGAGTATAAACAACAGTGATGAGGAGTGCGATATGCGAACGACCTACCCGGGTCTCTGCCACCATGGAGGTGCACCGCTTCAAAGCTGAATCCATCTGCTCTTCAAACAGCCTGCAGCATATGCGTTTGGTATGCCTCCACTTTCCTAGAGAAATTCATGGCATGCATCCAGGTGTAATGGCAAATCACAACAGTAGTATACATACCACAGCCCACACAGTCTGTTGTGTTCAAACTGGCCAATAAAATGCACTTGGTTGCATCCTGTCCGTCATCAACCGTTTAAGCAAAGTATTTTTGAAATTCTCAAGGAGAGCAGGTACAACTTTGCACCATTGCGCTTTGGAATATGGTAAGCATTTCTCCAAGAAGCAGATAGCAATCAGAGGTCTGCAAACTGGCAGCGTAGAACCCCTCTTGCTAAGCGCATCAATACACTTTGATTCTCTGTCCGGTGGGGCCTTAAGGATGGCAGCCAGGTTCATTTTGCTGGCTAAAGTCAGAACAACAAAACTTTCCAACATGGGGAGTTGTGTCAAAAAGTCAAGATCACCTTGAACAGGCCTTTTACACCTACCAATTTGATGACTAACTAGCGGTGGCAAGCGTGGTTTCAACCATGTCATTGCTTCTATTAAGGCTTTATTTAACGGTAGCAAGAGGGAAGTTGAAGGTTCAGATTGCAAGATATATAGAGGCAAATTAGCTTTAGTTTCCATAGCTGGAAATCTCAGTTCCAACACCTATGCCTCCCTACAGACCGCCACCCCAAAGAAGGCGTTTTCTTCCAGGGCGACCTTATTGTGGAGTCCAATTTTACCTCTGGTGAGGTATCAAAGCCACCAGCATTTTGACAGCCTAATATAGGCCAACATCAGTATAGTGAGGGGTTAACAAATTGTCTGCCTCCTCCTCATCGTCGTCTTTGTCATGTGGAACATTCAGAAGGTCCTGTATTGCATTTGAACCAAAAAAGGCCTCAAGGTGCTGAAAGTTTTGGCACCCAGACACAGGAACTGCTGGAGGACTGTCCCACACCATAGGCATTGCCTTACTGATCATGTAAATCTTGATTGAACTCTGCTCTGAGAATGGCATCGGGGTTGGATTTGGAACTAGTGCCACTAGAACCCGGGCTGGCATGTCCTTTTGTAAAGAAGTGGAGGGGCAGTTTGAGGCCAGTAGGAGGTCTAATGAGGGTCATTCGGCCTTGGAGGTGGACTCCTTTGGATCAATGGGGCCTGAATACGATCCATGGGGATGAGGAGCATCTGAAGAGGTGCAGCATTGTCTCCTTGAAGGCATCTACCTGTAGTGAAGTTGAAGCATCTGGACTTCTTGTGTTTCCATCAAGGTTGGTCTTTTGACTTCGTCTTGGACTAACTCATGGATGAAGACCTGGATCGGCACCAGGTCTTGTGGTATGGGTGTAAGACACTGGCTCTGTATATACTGCAACAAAGTGAGGTACAGTGTGTATAGAGTCCAATGGTCTCCAGAGGTTTGGCAAAGGTTAAAGTTAGATAGAACCTTACTCTCTAAAGTGGTAGCTTGGTCGAGCAGTAAGGCAGTATCAGGACAGCGTTAAGCATTTGATGTACCCACTCAATCAGCAAATAAATTCACACACTTAAGAACTGAACTCTAGGCCAATTGTTGTTGTATAAAAATATACTGTCTATATTGTCACCTTTATTATTTAATTCGTATCTTCGCCCACTATTATACTCCCTAAGGAATGCCAAAGTCACCATCTATAACTACGCGGATGATCTCCAACTTATCTTTCCTCTTAATACCAGAGACTCCGTGGTGGAATTTCAAAACACCATGATACACATACAGAGGTGGATGAGTCTTAATCACCTGAAGCTTAACCCAGGCAAGACAGAATTTATCTTGCCTGGGAAAAGCGAACTAAGTTGGAGTCCATGCTTTTGGCCATCTAGCATGGGGGCTCCACCAATGAGATCTTTCTTGGTTAAAAGTCTGGGAGTTACACTTAGTGCGGATCTTTCGTTGAAAGGACAAGTTGGCACAGTAGTCTCTGCCAGCTTCTTTCAACTTAAGAAAATAAAAAAAAATAGCCCAGTTCCTTACACAAGCCGCACTTACTCAGGTTGTCATTGCCCTTGTTTTGTCCCGACTGGACTTCTCAAACAGTCTTTATTTGGGACTCCCAGCGGGCTTGCAAAAAAGACTCCAACTTGTTCAGAATCAAGCTGCTAGGCTTATTCTTAAACAAGCAAAATGGCAGTCAATTAGACCTGGCTTGAAACAACTTCACTGGCTGCCTGTGGCACAGCGAATTGCGTTTAAAACTGGATGTATTATTTTCAAAACTTTACAGGACACAGGTCCGAAATTTATTAAAAAAAAACCTTGTTTCTAGATATAACCCTTCACTAAATCTTCATTCTGCTTATAAAGCTTTATTGGTTGTCCCTCCCTTTAAGAAAAAACGCCTTGGCGGTTGCTGCTTTGACCATCTTGCAGCCACCTTTTGGAATTCGCTACCGTTCTCTTTGAAAAAGAGCTCAGATCTTCTTACTTTTAGACACTCTTAAAACATGGCTTTTCAATCAGGCTTACTGTTGAGTTTTACTATGTGTTATGTTCCCTTCGATAGCGCCATGAAGCCTCCAGGCGTACGAACGCTTAATAAATAAATATTAACATAACATAACTGTTGTTTTATTTCTAGATCCAAGCAACACTGGTACAGGTAAATATAGAAGTACTTTGCAGTAGTAAATTACTTTGTGTGAAAACAGTTCAAAATTGCCGAATAACTTGTACTGATTTTGTTTTCAGTGTAAGTAATCAGTTTGCAACACTTAGCAGGTATAGTACATTCAAATTAATGTTTTTTTTAAGTAAAATGCAGTCAATTTCTTTTCGGATTACTTTTACTAACAAGTGCTGAATCCTAGATTCAGTACCGGGGCATTTCCTGAAAACAGTGGAGTAAATGCATTTTAGTTAGTTGTACGATCTTTAAAGAACATTCTTGTATTTCAAAAGTTGACACTTAAAAACTTTCACATAGAATAACCAATGTTATCCTATGGAAGGAAATTCAATTTGCAGGTAAGTTACTTTAACGTTACTTTTCTTACTCAGTGCTGGATACCTAGATTCAGCACTGGGACGTTTCCTGAAAACAGTTGGGAAAATGCGTTTTGGTTATTTGTGTGATTTTTAAGGAATATTCTTAGTTTTCAAAAGTCGACAAACTTTTTGGGAAAAAGTGTCAATGTTATTCTATGAGGAAAAACAGGTTATCGGTTTTGAGGTAAGTAAACGGTCTTTTGAGTTAAGGTTCTGGGGTTAGACTCAGGGGTCCCCCAGGGTCAGTGATTTATTTATTTATTTATAATGTTTTATATAGCGCGAACAAGATCCTGAAGGATATCAGAGCGCTTTATAGTAGGCAGAAGGAAAGAACAAGGGGGGGGTAGTATAAACATCAACGTCAATTGCGAAGCAGCAGCACCAAAAAAAAAAAAAAGGATGATAGTACAGTAAACAAGTGTCCACATGTGGAGAAAAAAAAACAACAGAGGAGATGATCCATTGCAGCTGGAGGCACCAAGGTGAAAAGAACAAAGTCAGAGGAGTTGGATGTACCTCCTCCCCTTACGGAAAAAATTTGCTCATCAGGAATCTTTTGGCTTCCAATTTGAACGCCGTCGTCGAGGAGAGGCTGCGTACTTTAGGTGGCAGAGTTCCATATCTTTGGGGCAGCCCCAGAGAAGGCTCAGTGACAAGTTCTCTTTTTGTTAAGGACAAGAGGTTTCAAGAGGAATGTAGAGGCGCTTCTTGATGCCCTCTCACCACAAGATAGTTCAAGTTTTTGCGCCAGGTACGTAGGAGTTTTGAGGTGAAGGTGAAGGGCTTTGTGGTGAAAGGCTTGGTGCACCAGGACTGCAATCTTAAGCTGAATTCGGGCTTCAAAGGGTAGCCAGTTGAGAGATATAAGGACTGGGGATATATGCTCATTTCTTTTGGAGCCTGTAACTAATCTAGCAGCGGTGTTCAGTGATGCCCTGAGTGGGGCCAAGGCATATTTGGGTAGGCCACAGAGAGTAGCACTGCCATTGTCTAACCTTGGCAAAACAAGCGCTTGGACCACCTGCTTGAAATCACTTAGAGGCAGGAAAGGTTTGATATTTCTGAGTGTTCTCAACAAGTGGTTTACACCCTTACATACTTTTTTGATATGAGACGTCATATTCAGGTGCTTGTCTAAGGTGACCCCGAGCGATTTGTTGTTGCACCCTCAGTGGCACTACCGCGGCTAGGTGCAGAATGTTGAGGCCCAATGTTATCCTATGGAGGATAGGGGGACTCAGGTTGGTGGCTGCTGGCAAGCAGGCCATGGGGTTGTGGGAGCAACGTTCCTAGGGTTAAGCTCAAGGCAAGTGGGGGACCAAGTTAGCACAAAAGAGGCACCCTCAGCGGCACTAGGGCGGCGGGGTGCAGGGTGCTGTTTTGAGGTGGGGTGCCCTGTTGATTTCAATGGAGATTCTTTGGGACAAAGAAACACTGCAGGCTCGGGGACGAGGATCTTCCAGGAGTGCCCACCACTTCGAGGGGTAAGTTAGGATGTTGAGGGTTGGTTAGTCACCGCTGGGTTGGGCACACAAGGCCGTGGGCGTCGGGTGCAGGGGTGCCTTGAAATGACGGATTTTCTTACCCGTTCTGGTCGCGGTAGGGGGGTCCTTTGGATTGAGGCTGTAGGCGTTGTCTGTAGGCTTGAGGCAGGTCAGGGGTCGCCGGATCTTGGGTCAGGATCGCCGGGGGGACCTCCTCGTGGTATTTTTCCACTCTACCTTGGGCCGGGTTCGGCGGGTCCAGAGTGGGCTGGATTCACGGTTCCTGGCTGGACCCAGAAGCTGCAGTTCAAAAGTGAAGGCAGGCAGGTCCTCCGGGGTTTTTGAGGGTTCTGGCCGCTGGACACGCCGGGGTTTTGCAGGAGCAGGTTCGTGGGGAGACAGGCCTGTGGGGCAAGGGCCAAGTCAGTGGGCGTCGTCCTCTTGTTAGCTCTGCACGGCTTCTCGTCCTTCTTCTGCTCTTCTTTTTCTTGTGGTTGCTGGATCTGAGAAAGGAAGGTTCAGGGTGCCCCTAGATACAAAATTATGGGGACTTACAGGTAGGTAAAGGGCAGGGACCAATGGGTCCTTCCCTGGGGTGGGTACACCCCCTATTCTGTCACTCTCCAGTTGAAGGGTAGCAGGAGCCTGTCCCTGGTTGGCTGTGTCCCCCCATCCTCAAGATGGCGGGGACTCAAGGTTGCGCTTCACCTCGCCTCCCCACCTTAGGGGTGGAGTTGGCAGAGGTGGGCACACCTCTCTTTCTCACTTGTTTTTCCCGCCAGTTCTCTCACCCAAAGTGGGGGGTAGAACCATTGGGGTCCAGTTGCTGAAAGCAGCAAAAGGTCCGGAGAGGCTCACAAAGGCGGCATGCCTTTGAAGCCTCTCCTTTGTGAACCATGCCTATCCTGGGGGAGGAGGCTTGGCACCTAGTCCCAGGATGTGCATTGTTTCAGGCCCCCGAGAGCAGCAAGCCTTCGACCCAGGGGTCCAGAAACATGTCTGGTAGTGGCAGCAAAGGCAGTCACTCAGTCAGGTCACTAGAGGTTGGTCGAGTTTCAGGGGCATCACTAAAATGCCTTCTGTGGAGCCTTTTACATTAAATCCCACACTGGCATCAGTGTGGGTTTAATGTGCTGAGAAGTTTGATACCAAACTTCCCAGTCTTCAGTGTAGCCATTATGGTGCTGTGGAGTTTGTAATGATTAACTCCCAGCACCATATACTCTTATTGGCAGCACTGCACTTACAGTGCCCAGGAATGGGCCTGGGTACTGTAAGGGTACAGGGCTCATGCACCTGTACCTTCAGCACTGGCATAAGGCACCCAGCTAGAGGGGTGGCTGATGTATGCCAGGGCAGTGGTTTGTGGGCATGGCATACAGGGATGTGTGCCATGTCGACTCTTCACTTGGTTCTGCACCAAGACACGCAGCCTGCAAAGGCAGTGAGTGAGTGTCAGGGTACAGGGCCTCTAAGGGTGGCACAATAAGTGCTGCAGCCCTTAGAAGCCTTCTCTGGTCACAGTGCCCTGGGTACCTATGGTACCATTTACCAGGGGCTGACATGCGGCCAGAGATGCCTATTGAGTTTAGGCTTCAATGCAGATTTAGCGAAGGAACATAGGCCCTGGGTACCCGATTAGCAGGAGCCCAGGGCACATTCAGTCGAAGAACATCAGCAAAAGGTGGGGGCATACAATGCAAGAAAGAGGGCACTTTCTCAGAATGGGCCAGAAATTAGGAGCATAGTCTGTCTCATTTGTTCTTTGGCCATATACAATTATACCTTCTTATCCCTCGTGGAGTTTGGATTTATCAGGATGCATGCTTGGATCCGTGACACCAAAGGGTCCACAACCAACAAAGGTTTCATGTTTCCTGCAGGTGCGCACAGCTTAAAGCCTCTATTATTCAGGGCAAACATGCCACTAGTACCCTGGTACTGAAATATCTTTTTGAAAGTTGCGAATAATTAACAAAAATGTACACACACACACGCACAGAGTTTGGTGGCTATAAGCAGCTCCAAGCCATTACATCTGGAGTAGTGATAAACCTGTAGCACAGCCCGATGGTGCCACCCATCATGCACAACAGTAATTGCTAAAAGGTTTCTGAAACTAGTCTGGTGCCTTGAATTTAAAAGGTGAGGAATCTGCATTCAGAAGTATCCATAAGAAAGACCTATTTTTAGGTTCAAGACTCTCTATATGGCACTCACCACCCAGCTGGGTCCTTCTCCTTGATCCAAGCCATTTGTTTTATTCTTTATTACGGCGTTACCTACTTCAAATTTCTTTGGCCATCTGTCCTGATGGTGACCCCAATGAGTAAACTATGTTATACAGGGTGGAAACTTTGGTAATTGTAAGTACTTTTTACTATTGTTTGATGCCACTTTGTTCGACACATGACAAGCTGAGCACTGTGCTATCACTTGATATCATTGTTAAGTATAAATAGCATAAACTCACATTTTCATGACAACGGAAGTGTGATCTACTACTTAAAGACATCTTGTATGTTATACTCCTGGCAGTGCCACATCCTTTGCCTCCACAATCTCTAACAGAGCAATGTGGGAACTATGGTTTATATCCCTTTCAAGTCTTTAACTTGTGCAAATAGCCTCCCCTAACACGTCCTTCTTGTTGTTATTAATATAATATTCATGTATTTTGGTTTACAGTGTAGCTCAATATTTGGTTCTCGCACATGATAACCTGACACTGGATTAGTGGTAACATCTATTTCCACTGAGGGGCCGCTCTGGAGCACCAGCCGGTGCTGCGAAGCGTGCGATCCCTCGGACTCCCCCGGCCCAATGCGAGAGAGCTCGGGCCAGAGTCACAGAGGACCGCACTGGTCGTAGGCCCTCATCCTGCGAGGGGCCTGCACGCGGAGAGTGGCCTGGGGACATGGCCGAGGACTGCTGTGGAGGTAAGGAGTGGGGGTGTCTGCTGGAGCCGGCCTAATACTGCGCTTGTCCCTGGCCCTAGGTGGTGGGGGTTTCGGCTGTCGATCGGGTGGCAGGAGGGGGGGCCGTCTCCAGGCAGGCCCACCCGGTACGATCTGAGGACCCAGGAATACGGGCCTGCCCACACCTTGCTTGGCTGGCTTGGTGGTCTTGGACTGAAGGCTACGGAGTGAGGCGTCCCGGTGCACGGCGATCCCTCCCTGGCGCACCAGTGGGGTGCAGAAGGCACCTCGGCTGCGGTTTCGGGATTACGTACCCTTTTGAGGGCAGCTACGAGCCAGGCGAGGGGGTCGACCAGAACCACTCTGAAAGGTTTTGGCCACAGCATCGGGTGGCGGGGTGCGAGTAGTCCTTTTGTTCTCTTTCCTACTCCCCTCCCCTGGCCCCAGGCTTACCCACCATCTCAAACCCTGGGGCTGCATTCTGTTCCTTGTCCGCGCCGGCCTTGGCGCCCTAGTCCCGGTGGCAACTATGGCGCTCCATTGCAATCCTGCACGCTTGAGACTCTCACCCCCGGACGCGAGTGGGTCTGCTGAAGGAGGACGTTGGCCATCGGTCGTGTGGTGAGGTGTGGAACAGCCGGGCCCTCCGAACCCCCTCCCTCCACAGCCACCTCCTTCATTCCCCCCTTCTTCCCACCTGAGCGCCCAGACCCTGGGCTCAATCTTTCTCGGCTCACTACTACGGACGCCGGGGTGGCGGGAGGGACTACAGACAAGGAGGCCCGGCCGTTGCAGACCTGTCCACCATCCTCCAGGCTATCCAAGCCTCTCAATTTTTGGTGGAGAGTAAGATTGCAGTCCAGGTTGACGTGACTTATCAGGCAGGATCTCCGCAACGCCACAACCCGTTTTAAAGAAGCTGAATCTCGCATATCCACCGTGGAGGATGGCGTTCAGCAGCTTAAGGCCCAGGTTGCCCGCCTCCAGTCTCACACCCAGGAGCTGCATCGGCGGGCTGAAGATGCCAAAAACAGGTCCCCGTCTAAATAACCTTCGACTGGATGGATTTTCGGAGGGTGTGGAGCATGGTCGAGTGGTGGACTTAGTGGAGCACTGGCTGCGCTCATGAATGCCCGAGGGCTCCCTCTCCCCATGGTTCGCGATCGAAAGGGCGCATCGCTCGCTTTCTCCAAGACCACCATCAGGAGCACCCACCAGGCCGATCATAATGCGGATCCTGAACTTCAAAGACCGGGACTCTATACTGGCTGAGGCCCGTAAGCAACAATAACTTAAGCACGATGGTCAGACAATCATGGTCTTCCCTGATTACACCTGTGAGCTCCGCTCATTTGCGGAGGTCAAGCAGAAGCTGCGCTCTTCTCAACATAAAATACAGGCTCCTCTTCCCTGTCCGTTTGCGAGTGGTGTTTCAGGACAGAACCCTCTTCTTCGACCCCCCTGGAGAGGCATGGACATGGGCGACGGAGGAACACCCCCCCCCCCCAAGGCCCAGCACCCCGAATCTGCCTCCTGCAGCAGTGCTGGAGTTGCCCGGCGAGACATGCCTGCACTCCGACCGAAACGCAACCGCTCCAGTAGGCACAGGGGCAGAGGCTTGGCCGTTCCGATTCTCTGTTGGGCCCTTCTCGCCAACTGACGCCCGAGCTGCCTGCCGTAGCCTCCCCTGCTGGGCGGCGGTCTGGTTCCTCAGCCGTTCCAATACAAGGGGCTGCCTCGCCTCACTCATCGCTGCTGGACCTACCAGATAAGGACCTCTCCTGCAGCCCGAAGCTTCTAGCAGGCCCTGCTTCAGTCCACCTGTCTCTTCCGATTGTCACCGGTTCCGTCCCAGGGACTGCATTTTACCTGGTTTCTAACTCTATCTCTCGATGGACACAGACATGAACATCCTCCTATGAGGGGGGTCCCCCACGATTCCCTGTTCCAAAGCGTTTTAGTTTGGTTCTCTCTTAGTTTTCTATTGGTTGGGCGACAGATGTTTCCGTTCCTGAAGTATAGGGAGGGGGGTGGGAGGGGGAGGGCGGTTGCCCCAGTTTGTATTGTTTGTTCTCATTGTTTATTGCACCAGCATTCCTTTTCAGCAACAAGGCAAGCGCACATCGCCCAACACTAGGGTATTACATCCATTACCTCCTATCACAGCCTCACTCGGGCAGCCTCTGCCATCCTTGTCGGCCCCTTACCCGGTTTTTTACCATTATACCGGGACGGTGCCACTCCATATAAGGCCATGGAATGGTAATGGCCTTCTGGATAAAATTAAAGTGTGCGGCGGTCTTGCGATATGCCCAGAGTCACAGTATAGACATACTCCTGCTCCAAGACACCCACCTGGTAGGCAACCATTGCACCTTCCTGGCGCAACATGATTATGGCGGAGTCTGGCACTCTGGCTTCAATCGGGGTTCGAGAGGGGTGGCTATCCTGGAGCGCCGTGCTCTTCCACTTGTGGCACGCAGGGTGACCCATGACTCTCAAGGCTGCTTTGTCCTCCTGGAAGGGACCCTTGGGGATCGGCCTCCATATCTGCTTGCTATCTATTCCCCCCCCTCCCTGCTGGCCTCTACACTTAAGCGTATCACCTCCCTGGTTGCTACCTTGCCCTTGGGGACGACCGTCATTGAGGGGGATTTCAAAGCAGCTATGGACCCAGGCTTTGACACTGCTACGCCCCCTTCCACCTCCAGGATTGCTCAGTCTGGCCTTCTGTCGACCTGGGCTACCAATTTAGGTTTCTGGGATGCTTGGAGACTCTGGCACTGGGCAACTCAACACTATACCCATACCTCAGCCTCTCACCACACGCACGGCTAGACTATGTCTTCCTACCGGCCCAGGACAGGCGGGCAATTCAGGCCGTCACCATCCGATTCAGATGTCTTTCGGATCACTCTCCTGTGGCGCTGCAGATAGGCAATCTTTCTGAATCCTCACGCCTGATCTGGCAGCTCAACTCCTTGTTCCTCCAGGACAAGGAATTCAGAGAGCAGGTAGGAGCCAAGCTTCACCTCTACTTCGCCAATAATCAAGGTTCTGTGACCTCATTTTGTACCCTATGGGAGGCCGGAAAAGTCACCATTCAGGGCATTGCCAAAGGCCAACTCAAACATAAATGCGCGGCTCACGATTCCCGGCTCACACTTCTGGAGACCCAGACCACCCAGCTTGAGACTCTGTCCCTGGAGGAGAGAACCGAAGCTCAGGACAGAAGACTTGCGTTTCTGAGGGACGAGATCCAACAGATCTCCCTGGAGGCTGCCAAGCTGCTATGGAGGTCTTCCGTGGCCCGAGTATAGGATGGGGAGATAAAAATGGGAAGCTCCTCCATCGTCTGGCCACCTACCCTATGGCCAATCGTATAATCCCTGGGGTGATCGACTCGGGTGGCGGAGATTCAACGTGTCCTGGCGACGGCAGCCCAATGGTTTGCCACTTATTGCGCCACTCTCTATTCGGCTCAGAACCCTTGTCTCTCGCTCTCGGAGCTCCTCCGGCACGATCAGTTCCCTCTTCCGCGCCTTAGTGAGTCTGAGGAGGAGGCGCTTGATCTTCAGGTCCCCCCGAGGAGGTTCATGACGCCATATCATGCATAGGCGCGGGTATGACACCTGGACCGGACGTGACTCTCCCAGGAGTTTTATGTGTCCTACCGGTACACTCTGGTCCCCCATCTCCAAGGGATGTACCGAGAAGCGATAGTTCGTAGTTCATGTCGCCCGGAGACTGACCTGGCGACCATTGTGTTGATCCCCAAGTCTCAGCCTCCCTCAAACTATTGCTCGGACTACCGTCCCATTTCCCTCATTAACTCAGAGGTTAAAATATTCGCCTCTGTCTGGCCAACCGCATACGACCACTTCTGGCCAAGCTGGTCCACCCTGACCAGTGCGGCTTTATCAAACAAACAACAAAAAAAAGGCCAAATCAGCACACCAAATAATGTTAATCACACAGTCAGCTCTAGGTAGTCCTAGATCTCCATTGGAGAACAATAGAATCCCACCCCATGTGACATGGGTTTTGAAGTCAAGTTAGAACAATGTCCCTTTACTGTAAATTTCAACGGATTCAGAGATCCAAGCCTTGACTTCGAAACCCATGTCACATGGGGTGGGATTCTATTGTTCTCCTATGGAGATCTAGGACTACCTAGAGCCGACGGTGTGATTAACATTATTTGGTGTGCTGATTTGGCCTGTTTTTTTTTTTTTTTTGGTACTGTATGCACCATGTGTGCTTAATAACACTCCTGGTGGGGAGTATATATCAGGCTTTTTTCGAGCACCCTGTGCAGATTGGCTAAATTTTTATGAGAAGTCTATATAAGTCACGTATATTATTGGTTTTTTGAGATCTGTTCTTATATGTGCGGACGTTTCTCCTGTGCAGGAGAACAATACCACCAACTTTCTGTCTCAACAGTGCGGCTTTATGCCCTTCAGAGGAACCAGACACTGCCTCAGGCGCCTCCACCTCGCTTTAGCAAATCAACACCAGCTGACCCCCTATCTATCTCTTTTTCTCGTGAACTTCGAGAAGGCGTTCGATTCAGTGGATTGGAAATATCTAGAGGCGGTATTGGAGGAAATGGGTTTTGGAATCCCCTTCCGCAACCTGGTTAAGTCGCTATATTGTCAGCCTCGGGCTCAGGTTCTGGTCAACGGAGCTCTTTCTCATCCCTTTCCTATCAGGAGGGGAACGAGACTCGGGTGCCCCCTCTCGTCACTCCGTGTTGCGTTGGTGATGGAGCCCTTCGCTTGTCTTGTCCCCTCTGACCAGTTTCTTACGGGATGGAGATGGCCCGGCCTCGAAGAGGATAAGATTGCACTCTACGCCGATGACGTGCTGCTATTTTTAGCATACCCCGCTCGGTCGGGACCCCAATGCCTTCGGACCTTGGATCAATTCGAGCACACCTCTGGCCTTCGGTTAAACTCTGCCAAATCTGTCCTTGTTCCCCTTCACCTCTCGTGGGAGTGCTTTGATTGGCAGTCGTTGATTCCTCTTCGGCGGCAGTCCCTCAAGTACTTGGTGATCTGGGTAGCCCTTCTCCCCGACCTTGCCTGGTCACTCAAAGTCACCCCGTTGGTGAAGTCAGTTCGCGCAGACCTCAAATGGCAAACACTGCCACTGAATCCTCTGGGCCGAATAGCCTTATTTAAAATGATGATTCTGCCCAGATTTCTGTACATGCTCCAGAATTGGCACCTCTCCTTCTCCAGATCATGGTTTCGGGAGATGGACAGCTTGGCCACCAAGTTCTTATGGGGAGGGCGGAGGCACAGGTTGGCCTTTGCCCAATGCTGGATCCCACCCTTTGACGGCGGTCTTGGAATGACAAGCTTCTATCTTTACTATATGGTGACTCGGCTCCTCGCCGTGCATGATGGGTTTAATGGTGGCTGGTCTGAGCCGGCGTATCGCCTGGAGCTACACACCCTGGACCTGTCCAACATTCAGGGGATGCTGTACGGAAACACAGTTTCTCACACTCTCCCTGAGGTCACATGCAGAGTGCTTTTAGCTTGGCGGGCCTCCTTGTGTCACATACACTGGTCGGGAAAATTGACCCGGTATACTCCCTTGTGGTACGGTACCAGATTCCGGGAGGTTGCTAATCTCTCAAGATTCGGAACATGGGATCTCATTGGAATTTCCTTATTGGGGGATGTCTGGAGTGGAACCCACATACGCTCCTTTCAAGATTTGCAGACCTGATACTCCTTTCATTCTTCCCAGTTTTTCCGATATCTGCAGCTGCGCCATGCCCTTCACTCCCATATCTCAGAGGGCACCTCCTTACCTGAATACAGCCCACCTGAAGCCCAAGTCATGACCGGTCATTTGGGGAAGGGAGGGATCTCCCGTATCTATCGCTCCCTCACAAACAACACCCCCAACTCACTATCTCAACTCCGGGACAAGTGGGAGGGATGGTTTGGGGCCCTAGAGGAAACTGATTGGAGGGATCCATTGATGGCTCCCAAATAATCACAGTCTCAGGAAGGCTTCGGCTAGTCCAAATACACTATCTCCACGCTGCGCACCTCACGCTGCTGCATCTCCACCACGCGGGGCTTCGGCTTGATGCTTCCTGTCCCTGTTGCTCCCACCCACAAGCGGACTTTTATCACATGGTATGGCTTTGCTCCGCGATCATGAGGTATTGGGAAGCAGTAACAGGGGAGCTCACTGAGGTGCTTGGCTGGGAGGTTCCCCTTAACCCAATAAACCTGCCCCTGGGCATCACCGAGGAGTTGGACGGTACCAGGGCTGAGAAACTCTTCCTAAAAACAGTGCAGAAGGTGGCCAAAAGAGACATAGTGGCCCACTGGCTGACCTCGACTTCTCCTAAAATGGCACCCTGGCGCAGGGGAGTGGACTGGTGTGCCACGCAAGAACAGCCCTTGTATGCAACCAGAGGAAGTGTTTTGGCGTATGTGGGACAAATGGGTTGGGTGGTAGAGGACTAAAGGTTTTTAATACGCAACCAAGGACTGGGGTTGGAATGTCGATATCTTCTTCATGTTTGTCAACTTCTGTATGTGGATGTGATGTGTTTTCTTCTCTGCCTTGTCCTGTAAATTGTACCATAAGTGGTGCGGTTACCTATGTTGCTATCTCGGAAAATCAATAAAAATTGGTTATCAAAAAAAAAATCTACTTCCATTTAGTTATTTCCCAATGTGCAATTTGAGTTGTTTGCACAATGAATCAACAGGATGGAACAGCCCTTACTCTTCAAGCATCAACCTGCTATGCGTATCATTGTGCATCTGATCATGCAAAGCTGTTACAAAGGTTGAATAGTAAACTAGAGTGATAGTTATTTTTAGTTCATATAATTAATTCGGCATCAATCTCCAGATGTTTACTTTAGGACAATATTATACTAATGGTCAAGTTGTACTGTTGTATGCTTTCACTCGCTGTACTATATTTTTTCTTGTTCACGCACATATCATGTGATCGATATAATAAAAGGAAAGCTGTGCTTATGAGAACATTTAATTAACCCACTGGCCTAGTATTGGTTTCACTCTACAGCCCTGAACTTTTAAACACCCTATTTTTGAGTATGTTAGCACCACAAGCCAGTTTAGAGCTGTAGTATGGATTCATAATGATCTATGTATAGTTTTCTGTTCAGCTTCTCTCAAAGCATTTATTGAGCTGCAGGCCAGTCCCCAATGTTATCACAAAGTCCCACCTTTATCTGAGCTGTCCTTTGGGACCCCAGGTCTCCTAATCAACAGTCAGAACCCCATATTGAGCTGCACACAAAACCTCCAACAAGCTGCATCTAAAGCTCCAGCTATGCCACAGTCCCTCAGATGTGCCCCTGCTGAGCACCAACGATTCTGCTGATTGGCAGTCTGAACTCCTACTGATCTCCCAAGCTCTCAATATGCTAAACCCTTTTCTCCTGTTGAAATGCACCCAATACCGATTATATACATCCAACGCTCCATCTCACTCTGATAAAGATACACCTCCAAGCTTCAGTTAGGACAAAGTTAGACCTCCTGCTGAGCAGCATGCTGAGTGCATGCCGAGACATACCTGAGATCCATTTGAGACCACAGTTAAAGTTCCCACTGGCTGCAATTAGAGCATCTTCGCAGATATGCACGAGATTCCTGAGACTGACTATAACTCACTTGCAAGAGTGCATACAGAGTATTTGCCTATGCAGACTGTCAGCTGATTTGCACCACGTTTCTAAAAAAAAGCTAATCTTGAGCTTCGACTAAGGTGAGAGGGAACAACAACAATAATGCACATACAGCTCTACACAGATGCACATTCTAAGCTCCTGTTAAGCTTCACACTGATATCCTGCAGAGCCTCACATAAGGTCCACTGAGGAACAACCTGTGCTCTCACAGTGCCTTGAGCCCCTCCCATGTTCCACCCACCCATAGCCTCAACCATGATCTCATAATGGGTTCCCTCTAAGTCACATTCCTTTCTGATTTTGAGCCATGATTCCACAAGCTCCAGCTGAGCTCTTTCCCATTCTCCCTCTGAGCGGCATGCTGAGCACCTAGCATCATAAAATAAAATACTGATCAGCACACCAAATGTCAGGGATGCTGAAACTTTAGTTAATGCTAAGATGCAGTTAATCACCAACCAAGCCATAACATGAGCACCTGCCAACAAACATCATAAGTTCCCGCCAACAAAACTGTAAACCATGCTCATGAAACTAACACAGTTGAAGCTCCTCCTAGCCACACGCAAAGCTACCAATATGTTCTATCTGGAGTTTCTAAAGTGCCACAGTTCATGCTTGAACTGAGCTGCAACAAGTATGTCACTTGAGCTGTGCACCAATAACTTTCTCCTGGACAGCCCACCAATATGTATTTTGAATTCCCGCCACATTGCACAAGGTTGCACTAAGCCACAGAAAGATGCCTCGGAGATGAACCAGGAGCAGCAGCTATCCAATCATTGTGAGAAAGTGAGTTTCTGTTGCAGTACCCCCCCCCCCCCCCCCACACTTTTTGCCTGATACCTGATGCACTTTACCTTGGTGTGCCCTGGGTCCCTGCCAAACAGGGACCCATGGCCTGCGTCCCTTCCCTAAAAACTGTACAAAGCCTAAACCCAATTGGCATCTCTGGCCACATGTCAGTCCCTAGTAAATGGTACCCTAGGTACCCAGGGCATTGTGACCAGAGAAGACCCCAAAGGGCTGCAGCACATATTGTGCCAACATTAGGGGCCCTGTACTCTGACACATACACACTGCCTTTGCAGGCTGAGTGTCCTGGTGCAGAACTAAACAAAGAGTCGACATGGCCCACATCCCTGTGTGCCATGCCCACAAACCCACTGCCCTGGCATACATCAGCCACCCCTCTAGCTGGGTGCCCTATGCCAGTGGTGTGGGCACAGGTGCATGAGCCCTGTGCCCCTACAGTACACGGGCCATTCCTGGGCACTGTAAGTGCAGTGATGCCATTAGGAGTATATCGTGCTGGGAGGTTGTCATTACGAACTCCACAGCACCATAATGGCCACACTGAAGGCTGACAAGTTTGATATCAAACTTCTCAGCACATTAAACCCACACTGATGCCAGTGTGAGATTTAATGTAAAATGCACCACAGAGGGCATCTTAGAGATGCCCCCTGAAACCTAAACCTACAATCCACGTCTTGTCTGAGAGGCTGCCTAGGCTGCCACACAGGGACATGTTGCTGGACCCCTGGGTGGAGAGCTCCGGCTCTCCTGGGCCTGCAACAATGCACATCCTAGCCTCCTCCCCGAGGATGGGCAGGGGAAGCTTCAAAGGCATTCCGCCTTTGTGAGCTTCTCCAGACCATTTGCTGTATTCAGCAACTGTCCCCCACCAGTTCTGACCCCCACTCTGGCAGGAAACCCTACGTCAGAAAGGGGGTGGGGGGGCGGGGTGCCAGCCTGTGCCAATCCACCCCTCAGTTGGGAGAGGTGAGGTGATGCACAACCCCGGGCTCCGGCCATCTTGAAGGCGGGGAACCCTGCCCAATCACAGCTAGGCTCCTGCCCCCCTCCCACAGGAGAGGAGCAGGCTAGAGGGTGTACCCACCCCAGGACAGGGACCCATTGGTCCCTTCCCTTGCCCTACCTGTAACGCCCCTAAATTTAGTATTTAGGGGCACCCTGAACCTTCTTCCACAGATCCAGATTCCGCAACAAGAAAGAAGAACAAGAAACAAGAAGACCTGCTGTGCAGCTGCTAAGAAGAGGAAGACACCAACTGATTTGGCCCCAGCCCTACCGGCCTGTCGACCCTCGAACCTGCTCCTGCTAAACCCCGGCGTCTCCAGTGGTCAACAACCTCAAAAACCCCTGAGGACCTGACTGCCTTGTGACTCTGACTGGAAAAGAACTAGGGGAGTTAGAGGGAAAATAGCTTGGCTCGCCCTCCAGTCACTAAAGTCAGAAAAAAGGTTTCTGTTTCCAGATACCCAAGAGCCTAGCTAGAGGAAAGGACAGCCACTGTTCAATGTGGTTGGCTGTTAGAAGTAGTGTCTAATGTGTAACAAAGGAAAAATTGTTCCTTTTTTAGGTGTCCCCTCACTCACCGGGGTTGCCCCACGGTGACATGCTTCATCATTGGGGCCATCCCAGTCCTCTACGGGCTGGGGCGTGCTGCGACTTGCGGAGTTACGTAGGAGCACTTAAATGGACTATGTGTGGTGCATGTGTATTTGTGGGGAGTGGACTATGTGATGAGATTAAAAATTACCTGCCCAGTAGGTTACTAATAAACTTTATTCTGGCCTCTAGGTGGTAGTATTAAAAACGGGGTAGGGGGATAGGCTATCCTAAACTTAATGTGTCCAGATGTTCCTATCCACTCCTAAGTCGACATGTTTCGTGCATACCCCAAGCACTTCTTCGGGACTACACAGGGACCAGCCCTGTGTTCGCCACTCCTTACTCTATCAGTGAGAGATTTGTAAAAAGGGTTTTTTAAACTGCAGCAAACTCTATTAAGTGCATGCATTTATACCTGTGTATTTTGTTCCCAAAAACACGTGGTACCTGAAAGATAGAAAACAACTTTAAAAATCAAGGGGTGGTTGGCCCCATTAGTTATCACACACAGTTTCTACCAGAAGTGATGTATTCTGTGAATATTGAACGCGAGCTCATTGGCCGTGTTTTCATGCACAAAAACGTGATAGACTTCGTGCATATTTCGAAAGTGGTTTTAAACACCTATCATAGTGTCACACCCATACATTCAACAATCATACACACTCATACATACTTTCTTTTGAGACCTAACTGGGCCCCATGGAGTCGGAGGGGTATCGGTATCCTCGCAACTCTAATGAGAGAGAAATAGAGTTGTTAAGTTCCCCTGCGTAGTTCGCTCCTTGGGCAGTGTCTCCGTTTTGAAAACGGCATTCCTTCGAGCTATATTCCACTTACTTGTGCTCCGGTTACCTCCTGTTTATAGGCACCTACTGTTTCTCCCTCCGGTCCGGATGTTATCGGACTGGAGGAATCGAGTGGTTTAAATGCTACAGGCAATCGCGGTGATCCCGCGTTGTTGTGGGAAACGCCCTTCGCGTAGGCTAGAGCGTGTGTTGCTCCGCCCGTCTGCGTGGCGGCCATCTTGGGAGTGTCGGTCTTCGTAGATAGTCGTGTTTAGGTGTTTAACACGACTAATATAGCAGTTTTACATTTTTAAAACAATTTACGGTGCTCTGCAAAATGCTCACTATATTCTAAAGGTTTCAACCGTAAATTTCAAAAAATGAAAAATGAAGTTTTTAAATTGAGCTGATTACTCCAGTTTGGTAACCTACCCTTCCCAAGGGTATGGAATGTCACCAGAGTTCTACCAGTCAGTTCTAGCTTGAAAATCAATTTTGTAAAGGGGATCTTAGATTACAGTGGTGGATCATTCATTGGTCATGCTGTTTGCGCCCAAGAAGTGGTCGATACTTTTCACATCTGACTTTTGTGAATTCCACTTATGTGGGTCTGATACAAAAGTTTACATATAATCCTTATGTGAACTGTCCCCAGGGAATGTCATCATTCAATCCCACAATATGGGAGCGGAGCTTGAAAACCCAGCGTTGCTCCTTTTCTAACAGTTTCTTTTCCATGTCAACATGGGGAGGTTGTATTTCCAGCACTACCCAGCGCATATCGTTGGGTGTGTGTGCCTTTTCCAAAAAGTGTGTTGTCATTTTGGTGTTTGAATTTTTACATCTGAAATTACTGCGGTGTTCAACCATTCTGGTGCTGACCTTTCTGGTTGTCATTCCAATATAATGTAAATTGCACACACATGTGATCATGTAGACAACTCCTGATGTATTGCAGTTTGAAAACTGTCTTAACTCCCATTTCAGGCCTGTATTACAAATAACCTCTTTGGTGGGTTCTGTCAGATGGCACACACTGCAGTTGGAACACGGATGGTGTCCAGCTGGCAGGGGGTGCAGACGTCGGACTGGGCCTTCCATAGGTTTGGGGCGTGTGTGCACCATTAAGTCCTTCAGATTTTTCCCTTTCCGATGGCTGAACATCGGTTGGGTGATGTTGAGACCCCCGCTGTTCAGAGTTCTCCAGTGTTTTTTCACGATTTTTGTCACCTGTTGTGAGGCTACTGTATATGTAGTAATGCAGATGGGCCTTCTCTCCGATGAATTTGTTGGAGATTCCTTGGGTTTGGACTCCAAAAGTGCATCCCTGTGGTTATTGGATGCCCTTTTCTTGGCTTTCTGAACAATCTTTTTTGGGTACTGTCTCTGATACAGTTTATCGCATAATTCCTTGGCCTGTACTTCATAGTCACTTTTTTCCGAACAATTCCTTCTCAGTCTCAGGAACTGCCCAAAAGGCAGGTTTTCACGGAGTTGGCGCGGATGGAAGCTCTCAAAGCTAAGTAGACAATTTCTAGACGTTGGCTTGAAATGTGTCGTGGTTGTTAGTGTCCCTTTTTCTGCTTTGATGTTTAGGTCTAGGAAGACTAGTTGTTCACGGCTCATTGTAGAGGTGAACTTGAGAAAAGGGTCTGAATCTCCAGGACTGTAGAAAACTGTATCAGAGACAGTACCCAAAAAAGATTGTTCAGAAAGCCAAGAAAAGGGCATCCAATAACCACAGGGATGCACTTTTGGAGTCCAAACCCAAGGAATCTCCAACAAATTCATCGGAGAGAAGGCCCATCTGCATTACTACATATACAGTAGCCTCACAACAGGTGACAAAAATCGTGAAAAAACACTGGAGAACTCTGAACAGCGGGGGTCTCAACATCACCCAACCGATGTTCAGCCATCGGAAAGGGAAAAATCTGAAGGACTTAATGGTGCACACACGCCCCAAACCTATGGAAGGCCCAGTCCGACGTCTGCACCCCCTGCCAGCTGGACACCATCCGTGTTCCAACTGCAGTGTGTGCCATCTGACAGAACCCACCAAAGAGGTTATTTGTAATACAGGCCTGAAATGGGAGTTAAGACAGTTTTCAAACTGCAATACATCAGGAGTTGTCTACATGATCACATGTGTGTGCAATTTACATTATATTGGAATGACAACCAGAAAGGTCAGCACCAGAATGGTTGAACACCGCAGTAATTTCAGATGTAAAAATTCAAACACCAAAATGACAACACACTTTTTGGAAAAGGCACACACACCCAACGATATGCGCTGGGTAGTGCTGGAAATACAACCTCCCCATGTTGACATGGAAAAGAAACTGTTAGAAAAGGAGCAACGCTGGGTTTTCAAGCTCCGCTCCCATATTGTGGGATTGAATGATGACATTCCCTGGGGACAGTTCACATAAGGATTATATGTAAACTTTTGTATCAGACCCACATAAGTGGAATTCACAAAAGTCAGATGTGAAAAGTATCGACCACTTCTTGGGCGCAAACAGCATGACCAATGAATGATCCACCACTGTAATCTAAGATCCCCTTTACAAAATTGATTTTCAAGCTAGAACTGACTGGTAGAACTCTGGTGACATTCCATACCCTTGGGAAGGGTAGGTTACCAAACTGGAGTAATCAGCTCAATTTAAAAACTTCATTTTTCATTTTTTGAAATTTACGGTTGAAACCTTTAGAATATAGTGAGCATTTTGCAGAGCACCGTAAATTGTTTTAAAAATGTAAAACTGCTATATTAGTCGTGTTAAACACCTAAACACGACTATCTACGAAGACCGACACTCCCAAGATGGCCGCCACGCAGACGGGCGGAGCAACACACGCTCTAGCCTACGCGAAGGGCGTTTCCCACAACAACGCGGGATCACCGCGATTGCCTGTAGCATTTAAACCACTCGATTCCTCCAGTCCGATAACATCCGGACCGGAGGGAGAAACAGTAGGTGCCTATAAACAGGAGGTAACCGGAGCACAAGTAAGTGGAATATAGCTCGAAGGAATGCCGTTTTCAAAACGGAGACACTGCCCAAGGAGCGAACTACGCAGGGGAACTTAACAACTCTATTTCTCTCTCATTAGAGTTGCGAGGATACCGATACCCCTCCGACTCCATGGGGCCCAGTTAGGTCTCAAAAGAAAGTATGTATGAGTGTGTATGATTGTTGAATGTATGGGTGTGACACTATGATAGGTGTTTAAAACCACTTTCGAAATATGCACGAAGTCTATCACGTTTTTGTGCATGAAAACACGGCCAATGAGCTCGCGTTCAATATTCACAGAATACATCACTTCTGGTAGAAACTGTGTGTGATAACTAATGGGGCCAACCACCCCTTGATTTTTAAAGTTGTTTTCTATCTTTCAGGTACCACGTGTTTTTGGGAACAAAATACACAGGTATAAATGCATGCACTTAATAGAGTTTGCTGCAGTTTAAAAAACCCTTTTTACAAATCTCTCACTGATAGAGTAAGGAGTGGCGAACACAGGGCTGGTCCCTGTGTAGTCCCGAAGAAGTGCTTGGGGTATGCACGAAACATGTCGACTTAGGAGTGGATAGGAACATCTGGACACATTAAGTTTAGGATAGCCTATCCCCCTACCCCGTTTTTAATACTACCACCTAGAGGCCAGAATAAAGTTTATTAGTAACCTACTGGGCAGGTAATTTTTAATCTCATCACATAGTCCACTCCCCACAAATACACATGCACCACACATAGTCCATTTAAGTGCTCCTACGTAACTCCGCAAGTCGCAGCACGCCCCAGCCCGTAGAGGACTGGGATGGCCCCAATGATGAAGCATGTCACCGTGGGGCAACCCCGGTGAGTGAGGGGACACCTAAAAAAGGAACAATTTTTCCTTTGTTACACATTAGACACTACTTCTAACAGCCAACCACATTGAACAGTGGCTGTCCTTTCCTCTAGCTAGGCTCTTGGGTATCTGGAAACAGAAACCTTTTTTCTGACTTTTGTGACTCTGACTACCTGGGTCTCCCACGAGCAGTGGTACTGCTCAAAGCAAGTAACAAGCCCTGGCATCAGCCCGGAACCGCGAACCCTGCACACTCTGCACCGGCAAAGCCTCACCTGTGCCAGAGAGAATCAAGAGCCCGAGGACGTCCCCCTGGCGATTCTGACTTGGAATCAAGTGCCCAAGGACCCTCCTAGACGACCCCGACGACGCCTGCAGCCTCAGGACAAAGGACCTCTCAGACCGCGACCAGCAGGGGGTAAGTTTTCCAGACCTCAAAAAACACCCTTTGCAACCAGCGCCCCACGGCCCCCTGTGCCCAACTACTGGGTGCCTACCTATCCTCCAAGATCCCAACTTACCCCTCGAAGTGTTGGTCGCTCTAGAAGATCCTCCGTCCCCGAGCCTGCAGCCTTTGTTTGCCTTTCAAGATCACCATTGAATAACATTGAGCGCCCGACGGCTCAAAAGCACCCTGCACCCAGCAGCCCGAGTGCCCCTGGCTGTGCAACCTGTACCCTATCCTACTTTCTCATTTGCCCTGAGCAAGTGACCAAGAGCCCAGCTCCCACCGCCGCATGGTCTGCTAGCCAGCAGCTACCTACCGAAGGCCCCCTGCCCAGTGGTCGAAGTGGGGGGAAAAAAGTAGGGGAACTGTGGGCAGAGCATCAGGAGGCGCGAATAACCAGAGGATTGTGTCAGGGGCGGAGTCAGAAGTGTGGCTAAAAAGAGCAAAACTTACCAACTTTTAGTATGTTTGGCATTTTACTGACCAGTTACAGCTTATAATGAACGTTATTTATTACAACCAATGGATACACGTTTATTTGAGGTTTAATATGTGCGTTAATGACATTAAAGGAATATGCTACTTACCAGTATGCATCTGTTCTTGGCATGTAGGGCTGCTGACATTCATATCTGTGCATAGATCGCCGCCTAGTGTTGGGTCCGGATGATTGCACATTGTTGTCCTGGAAGAGTCTTCGAAGTATCACAAGATAGGTGGCTCCTCCCCTGGACTACAGTGCGCATGGGCATCCTCTCCATCCCCAGATTGTTTTTTGCCATTGTGGCAGTGATGGAGTATGGTACAGTAAGAGATGGCCATGCAATAAAGTAAGAAAGTACTAATGAATGCTACAGCTGCGACAGGCACCGGGGAGGAGGGTGGGCGATATGAATGTCAGCAGCCCCACATGCCAAGAACAGATGCATACTGGTAAGTAGCATATTCCGTCGAGGCATGTGGGCTGCTGGTTTCATATCTGTGCATAGAATGTATAGCAGTCTCTCCCTTAGCGGTGGCTACCTGTGCCAGCTGCAGCAGTCTGAAAAAGAGTTTTTAGAAAAGCCAGCAGTAGTGTTTTGTGAAAGTATGTATCGTGGTCCATGTGCCTGCTCTACATATTTCCTCTAGAGGAATGTTTCCTAGGAAAGCCATGGATGCCCCTAGTTTGCGTGTACAATGCGCTCTTGGAACAGTTAAGGTGCGTTTTGCTTTAATGTAACATATTTGGATGCACTTAACTATCCATCTGGCTAACCCAGATTTTGAAATGGGGTTGCCTTTGTGTTGTGGTGAGAAGGCAACAAACCATTATTTAGTGTTTTGAAAATCCTTAGAACTATCAATGTAGTATAGAAGTGCTCTTTTTATATCTAGTGTGTGTAGAGCCCTTTCAGGTACTGACTGTGGATCTGGAAAGAACACTGGCAATTCTATTGTTTGATTGATATGAAAATGGGATACCACAGTGGGCATGAATTTAGGGTTTGTTCTAAGAACTACCCTATTTGCATGTATTTGGATGAATGGCTCTTGAATAGTTAGGGCTTGTAGCTCACTAACTCTTCTAAGTGAAGTAATCGCTACTGGAAATGCCACTTTCCATGTTAAAAATTGTAAATTACATGAATGCAATGGCTCAAATGGTGGTCCCATTAGTCTGGTTAAAAAAACGTTTAGGTTCCAAACAGGTGAAGGAGGGTATTTTGGGGGATTACTTTTTGGAGTCCCTCCATGAATGCCTTAATTGCAGGTACTCTGAATAGCGAAAGATGCTGTCTGTTTTGAAGATAAGCTGCGATGGCAGCTAAGTGTATTCTTATAGATGAATAGGCTAAATTGCAACGATGTAGGTGCAAAAGATAGCAAATTATATTTTGCGTTGAAGCATCTAGTGGGTTTATGTCATTGTTATTGCAGTAAATGACATAACGCTTCCACTTCGCAGCGTAACAAGCTCTGGTCGTAGGTTTTCTTGCCTCTTTGATAATGTTCATACAGTCAGGAGGTAAGTTAAGGTACCCAAACTCTAAGACTTCAGGAGCCAGTTTGCAAGGTTCAGTTGTTGCGGATCGGGTGCTGTATGTCTCCATGGCTCAGAGTGAGTAGAGTGGGTGTTAGCCGCAGCCTTTGATGAGGCACCACGGAAAGTTCTAGGAACGTTGTGTACCATGGTTACCTCGCCCATGTTTGAGCAACCAGGATCAGGGTCAGTGAATGCTGGCGTAGTTTGCGTGCCACTAGCGGTATTAACGGTGCTGGGGGAAAAGCGTATGCAAATCTGCCTGACCAGTTCATCCATATTGCATTCCCCTGCGACTGCGGATGTGGGAACCTGGCGGCAAAGTACTGGCATTTTGCGTTTTCCTTTGTGGCGAACAGGTCTATCTCTGGTTGTCCCCACTGTTGGAAGTAAGGTTGGAGCACTGAGGGGTGAATCTCCCACTCGTGCAGCTGTTGGCTGTGTCTGCTGAGCAGATCCGCTATTTGGTTGTCCTTGCCTGGGAGGTGTTCCGCCATGAGAAAAATGTTTCTTTGAATGGCCCACTTCCACATGCTTTGTGCTAGATGTGATAGCTGTGGAGAGTGTGTTCCTCCCGGTTTCTGTATGTAGTACATTGCTGTCATGTTGTCCGTCCGGATCAACACAGCTTTGTTGCATAAATGTACTTTGAACGCTTTCATTGACAGAAAAATTGCCATCATTTCTAGCAAGTTGATGTGCATTTTCTTCTGTTGTGCTGTCCATAGGCCTTGCACTGTGTATTGAAGGACATGGGCCCCCCATCCTATCAGGGATGTGTCCGTTGTCAACACTATCTGTGGTACAGGCTCCTGGAACAGTCGTCCCTTGCAAAGGTTTTGTGGATTCCATCAATGCAGAGAGTTGTATGCACGACTGGTTACCAACACTAGGTTTTTTAATTGTCCTTGAGCCTGGTTCCACTGCCGTGCTAAGTACTCTTGTAACGGACGCATGTGTAGTCTGGCATGAGGGACTATGAAGATGCAGGAGTCCATCATGCCTATGGGTTGCATAAACATTCGAGCAGAGAGCGAGTGTTGGGCTTGAATTTTTTGATTAGCAGCTGCATACTGTGTATCCTTGCAGCGTTTGGGTATGCCTTTGCTGTCAGAGTATTTATTGTTGCTCCCAGGTACTGCTGTAAATGGGATGGCTGAAGGTGAGATTTCTGGTAGTTTAACGTGAAGCCTAGGCTGTGCAGTTGGTGAATTGTTTTGGACATGTGGCTGGCACACTGCTGGGCTGTATTAGCCAGTCGTCTAGGTACGGGTAGACGTGAATATGCTGTCTTCTTAAATGTGCAGCCACTGTCGCTAGGCATTTTGTGAACACCCTTGGAGCTGTTGCAACACCAAATGGAAGGACCTTGAACTGGTAATGTTGATTTAATAGTGTGAACCTGAGATACTTCCTGTGAGCTGGATGGATCGGGATATGAAAATATGCGTCTTTGAGATCTAGAGTTGCGAGGAAGTCTCCCTGCTGCAACAGTGGTAACACTTGTTGTAGAGTGAGCATATGAAAATGTTCTGATAATATGTAATGATTTAGGGGTCTGAGATCCAATATTGGTCTGAGAGAACCCGTCCTTTTTGGGGATGAGGAAGTATAGTGAATATCGAATATGCTACTTACCAGTATGCATCTGTTCTTGGCATGTAGGGCTGCCGACATTCATATCTGTGCATAGATCGCCGCCTAGTGTTGGGTCCGGATGATCGCACATTGTTGTCTTGGAAGAGTCTTCGAAGTATCACGAGATAGGTGGCTCCTCCCCTGGACTACAGTGCGCATGGGCATCGCCTCCAACCTCAGATTGTTTGTAACCATTGTGGCCAAGATGGAGTGAAACTAAGTGAATGATGACCATGCTAGAAGTAAGTGTGAATTCTGCAGCTGCTACAGGCGCCGGGGAGGAGGGCGGGCGATATGAATGTCAGCAGCCCTACATGCCAAGAACAGATGCATACTGGTAAGTAGCATATTCGGTTCAAAGCATGTGGGCTACTGAATTCATATCTGTGCATAGAATACATAGCAGTCCCTCCATTAACGGCGGCCGCCCGTGCCAGCTGCAGCAGTTTGGAAAAGTGTTTTTAGAACAGCCTGCCCTACAGCTGCCTGCTGTTTGGAGTGCACATCAACACAATAATGCTTTGTAAATGTGTGTGTGGTAGACCATGTGGCTGCTCTACATATGTCTTCCAAAGGAATATTTCCAAGGAAAGCCATGGAGGCCCCCAAATTTCTGGTGGAGTGGGCCCTTGGTGGAATGGTGAGAGTACGTTTGGCTTTCAGATAGCAGATCTGAATACATTTAACTATCCACCTAGCTATACCAGCTTTGGAAATGGGGTTACCTTTGTGTTGTGGCGCAAAGGCAACAAAGAGTTGTTTAGTTTTCCTAAAATCCTTGGTCCTATCAATGTAATACATCAGGGCCCTTTTGACTTCAAGGGTGTGGAGCATTCTCTCCGCCATTGACTCAGGATTTTGGAAGAACACAGGTAATTCAATAGTTTGGTTAATATGGAATTGAGATACTACTTTAGGAAGGAATTTAGGGTTAGGGTGAAGCACCACCCTGTTGGAATGAATTTGAATAAATGGCTCTTGGATAGTTAGTGCCTGGAACTCACTAACTCATCGCAGCGATGTAATCGCTATAAGGAAAGCTACTTTCCATGTCAAGAATTGAATCTCGCAGGAATGCAGCGGTTCAAAAGGGAGACCCATCAGCCTGGTGAGGACCACATTGAGGTTCCACTCCGGAGCTGGCGGAGTCCGCGGAGGAATGACTCCCTTGAGCCCTTGTAGAAAGGCTTTAATGGCAGGCACCCTGAAAAGTGAGAGGTGCTGCCTGTTTTGGAGATAAGCAGCCATTGCAGATAGATGTATGCGAATGGAAGCATAGGCCAAATTACATTTGTACAGATGGAAAAGATAAATGATGTTTTGAATAGATGCATCTAGCGGGTTAATGTTGTGGTCTGCACAGTAAATGACAAACCGCTTCCACTTCGCCGCATAGCATGTTCTTGTGGTGGGCTTTCTCGCCTCCCGGATGATTTCCATGCAGTCAGGAGGCAAGTTTAGGTAGCCAAACTCTAAGACCTCAGGAGCCAGATCGCCAGGTTGAGCTGTTGCGGATCTGGATGCTGAATGTCGCCATGGCTCTGCGTCAGAAGGCTGGGTGTGAGACGTAGCCTTTGATGCGGTACCACGGACAGTTCTAGAAACGTGGTGTACCATGGTTGGCGAGCCCACGTTGGAGCAACCAGGATGAGAGTCATCGAGTGCTGCCTGAGTTTGCGTGCCACCAGCGGTATCAGAGGTGCTGGGGGAAAAGCGTACGCAAATCTGCCTGACCAGTTCATCCATATCGCATTGCCCTGCGACTGTGGGTGTGGAAACCTGGCGGCGAAGCTTTGGCATTTTGCGTTCTCCCTTGTGGCGAACAGGTCTATCTCTGTATGACCCCACTTTTGGAAGTACGGGCGGAGTACTGATGGATATATCTCCCACTCGTGCATTTGGTGGCTGTACCTGCTGAGCAGGTCCGCCATCTGATTGTCTTTGCCCGGGAGGTGTTCTGCCATGAGGAAGATGTTCCTCTGAATGGCTCACTTCCACATGCTCTGAGCCAGATGAGACAGCTGCGGAGAGTGGGTACCTCCCTGTTTCTGAATGTAGTACATGGCAGTCATGTTGTCCGTCCGGATCAACACGACCTTGATGCACAGATGTACTTTGAAAGCCTTCAGTGCCATGAAGATTGCCATCAGTTCCAGAACATTGATGTGCATCCTCCGTTGCTGTTGCGTCCATAGTCCCTGCACAGTGTAATGGAGTACATGAGTTCCCCATCCCTGGAGAGAACCGCCCGTTGTCAGGATGATCTGTGGCACAGGCTCTTGGAACGGTCGTCCCTTGCAAAGGTTTCGTGGATTCCACCAATGCAGAGAGTTGTATGCCCGACCGGTCACCAACACTAGGTCTTTCAACTGCCCTTGAGCCTGAGTCCACTGACGTGCTAGGCACTCCTGAAGCGGACGCATATGTAGTCTCGCGTACGGAACTATGGAGATGCAGGAGGCCATCATGCCTATCAACTGCATGAACACTCTCGCTGGAAGCGAGTGTTGGGGTTTGAATCGGTGTATCAGCAATTGAATGCTGCTGACCCTCACTGAATTTGGCTGTGCTGTGGCTGCCAGACTGTTTATCGTCGCAACCAGATACTGCCGTATGTGGGCGGGCTGGAGGTGGGACTTTGGGTATTTCACTGAGAATCCCAGGTCGTGAAGGAGGTGAATGGTGTGGGACATGTGAGCGGCACACTGCTGGGCTGACTTCGCCTGGATGAACCAGTCGTCCAGATATGGGTAGACGTGAATGTTCCGTCTCCTTAGGTGCGCCGCCACTGTCGCCAGGCACTTTGTAAACACCCTGGGTGCCGTGGTGACTCCGAAAGGCAAAACCTTGAACTGGTAGTGTTGGTTTAGGATGGTGAACCGGAGGTATTTTCTGTGTGACGGGTGCAGTGGAATATGAAAATACGCATCTTTTAGGTCTAAAGTTGCGAGAAAATCCCCCTGACTGAGCAACGGGAGCACTTGCTGCAGGGTCAGCATATGGAAGTGCTCCGATAGGATGTACTGGTTGAGGGGCCTGAGGTCCAGTATGGGCCTGAGGGACCCGTCCTTTTTTGGTATCAAGAAGTACAGGGAGTAGACTCCTGTGCCTCTTTCCTGCACAGGCACGAGCTCTATCGCCCCTTTTTGCAGCATGACGACGACCTCCTGCTGCAATAAGTGCAAATGCTCGGCAGACATAGGACGGTGTCTTGGGGGTATGTTGGGTGGAGTGGATGTTAACTCCAGACAATAACCATACTGTATAAGTTGTCTAACCCACCTGTCTGTGGTGATGGTTCTCCAGACCGGCAGGAACTGCTGAAGTCTCCCCCCCGACCGGTGTTGTGTGGTCGGGGGCAGTGACAAGGCGTCACTGTTTGCTGGTGGCAGAGGATCTGGAGTTGTTGTTTCCACAACCCCTGCCCTTGGCGCTGTTTCCACGATATCCACCTCGACTTTTGTTGGTGTATGTAGACTGTGTGTTGCCTTTGTTGTACTGCGTGGTTTGGGAGAGCTGGCCTCTGGAAACGCCTCTAGTGCTTGAGCGACGAAAAGACCCACCCCTGAACTGCTGGGACTGTAAGGCACCCATGGACTTATCAGTTTCAGTGTCCTTCTTAATCTTTTCCAAGGTGGTGTCAACCTCTGGGTCAAACAGGTGATCTGGATTCACTGTTTGATTAAGGATGGTGGTCTGTATCTCTGGCTTAAATCCAGAGATTCTCAGCCAGGCATGTCGTCTCAGCATAACACTAGTGTTGACAGCCCTGGCCGCGGTGTCAGCCGCGTCCAGTGCACACTTAATTGAAGCATTAGAGATCAGCTTCCCCTCTTGAATAAGCATCTCAGCTGCCTCCTTGTATTCATCTGGAAGGTGTTGCAACAGGGTCTCCAGTGTGTCATAGTGTGCCCTGTCATACCTCGCTAGAAGCGCTTGTGTATTGGAAATGCGCCAGATGTTGGCCGCTTGTGCTGCCACCCTTTTCCCTGATGCCTCAAAGACCTTAGATTCCTTGTCTGGGGGAGGAGCATCACCCGTTGTCTGAGAATTAGCCCTCTTCCGGGCATTCAAGACGACAAGAGAGTCCAGAGGCAACTGTCCTTTAATGTAGGTAGGATCAGTAGGCGCTGGCTTATACTTTTTCTCAAACCTAGGGTTTATCACCCTTGCTCTGGTAGGCTCTTTAAAGATCTCTCCAGCATGTTTTAAGACACCTTTTAACATAGGTAGAGTTTTGACAGTCCTCTCCGAGACTGAAAAGTTATCAAAAAGGAAATCGACGTCAATAGGGTCAGCATGGAGCTGGACGTTGTGATTTTTAGCCGCCCGTACAATGAGGGCATTAAATGCTACAGAATCCTCTGTAGGAGATGTCTTCACAGAATAGAGTTGAGTGTCTTGTCCAGAATGAGGATCACCTGGGTCAGCACCAGCAGCCCAGGGTTCATTGGTATCATCAGGGTCTGTATAGACAGGATAGCTGTACTCATCCTCATCATCGCCCTCCCCAGCGTCCACATCAGAGTAAGTGGGCGAGACATCACGAGTCTGTGGAGAAATTGGTTCCACAAGGACAGGAGTGGAAGCAGAGTCCTTCTTTTTCTTTAGGGGAATCTTGTAGGACTCCATTGGTTGTTCCGGGGCAATTTTCCGCTTGTGGAGGGAAAGTCTGCCCGTTTCGGCATCAATAAAATGTTCATGTTGTTCGTCCACCGAAGATTGTCGATGCTTCAAGGTGGACACCACCGTCGACGACTTCTGCACCGAGGACACCTTCTCGGTGACGCTGGCGACCGCTTTAGGGGTGAAAGCCTTCGGCGCCACCTTCGGCGGCAACGTGAAGTGAATGGGCGTCGACGCCTTGTGAGGTTTCTCGACCGGCTTCGGAGGTGGAGGATCCGTTGGTCCGACCGCCGAGGCCTTCTCCCTGATGCGCTGTAGGGAGTCCGTCACCTTCTTGGTGAACCCGGCGGACGGGCGCGCCGAGTCGACGGGATCCTTCGAGGCCCCACTAGGAGTGGACTCTCGGGGTGCGCCGCTCTTGGCCTTGTCCTGTTGACGCAGAGTCTCGAGAACCTTTGGGTCGCTGAGTCCTTTCTTCGGGTCACCGAGTCTTTTGTTGGTGTCGACCGCCTTCGGCGCCGACTTAATCGGCTCGACCACCCTGACTTTAGTCTTCGGCGCGGCAGACTTCGTCTCGACGCCCTTGACTTGAGCCTTCGTCTCGACAACACGCTTTTGCTTCTTCGGCGCCGAGAGCTCTGAGGCCTTGGATCCGACCAAAGTAATGCGCACTTTCGGTTTCGAGGCGGGCACCTGCGCTGTTTCTTGTTTCGAGACCGTAGGTTTCACTTTCGGTTTTGATTTTCCAGGGTGCGGCTCAATAGCAATGTCCGTGGCCGAGCCCGAAGGCAGGGCCGTAGAACCCATCGTAAGATCTTGGGTAAGGCCTAGTGGCGATCCCTCGACCTGAGCCTTATGAATCGGTACGACCCCAGTGCAACAGCGAGGTCGCTCTTCGTCCGAGCTATCCTCCATGGCCCCGAAGGCCCCGTCGTCGTACCCTATCTCGTCGACGACTTCTTCAGCTTCGAACATTTCTGCGTCCGCATCGTAGTCGTAGTCGACGTCAGACGCGGGATTCGACAGGTTGTCACCGATGTCCCCGGTAACTTCTTCCTCGACATCCCCGGCATCGAAAATGTCCGCAGGCGCCGGTGAAGGAGCTGGGCCTCCTGGCGCGCAGCGCGTCGATGCTTAAGCGTCTTCTTGGACCTGAAGCGGGAACAAGCCATGCAACTGGCTTCATCATGGTCCGGCGACAGACACTTGTTGCGCACCGGGTGGACGTCGATGTGGGGATACTTTGAGTTGCAGACGGGACATCTTTTGAACTGACTTCGGTCCATGATGAACAGTCGATAGGGTCTGAGGCGTCGACTGGGCCCTCCGCGTCGAAAGCACGCGGGTGATGGAATCCGGCTCGGAACCGAGCTGGTAGAGTTATGTACCGAACGCAAGACAATACCGACGTGGAACTAAAGACCTTTTGGTCTTAAGAAAAGTTTTGTTTTTTTTCTTCGATTCGGACTAGAGGGAACCAATATACATCCGAACCCAATCGCGGAAAAAACCAATCTGAGGATGGAGTCGATGCCCAGGCGCACTGTAGTCCAGGGGAGGAGCCACCTATCTCGTGATACTTCGAAGACTCTTCCAGGACAACAATGTGCGATCATCCGGACCCAACACTAGGCGGCGATCTATGCACAGATATGAATTCAGCAGCCCACATGCCTCGAACACTCCTGTACCTTGATGTTCTAATGGTACTAGTTCTATTGCCCCTTTTTGCAGCATGCTGATGACTTCTTGCTGCAATAAGTTGAGGTGTTCTACAGACATAGGACGGTTTTTTGGAGGTATGTTGGGTGGTGTGGAGGGTAGCTCTAGGCAATAGCCATTTTGGATAATTTGCCTTACCCACTTGTCTGTAGTGATGTTTTCCCAGACTGGTAGGAACTGTTGTAATTGTCCCCCGACCGGTGTTATATGGTCTGGGGGTAGTGCTAAGGAGTCACTGCTTAGTATTGGTAGAGGACCTGGTGGTGTTGTTCCCTCGTCCGCTGCCCTTGTTGTTATTTCCACGGTATCCACCTCTACTGTTCTTATTGTAGGTGGTTTGCGTGTTGCCCTTGTAGCTTGTGGTTTGCTGTGATGAGTTGCCTCTTGCAGCCCCCCTGTAACTTGAGCGACGAAAGGAGCCCCTATGTTGCTGTGACTGAAAGGCTCCCATCGACTTCGCCGTCTCAGTGTCTTTCTTCATTTTGTCCAGTATTGTATCCGCTTCTGGACCAAATAAATAGTCTGGGTTAAATGGCTGGTTTAACAAAGTGGACTGGACTTAGTTTTTAAAACCAGAGATGCGTAGCCACGGATGTCTTCTGATCATAACACTAGTGTTATTAGACCTGGCAGCTGTATCTGCCACATCTAAGGCACATTTGATGGAGGCGTTAGAGATTAGTTTTCCCTCCTGTACTAATTGTTCAGCTTGTTCTTTGTAAGCATCAGGTAAATGCTGGAGAAGTGTTTCTAAGGTATCATAGTGTGCCCTGTCATACCTGGCTAACAGGGCTTGCGTGTTAGATATTCTCCATATGTTAGCTGCCTGTGCGGCTACCCTTTTCCCCGAAGCCTCAAAGATTTTTGATTCTTTGTCGGCAGGTGGAGCTTCCCCAGTGGTTTGAGAGTTTCCACGTTCACGTGCATTTGCCACCACTAAAGAATCCAAAGGCAGTTGTCCCTTAATGTATGTAGGGTCTAGTGGCGCTGGCCTGTATTTTCTCTCAATTCTGGGGTTAATGACCCTTGCCTTTGTAGTATCTTTAAATATGTCTCCTGCATGTTTAAGTACCCCTTTCAACATAGGTAATGTTTTAACCGTTCTTTCTGATGTTGCGAAAGTGTCAAAGAGGAAATCTTCCTCCACAGGGTCAGCATGCATGTCCACATTATGATGGAGGGCTGCCCTTTCAATTAATGAATTAAAAGCAGCTGTGTCTTCTGTAGGAGAAGGCCTAGCAGGGTATGCAGGTGTATCAGGAATGGGTTGAGAGTCACCAGGAT
This sequence comes from Lissotriton vulgaris, assembly GCF_964263255.1. Lineage (NCBI taxonomy): Eukaryota > Metazoa > Chordata > Amphibia > Caudata > Salamandridae > Lissotriton > Lissotriton vulgaris. Next base: position 593,010,676 of record NC_141697.1, read on the forward strand.
TTACTGGGTCAGCCCATGGTCGAGTATGACTGTCTTGGTCAGTGTCTAATGGGTAAGTGTATTCCTGATTATATTCCTCATCCACCTCTTCATCTGAGTGTGTGGGTGTATATGAGTATTGGTTATGCCTATCTGGCTGAATAGTCTCAAACAGAATAGGTGAGGTAGAACAGTCCCTTTTCTTTTTGAGTGGTATAGCGGAAGTCTCCTTCACAGTCTCTGGTCTGATTTTCCTCTTGTAGAGAGTAACTTTCCCAGAGTTTGGATCGATGTAAAGTTTAGACTGTTCAACTGATTCAGGGTCTGGATGTAGGACTTCCTGTTCCGCAGTTTTTGTTGTTTTAGCCACTGTCTTTTGTTTTGGTTCGATGCCGCTTTTGTGGCCGGCCGTCTTAGTTTTTGAGGAAGTTGGGAGTCCAAACTTAATCGGTCCGATGATTTTCTGTGGCGCTACAGTTTGTTTCTGTAGTAGTTGTGTCTTCGGAGCAGAAGTTTTGCCTGTGTCGACCGCTTTCTTAGGTTCGATTATGGGCTTGTGTCCTTGCGTCGATTTAGGACCCGATGGTTTCGGATCGACGCCCTTTGGTGTTTGTTCCATGGCCTTTTTAGGCTCAATTTTCTTGTGCTCGATTGATTTCTTTACTGGAGCCGAGGGTTTGTCGCCTTTTAATTTTGGGTCGACAACCTTTTTTGGATCGAGTCTTTTTTGTGTTGTCGGCCGTCGACGTTTTCGATTCGATGTCCTTTTGTCTCGGTGTCGATATATGGCTGCTGGTTTTCGGCTCAACGACAAGTTTCTTCGGTGTCGACTCAGATGGATCGACGTAGTGTGGGCAGAAGACCGTGTAGTCGATCAGTTTCGGTTTCGTTTTGTGTTCCACCATTTTTGGTTTCGATATCACCAATTTCGGAGTCCGTAGATCCGATGGCTCTTTGTGAATATTCTTAGCCTGGCTGTATTGCGGGGCTATAGAATGTCTTTCGAGATCTTGGCTAAGGCCTTGTGGCGATGCCTCGACCTGAGCCTGTGGAACCGTTGAGGTAAAGGTATAGGCTCCCGTACCCACGGTTGGGCCGGGTTCATCACTGGAGTCGTCCTATACGGCTCCCATCCCTTGTTCGTCGTCCCATACCTACACGATGTCTTCCTCGTCTTCGATGTAGTAGTCGGAGTCATGCTCCGATTCTTGATCCGACAGTTGTTCGTATTCTTCGGCCTCGACAAGATCTTCTTCGTCGCCGAAGAGGTTATCTGGCTCTGGCGCTTGTTTCTGCATGATGAGTCTAGCGGCCCGTCAAGTCCGAAGTGTCTTCTTGGATCGAAATTGGGCACAGGCTAGGCAGTCGGACTCGTTATGTTCAGGAGATAAACACATGTTACAAACTGGGTGTTTATCGATATGTGGGTAAAAGAACGGTGATGGATTAAACCCAGATCTTTTGACTGGGTGTGAGTCTTTGATGGATTCAGATGCTCCGTCCATCACCACCCCCTTTTGTACCGCTTTTGGCCACCATAAGTGTGGCAGGGTATGCTCAGACGTGAGTCCCTTGCTCACTTTGCCACTGGATTCAAGCAAGCCAGGCTGAAGACGGCTGGAATGCCAGAAACCGGTCCTCGGAAGCTTGTTTCCGGTCCAGGGAAGACATGGCTTGGCAGTTCGGGCTGGACTGTTCCCATGAGGCACAGGGTCAGACTGATTTGCATATAGCCATGTCTGAACTGGGGTGGCAGAGTGGGCTAAAGAACGGTGATGGATTAAACCCAGATCTTTTGACTGGGTGTGAGTCTTTGATTGATTCAGATGCTCCGTCCATCACCACCCCCTTTTGTACCGCTTAGGTTAGTGTGGTGGCAGACAGAAGCCACATCAAAGCTCAGAGCTCATTTTGGGATCAAGGGTCAAAGAGTACTTCGAAGGGAGCCAGAGCCAGGCCCCTGGCTCGAGCTTAAAGTGCCTCGCCCATCTCTGATTACTGAAGGGTCATCAGACACTTGCACGCCTCCTTTGTAAATTTGATCTCGCCAGCACTAAAGGGGAACCAAAGTGATCCCAACAAGGCGCACCCAGATGTAAATAAGGGTACCCTTTGCCTTAACACTAATGCCATGTTACAGCCACAGGCACAAAGGCAAAGAGTCGCCCCCTGTGAGAGGGTCAAGAAGGTTTCAGGGCACCCAGGCACCAGATTGCAGGCAGGTGGCATCAGTGCACCCATCTGCAGGGGAATATCTGCCCCCCTTTGAGATGTAGACTGGGCACCCACCTGCAATGAAAGACAGGCCAGCGACTTCAAATATCAGGTCTGCCTTTCACTAATGCGCTGTTCACAATGCAGGCGTGAGTTTGTGGCTGCACTTCAAACTCCGCAAGTAATGTGTAAGGGCGCAGTGTGCCGTCTGCGCCAGGTGTACCCAGTTAATTTACGCCACAGCACAGAGAGGTGCTGTGCATCCTATATATGGCCATGGTGCATCCGATCTGGCACATGTGTTAAATGGAGCACTAACCCCTGCGTTCTTTAGGAGCAGTGCACATGAGGTGATGTGGTTTGCCACGTTTTTTACCCTGTGCAAGTGTGGTTTGTGGAACTGAATGGACTGCCATTTACCTAATCTTAAAAAATGAATTAGGTGCCCCTCGTCATTTTACCACTGCAGAGTACTAGGGAAGCGCTGCTTCACGTTAATCCATCGGGTAGGCAGGTTAGCGTGAAGCCTTTTCATTTTTGTGAGGGTGTGACTGCAGCACGTGCAACTTTAGCTGTAGGGTGGAGAAATTACTAAAGTATTGCATGGTATAGCCAACATGATAGCTCCGGTCCTCACTGTTTTGTTTATTACTATCATTAAGGAGTAAAATGGAAAACTGCCTCAAACCTTTCCCTACTGAAACAAGTATTTGCAATGCAATAGGTCTCGCAGTTGTGAGAGTTTGAGCTATTTGCATTGTAAATGGCAATGCCTTTTATTTACGTGTTGGTTTTTAAAACAAAAATAAAAGGCATTGTCATTTATAATGGCAATAGCTTAAACTCTCGCAAATGCGAGACCTATTGCATTGCAAATGCTTGCTTTTAAAAGCGCCAGGGTTTGGGCACAGTCTGTCACAAATTCCACACCTAGAGTGCTCTTCCTTTCCTTGTGGCGTCATCAGTCTGATGTGACTACTGAATTGTTCACAGCGGGGGCAGGCAGGGTTGGCCCATTACTAAATGAGGTGTAAATGACTGCAGCAGCAGGGCCACCAAAGGAAGCCGTTTTCGCTGCTGATTGATTACTCCTCCAGTGAAACACTTCTCCTACAGTGTTGTTGGGCAGGCTCCTGGCCCCAGATACAGAGGGGAAGGGGGAGGAGGTCGTGGCGACTTCAGAGGCCTTCCTTAATCTGCATCACACAGGGCAGAAAGGCAGAAAGTCGGTCCGTCTCGCAATACTTTTACATTAGACCATCCCTGCTGTCACGGGACCCATTTTTAAAATAAAGAAGTAGGGGAACGGACTGTGTTAAATTTAAGAAATAGGGGCACGCCGTGCCCTTCCGATCCCGCCCACTTCTACCACTGCCCCTGCCTCTCATTGGATAATATTGGGGATAACTACCTCTGCACCCGGCCGCCCCTGTGCCGCTGAGGGTGTAACAACTGTACCTACCTGACCCTGGGGGACCCCTGAGTCTATGTCCGGAACCTTAACTTCATCAGTTGAGTACTCACCTGAAAACCGATGACTCACTTTCCTGCCATAGGATAACATTGACTGGTTTGACTCGAAAAATCTTCTAAGTGTGAAGTTTTGAAACATTAAAATATTCATCTAAAACCAGCCGAATAACTAATTTCGAATTACTCACCTGTGATCAGGAGAGAAGCCAGTACTGTACCTTGTTGCCCAGTACTGAACCGCAAAAGTAGTCACAACCGTGGTTGCTAGTAATCTAAATTTCTGCTATAGGTAACCATTGACTGTTTTTCTGTGAAATTGCTTTTAAGTGTGAAGTTTTGAAATGTTAAAATATTCATCTAAAATCAACCGAATATCGAAATCTGAAGTACTCACTTGTAATCAGGAAACCACTGCTGTATCTTTTAGCCCAGTACTGAACCTCAAAAGTAATCACAACCGTGGTTACTAGTAATCTAAATTTCGTCCATAGGAAACCATTGACTGTTTTTCTGTGAAATTTCTTCTATCTACTTTTGAAAATTACAAATATTCCTTAAAAATTGTACCAACTACTAAAACGTAATTACTTACCTGTCTTAGGTAGAGACCCCAGTGCTGAACTTAGGAGTCCAGCACTGGATTACAAAAGTAACGAGAACCTACTTTACCTGGGCTTTGAATTTCCTTCCATTGGATAACATTGCTGGTTTTTCACTGAAAAGTTTCAAAGTGTCAACTTTTAAAATACCTTTATATTCTTTAAAAATCGTTGCAATAACTAAAACGTTTTTACTAAACTGTTTTCAGCTTAAACCCCAGAACTTAATCTAGGATCCAGTCCTGAAGTTACAAAAGTAATCTATAAAGTAATCAGCTGCATTTATGTAGAAAAAAAACATTGAGCTCAATGTTAAATTGTGTTTAGAATTGTGTTGCCTAATGTAACCATTGTACCTATTGCGTTTACAAAGTTTATTGCCTCTTTGCAAAGTAATTACATGAGAGTACTCATATCGAGTAAAGTATATTTTGATACCCGTTGGTTGTAAAAATAAAACAACTATATCTTTGGATATAAAAACAATTGGCCTAGAGTTCAGTTCTTGAGTGTGTGAAACCTTTTGCTGACTGATTGTGTACAAGGTTCTGCCTTACTACTCGACCAAGCTACCACTTTGGAGAGTAAGGTCAGACCGGACTTCAACCTCTGTTATACCTCTGGGGATTGTGGACTCTATACACACTGTACCTTACTTTGGTCCAGCACGTATAGAGCCACTTTCTCAAAATCATCCATTCCCATGCACTTCCAAAGCCATATCTTGGGTTCTTGATGAGAAACATCCTGATCACCCACAGAGGCACACCCGGCATACCAATGAAGTCAAAGCCCCAACCTGCACACTCACCCATCACTAGGCGATTATGCCGAACAGCACTTGAGTCGTGCTTAGAATTTCCCTGTGCTGCATTCAGCACTTCAATCATGTTGCTTTCAGATCTCACCTGTTATTGATAGAGATGTCTCCGTGAAGCCCTGACTCCTTGTGTGAGAACTTTACGACAGGACGGCGGGCAGTTGTGATAGCCTGCACCCCATATACGCCTGGCACACACTTGCGCAATACAGTGGCCACAAGCTCGAGGACCTCAGGCACTGAGGCGGTCTCAAGGTCAATGTCGCTCAGAATAGAATCTTCCGACTGAGTGTCCTTCTCTTGGCCATCTGCATCCTCCTGCAACAGAAACCAAATGGATAAGAGTAGGGAAACCGAGTTGAAAGGGGTAGAAGCAGAAAAAAAGTGCAAGGGATGCAAAAGGTAAAGCTAGATTAAAAAAAGGGAATATAGATTAAATATGAGTGCATGCAAGAGCTCCCTAAATGGGTTACACTTAATCTTGAGCCATAGCTCAGCAATACACATGTCAGCCCTGTTTTGACGCATTAATTTCAGAATTAACTTTCACCCAATCTAACACTTTTTGCTTTCTAAATTTTGATCAAACTATCTGGTAAAATTTGATTCGAATCTAGTGCTGCAACAATTTTGTTTTGCTTTCTTTGAGCTCTCAGGCTATTTCTTTTGATAGCCCAAATAAATTTGGTGTGATAACCGGAACTCTGAAAAAGTTTTGCTGATTGAAGTGAGCTACAATTTCACATTCTTGAACAATACAACTTTCTAGCGCCTGAGATGGACAGCTTGCTGAAGACATTTACCCTATGAGCACTGAACTTGAGAGCCAACAACAAACTTGGGGAAGGGGCTCTTTATGTCACTCACCAACAAAACCTATTAGCATAGTTTTAAGTGAATTCATGATCATTTTAGATAAGTGCTTATGCCACAGCCTATACAGACTACTAAATCCTATAATTTGCACAAATTTGAGCAGAGCATAGACAGATCTTTAAAATACTTAGGTCCTCATTAAAAGTTACCTTGAATGTGATGATGGTATACCGGGGGTCCAGACTCTATGACTGACAATGGCTTGGTATGTCTTGGTTTGACAGGCGATTGAGCGGGTTTGGGACCTGACTGTAAGGAGCAGCATATGCTTCCGTGGTGTGTGCTTTGGGAAGGGTTTCAAACAACCTCAGGCTGAACCACTGGAAAGTGGGCGTGTTTGTCCTTAGGCAGGGTCATATGCAGCCTCAGGCCCTTCTTTCGGTAAGAGGCTGTAACTGGCATGCAGGAGAGGAGTGGGGAGCCCTTTCTGCTCTTAGCCTCTGCGAATGATCAGGTGTGTTACTGCACCTGCTCTCACCTGGCCTTGCTTCTCGGGTGGGAAGGGGAGGTGAGCTGGGGTCATGACTTGGGGAAGCATTTGATTGTCCCCATGTGGTAGTGCAGAGAACCTGATAAACCTGGCTGCATTCTTGCCCACAAGCCTGGTCTTGCACAATTCAATGACACCAGGAGTAAAATTCCTGGGTTGGGAGTTTGTAGACCTGGGATTACCAGACCCAATCATCATCTGACTATACAGAATTGGGAGTGGTGGAATTTAACCCAGAGTTAATGTTCGGAGTGGAATGTTGGGTAGTAACCAAAAAACACCCGATTTGTAGATTAATTTGTAAATGCTCTGTTTGAGGATTTTCCACCATGGCAGAATCCTTCTTTGGAATTACCTTTGCCACAGGCTCCTATTGGGAGGTCACTGCACCAGAGTATTCTCTACAGTTCAGGAATCCTCTGACAGAGATTTACCATTTTCACCACAAACTGAAAGAAAGAATCACTGTTACCATGCAGCTCTACATCAGGTCCTATTTCATTGATTTGACTAGACTTCCCAGTACCTTAAATTAAGCAGGGCATATTCCTGAGGTACTAAGAAAGCTGTCTACTTAACATCTGGCAATGACGATGTTCTTTCTAACAAACACAGATCAGACGTTTATAGATGCAATAGAAAAATTAACAGATATGGAAATGACCACCCAGCACTCCTACACTACAAAGCACACATCTCTCTCAAAATCAAAAGATCAGAGACACAGCAGTAATGCACTGAACGATCCATGCATTCTCTGGGAGGTGGTCACATGAATAAGTATGACATAGCTGCAGAGTAAATAATTACATTGGAACAATGTAATAACTTAAGACTAGTGCCTTAAGCCTTGACTATAGGGACATTTTCCACAAGACAGCAAATCAATAAACCATTGTCTTTTGGTATGTGGAACTCAAGTGTATCCACTGCTGTGCAACCAAACAATATGTAAGGGGTACAAGAGCAAGTGAGCCTTCTATTACAAATTAATGAGACAAGGTGCAAAAGTATTTAGATTTTTGCATAGCATTAAATTCCCAATGTTAAAGGATCAATACCATCAATCTCATTTGGAGCAACTGTAGCCCTCTTTGGCAGCCATGTGTAGTTCTGCAAGGCTGTATATCCACACATAAAGGGGAGGGACTAGAGAGTATGGCTTCCCTCGTTCTCCCACCTAAACCATCAATCTCACCACACAAGAAGGACAACAACATACTCTTGAATATAAGAGTTACGCCAAAATTAAAAAAGTGGGGAAAGCAAGATATGAAAGAAACTATTAGGAAAAACACTTCTTGGAAAATACAAGATTTTTTTTATAATTGCCCTCACCCACTAGGCAGTGGCATGCTTCATCATAGGGCCGGTGTCGCGTCCTGGTGCACACCAACACTCAGGGCGGATGGGGAGCATCTTTCTTTGACATTTTCTTCAAAAAGAAAAAAACAAATATTCTTTCTCTTGTAAGGGCTCCCCATTGCAGAAAAAATTGAATTTAAGACTGTCTAAGCGGGTGCCTAGATCAATGTTTATTATTGGCCGCTCTTGACAGGATAAAAAAGTTAAAGAATGGCTAAATAGAAGGAGTTACATCTCCATTACCCCATCTGCCTGTACCGACATGTTTCAGCCATTTCCTAATGCCCAAATAGGTCACTGGCCTTTCTCAGGATACTGATCCCTAGTTTCTCTATTTATTTATTTTTAAAAAGGGAACCAGGATGGAAAAGAGGCTTTACTTGGCTCTTTGTAGACACAATTTTGCTGCATACCTAAGGGGAAACAAAAAGGAAAATGCTACTTGCCAGTATGCATCTGTTCTTGGCATGTAGAGCTGCAGAGTCTCACACTGAGCATTAGATCGCCACCTAGTGTTGGGCTCGGACGATTGCATGTTGTTGTTGTCTTGGAAGAAGTCTTGTAGTTACGAGATAGGGGACTCCTTCCTTGGACGATAGTGTGCATGGACATCGACTCCATCCTTAGATTATTTTTCGCCATGATGGGAAATGATGGAGTTAGTAGAAAGAAAAAAGGATGTCCATGCGTGTATATCTAAGTAAGATAGAACTGGAACAGATACAGGTCCCAGGGAGGCGGGTGGGCGTGTGAGACTCTGCAGCTCTATATGCCAAGAACAGATGCATACTGGTAAGTATAATTTTCCTTTCGAGGCATATGAGCTGCAGAACTCACACTGAGCATCGATTATACAGCAGTGCCTCCCTTAACGGTGGTCAACTGTATCTTTTGCATTAGTTTGTAAAAGAGTTTGGAGGGCAGTTTGGCCTACTGCCGCTTGCTGCTTGGCTTGCACATCAACACAATAGTGTTTAGTGAAGGTATGTGTTGTAGACCATGTTGCTGCCTTGCAGATGTCTTCTAGGGGAATGTTCCCTAAGAAAGCCATAGAGGCTCCTAGTTTGCGTGTGGAGTGCGCTCTAGGAGGAATTGTTAATGTACGTTTTGTATTTTGATAGCATATTTGTATGCATTTTACAATCTACCTTGCAATCCCAGCTTTAGAGATGGGGTTGCCTTTATGTGGTGGCGAGAAAGCTACAAACAATTGTTTTGTGAAAGGATTTAGTCCTGTCAATGTAATAGAGAAGGGCTCTTTTAACGTCTAGGGTGTTTAGAGCTCTTTCTGCTACTGAGTCAGGATTTTGAAAAAACACTGGCAACTATACTGAGTGGTTTAGATGAAATGGATTAATGACTTTAGGAAGGAATTTGGGATTTGTTCTTAGGTCCAGTTTGTTAAGGTGTAATTGTAAAAATGGTTCTTCTATAGTGAAAGCTTGAATCTCACTCACTCTCCATAGAGAGGTAATAGCAATAAGGAAAGGTGTTTTCTATATGAGGAATTGCAGTTCACATTTGTGTAAAGGTTCAAAAGGGGGCCCTATGAGCCTTGTAAGAACAATGTTTAGGTTCCACACTGGTGATGGTGGTAACCTAGGAGGAATGATTCTTTTTAATCTTTCCATAAATGTTTTATTTGCAGGTACTATACATAATGACAGATGTTGTCTATTTTGTAGGTACGCAGCAATGGCTGCAAGGTGTAGCCATATAGATGAGTATGCCTGGTTACATCTTTGTAAGTGTAGAAGGTAGCAGATGATATTCTGGCTAGAAGCATCAGGTGATCAATTTCATTATTGGGGCAGTAAATGGCAAATATTTTCCATTTTGCTGCATAACAAGCTCTAATAGTCGGTCTTCTGGCTTCTTTAATGATATTCATACAGTCTTGAGGGCAGGTTAAGGTAACCAAACTCTAAGACTTCAGGAGCCAGATCGCCAGATTAAGTTGACTTGGATTTGGATGTCTGATGTCTCCATGGTTCTGCGTTAGCATGGATGGTGTCAGACACAGTTTTTGGTGTGGAACTAGAGAGTTCTAGCAGCGTGGTGAACCACGGTTGGCGTGCCCATGTGGGAGCTACTAAGATCATTTTGAGAGACTGTTGTCTTAGCTTGCGCACTACTAGTGGAATTAGTGGGCGTGGCAGAAAAGCGTACGCAGATTTGCCTGACCAGTTCATCCATATTACATTGCCCTTGAACAGCGGGTGTGGAAACCTAGCGGAGAATGTTGGGCATTTTGCGTTTTCGTGTGTGGTGAACAGATCTATGTCTGTGTGAGCCCACTTGTGAAAGAATGGTAGAAGAACTTGCAGATTTAGTTCCCATTCATGAATCTGTTGTGTCTGCCGACTTAACAGATCTGCAATCTGATTGTGAACGCCTGGAAGGTGTTCTGCTAGCGGATATATGTTTTGTGGAATTGCCCATCTCCACATTTCTGTGCTAGCTGGGAGAGTTGCAGAGAATGTGTGCCTCCTTGTTTTTGAAAGTAGTACATGGCTGTTATGTTATCCGGTCGGATCAAGACAGCTTTGTTCTGTACATGTACCTGAAAGGACTTTAGTGCTAGGAATATTGCTAGCAGCTCTAGGTGATTGATGTGGAGTACTTTGTGTTGAGTGGTCCATCTTCCCTGAGTTGTATGGTGTAGGAGATGGGCTCCCCATCCTGTCAAGGATGCGTCTGTTGTAAGTACTATCTGTGGAATAGGGTCGAGGAACTGCCGCCCACTGGACAAGTTCTTGGTGTTCCACCACTGCAGAGAGCAATGTGTGCGACTGTCCACCAACACCAGGTCTGTAAGTTGTCCTTGAGCTTGGTTACACTGATGTGCTAGACATTCCTGCAATGGGCGCATTTGCAGTCTTGCATATGGTACAATAAAATGCAAGATGCCATCATGCCTATTAGTTGCATGAACACTCTGGCTGGTAGAGAGTGTTGGTCTTGAAACCTTGTGATTAAGGCTTGAATGCTCAGTATCCTGGCTGGACTGGGATAGGCTAGAGCTGTAGACATGTCTATTGTAGCCCCTAGGTATTGATTTACATGAGAGGGCTGCAGATGAGACTTGGTGTAGTTGATTGTAAACCCCAAGTTGTGCAATGTTTGAACTGTCTGAGATGTGTGTTGGACACACTGGTTGAATGACTTGGCTTTCATAAGCCAATCTTCGAGGTATGGGAATACATGGATGTGGTTCTGGTGGCTCTGTGGAGTAATGCATCCACTGCAGGAGCCGGTGTTCTACCTCATGGTCACAAGTTCAAATCCCGGCGCGTCCACTCAGCCTTTCATCCATTTGAGGTCGATAAAATGAGCACCATTGAGTTGGGTAACAATATACATCTTATTTCAGCGCCAAGATACCCCGTTGCTGGGGTGAACGTGCGCTTTACAAATACACATGTTATGTTGCCTCCTGGGATGTGCTGCTACTACTGCTAGGCACTTTGTAAACACTCTTGGTGCACTTGTGACCTCAAAGGGAAGGACTTTGAACTGATAGTGTTGTCCTTCTACTACAAACCTTAGATACTTCCTGTGAGAAGGATGTATGGGAATGTGGAAGTAGGCGTCCTTGAGATCTAGTGTAGTAAGGAAATCGCCTTGTTGCAACAATGGGAGCACTTGTTGTAAAGTGATCAAATGATCTGAGTGTATATACTGATTGAGGGGCCTGAGGTCTAGAATTGGTCTTAGTGTCCCGTCCTTCTTGGGTATTAGGAATTACAGTGAGTAAATCCCTGTTCCTTGATGTTGTAATGGGACTATTTCTATTGCATCCTTTTGAAGCAATGATAGAACCTCTTGTTTGAGCAGCATAAGATGTTCTGTAGACATTGGGCGCTGTCTGGGTGGTCTATGTGGAGGGGTGGCTGTAAGTTCTAGGCAGTAGCCATACTGGATAATCTGTCTTACCCACTTGTCTGTGGTGATGGAATTCCAGACAGGTAGGAACTGTGTTAGTCTCCTCCCTACAGGAGTGGAATGCTGTTGGGGGAGCGGAAGGAAGTCACTGTTTTGTGGTAGGAGAGGTTCGATTGTTGTTATTGCCTCGACCTCTACCCTTGTTGTTATTGCCTCTGTAGCCTCCTCTAAAATATCCCCTTTGGAGGATGTTTGTGTATTGCTTTTAAAGGAAGCTGAATTGTCTGTTCCAACTTTTTTTAGGAGCCTCCTCTATAGAAGGAGCGACGAAAGGAGCCTCTTGTTTGTGGTGACTGCAAAGCTCCCATTGATTTGGCAGTATCAGTGTCCTTTTTCATTTTTTCAAGTGCTGTGTCTGCAGCTGGGACAAAAAGCTGCTGTTGGTTAAATGGCTGATTTAATATGGTGGTTTGCACCTCTCGTTTAAATCCTGCGATGCGTAGCCATGCATGGCGTCTAAGGAGGACACCAGTGTTTATTGCTCAAGAAGCTGTGGCTGCTGCGTCAAGTGCGCACTTGATAGAAGCATTAGAAATTAACTTTCCTTCTTGGATAAGGTCATTGGCCTGTGCCTTACATTGAACAGGCAAATGCTGTAAGTCTTTCTAGCTGATCCTAATGAGCCCTGTCGTATCTTGTGAGAAGGGCTTGTGTATTAGCTATGAGCCATGTGTTACTTGCTTGGGCATATTCTTTTACCTGAAGCGTCTATCACCTTTGACTCTTTATCAGGAGGTGGCACTTCACCTGATGTTTGAGAGTTTGCTTTTTTCTGTGCGTTTGAAACGACAAGGGAATCTAAAGGTAGTTGTCTCTTAATGTAGGCAGGATCTCCAGGAGCAGGCCTATCTATCCTGGGGTTTATGATCCTAGCACGTACAGGATCTTTAAACACTTCTGGTGCATGCTTTGATCATAGGTAATATCTGAACTGACTTTTGGGATTGCTCAAAAGTGTCCAGTAGGAAATCTTCCTCTGCTTCATCTGAGTGCATTGTGACCCCATGATGGATGGCAGCTCTATTGATTAAGTGTCCAAACCCAATATTATCTTCTGGAGGTGATGGTTTGGATGGACATGTGTATGAATCAAGGATGTCCGGTACGTCTGTTGCGACATCTGGTGGGATTGGATACTCCCAGTCAGGTGGATCTGTTGGGTATATAAAAGGGTCATTTGGGTCATCTCCTCCCCCAATAATGTCATCGTCATCAGTGTTAAGAGGAGGTGTATGTTGTGGTGAATAATGAGTAGGAGAATTTTTAGGAGGTGAAGGAAGAGGAGGTGGAAGAGAGGGAGGTATAGGAGTGAAGGGCGTATAGGTGATGTTGCACAGTTCTTTTTTACAGGCACTGGAGGTGGAGGTGCCATATCTAACTTCATCTTCCTGTCAGTAGAGACATGTCCTGTTTTTGGGTCAATATATAGCTCTTTCTGTGTAGGATCAGGGTGAAAAAGCTCTTCTTTTTCAGGAACGAATAGTTTCTTACCTGTCGGTGTAGTTTTGCAGCTTAAAGATCTTTCTGGATTCACTATGCTGTGCATATTCCGCAATCTGGTGGTTGGGTCCGGAATCGTAGTCTTTCTTCTCTCTTTTTTTTTTTTCGTAGCCCAGGTGGGCGTTGACGTCCCACCATTCGGTGTACCTTCGGTGACGTCGGAATGCTTCCGGCGGAAGCTACCACTCTTGGGCGCCATCTTCGGATTCTTATTTTCTGTCTCTTTTTCTCTTCTGTGTTTGTAGTGAATCCATGGCTATGTTTGTTAATCCTTTTTAAACGTAATTCTTTTCACGTATCTTGTAAGCTTCAACTTTCTTTCCTTTTCAATGCGTTTCCACCTTCTTTTCCAGCCTCATCTTTCTGGCGGAGGCAGGTGGGTTCGCTAGTGAATCCAGAAAGATCTTCAAGCTGCAAAACTACACCGACAGGTAAGAAACTATTCGTTTTGCAGCGTGAATCTTTCTGGATTCACTATGCTGTGCATAGATTTTGTAGCGGTTTTTGTTACTTTTGTGGCGGTTGGGTGGAAGATGAGCAGTGGTTGTTGAAAATATGTTGAAGCACCTTTTGTCCTACTTGTGCTTCCTTGTTCATTTGTACATCCACGCAATAGTGCTTAGTGAACGTGTGCACTGAATCCCATGTTGCCGCCAGGCATATGTCCTGACTTGGTGTGTTGGCCAGAAAGGCAATTGTTGCTCCTTTCTTGCCGGTCGAGTGGGCCTGTGCCCCTCCTGTTAGCTCCTGGCCCGCTTGCTTGTGGCAGAATTGTATTGTCTGTGCGATCCATCAAGCTATGATGTTCTTTGTCACTGGTTTACCCATGTAACTGTTTGCGCAGGATACAAAGAACTTTTTTGTCTTCCTGTGTCCTTTCGTCCTTTCAATGTAGTGCATCACTGCCCTTCTTGCGTCTAGAGTGTGGAGTGCTGTCTCAGCGCTTGTAGTGGGGTTTTGGAAGAAGCTAGGGATCTGAATACTCCGATTCATGTGGAACCTTGACACCACCTTCGGCATGAAGTGCGGGTCCGTTCTCATTACGACCCTTTCACTGTGTATCTGGATGTAGGGTTCCTGTAGTGTTAGAGCCTGCAGTTCGCTCACTCTCCGTAGCGATGTGATTGCTACCAGAAAGGCTGTTTTCATAGTCAGCATTTGCAGTGATGCTTTGTGGATAGGTTCGAAAGTGTTTTAATGAGCTCTGTCAGTACTACATTCAGGTTCCAAGCCAGCGCCGGCATTCTTTTTGGTGGCGCTATTCTTTTAGCCCCTTCCAGGAATCTTTTTACGACTTGAGATGTGAAGAAACTTCTCCCTGTTTCTCCTCTTGTGTATGCCACAATCGCTGCCAGGTGTACCCTTAGCGAGGATGAGCTTAGCTTAGCCTTTATTAGGTGTGTGAGGTACCTTAGCACCGTAGATTCCCTGGTCAGTTTTCTGTGGAGTTTTTTCTTGCAACACCACTGAGTGAATCTTTTCCATTTTTCCCCATAGCATTTGCGTGTGCTGGGCCTTCTTGCCTCTCGCAGCACCCGCAGGGTGCTCTCTGGTAGTTTTAGATGTGCGAACTCTGAGTCTTCAGGAGCCAGACTGAGAGGTTGAGGCTCTCCGGCTCTGGGTGTAGAACTTCTCCGTTTTCCATGGAGAGTAGGTCTCTTCTTTTTGAGAACTTGTGGGGGGGGGGGGGCTGCGCCATCTCCATTATCTGAGAGTACCAGGTCTGCCTGGCCCATTGTGGTGCCACCAGGATCAGTGTCATGTTGCTTGTCATGAATTTGTTGAGAACCCTGGGGATCAGTGGTATCGGGTGGAAAAGCGTAGGCAAATGTTTTTGACCAGCTTATCCATAGGGGAATTCCCCTCTGATAGGGCCTCTGGTTGCCTGGATGCAAAGTATTGGCATTTTGCATTCCGGCGTGTTGCAAATAGGTCTATTGTCGGAGTGCCCCACCTCCTGAATAGTGTCTGTTTCCTGTATATTGAGTTCCCACTCGTGGGATGCTGAAGTCTGCCTGCAGGTGTATGCTAGCAGGTCTATTTTGAGTGGTATTGCCCATCTCCAGATTTCCTGTGCCAAGCTTGACAGAGGGAATGATTAAGTTCCCCCCTGTTTGTTTATGTAAAACATAGTTGTGGTGTTGTCTGTTTGTATCAGCACCTTCTGGCTTTACAGGCGTTTCTGGAAGGCCTTGAGTGCTAGCAACACTGTTTTCAGCTCCAGGTAATTGATGTGTCTGACCGCATCTGTAGGGCTCCACAGGCCCCTCACTGTGAGCTTGTTCATGTGTGCGCCCCATCCCTTCTGGGATGCTTCTGTGGTGATGGTCACTGTTGGGTCCGGTGGTGTTAGAGGTTTCCCTACTATTATCCTTTCCTTGGTCCACCACCTTATTTCTTCCTGCACCCTGTGCGTTACAACCACTAGATCCTCCCAACTTCCTGTACCTTGTGACCATTGCTGTTGTAGCCACTCTTGGAGCGGTCTCATCTGTAGGCGTACATTGGGGACCAGGTGTATGCATGACGCCATCATCCCCAAGATCTTGCTCACTGTCAGAGCTCGCCCCTTCTGGTAGTGACGTTTCTCCCTTAGTAGGCTGAGTGTTCTCTTTTCGCTGGGTGACGCCCTGCATTGGACGGTGTTGATTTGAGCACCCAAGAAGATCTTCACCTGCTCCGGTTCCATTGAGCATTTTCCCCAGAGTATGGAGAATCCCAGGCCTGTTGGCGTTCTCGTGACCTGCTGTGCGTGATCTTTGCATGTCCTGTAAGAGCTTGCCTTTACGAGCCAGTCGTCGAGGTAGGGGTACACGTGTATCCCCTCCCCTCGCAGATGCGCGGCCACTGCCGCGAGGCATTTGGTGAACACCCTTGGTGCGGATTTTAGACCGAAAGCCAGGGTTGTGAATTGGTAGTGATCGCTGTTCACTGTGAATCTTAGCATGTGCTTGTGCTGCCTGTTCATGGGGATGTGCAGGTACGCATCCTTGAAGTCTATGGTGGACAAGAAGTCCCCGGCCTTTAACTGCGGGATGACCTCTTGTAGGGACGTCATCTTGAATTTTTGGGTCTTTACATATTTGTTTAGGAACCGTAGGTCCAGGATGGGTCTTAGGCTTTCGTCCACTTTTGGTACCAGGAAGTAGTTTGAGTACACTCCCCTCTTCCGTTCTTTGAATGGGACCGTTTCGATGGCCTCTTTGAGGAGGAGTTCTTGAGCTTCCTTTTGGAGCAATCGCAGCTCTGTTCCAGAGTGCTCTCTTCTCTTTGGCTTTCTGTTTGGTGGATTCTTTAGCAGCTCTATGCAGTATCCGAACTGCATGATGTTCAGTATCCACTTTTCTGTGGTGATTTTTCTCCACTCCTGGAAAAAAAATCTTAGCCTGCCTCCTACTGGAGTTACATGTTCTTTTGTGTCTTGTCCGTGTAGCCCTCTCCTCCTTGTTTTTCTGTGCTCTTCCCCCGGAGGGTTCGAGTGGGTGAGCACCTTTTCTCGTGTGCAGTCACTTAGAGGGGGGTTGTTCACCGCCTCTCATTCTCTGTCCTCGTTCGTTTCCTCTTGATCGAAAGGACTGGCCCCTGTTCTGGTAGTTCCAGTTTTGCCTCTGCTGGCCCTGGTGACCTTGGTTGTCACTCTGTTGTCCCTGGTGGAACGCCTGGTGTGATTCTCCTCGCTGGTTTCCACCTCTGCCGTTCGGCCTCCGCGTAGGAGTGCCCCTTCTCATCCCCCTGAATTGCAGGGCCCCCATGGACCTTGCCGTCTCGTTGTCCTTCTTCAGTTGTGTGAGCTTCTCATCAACTGGGGCTCCGAACAGTGTTTCACCATTGAAGGGTGTGTTCAGGATGTTGTTCTGGACCTCAGCTTTGAAGCCTGAGATCCTGAGCCAGGCTTGCCTTCTCTCTGTGATGCCTATAGCCATCAGTCTGCTGGATGTTTCAGCCCCATCCAAGGCTGTCTTCAGGCACGAGTTAGCAATGCTTTTCCCCTCTTCCACAAGGTGTGATGCCCTCTCACGGTATTGCTCCGGGAGGTGCTTGAGCAATTGCCCCATCTCATCCCAATGTTGGTATTGAT